>NC_135784.1:53107416-53846166 GCF_051106095.1 Pogona vitticeps | reverse complement strand
TCAGGGAGTTGGCAACAGAAGCCAGGGATCTGCCAGAGGTTCTGCTAGAAGAGATTTGACAGATTGGCGAAAAGAAGCGTCGAGAGCAATAGATCTTGCGCTGGCCCCAAGGACGAGAAAGGTTTATTTAGCTTCAGGTACTGAGTTTTATGAATTCAGAAAGTCAACGAGGTTAGAACAAACATGGCCAGCTCCAGTTGAGCACCTGCAACAATTTATAATATCATTGCACAGAAGGGCTTGGTGATGGGCACAATCCAGGGCAAGCTGGCGGCCCTGGCCTTCTATGCAAAAGCCAATGGGCACAGGGATTTTTCCAGTGATTTTCAAATTAGGAAGATGTTGGAGGGTTGGTCCAGAGAAAGGGGGAGGGTACAGGATGATAGGACACCTATATCCCCGGTTCTCCTTGAACGACTATGCGAACAATGGAGAACTATATGCAAGGACCATTATGAGGCAGCTTTGTTCCAGGCTGCAGCCTTGGTGGCCTTTTTTGGCACCCTGCATATTAGTGAATTGGTGGCAGCAGGGAAGGCAGATAATTCTAGAAAGGCATTACAAATGGGGGATGTGGTTGTTCAGGAGGGATGGTTAAAACTCAAGATAAGGCCATCTAAGGTGGACCAACAGGGAAAAGGCAGGCAAGTAGTTTTAGGGCAATGTAGCATAAAAACTTATGTCCTGCAAAGGCTGTCCAGGAATTTAGTGAAATTAGGGGCCCAGACCCAGGATACTTCTTTCAACATATGGACGGGTGGCCACTCACAAGATACCAATTTTGGAAACTTACTGACATGGCGCTGGACAGGATAGGAATAAAGAATATGAGATTCAGGACACATTCATTCAGAATAGGAGCAGCCTCAACAGCGGCAGCTATGGGCTATAATATAGAACAAATCAAACAGTTGGGGCGTTGGTCATCAGACTGTTACCACAAATATATCAGACCCCTACCTAACATATAGGCAGGAGCTGTTTCTATCATTTCAGATGACAAGACACAGAAAAGCCGCAGGCACGTCATGATCGTCGGCCACAGTTATGTTTATTGGGTGGCAATTTATGCTGCATCTTCCCCGTGTGGGAAAGATTTGGGGCTTGGTGCCCATGCATCTATTTCTTGGAATGGCATGTGTGGCATGTGTTGGATTCAATTTTGCAGGATGACATCTTTTGAATATATATAACCAGACATCTTGGTAGTGCATTAGGGTGGCAATGATTTGCCCGGATCGCCTGGCAAGGCACTGATAATTGATATTTTGAGAGATCTCAGGAATTTGAAATAAAAGTATCCTGCCATGTGGATCGTGTGGTCTACGATTATACCACGTTTAAATTGGCGTGGTGCACGGAGCATTACCAATGTTAATAGCGCCCACCGACGGGTTAATAGAGAAGTATGCAGAGGTGTCTGCAACAGTGGCCTCGGATCTGTGATTAACCATCACAGGGATCCAAACTTCCAATGCTGAATATTATTGGAATGATGGCGTTCACCTGTCAGATGCAGGTCTGGACATTTTTCTGGAAGATATAAAAGGGGGCCTGCTTTCTGAGCTTGGACGGCTCAGAGGGGTCATGGGACATAGCTAGGTCTAGAACTCATGCTGTGGCGGGTAGTGCGGGAAAAAACTTGTTGTCTCAGTGTGCCCCTTTGATAATTATGCTAAGCCAATAGCTCATCAGACCTCCCGGCTCTGCGGATCATGCAATTACAGGGCCGGTGGTGGGAGATGCGCTGGGCCACTTTCGGACCGACAGTCATCAAATAAGATGGCTTGAGGTCTGGGGTGTTTAACATAGGCTGCCAGGGTTCCTGATGTTGTCAAGACAGATGGAACCAGGGGCCTGGGACTCGCCCAATGGCTGATTTGGGTATCGTGGATGCCCTGTGTTTCTTTCTCCGCACTACCGCAGGCCCCCTCATTTTATGATAATAATGATATCTATAATCAGAATTGAATTAATAAAGTGTGGCCCATATTTTAATCCACATTACTGTCTTGCATCTTCATTTCGGGGCCTGGGAGGGCATATATCTGTTTGATCGCAAATAACTGTTTGATATTTCTGCACATGGTAAGAACAGGCAAGTGAATGATGCTGAGTGGCTTAGACAGCACGTGAAATTTCTTGCTACTGAGCAAACAGTCAGAAGCTCAGGAAGAGAGTTGGGGTCAGTCTGTGTCAGTGTGAGTGAGTGTTCGGATGGACTTTGTGATCGTGTTTTTTTCCTTCCATTTCTGCTAATAAAACCATTCAGTTATTGTCGGGTAAAGTGACTTTTCAATATTATTGCTGTGAATTTCATATCAATACATTTTGGCTTAGCCTCTGAATGGATCATTGGCTGACTTTGAAATGTAAAAGAACTGATGGTTTTTATGAGGATGCATCCTGCTCAAAGCAAAACAAAGCTTTTCCCAGTCATCTTAAAAAGTGTTGCCATTATAGCAAGAAATATCTTATCAATGACACCTTTCATGAGACACTTTAAATAAATATTTGATGCATTTCAGGGTTTAGAATCTTGAGTTAACTCTTGGTGTCTGCGGCAATAGGAGATATTTAAAGGGGGTTAATGGAAAAGAAAAAGTTAAGAACTACTGATCGAGTCTTTCTGTGCTCATTGAATACGAGTGCTTTGTTTCTCCAAGTGAAAGAACTGTGGAGATATTTGCCAAATTGCAAAGATGACTGAGGAAAAGTAGAGTGTTTCATCTCAATCTTGACTGGAGATGAGAAACCTTGTAGGATTCTATAATTCCACATTCAAGTGTATCATTGCATCAAGACAGCTTAAAATGAGAACAAGAAATTTAGCAAATATTTGTTCCATCCCTAGACTGGTGTCTCAGCATATCCCACTCTCTCATTATAAATGTGCATTGCAGGCTTCATCAGCATATGAAGAAAAGTCAAGCTCTATCTCTACCAGAAATGACTCTCTCATAATTCCAGGGTTCATTAAATCAAACATTTAACTGAATAGGAAAATGACAACTTGTTCTACCACATCAATAGTTATACCATTGCAGTTGGCACAATTAGTATGTAACATTCTTTGTTTATTAAAATTCTTGTCCAAATATCCTGGAAGAAGATGTCTCTACATAAAATAATGAGCAGAGCCATCCCATAAGTATTGTAGCCAGGATTCACAAATGCTCAAAAATGCATCCGTAAGAGTAGTACATGAATAACACAATGCACTTCAGTTTTTACTTGGCATAGTCAAATGCGCTGAGATGGTGTTTGCATGTTGTCCCCTTCTCTCCATGGTCATCACTCTGTACAGTAATATTTAGTGCATTGTGTTTGGGGGCACGCATAGGGATTTGGCAATCTAACCACTGGACTTCAACCAGACTAGAATGTTAAATGAGAAAGATTTTGCTTGTGAGCATTCCTGTGATTGTTTTAATGGGGGTGCAGAGTACTTGTAAGGTGCAATGAGAGCATGAATTGGCCCAGAGGCATTATCAGATCCTTCAAAGGCTTTAACTTGAGTTCTTTAGAGATTTTTATGCAAACAGGGTGAAAAGCAAACTGTACATCAGGAATAGGATAAATTGACTGCTCTTGATCAGCTTATCCTATTCCCCTCTTTCACTGTGCTTAGCTCAGAGTTAGCCATATGTTCAGTGGTGCCATTAATTTAGCAATAACATTATTTACCAAGGCAAGCGCTGGTGCTTGCACTTACCTGCATAATCATGCATAGAGTTCGGAATAGCGTACAGTCGCTTTGTTCACTGAAGCAAATAATAGAGATCTGGTGACTCCCACCTTCCACTTTCAGGGGAGTGATTTGGTAAATGGTTCTTCAGCAGACTGGTCCAGAGCACAGAATACTGGCAGGAGAGATACAAAGCCCAGAAATCACTAATTGATGACATAAGAGCAAAGGTTTAAAGAGCCTTACAATTTACCAGTGCCAACACTGAAGCGGTTCAGAAATTTACTTAATTTTTAAATAGGCACATGCCCCATTTCTCTGTGAAAATGTGCAGGGTAGATGACAAGAAAAAAATAAAGTTGTAAGCACACACAATTCACATTGAAAACACACAAGCAACAACAGCAGTGGACTAAAATATGGGGAGAGGTACATTGACATGAAGGGCAGTTACCTTTTAATCTGTCTGCCATTGCTTAGGAGGAAGTGTAAAGTCTGGAATGTTCCATTTTGAAAGGTAATATGCACAGTTACAAATTCAATTATTAGAAATAACTAAAATAGTTTTAGTTATGAGGGTGAAAGAGGAGAGAGCAAAAAATGGTCTGAAGCTCAACATCAAAAAAACTAAGATCATGGCCACTGGCCCCATCACCTCCTGGCAAATAGAAGGAGAAGAAATGAAGGCAGTGACAGATTTTATGTTCTTGGGCTCCCTGATCACTACAGATGGTGACAGCAGCCACAAAATTGAAAGACGCCTAGAGTGGTCTTAATCGACTAGATAGGCGGGATATAAATAGAATAAATAAATAAATAAATTGGGAGGAAATCGATGACAAACCTCTTAAAAAGCAGAGGCATCACCTTGCCAACAAAGGTCCACATAGTCAAAGCTATGGTTTTTCCAGAAGTGATGTATGGAAGTGAGAGCTGGACCATAAAGAAGGCTGACCACCGAAGAACTGATGTTTTTGAATTGTGGTGCTGGAGGAGACTCTTGAGAGTCCCCTGGACTGCAAGGAGGACAAAGCTATCCATTCTGAAGGAAATCAACCCTGAGTGGTCACTGGAAGGAACTGAGGCTCCAGTACTTTGGTCATCTCATGAGAAGACTCCCTGGAAAAGACCCTGATGTTGGGAAAGTGTGAAGGCAAGAGGAGAAGGGGATGACAGAGAACAAGATGATTGGACAATTTCATGGAAGCTACCAATATGAATTTGTCCAAACTCCATAGGCAGTAGAAGACAGGAGGGCCTGGCATGCTCTGGTCCATGGGGTCACGAAGAGTGGGACACAAATTAACAACTAAACAACAGAAAATAGTTTATTTTTTTGGAAAAAAAATCAGAACACTTAGAATTGTTGGCTTGTAGTATAAACTCACCTGAATAATGGAGCTGCACACTTCCTATAAATATTCCTCAGCTCTGCTCCGTTAAGAGTCAGCAATCAAAAGGATATAAATATGACTAAAAAAGATACATAACAAAAGGAGTGATGTTGTCCCTTTTTATGTTACAATCCTCACGTAACTAAAATTTTGCTTGATTATTCACTGTGATTGATGGGTGTCGTTAGCTGTCCTCTGAAGATGCCAGCCACTGTGATTGATGGGTGCTACTCCTGTCCTCTGAAGATGCCGGTCACAGAGACTGGTAAAACATTAGGAAGAACAACCTTCAGAATATGTCCAAAGAGCCTGAAAAACCCACAACAACCATTAGATCCCTGCTGTGAAAGCCTTCGCGAATACAACTAAAAGTTGACTTATAAAATTCCCACTGATTCAATAGGCTTACTCTAATTGTAAATTTCTCCATTAAACAACAGGATTACAGCCAGTGTTTCAGCCAGTGTAAGGCACAACAATTTAGGTGTTATCTGCATGAAACATTAAATAAGCAAATGAAGCAATGCCATTGCAATTAACCACTTAGAAACAAAAGCAGGTTGATTTTCCAAATGTGGGTTGAGGCAAGCTCCTGTTAGAATGTCCTTCCTCTTAAAGTTGCTTTGAAACTTATTTTGTGTTACTCTTTTGTACTACTTATTTTGTACTACTCTTACAGATGCATTCGGGAACATCGTATAGTTTCGCATTCAGACGCACAGACATAGAAAACAGAATACAGATGAGCCTCTCCTATTCTGCTGGCAAGGAATCAGACAGTGTTCCAATCAATCCTTCTAGGATAACAGACTCTGAATTTACAAAAGAAGTAAATCCAAAGCTGAAGTGAGCTGAGAGTCAACAGTCCCTACTGACATCAGGGCTCATTATTCTCTTCCCTCTCTTTATTAGAACACTTAGAATTGTTGGCTTGTAGTATAAACTCACCTGTATAATGGAGCTGCACACTTCATGGCGCAGTGGTTAAACTGCTGTACTGCAGCTAAAACTGTGCTCACGACCTGGGGTTCAATCCCAGGTAGCCGGCTCAAGGTTGACTCAGCCTTCTATCCTTCCGAGGTTGGTAAGATGGATACCCAGCTCACTGGGGGGGGGGGCAATGTGTACCCTGCATAATTAACTTGTAAACTGCCCAGAGCGTGCTTGAAGCACTATGGGGCAGTATATAAGCAGCGCTTATACATCATGTAGGTTACAGCAGGGGAGCAATCTCTCAGTCATGACGACACAACATGGTTGGGAGTCAGTATTTTCAGCAAAGCACCATCTTATTTTCTAATGTACCAATCCCCATCTGATTTTGGATTCAACCTCTGTTTTGTCTTATCTCCTACTTTTGATATTGCATTCTTTCCAAATCCTTCCCAGGTAAAATAATCATCACATAATAAAAGGTGGACTATGTTGACCCAATGATATCTGGGTGGAATCCAATTGGATCCTCCATGACACCATAGTACTTTTAGATCCATTATGTCCCTTCTCCCCCTACACCCTGAAATTCTGGTGATATTAGCCAGGGATTTTTTTTTCTAAAAATTGGAATATAGATTTTTACAAGGGAAAAGAAAAAATGAAAAGAAAATTCTCCACGGAGATGGCTGTGGAATCAGCTCCCTTACCTTGGCATGACATAAGTATTTGTCTAACAGCTTTCCAATGATTGGTATGTATGTTGGGAAGGAGGAGATGAACTGTGAGACACATACTGAGCAAGGAATAAAAGTAACCTGGCAATGCAAACACACACATAGAGTTCAATTGTGAGGCAAATCACTTCGTTGAGGATGCAAGTCTTTCATGACTTGTAGTTGGCCAGGTGCTAGGCAACAGGTCTCATGAAGGCCTGAGGCGAGAAGTTGAAATTCCTTCCTCCTGTCCCTTGACAGAGTGCACCTACCAGTGAGGTCTTTCAAAGGGAGATTAAACCACCCCACTCTAGGGAGATGTCAGTGGCAGAGGACAAAGGAGCGAAGGAGAACACTGAGAGACTCTCACATGACTTTGATAGTGTATTCCTCCTTGTAGAAATCTTATACTCCCATACATAAAGGATGTAGATATAAGCAACAGTGAGACAGGATCTTACAAAAATATTATGCAGTATGTAGGCCTAATGGGAGTCAAACTGTTTTATCCATTTATTTCCCAACCATCTACATCCATATACTCCTAACTTTTGGGAAGCAGCCAATTAAAGTAATCAGACATAAAAGCCAGGAAGCCCTAACAGAACCAACAACCAACCAAATGTAAGCAATTAGCTTAAGCTTTGGTTGATGAACCCCAAACACGTACGTAAAAATCCATTGCTGATCCTTTAATTTAGTGTAGCATGGTTTCTACACAATGTCCTATATGAAGTACACAGCAGTAATCCCATACTGCATTCTGCAATAGCTGCAAACTTCGGTATCATGCACAAGGGCAGTCCTAGATATCATGCACAAGGGCAGTCCTAGTTCTTGTAATATGGATAAGAAGAATCAAGGTATAGGGCTTCCATTTCTTTTGGACTGCAACTCTGGCAACTTGCTAGGAATTCCTCCAATCAGAATCCCAGGACCTTCAGCCCCCAAACAGTAATTAAGAGGAGTTTCACTTACCTCACTGTGGCCATCTGTTGGCGTTATATTCCTAGAGGCTCCCTCTACTGTATATCACCTAATAGGCAGTGAGACTACCCCACTCATGCTCCCTTAAGACTTCTATGAACCCTTGAGCCAGTTCCAGGAACCACAAGGAATAGTGTCCTTCTTTTTCAAAGAATGAAGACTCATGCTGTATAGGCAGGTGATGCAAGAACTTGATGTAATGTCATTTGCCATTCTTTTTCAAAGAATGAGTGTCACATGAAAGTAGGACAAGCACCTCTTTGAATTTCAGTTCTTGGGCTGCAGCTGGCCTCAGGGAATTTCTGTTGAATGCTAGGATGTCCATGCCAAAAGAAATGAAAGTCCCACATATAGTATGAATTACCACTGCAGTTATCCCTGTCCAGGAACAGTCATACTGTAGTTGGTGGGCCAAGTGAAGCTAGCCAAAAAGCATTCAAAGCCACAGAGACTGCTTCAGATTCCAGTAACAAAGGTGGATCCTATAATGTCGGCTTAGTTTTGTTCATATTCCACTGCAGGCTAGTCAACATGCAGAGATCAGAGGCAACACATGCTGGATATTGGAGAACTTCACCCATTCCTGAGAACATTTCATTACAAAAAAAAATGTTTTCTTTTAACTGAAGAAATTACTCATGTATTCTAGTGGCCGGTTTAAAAAAATTAAACTTTGGGGATGTTAGGGACCTGTTGACAGATGGAGGAGATGGAGGAGATATTGATATAATTTTGATTCCTTGTATAAATGATAAAGTCTTAAGTTAGCTTCAATTCCCATGGGAAAACACAAGTACATTGTACAGTACATTGAGCAAAAGGCCTGTGACATGTAGATTGGACTGTCCTGCTGAGATATGGCATATGGACGGTGTTACCAACCTTCCAGCCTGTTGAATGGAATTGAAGAAATCTTTGGTTTGTTTCATAAATACCACAACTGACTGTTTCCTATTGGCAAAAAAGACAGGGAATTTAACTCAGTTTGGACTTCAGGCTCTGGCTGGACTGGATGACAATGGAACAGTATGGACAAGCTATAAGGTTGGATGATTTCAATGGCTCCATGCCCAGAGTATAACCTGACAAGATGCTACAATCACATCATGTGACGCAGGACAAAGGAATGATTTATTTTCTAGGAATAAAGAAATATGGTGCAGCTTTTTCTCCCAACATGCCATCTACTAATATAGAGCTGACTTTTAGGAGTGAAGTTGAGAAACAAACAGGAATGCAGGAAGGGCATCAGAGGAACAAAAAGCAGCTGCTGCTTGGGAAAAGGATACCCAAGCGCATTCACGCTCACATTAATGCTCAAATGCACATGCTGTTTAGTTCACTTTTGCTCATGCAGTTTTTACCTCTGCCAATTTTGACTGCTCTGGGGCCTTATTTTGCTTTGATTTTGAGAGAAGCTTCAGTTTTTACAATGGGTTACTCCTTCTAAGTGATTGCCTTGTGTGTGTATGCTTTACGAAGGGCTGAGTTTCCCTGGGGTACATTTGTGGCCTATGGACCATCCTGGGTGAACTTTTATTCATTTACTTTCTTTGTCTTTTTAGTTTCTCAACAGACACAGACACAGACACACACCAGTGATGTCAGGACTTCACTATTTCATTTCCCTTTTTCTTCTTCTAGTTTTTCCATCTGATTTCTCCTGCATTGATTTTCTTGCACATTTTAATATTTTTAGATTACAAAATGTTCTTGGGGGCGCTTAACAATGGGGTTCTGGGGACCATATGTAGCTTACCCCCGGCAACATTGGGATCCAGTGCAGCGAGTACTTGAGTACTCCCAAGCTACCTGTCAAGGTTTTGATATTGTAATAAAGTTAGAATTTATTAACACAAATAGATGTGTGGTAAAGGTCAAGCACAGCTGGTGAAATTAATGAGGAAAAAGTGAAGAGTCATGCTGTATAGGCAGGTGATGCAAGAAGTTGATGCAATGTCATTTGCCATTGGCTATTGTGAGTATAGATTTGTATGGATACATGTACTATTTGCTGCGGTTTGAGAGCCTGTGCTATCCTGAATTCAACTGCTCTGTGAGCACATTTACTCAGATGCAGGGATGCTGCCGGTTTGTCTATTTGTCTTTGTCTATTTGTAAATAAACTTTGGTAACAGGAACTACATTGTCTGATAACTTGGAGAAGCCTAGAGAAGCTACATACTCTGCAGTTTCTTTGGCACTACATACCTAGTCTTCGTGGGGGAGTGCAGCTTCATCTAGGACAGGTTTATCATCTGTCTCCCACATCTTGGAACCACCAAGCCATAGATCCTTGTCAGGATTCAATTTCAGTTTATTGGGCTTAATTCAATGAACAGATCTTTTTAACCCTTTTAAACTGAAACTGCCATGACAGTCTCTAGACAATGGGCAGATCTTGGACGAAGCAGTCACAGAGATGTCCACATCCAAATTTAGGGGACATCTTCCTGTTCAATCATCACCTGCCTATGGTAGACATGGCGCAATGCTCAGAGAACCACCGCTAACTCTGATAACTGGAAGAAATACAGTTGGGCAATTTTGGTGTCATCTACATATGAAGAAATTCATTTAGCAGCTTCAAACAGATCCTAAACTGCATGGCAAACAAAACAGGCTTTTATCACCCACAGCTTGATAAACTTAAACAGAAGCTTTCCACTGCCAGTCTCTGACACCATGAAGCTGAGTCACAATTTGTGGAGTTGTTCTAAAACTGTTGAGAGATCCAGGAAGGTCAGCTAACCCCTCCCCCATCTCTCCCCAACAACAGATCACCTTTCAAGATAACCAACTATTTCCCTAATCCTGCCCTGAAACCAGACATAATCCGCTATGCCAAATATCAGTCATGTATTGTGGTCTAGTAGGCTTCTCACAACATCTATCTATCTATCTATCTATCTATCTATCTATCTATCTATCTATCTATCTATCTATCTATCTATCTATCTATCTATCTATCTATCTATCTATCTATCTATCTATCTATCTATCTATCTATCTATCTATCTATCTGTCTGTCTGTCTGTCTGTCTGTCTGTCTGTCTGTCTGTCTGTCTAAAATATTTATATGCCAAATAATAAATTATTACAATATTTAAAAAGCATTAACTATTGCATCAAAACTCATAATAACAGCAAGTTTAAAAGCAGCAAGCTACCTATCTTATAAATGTTATCAGTGTGTTAAAACATACTGAGCTGTTAATTGATTGTGATCAGCTTAATGGGTCACAAAATGGCAGGGATCAAAAGCAGGGTTGGCTCTTTAATTTATTGAATAGGAATCCTTGAGAGCAATTGTGAGACCCGAGGCGAGGCTATAGAAGCGCTCTCTGGAGTGTCATCCTCCTTTAAGAGAGAAAAGGAGACCAAAACGGAATGTGCAGCTACCCGCGTCGTGGTCAGGCACCAGGGTATAGACACCTCTGACTTGGAACAGGGTTTGACGAGACTGTCGGTAGCCACCTAGGCAGGACTAGAAAAGGCGGGAACAAGGGTGAAGGAGCGACCGTTGGTAGAGGCGGGACATGGGGATATAAAAGGAGAGCGGGATAACATACCCTGGGGTTGGGAATTAATATGGGTGGCTGATCCCTGGACAGGGAGATGTGAGAAGGTGAGAGTGCCTCAAGAAGAGGCTGATTACAGGCGTAGAAGGGGTTTGCCCCCTAAACCATCGTATCGGGGGGAATCCGAAGCCAGAGAGTGGCAGAGATGCCTAAGAGAGGAGAATGAGGTGGTGGAAAGAGAAGAGCAAGAAAGAAGAGCATGGAGTCTGGAGGAGGCTTGCTGGAGGAGGTATTTACTGGGCCCTGAGACCCCTACACAGAGGGAAATGACCCTATGACCATAAGAGGGGAAATGAAGAGACACTACCTCTGATTGATGTGGACATTGATAATAAGGACCAGGTCGAGACTAACCCGTTCTCTAAAGGACCCTGGTATGACCCAAGTTACAACCCCTTTTATACAAAATTTATAGACACCCTCGTTTGACCCATTGGTGATGAGAGAAAAGAACAATGACAAGTTTAAAGTTGATACTTCTTTATTTGATGTTCCAATAAACCCCAGTTCTGTTTTTCAAAAAACTGGGCATCCAGTGTTTGTGTCCAACCACCCTGAACTTAATCTTGAACCCTCACAGCAATTTGGAAGCCTCTGTAATCCTAAGCAGGTGTTTGTCAGGAACACAGGAGGAGGGGAGGCATGCTGACCCCACAACCCTCCATCATCCTTATGTACATGTGGAAAGCAGTAGTTTGACAAGGAGACATGGAAGCCAGGAATCCTTGTTTTTCTGGGACCAAGATCATGTAGAGAGACTCAATGAATAGGGGAGATTTCCACTTCAAAGTATCATTCTCCATGTGAAGTAGAACGTGGGGCTAGCATACATTCCCCATACGTAATGAACCTCTGCACAGGGCTAATCCATTGAAAATGTTCTATGTGCAATATAATTATTTACAGAAATTCCAAGTACTGATTCTCTTTACATAGCCCAGGAGAAGAGAGCAAAACATATGTGCACCATACTTTTTAGAAAGGTGGGGGGGGGGAATTCTACTTCTTCCATTTGTGTCATTGTCATCCTTAATTAAAATTGACTAAGATTCGTATGCAAAGTTTACGCCTAGTAAAGGAGATGTATTTTCTTGTTAAAATATTTCATATGATTCTTTCAAAGAATACCTCTGACCGAGAGTAGAGCAATAAGCCCAGGCTGTATAACAGCTTCTTGAATCCAGATATGGAAATAAAAAAAATATTCATTATCACTTGCCACAATACTGGGCTACTGGATAATTAAATGTTTAGAAATTAATTGTCTGGGATAGAGGGACGTCATGCTATTAAATGGGCAATTAATAATTCAAAACACATGTATTACATCTTATCAGCTGTGGGAACTTCAAGTGCTTTCCTATAAAAGCTTTCATATTTTGAAAACTTAATCTAAAACATGCAGCTTTTATTTCTGTATCTCTGGTTTATGGGAAAATTGGAAGGAACATGTATCTGCTCATTATGTTGGCAGTGAGATGAGTGAAATTGTATCCGCCCAGTTCATACCAGTTCTGAGTGAGCCACACTATGCCCTTTTTAAAAGTGGGAAATTGTATCTTTTCTTTCTCAGATAATTCAAACTAAGTTGGCATAATCTGTACATATGAGCATCTAAACCATGTTTATCAGCACTTTCATGGCTCTTCCCTTTCTGCAACCTTAACCAGGGGATCGATCATATGACATCAGAAGGAAATCTTCTTCTCTCAGGACTCACTTGAAGCTTCACCACCCATAGAAGCACACAGAAATAAAAAAACAAAAATGTCCCCAGTCCTATCCAGTTTTGATGTCACTTTTACTCTAGTGGCATTTTTCTCTTTGGCAAACTGTTGCAAGTTAAGGTAGACATTTACTGTTGCTGCCAAACTATGCAACTTGTGTATAACAGCAAATAGCTACCCTAAATTTGTGGTAATTTCCCAAGGGAATTTAGGGCAGTTGCATTGCACCAGTAGCCATATCTCATAGGATTTTGACCACCAAAACTGGATGTGACTATGTCTTCTCCTCCTCATCATCATCCTCCTTCTTCACTTTTGTTAGTTTTGTGGGGTTTAGTAAGATTGGGGCTGGACATTCTTGTCAGAAACCTACCACTACTGGGCGATTTGGGGAGCAAGAAAGAGTATCTGTTGCAAAAAGACAGAAATTAAACAGTAGTGGTAGACATCATCAGGCCTGAAAGGGGCAATTTACCCACTCTAGTAAAAAAAAAATCAAACAACATTACAGTAATTACAGTAATTATATATTATATAATTATACAGTAATTACAGTAATTATATATATATGGCCAAATTGTTTCTGATGTATGGTGATTCCCACGGTTATTGAGATACAAAGAATTTAGAAATGGTTTACCAACTTTCCTTTATAATGGTGCTGTGGGATTATAGAGCTGACCCGAGTCACATGGACTTATCCAAAACTATTGTTGGTGAATATGTCCTCACCACCAGTGCAGCTGTCTTGGGCTCTCCACTGCCACCATTCCTATGCTGACTCAGGATCCCCAGTGTCATGATGCCACCATCACTGTTGCAGATCAGGTACCTCTGTTCGGCTGGGAGCAGGGCAGGGAGAACAGAGGAGGTAGAAGGTGAGATGGAAAGACCCAATGAATGAGAGTGATAAGGCAGGGGGACAGGTGAGCGAGAGGTGGGTAAGTGAGCAAGAGAGTGGTTGACCAAGGCAGAGCCATGGCAGGGGGATCAAGTGAATGAGTGGCAGGGCATTTAACTTTGTCACCCACACATACTCTGGGTGATCTTGGCTGGCACCTTTTCTGTGAGGCACAGCGGATAGTCTAACTCCCAACCTGGCACTATAACCAACTATTAGTAACAGCAAAAAAGAAAGGAAAGACTCTGTTTCCACAGAGTTCTCAGACCACACTGAAACATGTGGAAGTTTTGGATCATTTTAACACTTTTTGTTTTTTAAAAAAAGCCTTGAAATACCAAGACACTTGTTATTTAATTTTCCACAGGAAATCACTGACTTCAGAATAATCCTTAGGAAATAAATAAAGTTGTTTGTGTGAGTCCCCAGTCCTCAAAATTGTTTGGCTTGAAACTTGCATTTGGTATAAATGCCAACAAGAAACACTCTACAGGTTGCACTGTAAAAGTTCACCAAGCAGCCTCTTGTCCTGCTAATTATTTTGAAAGATTAACTGCAGCTGAAGTTCTTGAAACATTGACTGATTGATTATTTGTGAGCTGAGGCAGTAATGAACTTGACAAATTTGTATGTGCGCGGAAAACAAGTGGGAAACAGTGCTGGGACTTCTTTATTGACCTGGATTCTTTAGTACCATTTCGTTATCTAGAATATCTGATGTACTAGTTGAAAGCACCACACAGAGAAAGGCAGTTTAAACAGAAATAAAAGCTTTAAAAAGATGTGGGATTTTGAAATGAAAACCGAGAGTTCATGTTTCATTTAATGACCATGCATTTAGCTAATTGTGGTAGCTCCTTGTCAAGCAGGTAGTGTTCCAGATTACATAAGATTCTAAAACCAAGTAATATTAAGCACCACATGACATTATTAATTAGGTACATCAACAGATCCACCAACAAATATTTTCTCAACCCTAAACAGCATTCTCAGCAGCGCTACAAACAAACAGAAGGCTCTCTCCTGCAATAAAGGAGAAATAAAACAATAACTAGGGGTATTTTAGGTTTGCTTTAGAATATATTTTGGGAAGGTTTATTTCCAAAGAAACAAATGTATCACACATACTTATCTCTGAAGAGAAATCTGTTTTTGGAAGGTTGCCAGTGGGGGGAAGGAACAAACTCTGCTACTAAAAAAGATTTGCACATTACTAGCCACACAAAAGTATGCTTACAGTCTTTCTACTTTGTTTTGGTTGGTTGGTTTTTCCCTGGCAAAGCGCCTATGCTTTTAATTGCCGCCTGACAAAGCATCTCACACATTTGCTGAGAGAAAGCAACAACTGACTTTCCTGCTTGACACACTGCTGATAAAAGGAGGGGGCATGCTGCTGGCCAAGAAGTCTGACAAACTGAGGGCCTCTTCTCACTGTGGGAATAAAATGTCAGAGGGATTAGGCTTTTGAGGTTTGGACTAGAGTCACATGGACTTATCCAAAACTATTGTTGGTGAGTGTTTCCTCACCATCAGTACAGCTGTCTTGGGGTCTCCACTGCCACCATTCCCATGCCGCCTCAGGATCCCCAGTGCCATGATGCCTCCACCACTGTTGCAGATCAGGTACCTCTGTTCAGCTGGGAGCAGGGCAGGGAGAACGGAGGAGGTAGAGGGTGAGAGGGAAAGACCCAATGAGTGAGAGTGATAAGGCAGGGGGACAGGTGAGCGAGAGGTGGGTAGGTGAGCAAGAGAGTGGTTGACCAAGGCAGAGCCATGGAAAGGGGACCGAGTGAATGAGACAGAGAGCAATCAGATGGCCAGGGAGAATGGAGGGGAAAGAGAGCAAGAGGAAAAGGGGCCAAGGGATAAGAATGGGGAGTGAGTGATCAGGGGAGGTGATCAGGCAGCATGGTGATTTTATTATTATTATTTTTAAATCTGACATACCACTATATCAGATAGAAAGATTAAGAACAAAAGGGCGGCAGTGATGTTCACATATGTGGAATTGATTCTGAAGAACTGATTCCACATGTGCCTCAAAATGAACAGACGTCTGTGAGAAGAGCAAAAAACCTTGCTCTCCCGATACAGGAGTCTTTGTGTGCACATGCCTTGTGTGTATTCTTAAATTTGTCTTGTGTTTTTTTCCCCCAGCAGAACCTGAGTTTTATTGTTAACACAGAAAGAAGAAACAAAACTTTAAAGGATTTGTACAAAGCTACAGAACAATAGATGCACTCTGCTATTCTTGACCTTGGATGTTCGTCTTCAATCCCATAATAATCCTGATACAACAAACTGAATCCTGTCCTCTTTTTTTCTTTTGGTCCAGCTTTTGTCCCTTTTCTGCTAGGATGGCTTTTGCATGTCCATCAACGAAATCAAAAGCCTGAAATGGGCATTTCAGTGGCATATTGTCCTGTTTTCTGCCTTCCTCGTTCAGAAAAGCCTGTTGTGTGGGAGAAGAGAGGAGAATGTGCATGTCAGAGTAAATACGGAATGAGGTTTATGGCAATATATGCACCCACCAAAAATCAATCCATCCATCAATCTGGAAGCCACTTCTAAAGACATGCGGCATTTCTGAATCTTAAACAACAGGCAGAACTAGGGCAAAATCTCAAGCAAATACAGAGCTGAAAATGATCTGCTTTGGTCTGGTGCCTCAAAAATGGTTTTCTTGATGAAACTCAGGAGTCCACTAGAGAACAGAGACACAGATGGATGGGGGAGAGATATGATAAACCTGCTGCATGAGTGTATAGTTAATTGCCCATCATCTTTTTTTTGTCTTCCCATAAAATATCTCACACCCACCTTGCACAGGGAAGGTAACGCAAGTGTCATAATCCATTTGTCTCTATGTGCTTGCTTGCTGCACAGTTTGATTGGTCTTCATCTAAAAGAGGTGCAGAGAAGACAAGACAAATTGCTCCCTCCCACTGAGAGGGAGCCTTCTGCATCTTCTTTAAAATAACAGTCCCTGTTCCCAGGGTAATGAGAAACAGCATCTTTCAAGGTCATGTGCATAGTAATGCCTTTATTTCTGTGGAGGAACCTATCATTTTGTATCTTGGACATGGCCTTCCTAAGACACAAGGTAATTGTTTTGTTGCCACTATGTCCACACTGGCATAGAGTTATGGTATATGGTTCCAAATAGCACTGTTTGGAATGGGGGGTGGAAAGACCTCCTCTGCATGTGTTTCCACTTAAAGGAATGCATCCTTGTCCCTTAAGAGCTGGCTCCAATCTTTCTGGCATAGGGCTAGAACATGATATCTTTTTGGGACAATTTTGGGAGCTTGTGGGATCTTTTATGCACCAGCCAGATGGCACCAAATTTCATAGTGCGGAGTCAGCTCAAGACATGTTGACAAACACAATAGCTTGGTCTGCTCACTGTTTGATTAATCATGATTTAATGTTGTATGCGGAAACCGTGGCTGGTGCATTCCCTGCTTCCTCTTCATGACTTCAAGAAGATAGAGGGTTTCAATTCTATTTCCAAATAACCACTCATTAAGTCCAAACCAAGAAATGTGGTTAGTACATGAGGGATATTGCAGTCAGCTGCCAACTTTCTCTGCCCCCGGGCATTCATGTAGGTCCAACCTTCTCTGCCCCCAGACATTCTTCAGATCTACTTCAACCTGCTGTTTGTCTCAGGCCATGTCAAACTCCATGACTGCAAATGGGGGGAAATGGTAAACTAAAGAATTTCACTTTTGCTCACAGGCACCCCTTTAATACTAAAACAAAGGCCAGCAAGCAGTAGGATTGTAACTACCACAAAGAAGAAAAAAGATGGAGCTGTGGAGAAGGAAAGACAGGCCCTCATGCACTGACTCTGACCTAGCCAATCAAAGCCCATACATGAGGAACACAAGTATTTACTGAGAGTCTCTCTCTCTCTCTCTCTCTCTCTCTCTCTTAAGTAACTCCTGAAACTAGACCCTAAATATATATACCAGCACAATTAGTAGAGCATTTTGATCTTCCTGCACATGCAGCCAGAAATAAGGATTATCCTACATGGCTCACATAACCCTGAACACTGGATGTCAGCTATAGGACAGCTTTGCCTCAGGCTGCCAGCCTTCCAGGTGATATTCCCACAAGAGATTGGCAACACTCCATCCTTTTAAGTGTGTTCAGGGCACTTGTTATTTCAAACAGGAGCTGGGCTTTATCTACATCACTGTGATATATCTCCCTCTTGGATGCACACCTTATAAGGAGGTTTGAGTGGAAGCTGAGAGAAATGTTATTAGAAGATTAAACTCTGTTACAAGCCTAGACTTTTAGCAAGGTCACCCAGGGCAGACTGGTCACAGCTGAGACACCAAACTAAGATGTATCCCTTTTCTTCAGGAATAATGGTCTGGTCAGCAGGAAAGAATTGATAGTTCCAGTGGTGATGGGAGTGGAGAAACTGCTGAAGAACAGCAGCAGAAAGTGATACTGGTGGACACTGATGTCAGTGCCATTTTCAGAGAACACTAATAGTCAAGCCAGCTCTTGTTAGAACTGCAGACAAATCAATGGAAACCACTTCTGAATATTTCATACCTTGAAAATCCTATGATATCATTATAATGTGAAGAGTAGAGTGGTAGTTGGTAGAGTCATCCAGTTTAAGAGCACTGGATGCTAAGTTGGTTAGCATTTTTATGCTAAACAAAAGTTATATAAAATGCAGAGACAACAGGCAATCTGAAGGATACTCCATAAAATCTGGTGCTATAGATCTGATAAACAGGGATTTTTAAACTTGTCTTGGATTTTTTTTTTACTGTGTTGTGTTTGTGTCACAGCCTTCTAAATGTGTTTTATTCTTGCTTTCTATTCCAAGATATTTCCCGGTAAAGACATGAAAGTGAGTCTGATCTCCGAGTGACCTCTTACTGTTTTATGTTGCTTTTGAAGCTTATATATTTAAGATTCTGCTGGAAAAAAAGGCCTACAGAACTTTGGCAAGGCCTATAAGAGTGGCATGTGGACAAGAGGACCCGAATATGCTCAATTAATTGTCCGGTCTTGAGGAGACAGAATGTGTGTGTGTGTTTAGTCGTTTAGTCGTGTCCGACTCTTCGTGACCCCATGGACCAGAGCACGCCAGGCCCTCCTGTCTTCTACTGCCTCCTGGAGTTGTGTCAGGTTCATGTTGGTTGCTTCGCAGACACTGTCCAGCCATCTCATCCTCGGTCGTCCCCTTCTCCTCTTGCCATCACACTTTCCCAACATCAGGGTCTTTTCCAGGGAGTCTTTTCTTCTCATTAAATGGCCAAAGTACTGGAGCCTCAGCTTCAGGATCTGTCCTTCCAGTGAGCACTCAGGATTGATTTCCTTCAGAATGGATAGGTTTGTTCTCCTTGCAGTCCAGGGGATTCTCAAGAGCCTCCTCCAGCACCACAATTCAAAGGCATCAATTCTTCGGCGGTCTGCTTTCTTTATGGTCCAGCTCTCACTTCCATACATCACGACAGGAAAAACCATAGCTTTGACTATTCGGACTTTTGTTGGCAAGGTGATGTCTCTGCTTTTCAAGATGCTGTCCAGATTTGTCATCACTTTCCTCCCAAGAAGAAGGCGCCTTTTAATTTCAGGGCTGCTGTCTCCATCTGCAGTGATCATGGAGCCCAGGAAGATAAAATTTGACACTGCCTCCATATCTTCCCCTTCTATTTCCCAGGAGGTGATGGGACCAGTGGCCATGATCTTAGTTTTTTTGATGTTGAGTTTCAGACCGTTTTTTGCACTCTCCTCTTTCACTCTCATTACAAGGTTCTTTAATTCCTCCTCACTTTCTGCCATCAGAGTGGTATCATCTGCATATCGGAGGTTGTTGATATTTCTTCCGGCAATCTTAATTCCGGCTTGGGTTTCTTCCAGTCCAGCCTTCCGCATGATGTATTCTGCATATAAGTTAAATAAGCTGGGGGACAATATACAGCCTTGCCGTACTCCTTTCCCAATTTTGAACCACTCAGTTGTTCCATGTCCAGTTCTAACTGTTGCTTCCTGTCCCACATATAGGTTTCTCAGGAGACAGATAAAGTGGTCAGGCACTCCCATTTCTTTAAGAACTTGCCATAGTTTGCTGTGGTCCACACAGTCAAAGGCTTTCGCATAGTCAATGAAGCAGAAGTAGATATTTTTCTGGAACTCTCTGGCTTTCTCCATAATCCAGCGCAAGTTAGCAATTTGGTCTCGAGTTCCTCTGCCTCTTCGGAATCCAGCTTGTACTTCTGGGAGTTCTCGGTCCACATACTGCTGAAGCCTACCTTGTAGGATTTTGAGCATAACCTTGCTAGCGTGCGAAATGAGTGCAATTGTACGGTAGTTGGAGCATTCTTTGGCACTGCCTTTCTTTGGGATTGGGATGTAGACTGATCTTTTCCAATCCTCTGGCCACTGTTGAGTTTTCCAAACTTGCTGGCATATTGAATGTAGCACCTTAACAGCATCATCTTTCAAGATTTTAAATAGTTCAACTGGAATGCCATCACCTCCACTGGCCTTGTTGTTAGCCAGGCTTTCTAAGGCCCACTTGACTTCGCTCTCCAGGATGTCTGGCTCAAGGTCAGCAACTACATTGTCTGGGTTGTCCGGGATATCCACATCTTTCTGATATAATTCCTCTGTGTATTCTTGCCACCTCTTCTTGACGTCTTCTGCTTCTGTTAGGTCCCTCCCATTTTTGTCTTTTATCATGTTCATCTTTGCACAAAATGTTCCTCTAATATCTCCAATTTTCCTGAACAGATCTCTGGTCTTTCCTTTTCTGTTATCTTCCTCTATTTCTTTGCATTGTTCATTTAAGAAGGCCCTCTTGTCTCTCCTTGCTATTCTTTGGAAGTCTGAATTCAAGTTTCTGTAACTTTCCCTATCTCCCTTGCATTTTGCTTCCCTTCTCCTCTCTGCTATTTCTATGGCCTCGTTGGACAGCCACTTTGCTTTCTTGCATTTCCTTTTCTTTGGGATGGTTTTCGTTGCTGCCTCCTGGACAATGTTACGAGCCTCTATCCAAAGTTCTTCAGGCACTCTGTCCACCAAATCTAGTTCCTTAAATCTGTTCTTTACTTCCACTGTGTATTCATAAGGGATTTGGTTTAGATTATACCTGAGTGGCCCAGTGGTTTTTCCTAATCTCTTCAGTCTAAGCTTGAATTTTGCTATGAGAAGCTGATGATCAGAACCGCAGTCAGCTCCAGGTCTTGTTTTTGCTGACTGTATAGAGCTTCTCCATCTTTGGCTGCAGAGAATATAATCAATCTGATTTCGATATTGCCCATCTGGTGATTTCCATGTATAGAGTCGCCTCTTGTGTTGTTGGAAAAGAGTGTTTGTGATGACCAGCTTATTCTCTTGACAAAACTCTATTAGCCTTTGTCCTGCTTCGTTCTGAACTCCAAGGCCAAACTTCCCTGTTGTTCCTTTTATCTCTTGGCTCCCTACTTTAGCATTCCAGTCCCCTAGAATGAGAAGAACATCTTTCTTTGGTGTCAGTTCTAGAAGGTGTTGTAAATCTTCATAGAATTGTTCAATTTCAGTCTCCTCAGCAATGCTGGTTGGTGCATAAACTTGGATTATTGTGATGTTGAAGGTCTGCCTTGGATTCGTATTGACATCATTCTATCATTTTTGAGATTGTATCCCATTACAGCTTTTCCCACTCTTTTGTTGACTATGAGGGCTACTCCATTCCTTCTACGGGATTCTTGTCCACAATAGTAGATATGATAATCATCTGAGCTGAATTCGCCCATTCCTGCCCATTTTAGTTCACTGATGCCCAGGATGTCGATGTTTATTCTTGCCATCTCCTGTTTGACCACCTCCAGCTTCCCAAGGTTCATAGATCTTACATTCCAGGTTCCTATGCAGTATTTTTCTTTGCAGCATTGGATTTTCCTTTCACTTCCAGGCACGTCCACAGCTGAGCGTCCTTTCGGCTTTGGCCCAACCACTTCATTAGCTCTGGAGCTACTTGTACTTGTCCTCCGCTCTTCCTCAGTAGCATGTTGGACGCCTTCCGACCTGAGGGGCCCATCTTCCAGCGTCATATCTTTTAGCCTTTTGTTTCTGATCATGGGGCGTTCTTGGCAAAGATACTGGAGTGGCTTGCCATTTCCTACTCCAGGTGGATTGCGTTTAGTCGGAACTCTCCACTATGCCCTGTCCGTCTTGGGTGTCCCTGCACGGCATAGCCCATAGTTTCTCTGAGTTACTCAAGCCCCTTCGCCACGACAAGGCAGCAATCCATGAAGAAGGAGACAGAATATACGTGGCAAATCTTTGTGAACCTTCATATTGAGACCTAAAGATCTGTCACAATTTTGGATTGCAAGGAGTGTGTTCAGAGATATGGAGACCCCCTTATTTAGTCCTCCTCTAAGAGATCCACTCTGAAATCTACATATATCAATTGATTTCCTACAGCAAAGGAGACATTAGTTGCTATGAAGGAGAATGTGCCATAGAGCAGGCAGTAGAAGTCACATGGTCGTTTGGGTACTCAGAACTGACAAGTTGATGGATAGGTGTTTGGTTTCTGCTAGAATGGCTGGAAGGAACAGACAACACAATGAAAATAAGGTCAGACTAGGCCACTGCTGTATTTTCAGTTTTCACCCAACAAAAACTGGTACAGGCTGGCAATGTCATCTTATCACAGCATGAAGCTCATCCTACATTATAGGACAGCATGGCAGCATGAGAAACAAATCTTCTGTAGCCACAGGCAACTCACAGACTTTTAAGCACCATTCCAGTTTGGAGATGTAGATGATGGAACTATTAATTAATTCTGTGTGGCTGTCATATAAGCCATTACTGGATATGAGCTTCTAGGGAACATAAGAAGAGCCCTGCTGGATCAGGCCAAGGTCCCATCTAGTCCAGCTTCCTGTATCTCACAGTGGCCCCACTAGATGCCTCTGGGAGCACCCAAGACAACTAGATACGTGTCTCCTGGGACCACTCCTCTGCATTGGGCATTTGGAGGTACCTTCCTTCTAAGCCTGGGGATTGTACGTCCCCATCATGGCTTGTAACCTGTGATGGACTTTTCTTCCAGGAATCTGTCCAATCCCCTTTTAAAGGCATTTAGGCCAGATGCCATCACCACATCCTGTGGCAAGGAGTTCTACAGACCAACAATATGATGGTTAAATAAATATTTTATTTCCTGATCTATCATGGACAGCTCAGAACCCATTAGCTGATAAATAACATTTTGATTTTTTGCCCCCATGTGCATTACTTTACATTTTCTTATATTAAAACACATTTGCCATTTTGCCATCCATTCTCCCAGTTTTGGAGAGATCCTTCTGGAACTTTTCACAATCCCTTTTGGTCTTCACTACTGGGACATGTTTTGTGTCATCTGCAAACTTGGCCACCCCACTGCTTATCCCTGTCTCCATATCAATTATGAACAGGTTGAAAAGTACCAGGCCCAGGACAGATCCCTGGGGCACACCACTTTTCACCTCTCTCCATTGTGAAAATTCCCCATTGACCTACTCTCTCTTTACTGGTTCTCCCTGACTGTGGAGGTTTCTCAGCAGCCTTTGGTGAGGGACCCCATCAAATGTCTTCTGAAAATCCAGATAGACAATATCTACTGGTTCATCTGCATCCACATGCCTGTTGACCTTTTCAAATAATTCTAAAAGAATTAGAAGTTTTTATTCACAGTTTTAAGAATTTGTAAAATGTTATAATAAGACAATACATGGCTCATGTTTTATACTGCTGATATATTTTAACAATTTACTTATTTTGTATATTTTATATAATGTGCTTATTTTTGTATTTTCGGGTCTATGACCGTATAATAATAAACTAGAACTAATAATTCTAAAAGGTTTGTGAAGCAAGATTTGCCCTTACAGAAGCCATGCTGATTTCCCCTCAGCAAGGCTTGTTCTTCTATGTGTTTTAAAATTTTATCTTGGATGAGGCTTTCCAGACATTAGGCTAATCAGCCTGTAGTTTCCCAGGTCCCCCTTCTTTCCCTTTTTAAAGATTGGCTTGACATGTGCTATCCTCCAGTCCTCTGGTGCTCTGGCCATTTTAAGGGACAGGTTGTATAGAGGAAGTTAACAGTCCTTCCTTTTCAAGAGTCATGGGTGAGCCTCCTATTATAGTAAGCTGAGCAGCACATCAGAAACCTGATGTTATATTTCAAAGCAATGTGTTGAAATATTTAATGTTTTTTTTAAAAAAAACAACAACAACAATCATCATAAATAAGAAAAGCAGTCCTAAATGGCAACAAACATCAGATGATCAGATTAAAGTCATAAGTAACATCTGTATCAGGGACACCACAAAAAGCTCAAACCTTTAAAAGTCAAATTAGGTAAATCAGGGAGAAAGTAATGTGGAAAAAACTGCATCACTAGAATCATTGTGCCCAATTCTGGAAAACAATATTAGGCTCTTAAGGAGCAGAAGCTAGTCCTCAAGGTGTTTAGATGCCATGCCAAGCCAAAATTTGAAAGATTTCTGACTTGTTTGGACAAGCTGATGTGTTGATTATACTGACTAATACTTTGTATTTTCAGTTGAAAAAGGCTAAACATACCATTCCTGTAATGTGTGAAAAGAGCAGGAGGCAATTCTTTGGCTGGGATCTCGCTAAATAAGTCAGAGAAACAATCCAGAGTTTGATGATTTGGGCTGATGGGAAAGGGGTCCTCAGTGAATTAACATGTGCGATCCCATGGGTTCCCCCAACTAGAAAAAGGTGTGCGCTAAGAGAGTCCACTTCCTCATTGTACAAACCAGACTTATGCTTAATTTGAAAAAGAGCAAAATAAACTATCCTTCAAGTGGCGCATAAGATGTTTAGAGATTAGAAGCTGAGATTCGAAGGTGAAATCTATGACAGTGTTCCAAAAGGCTAATATACAATATACCATTAAGTAGTTTTTTAATCAAGTGATTGGCCACTGAGTCTGAGTGAAAAGTAGCCACATAGATCCAGTCCAGTGCCATGCTCTGAAGCTGGTTGGGGCTTCCATTAGTTTTCCACCAAAAATTCCTTTTTATTCATCAAATAGCAAGTGATGTGTGTCTCTGTGTGTGACAGAGAGAGAGAGCAGGAAAGAATGAGAGAATAGGTCAACTGCCCAGCTTTGAAACCAGGCCAAGCAGGTAGAGGTATTTCTTATGGAGAAGAAGAAAGTATTTTTCTGTTTCTCAACTGATTTGTGGAGTGAGTGAATGAGAGGCACAGATTGGCAGCTTGGGACTGGCTTCTTTTCCCTTCAAAATAAACACTGCAGAGTTTGGCACCCTTTGTTTAAAAGGATTTCCAATCAGAGATAGGCACAAATCAGCAAAAATGGTGATTCATTTTGGTTTGTCAGGGTCACCGAATCACAAATTATTAATTTACAATTTTTACTCATGAATCAATGCAATTCATTTTTTTTTACTTTAAAACCATATAAAACATTCCCCCAAGAACAGACAAAAATCTCAGGGAAATGTCCCCTTATTCTCCTCCTCTACAAGCTCCACACATTTGAAGTTTGAGTTTTGGATGTTCACTTTATACACTCACAAGGCGCATCCCCCCAGGAAAGTCCCCCCCCAGGCCCCCAAATCACAAAGAAGCTTCTCCTGACTCTCCTCTACTATCCCTTCAAGTTCAGTAAAGATTGGGTTTTCAGACATCCAAGCTATACACCCACAAAATGGATACCACCAAGAAAGTACCCTTTAGTACCTGGCTTAGTACCTCTTTTTCAAAGTTGGAGGAACTGTAGAGGGGAGTCAGGAGAAGCTTCTTTGTGATTTTGGTGTCTCTTTGGTGCCTGGGGGAAACCTTTCTGGGGTGGCCCTCTTTGTGGGTGTATAACCCAGACACCTGAAATCCAATTTTCACCAAACTTAGAAAGATTGTAGAGGTGAGTCAGAAGAAGCTTCTCTGCAAATTTGGTGTCTCTAAGTGCCTGGGGGACTGTTTTACAGATCAAATTTTTGACAAATCAAAAATTACTAAAATTCATTGATTCTTTGAGGGCATTGATTCACATGAACATGAATCAAAGAATTAGTGATTTTTGAATGAATTTGGTGATTCTTTTTTAATTCGTGCCCATTTCTGTTTCTGATGAGATGGGTCGCAGTTGGTGAAAGCTTTTGCCTCTTAAAATGAGGATTGAAGTTGCTACTGATTCTTTTTTTTTTTTTTGCTGCAACAGGCAAACAGAACTACAACCACCACTACCCAAAATTATTTAAAAACAGCTTAGTACACCTAGACATGCAGTTTGGCTCTATATTACGTGATCAGCCTACTAAAGAATCAGTTTTCCCTATACCTGCAAGGAACTGCTGTAGGCAGTGGCAATGCAATAATTTCAACCTGTTCCAACCTTGTTTGCCAGGGCATTTAATTGGCCTATTTGGTTTGTCATTTTAAAATATTGGCTGCCTTCTTGTTTTTACAATGATCTGCCTTAGGGTGTTTGTTTGTTGACCCAGAGGTTAATTCCATACTGTACATCCTGAAAGAAGAGCCAGACTGTGTATTCCTGGGCAAGCTGCACAGTCCCAGGGTAGCCACAGAAAAAGAGAATGGCCAACCACTTCTGTGCACTCTATACATCTAGAAAATGCTGGAAAGGGTTGCCATAAGTCAGAATTAACTTGAGGGCACATTATTATTAACTAGTGACAGGAGTGGCAGTCATCTTTACCATTAGTCAAGGCTTTCTCCTGCTCTGCCACCAAGGACATAATGACACAAGACAAGTGTACACACACACTCTTTCTGTCAGACTTTCTGTGTGGCAAAGAACCTTTAATATAGGGCATTCCTATGTTTTATGGGACTGCGACACTTCTTAATGTGGAACAATTTTGCTTGGTCACTGAGACATCTAGAAACCCATGAGTCAGCTACGATCACCTACAGTCGCTGGACTAGCAAACAAACCACCTGGACTGATATAAATCCGAGCAGCCGTTTGCAGCAATTGTGAAGAAAGATGGATTTGAAGACTGCAATTTGAAAACTGCTCACTCCCGACTGAGTCATCTATTGCAAAGAGGGAACGTTTTCGGCATTACAGTACTTTGTTTCTTTTCGAGTCCCACTCCTGCCTTAAAAGGTATTGTCTTCCTCTGGCAGCTATTGTCGCCCTTTATAAAATCAATGCTGATTTTCCTTTTTCAATTTTTCATTTTAAAAAAACAAACCAAATCTCTTTCATATCTTCTTTCCCCAAATTGGTCTGTGCTGCTTATCAGCTGATCATTTTGAAATCCAAAAGAGCCCAGATAAAATATTTAGCCGTGTCAGGGCTTCCCTGGCAAAGGGCTCCACTGAAGCAATCAGACACACTTGCTGAAAATGAACAAAGTGCATCTAATGGGCAGATAAAAGCCTTAGATAGTGTTTCCCAAGTGTGCCTTATACAACATGGTCTTGATTTTCAGCATTTAAATCTCTGGCAAAAGAACACCCTCCCCCCCTTGCTTGCTACCTGTTTTAGCACAGATAGGAGATGCTTTTAGAAGAGGAATAATGAAACTAGAAGAAAAGAGCTTTTTAAAAAAACTAACATCGCTGTCTTTGTCGCCAGTGTAATAACTTTTATATGTTTGATAACTACAGAAAGTTGTAAACAGTAGGAGATCTGTGCCAAGCTCCCCCCTGGGGATACCAAAAACTTCAGATTATAACAAATGCTATTTCAATAGCAGATGCTATACATAACATAGTCTTTGGTTCTCTCTAGTGCCCAGTTCTGATAATGACATAGTAGAAATATATTTCTCCAGCAAATGTCTCTGGCTCCCTCTAGTGACCAGCTCTGATAACTTCATCTTTAGAAATATTTATTTCCAGGATTTTTCTTTTACTATTTCTAATTATTAATCCGAATAACAAAAGGTATAGCTGTTAACAATCTACTTTCCGTACTCAGACTAGGTGATGCTTGTCCAACGAAAGGAAAATCCCACATCAAGTGCATAGAGATGAAAACTCATTTAAGTTTCATTATCAGTGACAGGCAACAAAGCATGTGGAGCTCTTGTATGAAACTTTTATTATTATTATTATTATTATTATTATTATTATTATTATTATTATTATTATTATTATTATTATTATTATTATTATTATTATTATTAACCCTTCTTGCAGAGATGTTGGGAAATCAAAGTAAAGAAAAGTTTGTTTGCCCTCAAGAATGCTAAATGAAAAAAAAAAATCATGTTATGGCTGTGACATAACCAGAGGGGTGGAATGGTTAATGACAGGACTTCTGTCTATTTCAGAAATTCAAATGTTATTGTCAGAGTTGGTGAGTTATATGGTTTTTATTTATTATTTATTGTTTGACAACGTTTATAATTGGTATTGTATTATCTGTACTGTAGTTTATACATGTTGATTGTGCAGAGGGTGCATACTGCGCTATTGAGTGATATATTAAATACACAAATAAATAAATAGTCAAATCACAGCAGATGAGGAAGGAGATTCTTACTAGAATACCTGGGAGTCAGGTCTTAAATCCTTGGTCTTGAATTGAAGCAGTGAATGGTTTCATGAGAGATGGGTCAGACATCAGTGTTTTAAATACCTCTTTTCAGACTATAGTTCACAGAATTCTTCAGCCATCATGGCCCTTCTGCACCAAAAAAGTAACTTGCTAGTCAAAAAAGTAAACATTTCCAAGATCTGTCAGAGATGCAGTGGGCTCTGCTTTTCTAAATAACGATTTCCCAAACTCCAGAGCTGGCAGAAGGCTAGAGCAGAACCCTTAACCAGACAAGAGCATTTGCGGGAGTCACATTTTTTGTGACCTGCAGAAGCAAAGTGGGAGCCCATTCACTTTTACTTTCCTTTCGGCAGCCACAGCAAGGATGTAATGACTGAAAAAGTTCCATCTACCCCTCTCATTCTCCACATTCCTAAGAGGAAAAGAGCTGCCACTTGGAAAACTCCCTCCCTTCCTTTTTTCCCCTTAATTTCTTTGACTAAGAGGGCAAGGAACTGGTACAGTGTTTGGTCTGCCCCTTGTTTGTGTCAGCTGATTTTTCCTTATCACTTTCTCAGAGCCTATAGTTAGTGAAAACAATGACTCAAAATATCTGGTCTATTAAAAGTGAGGCACTGCTGTGAGAGTCGAGGGTGGCATCATCTACAGTTTTCTCTTTGGTGTTGCTCTGGTCTCGATTGTTTCCACCTCAAGAAATCCAAGTTCATGGAAAGATGGGTTCTACTGAACACAGAGTTGTCATTAAATTTGAAATCTGAACTTCACCTTCTAGGTGAGAGTGTTAGGGCCAAACCAGACAAAATGGTGTTCATAGAACTAGGAAATCTTGTGAGATTTACTTTTGGATGATAGGCTGTGGTGGCTAGGGATCCTGATACCTGTAAACCCAAAGAGTAAGTTTTCCAGGTTTTGATTATTAGCAATTGCATGTGTGAAGAGATATTGCAGGTATATATGCCTCCTGATCTGTAGCAGGATCCTGATATGGTGAGACAGAAAGGCTTTCATCCTTTGCCTCTACTGAAGTCCTGCTATGGTTTAGGGAATTCTGTGTCTACAATACATTTGTTTGAGTTATACAACTGCATATACCTTTTTTCTTTTTCTTTTCTTTTTGTTGTCTACCTTTTCTCAGTCAAATCATTATAAGTTAACAGGTGTCTTTGGTTAAAAAGCAAATTACTGCTGCAGCTTCTTGATACAAATCACTACATTTTGTTAGAATCCAATTCCCTTATGGTAGATTAGTGTGATGAAGTTTTGTTTTGTTTGATACATGCTAATCGTGACTGCTAAGTAGTAGATGCATGGTTTGAAATTTCCATGGTCTCTACTAACACAGCTGCTGGATTCTTGGAAAGTGAAAAAAGATGCTAAGCTTTTCATGTAGTGAATATAGTGGCAGGAACCAGTCACTGTAAAACACATGACAGTCTCTTCAACATGATCCATTGGGTTGAGGGACTTAGGATGAGACAAAAGAAATGTGTGCTTTTTAAATATAATACTGTGCCAAAATCCCTCAGTTTTTGAAGCCATTCTTATTCAGGTTGACAAAAAATTACTTTCATGAAGAATTTCAATGAAAGACATTGCTGTCAATAAATCTTCATGGGCAAGGATTGGGAGGTGTGTGTGTGTGGGGGGGGTGTTATTGTAGCTATGGGGTAACCAGGGACTGTTTGTGAATGTCTTCTCTTTCATGGTGCAGTCCTTTATGTGGCTGCCAGCGGTTTCCTGGTTTCCCACATTTCAATTGAAGCCCCTTCAATTATCAGATAACTCTTCACATAAAGCTTTTCCATGTTAGAAGTTTATGAAAAAAATTACAGGAATCTGTGGGGGTGGGGTTTGAGAGAACAAATTTGAGAATACTACTGGAGAAGCACTTGGAGAATTACTCGTCCCCCTGGAGAAATGCAATGCCCTCCATTGCCCTGGCCATAAATTGGGTGAAGACCTTCAAGAGGCCCATTGCACACAGTTCCACTTTTTCTTAATCCATTATGAAACAATGAAATGGTGGCACTCTGGGTTATACTGCAGAAGCCTCTGTGCTACAAGGTCAGAAGACCAGCTGTTGTAAGAGTGAATCCATTCCACAGAGTGAGCTCCTGTTGCTTCTCCCAGCTCTTGCCAACCTAGCAGTTCAAAAGCATGTAAAAATGTGAGTAGATAAATAGGTACCACCTTGGTGGGAAGGAAATGGCATTCTGTGTCTATTCGCGCTGGCCACGTGACCACGGAAACTCTCTATGGACAAACGCTGGCTCTAAGGCTTCGAGACGGGGATGAGCAGTATGCCCTAGAGTCGGACACGATGACTAAATGTCAAGGGGAAGCTTTACCCACGTCCAAGCCCAAGCTTTGGTAGCAAGTCCCAAGTTTGAGTCTCTGGTAGCAAGTTCCTGGTCCCAAGTCTGAGTCCCTATTAAAACAAGATTATTTTTTTTCCTCAGAAAAAAGGGAGGCATGGGTGGGTTATGAGTTGTGAGTCAAGTCTGAGTCATTTAAAAAATCCAAGTCATGTTAGTGGTGCAACTTATCCTCCCTGTTTCAATTGCTTGACGCTAGTTCTGATTAACTATAGATTTCAGCCACTCCATTGAAATGGGGACTAGACAATGCCCATTCTTGCAAAGCGAGACAACAGATCTGTAATGGATAAAAGAAGAAAGCATAAATTTCAGTTGCCTGTTTGCTTGGGTCGGCATCAGTTGCTGCTATTTTTGGGTCCCATGTGGCATGTGTGAATGTGTAGAGTAGACCCTAGCCAAGCAAGAATGATGTTGAGATTGGGCATGCACATACAGTCTTAAGTTATGTTCATATCAGATGCACTTGCACATGACAATAACCCATCCTGTTCTGGATTGCAAAGCTCACAAGAGTTTTGTTCCTAAGGAAGAAGACGCATGACCTTGCAACAAACCAGTGTATGAAATGACCGAATCCTCGCCTGGCACGATGGCTAAGCATACATGATAAGTGCAACCACATTGAGGGTTTTCTCATCACTGATCATGGTGTAGATTCTGCTTTAAATATGCCTCGCAACTGCATTAAAAGAAAAACGGAAACAAAACAAAACCCAAAGAGAAGACTTTTTAAAAATCTCTTTCAAAAGGCTGCCACCACATGGGGAAATTGCTTTAATACAAGTAGACGTTTTACTCAGTGTCATTTTCAGGATAAAAATAAGAATGCCTGCTGGAAAATTGAGCCTTTTCATATTGACCTAAAAGCTGGGGAGGCTCTATTAACCAGTCAGGCTGTATCAATTTGGGGGGAGGGGAGAGATACATTCAGAACTAATTATTGATTTATGTTTCTTCATGGCCACCACCAACCATCTCTTCATGGAGCTGATTTGAAATACCAGTTTTGATGCAAAGGATACAGAGGCCTCTCTGAAATGTTCAGAATGGGAGTGGGGGATGGATTCCTGATATCACGAAAGGGAACATCTTGTTCCTAAGCCCCTTCCAACTTGGGGGTGACTGATAGAGTTCTGAGTGCTTGTGTGAAAAGGAAGAGAGAAGAGGCTCTGAGACAAACTAGGCAATGCACTGACCAAATTTTTGCAGAAGCACTCTCCCAAGTGGTGAAAACTGATTGTCACAGCATGTGCTTTTCCTCACCTGCATATCTTGCATTTAGCACATTTACTTTTGTCATTGGTTATTTAAGATGGGCTAAATTTGCAAGTCTGATTGCTGAAACACGAATCCTCCTGTTGGAGGTGAAATTAAAGCTAGTTTGAGTCTGAAGAAAAATTGTGGTCAGAGGCAGAAGTAGAGAAGCAGAAGCAGGCACAAGAGTTTGCTGAGTTACATCATCAGGGATTTGAACAATGAATTTACTTCCTCAAGAAGTGACAGCCTATGTTCCCCTTGCACATTAATAAATAAATTCATGTGTTACATCAATCCCTTAAATTACCAGGGAGTTCTCCACTAGAGGGGGATCACACATGAGTAAACACTGTCTTAAAGTCACATCCACTGACTATCTTGCATTAGGGTAAAATCCTGATAAAATCTGCACAAGAGGCACTTTTGTTACATTTGCTCAGGTGGCATACCCGAGCGTGGTATACAAATGCATTTAAAGAGCATGGCAGAGGGCCTCTAATACCATGGCTTGGCCCCAGTGTTGCCAGTCTCAGCCTTCCTGTTCTCACCACTTGTAAGCAGCCAGCCTGAATGTTGGAGCCATGGCCAGGCTACACTTCGGCGGTGCGGCTCGTCCTTATCTCTGTCCCCGGAAATCGCGAGACATCTCAAGTCTCACAACAGCATTTCCTGGGGGAGGGGGAACGGCAGGTTATTTAAGGACCATTACCCCCTCTCCTCTTCCTCTTCCTTCATTGGCAATTGTGAGAGAAGGAGTATGGCTGTTCGGTTCACTCGAACTGCATTGTCGGCTTTGAGACCAGCACGGAACGGAGATTGGAATGGGGGAGTAGCATGAGCTCCCTCCCTGGGTTTGCTGGGAATTTCATTTTGGTAATTATTTTTTGATTCTTTACTTGGGTTGGGAGACTTAAGTAATTTTGATTATTGTCTTGGTTATTACTGGGAAAGGGGTATGTGCGAACATGTGGCTCGCATGAGCTGCACCGCGTTGGCTACCCCATAGCCGAATTGGTTCCCCCTGGGGTGAATTAAACTTCTGATAACTAAATGCAGCCTAGGGAACACCTATGACTCTCAAATGAAAGAAAATGGCCGATCACCAAAACATGCTTGGCCCAACTGCCATGCATGTGGCAAGATTCAAAATCAAGCGCCACCAACATCCACCAGTTCTATCTAACCAAGGCAATAGGGGTGGGGGTGGGGTGAAGCACCAAAACAACTGAATTACCTAATGGCTTATTCACCCCACCGCAACCCCAGCAGTAAGGCACCCAGCCGCCAACTTTTTTTGTTTGTTATTATTACTATGTGTAAATCAATACTAAAATAGTTAGAGATAAGCTAACGAAACCTTCGCAATGGTCAGTCCAATCCAAATGTGCCGACTATGAGCAGATCACTTACCACAAGACATTCTTTGCCCAAAACCTTAAATCTATATGCGTCATCCTTAATATCTTTTTGGCTCCCTCAGGATTAGTGAAGGGGTAGCCACTGGAAAGGGAGACCAAACCAGAGTGGCTCTACAATGGCAGGATGTTTAGATAGTTGTCAGGATGGTGCAAATTCACATCCGCCGATTCAAGGCCGATTAGTGAGGCACCCCCTGACATCCAGGTTGGGGCCCGGTTTGTTTTATCTTGCAGATGCCACAACAATGATGAGAAGGTAGCACATCATGATAACTGGTCCCGGCTATGTTTTTTGGGCAGCTCAGTACGCTGCCACGTCCCTATGGGGGAGCAGTCTCGGACTTGGAGATAGAGCCCTTATTGAATGGAAAGGATGCCGTGGGATGCTGTGAGGCTGCCTTTGGTCAACATCCCCCAGATGTGTTGATAATACACTTGGGCAGTAACAACCTGACCAGGATCTTCAGAATGGCCTGATCCTTGATGAGATTCATGACATCACATGGTTGAGGGTTATGTACCCTGCTATGGACATTGTATTGTCAATGATTATCCCTCGGCTGGCATGGAGGGATGTGAGGCAATTTTTGGCTCGCTAACACTGCATGAAAGAGTGCTAGCAGGCTGGTCTGCAGAGCTGTCTGCAGTGGCCTGGATCAGTAACTGGTCAACAGAACATCCACGGATAAGCCTGAGTTTTCTGATCAGTGATTGCACCGTACCCTGCTATGAGCGTTGTATGGCTGATGATCATCCCTCTGCTGGCACAAAGGGATGTGAGGCATTTTTTGGCCCACTAACACTGCACTGAGGAGTATTAGCAGGGCAGTCTGCAGAGCTGTCTGCAGCGGCCTGGATCAATGATTGGTCACCAGAGGATCCATGGATAGGCCTGATGGGATACATCCGTCTGAACGAAGTTTGGATGTCTTCCTAGAAGTCACCAAGGGGGGCTTGCTTTTGGAGCTTGGTGAGCTTGATGGCGGGCATGGGACTTAGCATGTCTAGTCCCAATGCTGTGGTGTGTAGTGCAGGAAAAAACTGTTGTTGTTTTTTTGTGAGCCCCATAGCAATGTCAGGCAATGTATAGGTCATCTGAACTTCCAGTGCTGTGGATTGTGTGCTTACAGTGCTTTGGGGAGGGGGGGAGAGATGTGTTGGGGCCACACCCAGACCAACAGTCAACAAGGAGAGTATGGCCTGAGGTCCAGGGCCGGCCGGGTTTCTCACTGTCTTCACGGCTGTGAAAACCTGGGCCAGGGGCTCACCCATTTGTTTGTTTAATGGGCCTGTTCAGACCTCTGTGTTTAAACCTGATTCCGCACTACGGCAGGACCCCCCTTCGCCAAAGGATTGGCAACATTGATTATTTCAATAAAGTGTGGCCTGTGTTTAATCCACAACTCTGGTCTCACGTCATTATCCTGGGGTAAGGGGGGGCAAATGGTTTTTTCCCCAGGAAATCAGCAATGGACAAATACTTTCATGGAGCCCAGCAAACATTGGGTCAAAATGTCTCCGAAAGGGCACAGAGAATGTCAATCTATGTGTCTTTATTTAGCCACAGTGTAAGTCAGTGGGCAATATACCTCCCTACTGAGTTCTGTCTTCCAGCAGAAGACAATTGATAATGGGCTCAGGAGTAGGAAAGCAAATCCTTGCCTATCTTTTTCTCACAGGCAAGGATTCCAAATTGTGTGATTCTTGCTTATGAAAAATGGCCAAGACTATATGGCTACCCCAAATCCTTTCTCACATTTGTGAGCATAGGTGTATCTGTGTGCACATACATGTACAAAACAAAGGAATAAATGGAACAGCAGAGCAGCAAAGAAATAAAGCAAAGCAAGTCAAGATGACTGCTGATTTGTTTGCATGAACATTCGCCCATTTCAAACCTTGGATGGGTTTCTTGCGTCTTTATAAACAATGAGACCATCTGTGCTGTATTGTGCCTACATAATAGTTAACAAAGAATAGTTAATAAAGTCCTTAATCCCACTCTCAGCAGTGGGCAAGGAATCTTGCAAGCCTGCCAAATTCCCTTTTAATGTGTCAGGTGTCAAGAGCAAAAATCAAGGAGGAGGAGATACTTAATTAGTATTCTTCATATCCTCAGATGCAGGAGCAGCTGGAAGAATGGTGACACAGCCTTCCAGCATAAGGTATCTGAGGCTTTTGCCCAACTCAGTCTAATAACAGCTTCTTTTTCTTTCCTTCCTTCTTTTGCTGTTTGACATTTTCCCTCAAAAGACAAAGGTAGTGATTCTCTTGGGGATTTATCATTCCTCTTTCCTGACAGGTCACCAGCAAACTGATGCTTTAATTGTATTATTGATTTGCGCCATTAGCTAAAATGAGGATGGATGTGGAAGGAAAACAACACTAAATGAGGCTATTCAACAAGACAACTTTCCAACATATTAATGTGAAATTGTGATGCCAAACACACTTCGACAAGATCCTTTTTTCAGATGTGGTGGGATAGCAAAGGAACATGATGAATCCACCTGTTTTAAAGATACAAGATATTGTCTGTGACTCAGTAAGCAAGTACATTTTTTTTTATAAATGTACAACTTTGTTTAAAAGTTGTGTGGGGAATTCAAACGCCCAAAACCAGTGACAAGCTTTCGTGGCATTTTGTCATCATGCAGGATGAGTAAGCTCTTATTTTAGATCATGCAGTGTGGTAAACCAGCAGTATATGTGCAATACTCCCTCGGAACCTATACAGTTTTGTCACCTGGATGTTGTCATATGGTGGCATATGAAACAGCTTTCAAAAATGCATACACTGACTTGAAAAGGTGATGAAAATGCTCTCTCTCCCCCGCCCTCCCTCTTTCCTTTCCTTATTTCCTTTGCTTTGGTTGAACCTAGTCAGTTGAAAGTTTCTCAGACCACTATTCTGAGAATACAGGCAGGAACTCCAGTTCTCATGGGATGGCATCCAGTTGTCTTCTTCTGCCAAGGAACTGCCAGAGGAACAGGCTGGAGGCGGGGTAGAGAGGTGCATTCTACTGCAGAGGGTGATGGTGGCTTTCTGGAGAAGGCTTCCAGGGTGGAAGGGTACGGCAAAACAGATGATGGAGAAGTTCATTTGTTGGAGCTGAATTCTGCAGCATTGGATGTAGGTGCTTTTTTGTTTTCTGTTTTTAATACTGGCATGAAGCAAGTGCATTGAGAGAAAAAAACGAATGAAGGAACATACTCTACCACAAGTGACTACAATGAAAAATAACCACTATACCTAAGAGATTCTGGGAGTTGTCATCTCCCAGAGCTAGAAGAAGGTAACAGATGTGCAGCCCAATTGAGATGCTCATTCTGCTTGTGCTCAACTTTTGAAAATAAATATTACAAACAGCATTCTAAGCTTCAAATTTTCCTGGAACTTCAAAGTGGTGTGGAATGTGTAACAAGATTCTTGGATTTAGCAATGCCAACAATAAAAAGGATTTGAAAATCCAAAGCTCCCCTGATTTTGTTTACATTTAATTCAATATATGCCTAACTATTTGATAGAAAATATTTGAAATTACCTATTTGGAACTAACACTTGAAGAGGCCTTTGCCAACAGTCTTGTTTCCAGCTATTAGAATCAAAAGAACGGTGAGGGGAAAATATATCTTGTTTGCCCAAACAATGCTGTCAATCTATACAAGTTCTTTTTTTTTTACTTCCATTTACCACCTTCGTCTTTGAAACAGAAAGAATAAGAACAGCATGCTTGGAAGCAACATGGACCTTTGAATTAAGAAGTAAAAGTGACCTAAAAGTACAACTTTAGAAAAACTGTGAAAAACCCATGTTTTTTGTTTCTGTCAAATACTTATGTGTAGTCAAGGTAGAACCATCTTATAGTGACCTTAATAAGGCTTTCAAGGTAAGTGAGATATTTATAGAGTGGTTTTTCCAGTTCCACTCACCCAATGAGTTTCCATGGCCAAGTGAAGGTTTAAACCTTGGTCTCTAGAGTCCTAGTCTATCACTCTATTAACTACACCACACTATGGAAACTAATATTTGACTTCTTGTTTCATGTAGCATGCTGATTTCATAGCAGATATCCCTGCTAAGGCGTGCTGTCAACATATATGCTCACATCTAAATTACTATATGGTAATTCCAATCGGGATTCTACAGGTGCCACAGCACCCAAGAAACATCTCCCTTGCTATTGTCTTCTTTTTATTCCCCATAATTTGGGGCATGAACTACCCTGAGATCTGATGACAACTGCAACACTTGTCACTATTTCTACTCTCTGTTTATGTCTCTGTTCACACAACATGAAGAGCCAAAAAGTGACAGGTTTGTATAAAGCAGTTTTGTATAAAGCAGTTGTAAAGAGCAATAATACTATAAGTATTTGTCAGGTTCCATGCTAAGAATGAATATAAAAGTAACAATTTATACAGCTGGGATGATACAAGATACTTGTATCAGCTGTAAACCTAGGATTGGCTGAGCCAAGAATAATGCCAGCAGCCTCAGCACACACGCTCTGGTGGTATGGTAGGTGTGGTGATGTAACGTTGTGGAGAAAATCTTGGAGAAGAAGACTGACTGCTGGACTGATTTACATGGACTCTGACTGCTAGACTGATTTACAAAGACTCTGAATACTGAATTGATTTATGCCTAAACTCTACTGATATTACTGTGAATGACCATTGGACTGAACAAGGACAAAGCTGTATGTATATGTATATATCCTGCAACAAACTTGATTTAAAATAATTTTCTGCTATCAATACTGTCTCTTTGCTTGGTGACTTCATCAGTCTGAAAATTCTACTCGTTAGCATCACCTGGCATGCAATAAACTCTGTCAGAAAGAATGGGTAAAATGCAGCTGTACTTATCCTGACATGTGAGTGCAGTTCTATTTCATAATAATATACACATTTTATGTTTTATTGCTCTGTAGATATTACTGTTCTTTAGATACATTCTTATATGGGGCATGGTGTTTATGTTCAGCCTGACCTGAAGAAGGAGAAGATCCTAGCCTGTTACAATTGAAGACAGATGTAACATTGGTAGAACTGGATAACTAGCTGGGAAACAAACTGGCTGAAATCCAATAGTAAATGACAAGTCAAGTAATCTCATTGAATCAGTGGAGATTTGGTGAGTTAACTCCTCCATAAGTTCCTTTGATTTAATTGGCCTACTCTAGTTGTGACTTACTAGCCATTGTCTTGATTCAGGTAAAAGGTACACACACACACACACACACACACACACACACACACACATTGTCTAGCTCTGGGGGGAAAGAGGGGAGAGATAGAAGAAGCCAGCTGTGAGGAATATTGATTGGCCAGAGTCTATTATGCCCCTCCTCTTCTGTTCCCACGCATGTAACAGTTCCCTCGCTTCAGTAATGGCACTTGTGGGGTGACATTACATGAATCTTAGGCCTACCTTGCTCTTTAAGCAACAACGATGAGCTTTTTGAGTGCTTTTACAATCGAAATAGGCAAAACCCAATTCAGGCAATAAATTAAATACACGGCCTTCTCATTTTTCTCTTTCTTTGGCTCCTCAAATCCCTCTGAATCACCAACAGCCCTGGTATACTGCTAATGGCTTCCACTGGTGTCACTGTAAAGAAGAGTGATTGCTCTACTGCCTGCTGCTGAATGAACCATCTAAATACAAACTGCGTCATATTGAATTGGAGCAGGCCTCCTTCCCCCTTGGAGCTTTATGCTTGTTTTGGTTCAGAGTCGACACAAGTAATGTTAGGACAAAAAACCGGAGGGCTAGGTTTCATATTTTTGTCTCCACACTTTGGAAGGGGTTGATCTCCTGTAAACTGCTTAAATGACAGCTAGCCTTGCCTTAAAAATGGTTTCCTCTGGCTCTGATATTGAAGGGGAGTGGAAGTAATTTATATCTTTGAGGGAGGGTAAATAAACTTGTAACGGTATAAAACACACACACTATGAGATGAATAGCTTGGTCTTCCTGTCAAAGAATCGGGAAGCAATTAAGAGCACCACCCACTGTGACACAAACCCATGCAAGTTTACTGGCAGAAGCGGCAAAGGATTCCTCTCTCGATCTGTGATAACATAGTCTCTATAGCTTGTCAATCATTCTGACTTGATCATCCCACAGGTATCCTTCCCTGGCAGTGAAAATGAAGTGATAATAAATTAAAATAACAGTCTGCTGCCCGAGGTGCCTGTCTCGCTCTGCCTGCATCAGCAGAAACAGATTCAGATGAGAACTTGACAACAGCCCTAGATGAACAGGGGACTTGCTTGGCACCACCGCCACCAGCTGCGTCACATCTGGGCACTTCGTCAGATTCAGAGGCTTGATGGCAGTGTGAACATTCATGGAATGCAAAACATTAAATCACAGGAACTACAAATAAATGCAATGGCAGTGGATTCCTAGGATAGTTAAAGGTTCTAAAAGCTTAGTAAATAAGACCAGCCCTGACACATCACTTCTGGTCTGAAGTGAAAGAGCTCTTTAAAATATTCTGTTTAAATACAACTGAAACTCTTGTTTCAAAAACAGAGTTTATTTCTTTCTGTAAAGAAAGTTTGTTGGTCGTGAAACAACATAGAATGGTTAATACTATGAACATGGAGGATTCTCAGTGTAGGACAGGTAGGCTGTATTCAAAGTCGTAAAGGCCAGTAGAAACCAGTATTCCCTCCCCCAAATTGCTGATCATGTGATACTAATTTTTAATCTCTCAGTAAACTCAACCTAAAATAGAATTTGAGTTAAATTTTGAAATTCTTCAGGCAGGGGATATCCTATTTGAACACTTATGTTTTTTTAAAAAAAAAAATTATGAGTTGTAGAGTATTCCCTGATCCGAACAGAAATTCCAATGTATTGCGAGATATAAATAATGCCTCATATGTGAAACCAATGTCTTTCCACACTAATATTCAGAACTAGGAAACATAGGGGAAACAAAACATAAATTCCTCTCATTGCTGTGTACTGTCTAACTTGAGTCAATTCCAAAATATCAGAACCTGAGAACGTGGCCAAGCAGCCCAAAAAACCTACAACAGCCATCCAAAAGTTCAGTTCATTCCAAACGGGACCAACCTATAATGATATATTTTTATCCCAATATGTTATATTAGTTTGCAAAAAATATATAATAACTTGGAATATTTTTGTTCCAACTGCCTCTGTGTGTGTGTGTGTGTGTGTGTGTGTGTGTGTGTGTGTGTGTGTGTGTGTGTGTGTGTGTGTGTGTGTGTTGGGGTTGTATATAGCAAGTTGCTGACACAAGGACACTTTGCTTACAATCACATAAGTGATAATGTCATATGTTGTCTATACTGTACGTTTAACTGTTTTTTTAAAAAAAAAAAATCCATAATTTCAAAATGAAAAGCAAAGGTCATCAAAGGACAGGGTGTCAAACTGATGCTTTGGTATTTGAAAATATCAAAAATGGTGAAGGAATAACTTAGAACAGTTGCAAATGTTTATATTCTCATGTGTTGCTTCCATTTTTTTTCAGTTATATATTACTAAATCTGTAACAGTATTTTAGATTTTTTAAATTTTATTTAGTTTCCAAGATTCCATTTGTTTGCTGAAACTTTACATATTCAGTGAAATCCTAACTCTATCATAGGGACATTAGTAACTAGGGTGTTTTCAGTGACTGGTGAGAACACTGGATTTTATATTGCACACTTCTTTCAGAAGATAGTATGTGCAGATAAGTATGTCAAGCATCGTGATCTTTCTACAACAAAGCTTAAAATCTTCAACAGACAACAGATGAACATGTTCTAAAAATCCCAGTAACCCTCTATTCATTATTAATTTAAGATCTTTGCTTTTAGAGTTGCCGTTTCTAAGCAGAAATATATATAATGAGAGGTAAATCTATAAAAAATGATTTCCCAAAGTTATTAAAGGACTATGACATTTCATAGATTTTAAGGGTCTATTTAATGTCAACTAAATATAGTAAATCTTGTTGGATTGCAAAGAAAGAAGATTAACAGAAGATATTTCCAGATGTACATTGTCACAATTCTTCATTGGCTATATGCTTTTCTTCCAGATGCAATCACCACATGCATGATTATACAGGCAATGAAGACTGCATCTCATAATCTTTGTGGATTATGCCACAGCAAAAATGAAAGAAAATACAATTCAGTGTGCAATCTCTTTTTGATCTTAAGACTCAATGCATTTGCTTCATTTTATCCACAGATATACAATGCTAAGCCATATAAAGATATTATTCCTGTGAATGTCTTGACCCATGTAGCTCCTTCCGGGTTTACAAGATGATTGAAGATTAGTACTAAAGTTATGCAATCATTCTAGATCACAGGAGCCATATAATATTGAAATCTGTATCCATTTTGGCCATTAATGTAAATTTCATATTCTGGTTCCTTTAGAACACCAAGGGTTGATATATTGGTGACATCACCCCTTATTCTTTGGATCACATTGGCATTTACACAGGTGGCATTCAACTCTAGATCCAGCAGTTTATGCTTAATCAGACTGAGAGGAGCCTTAAAATTGCCCCACAGCCTTGATTCCAGAAGTACTACATTGAAACCTTGCTGACTCATCTCATTGAAACATGAAGTGTACATGACAAAAATGTATCTTAATTTGTCAGTGCCTTTATATTGCCCACAATCGAACATCAATGGCAATTTCTATGAACTGTGTAAAAGCTTCCCGGACAGAGACAATTGTAAAAAAAAAGACTCAGCTTTCATTTATATGTGGTATCATATATGACACTATCTCTATGAAAGAGAATTTTGTAACTTTTCTAAAATCAGTTCCAACAGAAATTTTGCATGTGGAATTATGATGCACATGTAAGGAGAGATGGAGCTGTGCATATATCATCCTTTTGAAATATTAAGGAAATATTATTAGTGCTGTGAAGTCAGAGGAGACCACAAATGTTGATGAACTGTCAGATGGTATTTCACTCATGCTTAAAGAGAAAGATCATTTTCTCTTATGGTGGAACAATTTGTTTCATTGTTAGAAATTATTTCTTAAGTTCTATAAAGTAGGCATCACAAGCTTACTTTCTAGAACCATCTAAAAATCCCTCACACAGTCTTAGTTCACCATTCCCCCCCCCCAGGTGAGGCAAACATTAGAGACAAATTTGTTAGAAAACACTGTTTGTGGCTTCATAAAATCAGCTTTTCCAAGAACTGGATTTAAGAGCAACCTAGCACTTCTGACTGCAATGTATCCCATAAGTAGTGGTTTCCAATGACTGTCCAGTACTCTTCATCATCATTATGGCAGCTGGCATCCCTCGTTATTGCACTTTAATTATTAAAGAAATAACCCATTTATCAAAGAGATAATCCATTATATGCCTGTTCTGCAGCTAGGAATTAATACGAGCAATAAGCAAATGCATCTCAGGCTTAATGGAAAATAAATAGTAGCTTTCTCTTTGTTTTGATGCACAAAGGAAGTGGTGTGCCAGTTTCTTCCAGCACTCAGTTACATTAATGCATTGCTAACATGCTTAACAGAACATTAGGTGCATCACTAAAAAACACAAAACAAACAAACAAAGAAGAATTAATATTGGCAGTATGGAGGAGGGATGTGAATCTTGCAATGTTTTCTGTCTCTCTCTCCACTGCTCTCTCTCTTTTTCTCCCAGTGAGGTATCTTTGCATGAGATTTTTCAGAGGGCAGGAATGCTTCCAGGATTTCTCACAAATTTGCAACAGGAATGGAAGCATTTATAGAATTCAAGCCTTTCTTGCACAAGATGGCCTCCTACCAAAAATCTCCCCTCAGGGTCATTTAATAATAGGTTTAAAATACACATTATTGTTCCAATGTTTTCTCTCAAGGTCAATAACTCCCCTTGAGCCCTGTGGCACTGTGGTTAAACTGCAGGACTACCATAAAGCTTCTGCTCACTACCTGGGTTTCATCCCAGTGGGCTCAGGTAGCTTGGCTGAAGACAGCCTCAGCCTTCTGTCCTTCTGAGTGTTGTGCGACTGCTGTGGAAGAGCATGTCATGTTAACATCACAAGGGCCTATTCTTAGGGCTCAGATTTGGGATTGGAAATATCAGGTGAATACGTTTGGCCTGTCAACACTAATCTCCACCTATTCCCAACTGGCACCAGCACTCATGGGCTCAACAGCAAGGTGTTTAGTGCATGGGCAACACAGCTGCATTAAAAGAAGCCAGAATGAAAGGGAGCCAACTGGGCAGTGCATATAGGCACATAAGCCTGTCATATTGTTTGGAGCACCAGTACTGCAACTCATTAGCCTTCTTCTTGTACAAGCCTTGCCAGCAACAAAGGGTGGGTAGATGCTGTCCACTTTAAATCACCCCACATTGTTGTTGTTTACAAATTTGAACCATTTGCTTTAACTAGCCCACCATTCCTGAGTCCCTTGAAACAGTGTTTCAGATTTACTTATGCAAGTTGGGCACAGTTGCCCAGGAATCGTTCACCCATGGAACCACAAAAAAGAAACTTGTTTTAAGTCCACATCTTCTCTCCTCTCTGCCCACATCAGCTGGCACTGATACCCCCCAGAATTCATCAGCTGGCACTTATACCCCCAGATAACATAGCTTTCTGGAACTCCTACAAGGAAATCTGCTGATGGCCAAATTTGCTGAAACCAAAGACTTAGAGGGTGGGTCAGAATGACAACATTTGGAAGGTGGTCCCAGGCTATGTGAGGAAAGGAAAGGCTACCACTAACCAGATGACCAGGAAGAGACGACTCTCAGCATAAACTATAAAAGTAATAGACTGAATAGACGTATTTATGATCAATCTGTTCTATAGTGTTTGCCCGCCCCCCTCGCTTCAAAAATGATAAAACAAATACTAGTTTTACTCAGAAATAAGAGTGTTATGTAAATTATAAATTGCAGAAATTGGGGGAGGAATAAACAATAGATTTCACTTCCTAGTATCTTAGCTTTGCCCCAGAGCTGAAACTTCCTCAATGAGATTTTGTGTATCAAGACAGCCAATATGCAATATCTTATGAGATTAACCACCACCTCAAAAGAACCCCAGAGGCAGCTCATCTTTGGCCCATTAGGTCACAGCTGTATCTTGGTAGCTTCAGTTGTAGAACTGCCTATCCAAGGGAAACCTTGGAATCCCCATCACTGGGGACATTTGAAATCAGAGTTGACAAAGGATTAGAAAAATGCCCTGCAGGGAAAACAACACAAATTGTCAAGGAGACAAAAAGGCCTGTTATTGTTTTTGGAGTAAGAGAATTATACTTCTGGAGCAAACATTGCAGATATTTCTAAAAGGGTAAGGTCACATCAGCTAGAAACAGTCTGACCTTTTCCTCTTTTTCATAGAAAAATGAGTTGAACTGGGTGATACATCTTATTGTCACCATGCCCACTTAAACTCTCCTTGGACGCTGCACTTCAAGAAGGATGCTGACAAATTGGAGCAAGTTCAGAGGAGGGCAGCAAGGATGATCAGGGGCTGGAAACCAAGCCTTATGAGAAAAGACTGAAAGAATTGGGCATGTTTAGCCTAAGAAAAGAAGGCTGAGGGGAGATATGTAGCACTTTTCAAATACTTGAAAGGCTGTCATACAGAGGAGGGGCAGGATCTCTTCTTAATAATCCCAGAGTGCATGCAACAATGGACTGACATTAAAGGAAATCAGATTTTGGTTGAATATCTGGAAAACTTCCTAACTGTTAGAGCAGCATGGCAATGGAACCAATTACCTTGAGAGGTGGTGAGTGCTCCAACACTAGAAGCATTCAAGAGAAATTTGTCACCTGGCAGATATCCTTTCATTTGGACTTCTGCATTGAGCAGGAGGTTGGACTCAATGGCCTTATAGATCCCTTCCAATTTCATTATTCTATGATCCTATGAGACCATTCTGCCTGATCTTCCCCAATTTTAAGATTATTGTGAGCTTAACTGTATTCACCCCAATACAATAACTCTATGTGGCCCTTCCTTGCTGACATATTTAAAACCACATGAATAAGACAAAAGGGTTGTGCTTATCAATGGTGGTATAGTGGAGTTGGCACTTGCAGGTTCAAAGACCCAGGACACTTTGAGTGGCAGAGAATATGACATCAAGCACCAGTCCCCTCAAAAGGCTTCACTGTTCACTTCCAGCTTATGCTGCAATCCTCTCAGTAGCTCGGAAGGAAATGGATATTCCTACAAACAGTTTGTTTGTTTGTTTGTTTGTTTGTTTATGCTTCGCCCATTTAGAACCAAGTCTACTCTGGGCAGCTAACAAAGAAAAATGGCATAACAGCAATATAATAAAATAGAGAAGAACAATAGTAATATCGTTCAAGATTGGGAAAAGATAAAAATAATCAAGTGATGACAGGAGGAAAAGCCTGCCTAAAGAGCCAGGTATTAAGTTGGCTCTTAAAAACAACCAGCGAGGGCGCCAGACACATCTCTGGGGGCAGACTGTTCCAAAGGCAAGGGGCCACTGCCGAGAAGGCCCGGTTTCTTGTTCTTTCTCTCTGGCCCTCCCTTGGCATTATGTGTATTGCTACAAGCTATTCCTGTTGTTTTGAGAAGTATTTGACAGGAGTTTGGTTTTGAATGGGCAATTTAGAGTTGTTGCTTTTACAAAATACCTTTTCTTAATTTCTGATATGCATTGATTCAGCTGCCCACATGTTCAAACTTCCTTTTGGACAGTTTGGCTAAAAAGACTGACACAAGCACCTGGACTTCCAAACTTACATCTATGCCACTGCCTAACAATTACACCCTATGTTGTCTCCAGTCCCTTTCTTCCACCCCTATGTTAGGTAGAAGATCTGACAAGATAGTATGGATGAGGATAGCGAGTATGACATTGGTCTCCCTCTCATGTGATTGTAACAGTGTGAGGACTACATGTCAAAACAGGGCTGAAGCTGGTGAAAGTATACATTGGAATTCAAGAAAAAAACTGCACTTTATTCAGATTTTGAAAAGCTGTATGGTACAAGTATTGGTGCCTACAAAAAGCTGTTTCCCTAAACAAATATGTTTGATATTGAAACTGCAGGAAAGGGAATGAGGGAGGGGAGTGCTTCTGAACTGTGAATGTGTGAGTCTGTTAGGCTATAGTTGAGCAAGATACCTGAGAGGTTGTTGAAATTTCTGCACACCAAGAAAAACTGAGAAAACATAAGCTTGAGGCATGTTTTACAGTGGATGTATATCATTTGATTACTTTATGCTCAGGCAGCAGAGAATCAACAACTGGCAGCTAGCTGAAAGTGTGAATAGGCCCCACTCCAATGTGTGTTGAGAGTATATGTAGCAATAGGGAGGTCCTACCTGTGAGATAGGTTAGAGAGGGGGATAGGCCCCAGCTTGTGGACTTTATGACCTAATAAAAGTTTGGTGTAGAACAAAGCACACACAATCTCTCTCTCTCTCTCAATCTCTCTCTCTCTCTCGTGTGTTTGTGTGTGCGTGCGTGCGTGTATGTGTGTGTGTGTGTGTGTGTGTGTGTGAGAGAGAGAGAGACAGAGACAGAGAGAGAGACATCTAAGGGGTAGCTCCTGCTTTCCTTGATTCTTTGGTTTGCTCTTGGCTCCTGCTCTTAGCATAGAACCATGTCTTCAGTATCTCTATGATAAACTATTAATACATCCTTTTGAAAAGACAGCGTTCTTTCTGTGTGAGAATATCTGAACATTCAAATAGGAGTAAGTACTTGGGGCACATCGAGAAAACAGGACTCACTAGAAAAAGCTATGATACTGGGGAGACTGGAAGGCAGTAGGAAAAGAAGAACAAATATGAAATGAATCAATACAGTAAATGAACCTTTGTGTTTGCAAGAGCTGAGCAAGGCTCTTACTGACTGGAACTTGGAAGTCACTAATTCAGAGGTTCACCATGTGTTGGAAGTGACTTGGTAACAATAACCAGTTGTGCCACACAGATGCAAGAAATCGGTATGTATGCATCTGGATCAATGGTGCATCTCAACTATAAACCTTTCTGTTCTGTTTCCCTTGGGCATCTCAGAATCCTGTCAGCATGATTGCTCCCTCCCAGTTCCTTAATGGGTAACAAGATTTTGTTTTCTGCTTCTTGATTTTGCTTCTCAATATGCATGCATAGTTTGACCTTTCCTCCATTATGCTGAGTCATAATGGTGGGGAGGCTTTGCTGTCCCACCTGGAAAAGTGGTGTCACAGTTGATGCCGCTTCCAAGGGGAGGAGAGATGGAGTCTTGACTGGCGTGCTCTGGTCCATGGGATCATGAAGAGTCGGACACGACTTAACAACTAAACTTTTTTTTTTTTTTTGCAGTTACAGTGATCAGCTACAGTGATCATATTTTTGGGGATTGAATTAGATACTGTCCATCAATCTAGCCGGCTGACAGAATAAATTAATTGATCTGAGGATTTGAATTCAGAACATTCAGAACTGTAAAAAAAGTTACATTGAAGGAACTTCAGCAGGTAGTTGGCTACTTAAACTTTGCTTGTACTGTCACTGAGATGGCTTTGCGGAGCCATAACAAGACCACACCATAGACGGAGAATTTCAGCAGGCATGAGCGATGATCTGTGCACCTGGTTACATTTCCTTGATGGATTCAATGGGATCTCTTTCTGAATAGATGAGCTATACTTAGGCGTTGAGTTTCAGGTTCATTCCAATACTGCCGGATCATTGGGCTATGGAATTTATTTTAGAGGCCGATGGTGTGCCAGTCTGTGGCTTGGGGAATGGAGTGACTCCAAAGTCACCCGTGACCTCACATTTTTGGAATTTTTTCTGATCCTTGGAGCCGTATGGCTTTGGGCAGATTGTTGGGCCAATTCAACAGTCATCTTTTGGTGTGACAATTTGGCAGTGGTTCATGTAGTGAATACACTTACGTCTCTAACACCAAGAGTCATGCAATTGGTGAGAGCATTCACACTCAGATGTTTGGAATATAATATTGTGTTTCAGGCCAGACGTGTACCTGGCGTTAAGAATGAGCTGGCTGACTTCCTGCCCTGACAACAAATCGACCAGTTCAGGTCGTTGGCCCCAGAAGCTCAAGCTCATCCAGAGACAGTACCTCTGGAGGTCTAGATCATTGAAGGATTGAGGCCAGCAATCACTCCCAGTACCAGGTGCAGCTATGCAGCTGCATGTGAGGAATTTTTTGCTTTTTGCAGTGGAGTAGGCTTGGGACGACCATGGCCTGTAACAGTTGATAATTTACAATAATATGGGCTTTATCTTCATCGGAAAGGTTTGACCCCTCACACTATACAGGGAAAGATGCTGGCCCTTGCATTTTATGCCAACGCACACAGTTGCCCTGATCCAGCCTGTGATTTTAGAATTCAGAAAATGATTGAAGAGTGGAGCAAAGAGAGGGGTAGGCAAGATGATAAGCGCAGGTCACCCAAAATTCTTTTTCAACTTAATAAGGCTTGGGAGGCAGGGTGCACAGATTTGTTTGAAATCAAATTATTTAGGGTGGCTACTCTGACTGCTTTCTTTGGGGCCTTCGGGTTAGTGAATTGGTAAGGGCATTCAAGGATGACAATTCTAGAACAGCATTGCAGATTGATGACTTATTGGTCTCCAAAGACAAAGTCTTGTTCCATCTCCACTGATCCAAAACTGACCACTACGGAAGGACCAAATTATAGTTCTTATTTATTTATTTATTTATTTATTTATTTATTTATTTATTTATTTATTTATTTATTTATTTATTTATTTATTTAACTTATATGCCGCCCACTCTACCCAAAGGTCTCTGGGTAGCTTACAACAATTAAAATTCTATTAAAATACAATAAAAGATAATATGATTAAAATACAATTAAAATTGCCATCAGGACCCACAGTTGATGTTACGTCAAAGACTTTTGCCTGGTTAAATTTCGGAATTTATACAAGTAAGGGGCGATTCAGAGGGTGATCTTTTTCGCCATAAAGATGGATCGCCCCTTATGAGATATCAGTTTTGGGCTGTTACTTCCAGGGGTCTTCAGGAAGCAGGTATTGTGGGTTGGAAATCTGGAACCCATTCCTTTAGAAAAGGTGCAGCGTCCACTGCAGCAGCCTTGGGCTACAGTAAGGAGCAGATAAAGAAGGTGGGTAGGTGGTCATCACATAGATTAAAATCTTATGTTCTTTCTCTCCCACATTAGATGTGAATTTGTTTTCTTTTTCAGGTGACAAGGCAGCCTCCACTTGTCTCCAAGTGGTTATATGTAGCCACAGTTATGTTCATTGGGCAGTGAACCACGCCTTGTGGATGTGGGTTGTTGGGGTCGCAATCCAGAGCCTCATTAGACTGGAGAGGACAAAGGGGTATGTTATGGCCTCAGCTGCTAGAACAAGCTTTAGCATGCATTACCGGTGAGCCCCTGGATTGATTGATTGATTGATTGATTGATTGATTGATTGATTGATTGATTGATTGATTGATTGATTGTTACCCCGCCTATCTGGTCAGACCACCACTCTAGGGGGCTTCATTTGGGAGGAAACAACTTAACTGTTAGAACAGGCTGATATTGCAGGTGATCGAAGACCTGCAGATATTGAGGGAAAAGTTTCCAACAATAAGAATTCTGTGGTCTAATATTATTCCATGATTGGTATGGAGGGCTGAATGTGATCCCAGACATATTGACCATGCAAGGCGTGGTGTAAACCGTGAGGTTGGTAGGGCCATGAGGGTTGGTCTGGGATCTGTGATTTGGCATCTGGACATTGGAGTGCACTGGTGTGGGCTATACAGAGAGGACAGTGTTCACTTATCGGAATTAGATATGGGCCTTTTTCTTAGGGACCTGCAAGGGGGCCTTCGTGTCAAAGTTTTTGGCTCTGGTGGAAGGCTTGGGCATATAAATAACCCCTGCCTGTGGCGGGCAGTGAGAAGGCAGAGATGGGGTGAGTTCATGGTTAGCACATGATGAGACAATTATGCCATCTGTCAGTCAGAGGGAGCCAATTGGGCATCTGAGGAGAGGTGGTTCCACATATGGGAGCCTCCCAGACAGCAGCCCACTTAGGGTCATGAGCCTCGGTGGGCTGAGAAGGTGGGTTACCCTTAGCACAGAGCACCTGAAGGCGTGCTGTTCATCGAACAGCACAATTCAGGAATATTAGCTTGCCCTGCTCTACTTGAATCGTCCATTGGTATAGGTTACTCCGGCCTGTAAAGGAGATCACATGACGGTCAGCCCCCCCCCCTTGTAGTTGGGGAATTAGTTTAAATAGTTAATAAAGCTATGGCACAAGTTTTAACCCAAACAACCTGTGTCTCGCCTCTTTATTTCTGGGCTGGGTGGGCAATGCATTACATTTTTCCTAATGTATATATATTTTCTCTTGACTAAAGCAAGTGTAGTGGATGTAATGATGGACTAGGACTCTGGAGAACTGGGTTGGAATCTCCGCTCAACCAGGGAAACTCACTGAAGCAGTGAAACTGGTCAAACCACTCCTTAAACATCTGATTTACCTTGAAAGCCTTATTAGGGTTGCTATAAGTTGGCTCCAATTTGACAGCACAGAACAGACACACAAGGCAAGTATGCAGCCATTTTAAAATAAAGACATTATAAGTTGTATGCATTTTCTTGTGCACAACATGAAAGAGAAGACGAGGCAGAAGGATTCTGACACTTGTAGTTTCTTTCTCACTGGCTAGTAATGGAGAAAGATAGCTGTGTGGTTTCATTAATCAGGTGAATTTATAAAACTTGTTTAATGCAAGTTTCTTTCTCGTCTATAATATTAACTAGAGCTAGCTGGGCTCTGGACCTCCAGAAATTCATAGAGATGTCTTCACTAGGCAAGCCTTTTGAGCTTAGCACTTTTAAGTGGAAATGCAAAAGAATTAACATCAGATTTTATAGACGCTTTAGACCTGAATGGTAGTCACTCCTGAAGACTACATTTTCTGTGTTGATGTATGTTTTGAAGGAAGTATTGAACTTCATTGGTATAATAAGGCTATTCAATGGTTTCTGTCAATGGCACTTGCTGTAATTTATTCACCAAGTTGGTTCACTCAGTAATTGACCTATAATGTTAATTAAGTCACATTGATTTACCATGTTGTTTCCCATTGGAAAGTTCATATTAAAGGGCTCTGTATTGAGGCAGGAGGTTAAGCGCTATGAGCCAGAAGCCTTCCACACATTATTTCTGGAGTAAACAGTGTTCCTCCTGTTGACTTTCATCAAATGTGAATCTGATCCTTGCTTCTTCTAGTAGTCATATAAAATGCCACAAAGCTCAGCTGTACAATTGGTCTAGTATTAAAGTATTCTACTGCTTCTGTTATAAAGAAAGGATAGAGATAACAAGTGACGTCTATCAAGAATTCAGAAATGAAAAGGTCTTGAACAAATCAGTTTTGTTGATATTAACAGGGTTGCTACTTATTATGGAACAGACATGTCACGAAATTTATTATGGAATTAAAGAAAAGTATAATTAATAAAAGAAAAGTATTTTGGAAAAGTACAGCATGAAAAGGTGGGTAATCTCCCAAGATTTAAGGACCATACATGTCCATCCTTGGAATTTGGGAGGGTACACCCACCTCATGACCCAAACCACATAATTTTTCTTACATAAATGAAGAACTTTACATATTTTAGTTTTTTTTTTTTTAAAAAAAAACATGTTCAGATGAGTGTGAGGTCAGGAGTGCTTGAGGGACTCAAAACATGGCAATAGGACCCACACATCTCCTAAAAGGCACAAGGCAACTTTCTGAACTGAACTTTGTTCCACAATTTTTTGTTTGTTTGAGGAGTAAGGTTCTGGGAGCACAGAGTTGCTGGCGGGGTGTATTTTGGGTCCATCCCTGTTTTTTTTTAAGACTTCCTCAGGAGAAATTGATACCATCCCATGTGACCTGGAGCTTATCACAACAACAGAGAAAGGGTAGTCCTGTTTCCTATCTAATTTTTATATAAATCTTATTCACTAAAAGGAATGGCTTTTCTATGAGTCAAATGGTTGCAGCAATGAAAAAGAGGGTGTGCCACAAAATATCCTTGTAATGAAGTAATGCTATAAAAACAAAAGCAATGAAAGAATCAGAAAAAAGAAAGAAAAAGAAAGAAAGAGATGTCTAAAGATAAAAATGCACGTGATCATAGAAATCTATAAGCAACACAGAAGCCTACATCCCAGCATTGTGTATACTAAAATAATACACATTCCAGTTCCAGTATTAAAATATCTCCTTGTTTCATGCCCCCCCAACTAAAAGAGATCACAGAGGAGTCTTAGGATCTTTGAGGGTGGGGGGGAGGATTGGAAATGTTTTATTTCCAAATACAGTGGTGCCTCGCTAGACAGTTACCTCGCATGACAGTTTTTTCGCTAGACATTGACTTTTTGTGATCACTATAGCGATTCACAAAACAGTGATTCCTATGGGGGAATTTCACTGGACAATGTTTGGTCCCTGCTTCGCAAACCGATTTTCGCTAGACGACGATTTTGACAGCTCCCTCCGAGCTCGCAAAACAGGTGTTTTGGGGACCTAAGCTTCGCAAGACAGCGATTTAAACACCTGATCGGCGGTTCGCAAAGCGGCTTTCCTATGGCCGATCTTCACTAGACAACGAAGATTCTTCCCCATTGGAACGCATTAAACAGGTTTCAATGCATTCCAATGGGGAAATGCTTTTCTCTAGATGATGATTTCGCTAAACAGCGATTTTAGTGGAATGGATTATCATCGTCTAGCGAGGCACCATTGTAATTATCACAGCTGAGTTCAAAATCAGAAAATTTAAATTGTCAGAAAAAAAACACCCACCTATGGCTGATGGCATCATTCGCTTTAGGTGGCACAGCTCTGGCTACTGGATTTCAGCCTCTTGAGTTTATTGGAAGATATAATGATTTTTATGCAGAATAAACTTACACGAGAGATTATTTAGGAAGCTTCTGTTGTGGTTCCTCATGATTAGAAAATCAACTTACCAATCGTTTCTCATGTATTATTTTTTTGTAACCCTCTCAGATTCTCTTTTGGTTTCTTTGTTCCTTTGTGTGTTTTTCCGTTTTTGTTCCTTCCTAATTAACCCAAAATACTTGGTGCATGTATAACCACTTCTGTGCTTTGTTTTCTTTATTTAAATCTTCTATTGCCTCATGAATTCTACATGGGCATAGATGTTTTATTATACAGGCTACATCACATGCATCCAATGAAGTCGATGGCAGTACATGGACACTTATACCAAATGAGCACTGTTGTTCTTTAGGGAAGCACAAGGTTTTTCATTCTTGTGAGGGTCTCTGTCTCGGCTGTTCAGAATAGGAAACCACAATAGTTCAGGGCATTTCCACATCCTGAGTTCAGATAAACTTTCAAATAAACTTTGAGTAAACTCCAAACTGGTTTTCCCCCTTCAGTGTGCAGATGATGTCTCCATTTTGTAATTCTTTCCATTTTGTAAATATGTGTGAGTGCACAGAGAAAGAGAGAGAGAGATAGAGAGAGAGAGAGAGAGTATAAAATATACATGATTGTGTACCAATTATAGTTTGGCCTTGAGTTTATATTATAGATTAATTAAATAAATTGCTACATGGAGTTATCATCATCTTGGATAGTTAGCCACTTCTGCAACCATTAAAAACTGTGTCTGGAAAAGAACTTTGATGTTTGCTTCAAATGACAGGTTTTGAACTATAATCTTCAGCTGGACCTTTATTTAGGCACATGGTGCTTCTGCATTAACAAGTGATTCATTCTGGATACAGTTGTAATTAGCCAATCGAGTCAATAATAGATGCGAAGAAATTCTGAATTTAGCACACAGTGCACGACTCAGACTCAGCAAAACAAATTATGGGAAGGGGATAGATGATGGGGAATCTTTGAGCATTGTTTGCAGAAACGAAAGCCACATTTAATCAAAGCTGGTAATTAAGTGTAAAACTCACATTGTTTAAGTGTTGGGATGGCCTTATAAATCCATAACAAACAAACTGTGTAATGCAACCATTATTTTTCAATGCAGAAAAATTAAAGGGGAATTTAATGATCCTCTGTGGACCATTAGTTCATGCATCCATTTGATTGACTTTTGCTCCTTCTCACTTTTTACGTCAAGACCTTGAATATAATCTTGAACCTTGAACTGGACTCCTACTTTCTTGTAGTGAGATAAATTGTCTCAGATCCCAATGTAATTGTACTTAAACAGTGTTACTGTACACATGGAAGAAGGCAGATGTATTTTGTTACATTTTTAAAAATTCCACCTTGTAAGATAGCCAAGGCTGAAAGATTGGGACCAAGACATGGTTACCAAATGAGCTTCAAGTGAAACAATGAAGCCAGGTGACCTCACTTTCAGTCCAACACCTTTAATTACAGCATTACATAATTTCTTACACCTTGGAATGTGATTTCCCTTTCTAAATTGTATTCATATCCCATCCTCCTTCATAATAGCTAGCAACTCATTTTAAAAACACAGGCCAACATTCAACAGTATTCAAATCATAGTTCTAAGAGAAGAGATCATGAATATATAATAAAAAGTAATAATATACAATATAAATAATGAAATACAGTAATACAAACATATAACTTGCCTATCACCCAAAATCTTGTTCTACTAAATATTTTTTTTTCAGTTGACTGCTGAACAAGAGTACCTGCAGGAAATGGGGAAGCAATACTTTATGATAATATGTTAGCATAATGTGCATGTATAGCACATGACATTAAAATGTGTGGCATGTGTCTGTACAGATTAAAACAATAAAGAAGAAGATAATTAGCAGCACTATCAGTAGCATCAATACCCAAGGCAACCAAGGCTATTTCAGTGCCAAATACTGGCCTGAAGTCAGACTGAAATGGTTATATAATCCACTTCAGAGAACAGTAAAGTTGGAAGGGGCTTATAAGGCCATCAAGTCCATTCCCCTGCTCGATGCAGGAATAGAAATCAAAGGATATCTGCTAGGAACATCACATGCCATACATGTAATTCAGGCTAAATGGTGGACTCTGACATATGAGGATACATTGTGAATAACATGTATCTAAATAATCTCTCCATTTCCTGGTGTATCATAGGGAGCATCGTAGTCATTAGGAATATGAACAGCAAAATTTTAAAAAATGTGTTTCATTTTGGGTGCTTGTGGGGGGGGGGAGCAGCTTTTCCATTTCCATACTTTTTATGTACCAGTCCTTAAGTTTTACATGATAAGGGAAGCCTCTTTCAGGTCATTCATATTTTGTTTTGCATTCATGTTTTCTAGTCCTAAAGAAGCCTTAAAAACTAATTAAAAAGAAAAAGAAGAAAAAAGAAGCAAAGTCTGCTGCTTATATACCTCCTTATTACACTTAAAACACTCTCTGGGCAGTTTACAAGTTCATTATTCAGGCTACACAATGCCCCCCCCCCCCAGCAAGCTGGGAACTCATTTTACCAAACTCAGGAGGATAGAAGGCTGAGTCAACCTTGAGCCGGCTACCTGGGATTGAACCCTGGGTCGTGAGCACTGTTTTGGCTGCAGTACAGCAGTTTAAGTACAACTTGCAGGTTCTTTGAGTTGCTTGTAGCAAATATTTATTTATTTATATATTAAATTAATACCTCACCCATTTAGACTACATCTACTCTGGGCGGCTTACAATAAAAATAGTCAAAGCAATATAGTAAGTTAAAATGACAATTTAAAACAGCAATAATAGTATCATTCAAGATGGAAAACAACAATCAAGTGGGGATGGGAGGGAAGGCCTGCCTAAAGAGCCAGGTCTTAGGTTGGCTCTTAAGACCTGGCTTAAGACTGCTTAAGACCTGGCAAAGTCCAACACACTGATACAGATACAGATACAGATAGCAGCGTACACAGGTAACATCAAGGGAATATATGACAGTATCAAGTAAGCTTTAGGTCCAATACAGAAGAAATCTGCTCCTTTGAAGCTTGCTACAGACGTGATTATCCAAGACCAAATACAGCAGATGGAACACTGGGTGCAGCACTACTTTGATCTTATATTCTACAAGGAATGTAGGAACTGAAGAGGCGTTAAGTAACATCGAGTGCCTACCTGTCTTGGAAGAGTTGTACAGCGAACCAACTTTAGCAGAAATAGAAGTGGCTTTGGATTCCCTCGCCTCCAGCAAGGCACCTGGGAAGGATAACCTCCCTGTTGAAGTGCTGAAGTGCTATAAAGAGACCATCACCACTAAGCTGTATGAAATCTTCTGTCTTTACTGGAGGGAAGGTGGAGTACCACAGGACATGAAGGATGCAAACATTGTCACATTGAATAAGAACAAAGGAAACAGGGGCGACTGCAATTACTCCCATGGCATCTTTCTTCTCAGTGTTGTAGGGAAGCTGCTTGCCCGTGTTGTACCGAAGAGGCTCCAGGTGCTTGCAGACAGAGTCTATCCAGAATCACAGTGTGGATTTCGAGCTAATAGAGCCACCACTGACATGGTATTCTCCCTCCGACAGTTGCAGGAGAAATGTAGGGAACACTCTTTGTGGCCTTCATAGATCTTACAAAGGCCTTTGATTTGGTTACCAGGGGCAGCCTTTTTAAAATACTTCCCAAAATTGGATGTCCACCTCAACTCCTTATCATCATCAGGTCTTTTCATGAGGAAATGAAAGATACTGTAGTTTTTGATGGCTCAACATCAGATCCCTTTTGACATCCGAAGCAGAGTGAAACAGGGCTCTATTCTTGTGCTGACCCTGTTTGGGATCTTTTTTGGAACTGAAACAGAAGGTGTCTATCTCCGGACTAGATCAGATGGAAAGCTCTTTAATCTCTCTAGATTGAGAGCGAAGACCAAAGTCCAACTGAAATGCATGTGGGACTTAATCTTCACCGATGATGCAGCCATTGTTGCCCACTCTGCTGAAGACCTCCAACAACACATGAATCGTTTTAGTAAGGCCTGCCAAGACTTTGGACTAACAATCAACCTGAAAAAAACACAAGTCATGGGCCAAGGCATGGACTCACCTCCCTCTATTACCATGTCTACACAAGAATTAGAGGTTGTTCATGATTTTATGTACCTTGGCTCAATGATCTCTGACACTCTCTCCTAGATGTCGAGCTGGATAAATGCATTGGCAAAGCAGTTACCATGTTCTCTAGACTCACAAAGAGAGTATGGCTTAATAAGAAGCTGACAGCATATACAGTGGTGCCCCGTTAAGTGGAACGGGGAAACCCATTGGGCCCAAAACTCACTGTTCTCCGATGTTTTCCCATGTTCCGGTGGCCATTTTGGGTGTCCCAGCAGCCATTTTTGGTGTTCTAGTGGCCATTTTGGGTGTCCCGGCGGCCATTTTGGGTGTCCCGGCGGCCATTTTGGTGTTCCGGCGGCCATTTTGGGTGTCCGGCGGCCATTTTGGAACCGCCGAACACCTGTTCCCCCATCGTAATGCGAGCATGCCCTCGCATTAGCGATGGGGAAATCCGCATCACAATGTGGATTCATCGTTCAACGGTGTGCTCGTTATGCGAGGCACCACTGTACCAAGATCCAGGTCTATAGAGCCTGTGTTGTGAGTACACTCCTGTACTGCAGTGAGTCCCAGACTCTTTGTGCCCGGCAGGAGAGAAAGTTGAACAGAATTCATATGAATTTCTCTGATGCATTTTTGGTATCACCTGGCAGGACAAACTTCCAAATAGAGTAGTCCTAGAACAAACTGGAATTTTTAGCATTTATACATTATTTAAACAGCAACATCTACATTGGCTTAGGCATGTCATGAGAATGGCTGGCAGTCAGGTTCCAAAAGATCTCCTATATGGAGAATTAGTGCAGGGAAAGTACCCAAGAAGGAGACCACAGCTGCGATACAAGGATATCTGCAAGTGGGATCTGAAGTCCTTAGGAATGGACCTCAACAGTTGGGAAACGTTGACATCTGAGCATTCAACCTAGAGACAGGCGGTGCATCATGGCTTCTCCCATTTTGAAGAGACAGTTTTCCAGCAGGCTGAGGCAAAGAGGCAGTCTCGAAACCAGCAAAATCAGGGAGCTGGACAGGAGACAGATTGTATTGTCTTCAGTGGGATTGTCACTCTCAAATTGGCCTTCTCAGCCACAATAGACGATGTTCCAAGACCTCTTTTCAGAGTACATTACCATAGTCTTGCGAGACTGAAAGATGCCTACAGTCAGCAGTTTAGCCACTGTACCACAAGGCTCTGAAGAAGAAGGAGGAGGACAACAGAGAATCAATCTACTTCAACAGCAGCAACAGTGCAAGACAAAGGGAAATCAGCAATTTAGGGGAAAAAAGCAGTGACCCACCCAAGTATAAGAAAAGAGAAAACAACAGTATGGGTTAATTGCCACCTTTTACAGAATATGTATTTAATTTCCCGGCTTTCCTCCCAGCTGTCATTCAGCAGACCTTTTTTGTTGTTCAAATAAATTGAAAGAGCAATGCATCAACCCAATATTGTATTAGAATTGTGTTTGTTTGTTTGTTTGTTTGTTTGTTTGTTTATTTAATAAAAAGAAAAAAATAAGAAGGGGTTTTCTCCATCTTCCCTGTTAATTTCATTCCCTTTTAATGATAATGATGACCACTGTTTCATTTGGGTGTGAACTAGCTATCTAGCTATACAACAAGATAGCAAGGAGCATGCTAAATTGTGCAAAAGAATAAAAAAAAATTGAAGCCACTAACCCTATAGCGGAAAGGAGCAAGACAGCTGTTAAAGGGGGCAGGATGGACTGATCTAAGTAGAAATAGACATAAATAATGCAATTTGGTTTGAACCAAACCCTACCAGGAATCTAAATACCAGTTTGGACAGGCCCTAAGCCAAAGGGGCACTGTTAAACATGTATTTTCTTTAGTTAAGGATAGATGAAGGAAATGACCAGGAAGTCTTTCTGATCCAACTCGTAAGTAATTAGGGAGAATCTGGAATGAGAACTGCAAAAGCAAGAAGAACGGTTCCAGATGATGATGGTGACCTTCATTTAGTGCTGTTTGTGTGTGTATGTGTGCAAAGAGTCCTTAGTTGTTGCATGTAGCTAAGCTGTGCTTTGCGAACTGGGAGTGTGATGTGCTGGAGCTTACTCCTGAGTAAATATGCTTAGTGACTCCTTTGAAGGAAACAGAATTCTGCTTAAATGTTAGAGCTTCTCCATTCTTGTAAGCTCATGACTTAAATAAATAAATAACCCTGTTCATGCACATGCATCTTCTTAGCTGGTTCAAAGTGTTTTGCTTCTCAAATGTTATTTGCTTTGACATATTATTGCCGGTCACAATGGAGGAGTCTCCAAGGCATTAATCTGCGTTGGGTAACAACAGGTTTGCACAGCAATGTTTACATAAATTAGGTTCAGCTTAAGCACTTTGCGATATCCAGATTGCTTTTCCTTTTTATAAAAAAAACGCTCTATCAAATCTCCATTCAGGACATGCAAAAGACATCTGCCCAGGCCAAACCACATAGTACAGAATTCATTGAACACAATATCTATCTCTTTGTAAAACACAGAATGGTGAATAAAAATTCCAGCCTTAGCCAGTTCCTAATATCCATGGATACTTTATTCTACCCAAAGGAATCTGCAGCAAAAAGATGCCATTAACCACTCTTTTTCAATTTTACATCTGCACTTTTAAATAAGCACTCCATGGGTACATGTCTACAGAAAGCACTAGAGGTTTGATGCAGTGTGGCCCTCTGTAATGCTGATGAAGAAACAGTTGAATAAAAAATATTTCCTGTAGTATAATTTTCTCTGAAGCACACAGAGTACTATAATAGAACATTTCAGAAATAGCAATTATGTTGATAAATTCACTTTGTACGGTATGGAGGAAGAAAATGCTTTCTTATTCTCCTGATACCTAACCAAGCTATTTGATTTACCATGTGACATCATGGGGTTTGCCTGGCTTCTTATACTGTACATATTTATAAATGGTTGGCCTGTGGAATCCTTAGGAATGATCTGGACCCCATGCTCACCTGGAGAGGAGTTGGCTTGACATATGGAGCAGGAGACCCAGAGAGAGGAAAATTTTGGTTTTTTGTTACACTGGTTTGGTAACAAAATATATACATTTTGCAACCTCATATGCTGACTCTACTAGGTGGTGGTGGGGGGGAACCTTACTGGACCTTGGTGACTGCCAATCAGTAACAGCACTAAACAATAGTTCCTTCCCTGCCTCTGATCTGCCTTTTTTCTCTCTCAGTAGTCTGTTGGAAGCTATTGGGTCTGTAGCTCAAAGCAGTCATGTTTTTAGCTTGCTATCATCTGTTCACCGTAAGTAAATGAAATACTTTATTCGTTCTTTTACTCAAGTCTCTGAGTGAGTTATTGAGATGGGAAGTGTCAGTTGATGAGAAAAGGGGGTGGACTAAGGGGAATTTGAAACTGTTTTGCTCTGTGAACCTCTGCACTTCTGCTGCACAGCTTGAAGCATTTAGCCAAAAATTCATAACTTTGCAACAAATACTGACACCAGGAGTTTCATTCAGTGAATGGGATTGAGACTGTTAGAACTTCCTGCCTAGAGGTTGACACTAGGATGCCATTTTGCTTTGTAAAACCAGCATTCAGGGACCTTACATTTCTCTTTTGCCTGGAAGCAAAAAAAAATCTGTTTTTTATAGGTCAGTAAGCCATGGAGAGCTTATAGTTATCTGTATATTTTTATTCCTTTTTATTGTATAGTCTACCACATTTCATTATCCCAATTATTCTCATTAATACATTTCTTATAAATATTTTTTCTAAATGTAATTTGTTATTTTGAAATACCTCCAAAATTTTATGAGGCATAGACAGTTCCGGAAATTTCTCAAGAAAATAAAGCTACCTCAGCATTTACTTCTGTCCTACTATCGCAGCGCCATAGAGAGTGTCCTAACATATGGCATCCTTTCATGATAAGGGAGCTGCTCTGAAATGGACAAAAAAGCTTTACAGAGAATCACTAAAATTGGCCACAATATTATTGGGCTTAGGCTCCCAACCTTGGACAATATCTTTGCATCCCACTGCTTGCGGAAGTCATTTAATATTTAGAGATTCTTCCCACCCTGCTTATAACTTCTTTGAACTGAAGCCTTCAGGCAGAAGACACAGGGCAATTAAAACTTGGACAACACATTTTTTTTACAGTTTTTATCCTAGAGCTATAATTGAACTTAACAAGGAACTTAAGAATCACCAACAGTGAGTTCTTGGACTGCATTACTATTACTTGGTCTGTCGTGTTGTACGTTGTGTGGATACTCTGTGCTCTTAGGTGGGGTTCTGGGTTTTAGAATTGTTATGAGATTGTGTGTGTTTTGATTTGGTCTCTAAGTGCTCTTTGTGAATTTTGTTGTCTGTGTATACAGTGTATATATGTTCAATGACAATAAATTATTATTCTTATATTTTGGAAGGAAATTATGATTACCCAGTTTAATTAACTGGTTTGATGATATCTCAAAATACATTTTCACACAGTCTGTCTGAAAATCTCTAGAAATACCAAATATAGCATGAATACTACTGCTTTGCTTGCTTACATTGATTGCATCTTGATGATGATGATGTTAGCTGTCCAATCAGCCTACAGTCTACAGACTGTAGGCTGATTGGACTAGGGGAGAGGGAAAAAGTCTTCCAACCTGCTACAGTTCTACTGAGGGACTATCCCATTCATTTTAGGCTTCTGATAAATCTAACAAAAATTAAATGGACAGATTTTCACACCCTTTCAGAGGCATAACATAGTTGTAAGTTGGAGTTGGGCAAAATCCAGTCATTTAGATGCTGTTGGGCTACAGCTCCTAGCACTGCTCATCACTGTCTATGCTTCTGATGGCTATTTGGAGAGTTGCATTTTGCCCACCACTATTCTGGTAATGGCAATTCTGAGGAGAACCTGTGAGAACCAAAAAATGAAGTTGCTTTCCAGAAGGAAATGATAGCCAAGATAGATAAATAATAATGTGATTAGTTGTTGTTACCTGCCATCCAATTGCTTCCAACTAGAGATTAAAATTGTTTTGGGTCCTATCATCCAAATCTCTCTGCATGGCAGCACAGCTGCTGTGCGGACCCATGTCCAGCTGGTCCACTTACCTTAGATCATGCACCAATTGAGTCCTTCTGCTCTAGGGACACACCAATATGGACAGGAGCTCAGCTGGCCCATCCCCACTGCCTCTGGCAGCCAACCCTTCCAAAGAGGAAGCAGGGAAGGGATTCACCTCATGCAGTTGATAAGTGGTCAGCTGCCAGGGGAGGTGGGGATGGGTTAGCTCAGCTTCTGCCCAGATTGGTGTGCTGCTGGAGCAGAAGGATTCCAGGGATGCATGACAAAAGGTAAGTGGACCAGCTGATCTGAGGAAAGGGATGAGGGTCCACATGGCAGCTGTGCTGCCATGTGGAGATATTCAGATCACAGTGTCCCATCTCTACTTCAAGCTTATGGTAAACTTCTGAATTAATGACCTCTGAAAGCTCTTACCTTTAAAATTCTTCCTAGCTCTTGCAAACTCAAGGCCATGGCTTTCTTTATTGAATCAGTCCATTTCTTATTTGGTCTTCCTCCTTTCCTGCTGTCTTCCACATCTGGGGACCCAAGGCTGGGAACCATTGGTATAAATGCCTTTGGCCCTGGTCTGTTTGTTATTTACTTACCGATTTACATGACCAAATTTTACCTTGCTATCTGTCATACCATAAATAAAAATATTGAAAAGAAAGGGCCACTGACATTTCTCACGTATTTCTAAGTTAATGTGTTTAATGTTGTGATATTGGTCATAGTTACAGCGTTTTGAATAATATCCTGCATAATATCAGACTGACTACAAATGTAACACTGATAGCATTAATTGGTTTCGGAATGAAAAATAAATCTTGGGAGTTTTTCATAGCATGGATACATAGAGCAGCAACAATAGTTTAGATTTATGTTAATAAAACCAGACTGCTTAGTACATTCCCAAAAACATATACAATATCAACAATATGAACCACCTTGATCCATTAATGATATAGCTTTTTTTTATTCAGCTTCAAATATATATCAAAACAGAAGTAGCTCTCCCATCCATTCTACCAACAACCTCTTTTCTAGTACCAGAATATTTGACAAAAAGACAAATATAACATGACATAATGCAGTCAGACCTGTCGCATTCTTTTGTAATCATTTTCAAATTGTCCTTGACATTTTAATAAGAAATGGGGAAAACAAAATGCAGTGTGTAGGGAAAGATTGCCAAAATTGAATTTTAAAAAAGGCATTCTGCGAAAGGCAGGGTAGACTGGAGTCCGTTTAACTCCTACTTAGGACAATGGCAATGCTATTTGGACACCAAATTGCAACGTTTTACCATTCAAAGAGCATCATGATTAACAGATTGTGTGTATTATTTATTATTATGCATAGAGATAGCCTGAGCAGTGAAACTTTTCCATCAGGCAGCATAGCCAGCATACACTATGGAAATGATGGGTGGTGACTTTGATATAATGGAGATAGCAGTGATTTCAAACTGGGTTTTAGGTCGAATATTGCAGGAATTAACCAGAATTTTAATCCCCAAAGACTTTTTAAAGTTTGGGCCAAACCTCAAGAGTTTCACCATTCACACAACATCTGTGTCACCAGTATCCACTGCCATTTGGTAAAGAATGATGGGAATTGTTGTTCTAAGATATACAAGAGCTACAAATTCCCAACTCATTCTTCATATGGTGAAACTGTACACAAGCTTAGTGTAGGTTTCCTTTTTACAAGCCATTAGCTTGAGATGCCTTACACATGCCTTCCAATGACTTACAGTTTTAGTTTGTTATCACTTCTACCTATGAAAATCCATTTTGCAAAATAAATAGTAGATTCCAGCTAATTAAGATTTCACTTCCCTCTTCTGAAAGAAAACAATTCTCTATGTTTGTTTTAGAAATTGAGTTCCACTGGTATCTGACCCATGGGAGATTCCATCAAAATGGGATGTGGTGCCTGAGATATAATTATATAAGCAGGAGCCTGTCACAAAGGTGTAGATCTTCAGACATTTTTGATGAGTTCTATTCTAAATGTAGCCTTTCTGACATGTCTTCACTGTAGCTCACAACAGTATGTATGATATCTATTTGATGAGCCCTCTCTCAACTTAGTTTTTCCCTTAATGTAGGAAACCTCTTTTTGTCACTTGCCAAACAGAAAATAGTACATAATCTGAACAGAAATACAGTATGTCTCACTTGAACAGGAAGATTATGATCCAATGTCTTAGATTCTTGCACAGCCTGCTGCCCAGGTCTTACTGATGGGTAACTTCAAGGTCCATCTCCTATCTCAAATGGTCCATTAGCCTTAAGGGAGGTTTGGATTACACACACTTCAGATATACAGCTTTCATCTGGAAAGTAGGGCACATAATCCTGCCTTTTGATCCTCGCCACTGGGAAATACCACATATGAATTTCAGGTTGCCGTTTATCTGCACATTTTGCTAAAAAGAGCACACAGCTTGTTTTGCACAGTGCTGCCTTTTTAAAACTACCTCATCCCCATTCCATGTATATAAATGAAGTGAAATGGGAGTTGAATTTAACACTCTCCACTTCAGTTAAAGGCAGCAGGTTAGCTTAAAAAGTGTGGGGCAGGTTGTAATGTAAACCCAAGTTTATCTTCCAAGAGAGGAGGATAACTGTGTGGCTTTGCATAAATGCCGAGGATGGTGTGATAGTGCTGCCCTCCCACAGTACATACTGACTGAGGTAGCTGCCTCACTCTGCCTAATGGTAGGGTTGATCCTGGGTCTATGATAGTTTTATTTATCTATTTGTATTCTTTAGATGCCACCTTTCTCCCCATAATGGCTTCCTATGCTAACCAAATCCCCATTGATTTGATAGGCATACTCTAGTTCAATTTATGATGCTAAGAAACAGGATTTGGGCCAATTTCGTACAAAGTCCATCTACTGTAGTGTCAGACTAGAACATGGACCTCTGAATTCTAGCCTCCAAGCAGAGAAGAGACTTCAGGCCAATCATTTATCTTTTGCCATCATTTACTTCTCGTAGTTGTTATGAGGACTAAAAAGGTAATCAGTGGAAATCTATATTTGCAGCATAGAGCTCCTTAAATAAAAAGTGGCATAAAAATAACAATAAAACCCTAGTCCTTTAGCATCATTACTTTAAAGTGTTAAAAGGTTGAAAGGAAACATTTAACAGTTTGATAACAACTTACTCCAGGCAGGGGGGAAACCAAAATATAACCCAATGCATGGGGTTATTTATTGAAAACTAATTAAATATTTTCTGCCTTACACTGATTCAATGATGTATTTCATTCTTTATTAAATACATTTTATTTTATCGCCTTTTGTCACTACTCACATATTCTACTTTGGTTAAGAATAAATGAGGTGTGTTATAATGAAACCAGTCTTCAGAAACCCAGACAGAAAAGCAGGTAAGGTCTTATTCACTCCAGGCTTGCATTAAATAATCTATTAATGCCATGTTCTTATGGAAAAATATATTGTTTTATAATGCCCATAAAAATAAAATACAACAGTTTATTGCTGTAATAAAAGCTAGACCTGTCGAGAACATTGGTATATATTGTCAATCATGAAATGTAAGCAGTTATGCTATGAAAATCACATTATGATTATAGCTTTGTTGGTTTTTCCACCTCTCTAAAATTGCTGGTTTTATGTACACATTTTCCATCCTAAATGTAATAAACCAAAACCCAATGGATGGTTTCCCAGTAGTTCTGGAGGTTTCTGGTTGCTACTTTTCAGGGATCTGGGTTCCGAAACAGGGGCATATAGAAAAGATTTTAATACTCCTTGGTTTTATTTTATTTCTGTCACTGTTTAATACACTTGGTTTTATGTCTGTCAGTGGTTCTTAATTGATGAACATCAGCAAATTCCAAAATGCCCCACCTCTTACGGAAGTTTGGTTGATTAGAGCCAACAACCCTTTATGAAAGGGGTTCAAAACTCTGCTCCAACTCACTGGTAGGTAGATGCCTTCCGTTTCTCTTTTTCTAGCCTTGGGACACTTTGGAAAGGAGCATCTTAAGCAAAATACACCCATTCACTGCCAGACAAAATCTAAACTGCTATCTCTTTACTTCCCTTTTAACTAAATACATGCCTGGATTGTGGGATTCTTGGAGAAGTGAGCAGAGCTTTGATAAGTTAGTGTTTTGGACTGCATCACCAACCCCCAGTATTGAGGTAGCCAGACCAGTCGGCCCTCCACTCTACGCCTGGTGTTGAATGCCAGGTCTGTATCCAATAAGGCCCAGGTAATTCACAACCTGGCATGCATAACCGAAACATGGATTGGCAGAGAGGGGGGTCCCCCCTAGCACTCATCTGTCCGCCCGGTTATGCTGTCCAACTCCAGGGTAGACTGGAGGGCCAGGGAGGGGGAGTAGCCATTGTCTACAAATCCATCCTGGAGGTTACTAGGCGCTCGTCAGTGGTAAAGCCGGGTCTTGAGGCCCTCCACGTGTCGGTTGGGACCAGGGATGGTATTGGAATCTTGCTGGGTTACCGTGCTCTCCGTGACCCAGCCATTTCCCTACCGGAGTTGGTGGACTTTGTCTCCACGGCACTGTTGGGATCCCTGAAGCTATTGGTCTTGGGGGACTTCAACGTGCGTGCTGGGGCAGAGTCTTCCAGGCCAGCTCTTGAGTTCTTGGGGACCATGGCCTTCTTGAACATGTCCCAACATGTCAATGGCCCCACCCACGTGGGTGGCCACACACTTGATCTGTTTTTTTCCACCAATGGGAGCGAGAGTGGTCTGATGGTGACTGACCTCAAGTCGGTACCCTTGTCATGGTCGGATCACCACCTAATAAAATGTACCCTCAAAATTGCTCTCCCCCCTCGCAGGGAGCAGGGACCTATTGTCATGGTTCGCCCTCGAAGGCTACTGGATCCAGTTGGATTCCAGGACGCCATGAGAGGTGTTACGGCTGACCTGGCTGGCGCTCCTGTCGAGACTCTGGTTGACGGCTGGTTCGCTGCCACGGCTAGGGCTGTAGATACGATTGCTCCTAAATGCCTTCTCAAGCACAGAGACCGCCCGGCACCCTGGTTTAACCAGGATTTCCAGGCGTTGAAGCGGGTCAGGAGACGGCTAGAGCGCAAATGGAGAAAGGACCCGATGGATTATAATTGGATAGCTGTCAAGGTCACTACTAACCTTTACCTGGCTAAGGTAAAGGCTGCCAGACGAGCATACTTCGCTAACCGGATAAGCGAAGCGTCCAACCAGCACTCGGAATTATTCCGTATAGTGCGCGACCTATCCGGAACTGGTCTGAGTGATGGGCCTCCCCCTAGTTTTTCACCGGACCAGTTTGCAGCATTTTAAAAATTGAAAGTGGAGGCCATCCGCCGGAACCTCTCTCCTTTTTTGAATACAGTGAGTCGAGCAGAGATGTTCAGCACTACATCTTGCCCGGTGACTTTCAATTCTTTTCAACCTGTCATGCCTGATTCTGCGGCCAAGGCGCTTGATCACTGTCGTGCCACCACCTCCTCCCTTGACCCTTGCCCAGCCTGGCTAATCAAAGCAGCCAGGCCTATAACAACGGAATGGGCCACTGTAATAATTAATGGGTCTCTCCTTGAGGGCAGGTTTCCATCTGCCCTCAAGGAGACACTCATTAGGCCCATCAGAAAGAAACTTAATTTGGCGGCGGACGAAATTGGCAATTATAGGCCCGTCGCCAATGTTTCTTTCCTAAGCAAGGTAGTTGAGAGGGTTGTGACCGACCAGCTCCAGGCACGCTTGGATGAAACAGAGGCCCTGGATCCATTTCAGTCAGGCTTCAGGCCATGGTACAGAAACGGCATTGGTTGCCCTTTGTGATGACCTGTTGAGGGAGGCTGACAGGGGCAAAGTGTCTCTGCTGGTCCTCCTCGACATCTCAGCGGCCTTTGATACCATTGACCATGGTATCCTCCTGGGGAGGCTCTCCGAGCTGGGAATCGGCGGCCTGGCACTGGCCTGGCTTCGTTCCTTCTTGGAGGACCACCCCCAGAGAGTGCAGCTTGGGGAGAGCCTCTCGGCCCTGTGGAGTCTCAATTGTGGGGTTCCACAGGGGTCGATTATCTCCCCAATGCTGTTCAACATCTACATGAGGCCGCTGGGTGGGGTCATCAGGGGGTGTGGAGCCTTGTGTCATCAGTATGCCGATGACACTCAGCTCTACATCTCCTTTTCACCAACTGCAGGAATTGCCGTTCTGTCCTTTCAGCGCTGCCTGGGGACTGTACTGCAATGGATGCAGGAAAATGGGCTGAGGCTGAACCCGGACAAGACGGAGGTACTGAGGGTGGGCACCTCCACAGTTGGGGATTTGGGAAACTCCCTCTCTTTTGGGGGGGGGTGACTCTGCCCGCCAAGGACAGGGTCCGCAGCTTGGGGATCCATCTGGACCCGGCGCTTACTATGGAATCTCAGATGGAATCCGTGGTCCGCTCCGCCTTTTTTCACCTTAGGCAGATAGCCCAGCTGTGGTCCTACCTTGATGTTGGGGCGCTCACTACCTTGGTACATGAGCTCGTAATCTCAAGATTAGACCACTGTAATGCGCTCTACGTGGTGCTGCCTTTAAAGCTGCTGCGGAAACTACAGGTGGTGCAGAATGCGGCAGCCAGACTACTTAGTGGAGTGAAAAAATACCAACATACTGTATCTCACCCACTCTGACTGCATTGCATTGGCTGCCCATCCAGTTCCGCATTGACTTCAAAGTGCTGATGCTTACGTACAAAGCCCTAAATGGTTTAGGGCCTCGATACTTGGCGGAACGCCTACTCCCACCAAGATCTACCTGTGTCACTCGTGCGAGCCAGGTGGTGAGGCTGAGGAGCCTAACGCTGAGGGAGGCCCGGAAGGTAAAGACAAGAAATCGGGCCTTCTCAGCGGTGGCTCTTCGCCTTTGGAACAACCTACCTCCTGAGATTCGTGTGGCACCCTCGCTGGGTATCTTTAAAAATCAACTAAAAACATGGATATTTCGGCAGGCCTTCCCTCCAGACAATTCCTGATGCCCTCTCCTCTCCCTTTCCTATTGTTTCCTTCCTCTCCTAAAGTTTTTTCTATTTAAAAAATTTTATACTATTTTATGCTGTTAGCCACCTAGAGTGGTCTTAACTGACCAGATAGGCGGGATATAAATAAAATAAATGAATAAAAAATAATAAAATCCCCCAACCAGCATGGCCATTCTCCACAAGCCTTAACCGTGTAAATGTGGTACATAGTAGCATCTTGCCAGCTGCTCTTTGCTGACTACTGAGAACTTCCAGTGAGTAATATTGCGCTTCCTCTTATTTCAGCAGTTGGGCCACAGCTTTTGCTGTGCTATATTAAGATCTTAGGTTGTCGCATTGCTTAGTACATTGGGCCCTGACAAGTCTACCATATGTTTACACAGCTGGCCAGTTTCTACCCAGAATCTAAACATGCCCGTTTGCACCTTAACGTGCTCCAGATTCACAGCTGGCAGAAAAGAAAGTGCAGAAACAACCAGCCAAGGGGAAAAGGTAAGCTAGAATATTTTCTAGTGATGATATTTCATCAATTGTTCAAGAAAATCAGATCTTGATTTTTTCCCCTGTTGTTTGACCTAATCCTAGTCTGATTGATTGATTGATTGATTGATTGATTGATATCCCACCCATCTGGTATATTCTACCGCTCTGGGTGGCTTACAACATGACAAGTTAGCTGACAGGGTCTCTCTTGTGGGGCCTCCCTGTGGTCTTCTCACAGAACTGTAGTCTTTTGCCATCAATTAAAAAAATGAATGGCAAAAAATACTGGACACGTGTGTCACAAAATATCATTTTCATTGTGATTGCTTCATTTTGCTTCTGGTGTTGTTACTGTTTCTCCTTCATCTATACCGGACCAATAATATGCATGTCTGTTTTACATGGTTCTTTTGCCCTCATTTACCCTCTCAAGAGCCCAGACAGGTTATTTCGGCTGATGTTGTGACTGGTTCAAGGTCACTCATTAAGCTTTGTGACTGAAGACCTCATAGATGAGATGTTAACTCTGAAATTAGAAGCATTGTATTCTTAAAAGGAAATAATTATTTATTCTAACACGAACCAGTCTTAACATGCATTTGGCAAATGAGCTTGCTTTTCTTTTGTAATTGGTCAACTGGGAGATAGCAGGGCTTTGTTTACATGGCTGATATCTCAGGCTCAGAGCATTGGAAAAGAAGGAAGCAGGCTTTTATCTTAATATATGATCTGCCACTGAGAAGGGATTTGAACTTGGGTCTCCTTGTTTTGAATCTAACTCTTCAACCATAGCAGTATACCAGCTTTCTGAGACTGCTGTTATGTCAACGAAACTTTGCCGCAGGAAATCAAGGAACAAAATTTCATTTGCATATCATGGAAAATTTTATTTAAAGTAATTAGTGGCCTGTTGTTTAATGTAATAAGTCACACTTGAGCAAGTCCACTGAATCAGTGGGTATTTGATGAGTCAACGCATCATAAGTTCCTTTGATTCAAATAAGCCTATCCTAGTTGCAACTGACAAAACTAAAGTAAACTACTTGAGTAGGCCCTTTTGAATTAATGAAACTAAGAAGAGTTGACTCACCAAATCCCATTGATCCAATGGGCCTACCCTAGTGTGACTTACTACACTAAACAGGATTTAAGTCAGTATCTGTATGCTATTTTTTCCCGCTACTACATCCATTTTTGTAGACATTTGCCTAATTGTACCGCAGAAGCCTGTGCTGCAGGGTCAAAAGACCAAGCAGTCATAAGATCGAATCCATGCAACGGAGTGAGCTCCCGTCACTTGTCCCAGCTCCCAACAACCTAGCGGTTCAAAAGCATGTAAATGCGAGTAGATCAATAGGAACCACTTTGGTGGGAAGGTAACAGCATTCCGTGTCTAAGTCGCACTGGCTATGTGACCACGCAAGATTGTCTTCGGACAAACGCTGGCTTGGAAACGGGGATGAGCACCGCCCCCTAGAGTCGAACACGACTGGACAAAACTTGTCAAGGGGAACCTTTACCTTTACTCATTTTCTGTGCACATTTTCTCATCAGAGAACTGCATTACAGAAGTGAAGCAAGTGCCAGTACTGCAGGATGACTGAGCTTTGGTTCGCGTATTGGGTCAACAAGAGCAAATTATGTCAGTTCGCATTAAAATGTACCCTGAGTAAAATGTCTCTCCCTCTTTTTGAGGAAACAGTGTCTTTCCTGCCATGCTAGACTGCAACACCGCAAACCGCTGCAAGTGTGACGAAGGAAGGCAGTAGTGGGAAATGAATCACAGGAAAGATAACCTTTGAGTCAATAAATGTTGACCTTGGCTGTATTTTAGTCTGTGCATTGTGCTATGTCTTCCTCTGGAGCTATAAGAGCTCTGTCTCCTCTACTGGAGGAAAGAATTTCATTCTCTGAAATAATTGATCTTATATCTCCAGAAACCAGAGGAGCTGTGTTTATCCTACAAGTGTTTAAGCTATACACACCAGTGGAGTTTAAGGTGTGTTTTTTAAACTTATGGGAAAGAATGGGGTAAAACCATTATAATGCATTATAACAGCAAAGTGTGCTGTTTGTATACCACTCCATAATGTTTAAAACACTCTCCGGACAGCTTACAAATTAATTATGCAGGATATACATTCTCTGCCCTCCCCGAAGCTGTGTACTCAATTTACGGACCTTGGAAGTATAGAAGATTGAGTCAACCTTGTGCCACCTACCTCAGATTCATGGTGTTACAGTCATAAAAGTAATTCCTTACATCTTTCTACATAACACATTTACATTATAGACAGCTGACTTGAAGGACAACCCTATGTTTACTTGGAACTGCATTTCATGGTGTGCCCTGATTAAGTGTGCTTTGAGCTAAACAACGTAGGCCCGGGTGTTAGTATAAGTTGACAAATACGCTTACAGGTGCAACGCTGTGCATGCTAACTCAAAAGCAAGAGTGGCTCTGGAGTTTACGCATGGACAACTGTTCACACATAACCCAAAATGAGGAACATAAATAGGATTTTTAAAAGGAAACATATGTTCACAATATTTGCATGTCCTGATGTAAAACCCATCAAACAGTGGACACATTCAAACAGAAAATTATGCTCTGATATCCCTTTTCAAACCAAAAACTGCCATGTATAACGAAGGACACAGCTCCACTCTAGTTTATTTTGTGTAAAGCCCTAGACATCACAAGCAAATCAGCAGTAGATATGAAAATGTATAATTTTCTTTAGCGGAAGTTTCTAGAAGACAGCATGGGATGAGACAGTGTATTCTCTGCTGCTCCTTCCAACTCTTTGATTGTTTGAGTCTAAATTTTAAATCTCCAGGCACAATTCGGGATTGCCATTTTTAAAAGAGGAGTTTCTCTTCTTGCACAGCAGTAGTTAATATTGTGTTTGGTTATCACGTAAGCCTCTATTTTGAGAGGCTTATCCTTCAGCCACACAGCACTGCTCTAGCTGCAGCTCAACGTAATCTCCCATCCCTCGAGAATTGCGTTGATCTTGCTGTTGGGCAGCCAGAAGAAAGTAAGATAAATACGGAAGGCAGATTAATTTTTATTAGAAGCCACTGCATTTTTCCAACTGGTGAAAATGTAACCTAATCTCTTGTAATGAAATTTTAGAATAGATGTTTAGGAAACTTAAACATCTGAGAAGTAACACATGTGCAAAAGAGAAGATGCCAGGATGTGAATTCCAGTATCCATTCACTTTGGTTAAAGATGCAACAATGTCGACAACTGAAAACAAAACCGGAATCTGACTTTTGATGTATAGGAAAGTGTTAGCCTTGCTCACACATCCTCAAGATTGGCAAAAGGAACGAATTAAGGTTCTCTCTGGACCAACCTGCTGTCAAAAGTAGATGAGAAGATTCAGGGCTAAAATATTCAGACTCTTCATCCCAGTTCTGATGAACTTGCCTTTCCTGGACTTAGGAGTTAAAATGGCTCCTTGCTATTTCTGATATGTTTTCGCTCTGCTTAAAGTATACAACTGCTTTCATTAGAAATATTTAAGAGGCTCTTGCCAATTACCTCTTCTGTTGGATACCTCATGCCAACAGAAAGAAAACACAAATTCTGAAATAACTTGATCCTATCTGTCATATACAAAAGAAAACCATATTTTAAGAAAACCACTATGAGCAGCACATTATTCTGACTCTTGTTCTACCAGCAAGGGAAAAGAAACAAAAAATTTGCTAACCATTTCCACAGGCAGAAGTGTGAATGTGTAGAACCTAGGCAGCTCATCTGAAAATTAATTCCATTTCTACAAATCAAACCATAAAGCATCTTCCAAACTCTCATTTGCAGCTGATCACTAATGTGATGGTGAAAGAAGTCTCAATCAGTGAGGCTTTCTAAATCATTCCCAATTTTGGACTGTATAGCCTGACTTGGGTTCTTTTTAAGGAGAGAGGTGGGATATAAACAAACAAACAAACAAATAAATGTATAGTTCACATTTCATTACATAGTGGTTTGCCACATCTAGAGGCAATGTACTGGCCTTTGTAGAGTCTCCTTTGGTTTTGTAGAATATCATTTCAGATTGTGATGAACAATATATTTGCAAACTGTGAACATAATGCCAATGTATAGCATCTAAAATTTAAGCACCTCCAAGTGCGTTTGGTTTCCAAGGGAGAGATTTAAATAATTATTTTACCTTACCTACTGAATTCAATGGGACCTAAAAATTGGTGGGTCACGTTTAGAACATTTTATTTATTTATTTATTTATTTATTTATTTATTTATTTATTTATTTATTTATTTATTTATTTATTTATTTATTTATTTATTGCATTTATATGCTGCCCATCTAGACATAGTCTACTCTGGGCGGCATATAAATGCCAGAGTATTTAAAATTCTCACAACTATTGAAAAGCTCTTTTCATGTGTTCTACTGCATTTTTTTTTCCCTTTCCAATTCTGCAACTTAATTTCGGTTGCAAGTGAAAGAGAGGCAAGTTCTTATATTGATTCTTATCTCACCAGAGATAAATATATTTGGATCAACCTATGCCTCTGCCGTTATGCTTGAGAACCAGTCAAAGAGGTCAGTTTTTGTGGTTTAATTGGTTCCCAAGTGTCATGATATTTAACTACATCCCCACAGGAACCTCTCAGAGTTATGGTGAAACATTTTAGTGATTTCCTTAATTTACTTGTAGTTTCACTCCAGAATCAAAGGTGGAGTCTAGGAGAAAATGAACTGGTATTTAAGAGCATAGTCTCTGAAGGTTTGAAACCTTTAGCTTTGGATAAATACACTGGATAAAGCTGATTGTTGCTGAAATCTCTTCAGAAAAAATGGGATGTTTTTGCCTATACAGAAATTGCACAGCATTTTGTAGCTCAAAATGCCACTTGACATTCTATCAAGCTGTCATTTACTACTGAAACAGTTAAAGTGCACCTCTGATATAGTAAAACTACATTGCACAAACTATTTCTGACAGGAGGGAAGAGTAAATATATATATAACTTTTTAACAGGTTCTTGGATCAGGAGCATATTTGCCAAAGTGATTGCGTACAAATTTGTGACAAATTTGGAGAAGGTTGGACAAGTACTTTTAAAGCTTTTAAAGAGTTCTGATTTTACAAATCATTTTTCCTCCGCCCCTTAATACATTTTGCTGCCATTTTCTGTCAGTCCATAACCAATTTAATAGTTATTTTTCAAATGCCTACCACTGCTTCCTCAAAAAAGAAATAATGTCTGCTGCATTTTTAATGGACTTGATCCCTCATGTTGTTAAGGCAAAAGAGCACACAGGAGGGAAAAGCCACAGGGAGAGAAGAGAGAAGAAAAGCAAGAAAATAGAGAGAGAAGTTAGAGACAGATGGAGGGAGGCAGAGAGGGGCAGACAGGAGTCTGTGAGATACAGAGAGAGAAGGGACAGCACAAAATAAGTGAGAGAGGAGTTTACAAGAGTTAAGAACCAGAGAAAGCGAGGCAGAGAGAACGGAAAAGAGAAGGAATAGGAGTAAGAATGAGAGAGGAGTAAGTAAATGGGGGCAAGAGCAGAAAAAAAGGAAGGAAGGAAGGAAGGAAGGAAGGAAGGAAGGAAGGAAGGAAGGAAGGAAGGAAGGAAGGAAGGAAGGAAGGAAGGAAGGAAGGAAGGAAGGAAGGAAGGAAGGAAGGAAGGAAGGAAGGAAGGAAGAATGGAAGGAAGGAAGGAAGGAAGGAAGGAAGGAAGGAAGGAAGGAAGGAAGGAAGGAAGGAAGGAAAGAAAGAAAGAAAGAAAGAAAGAAAGAAAGAAAGAAAGAAAGAAAGAAAGAAAGAAAGAAAGAAAGAAAGAAAGAAAGAAGCCACAGAACAAAAGAGAACAGAGCTGGGGAAGTCATGGAGAGATAAGAGAGAGAAGGAGGTGCCATGGAGAGAGAGAGGGAGAGAAGAGGAGACACAAAGAGAGAGAAAGAGAGGGAGAAGAGGGATAGAGAAAACCCATGGAAAGAAGGATGAGGAAAGAGACAGAAGAAGGAGCCAGAAAGGAAGCAAGCAGTAGATGGCTAAAACACATATTGAAAAGCAGCCACGGCAATAGCTGTCATGGTTTAGGTTATTGAAGCTAGAATGTAATTTCTAAATGGGATTTGTAGTCATGGAATGGTGTAGAAGGAATCCATCTTAGTCTGTGTGTCATGTAACTAGATGCTTCAAAAAGCTGTTTTTTCTTAGAGCTAGTTGGAATTTTCCATGTAGCAGCCTTGGCCAGAGACGATAAGGACCAAAGACATAACATCGAGGAGAAATGTCAACAACACCTGCAATCCCATGAGAAAAGGAGGTGGAGAGAGATGAGCAGTCCTTCATCCTGATTGGTTTACATCAGTGGAGAGTGAAGAAGGAGGGTGTTCCAGCATGAGAAGAAAATAGAGAGATGCTGACACAGAGAGACCCTTTTGAGCCTTTTTGATTTTTGGATATTACCTTGGATTATGGATTTTTAAATGGACTATGGAGTTCCCATTGCTATAGCTAGGATGTAGTTCATAGCAGAGCATAGAGAAAGGGGGGCTCAGCCTTACCCACCTTTCAAGCTAGTAGAGTTTTCTTGTTTTATTTTTATAGCTGAGATTTGCTGTGTTTCTAACTACCTTAGTTAATGGAAATGTCTTTGAAATGCTATGCTTTGCAACAAACTGAATATATCAAAGTCTTTATTTTTCTAATAAAACAATAATACTTAAAAACTTATGTTTGGTCTTTTGAGCAGACAACCTGCTTAATTACTTAATTCTATTTAGGCCACAAATATGCTACTGAGTCCAATTAATTACCTGAGTTTTGCTGGTCTTGGCAGACTCTGAGACTCATGGTTTTATCTTTGGTTTTCTCAGTTTAACATTAAATGGAAATAGACCTGGGAAAAGTGCCAGGTGTGACAGTCTAGTTGAGAAAAAGGACTCATCTCAACTTAAATAAGGGTACACTGGACTCTAGAACCTCTCTATTCCAAGCCCCAGCATTCTCTTAGGAGAGCTGAGTGCTTACAATAGCTTTGTGTTTGAGTGAGCAGTTCTGAAAAAAGGAGTCAGATTCTGGGTTTTTCCTTTGCTTGGTGTCTGTGAATCATATTGAACACAAAGGGGGGATCTTGCAGACCATCTTGACTGCTGACATTGGTATTGTAAACATTCAGGTTTGTCTTTGTTGTGTAAACCTTCATATCCCTTTTCCTGCTGGAACATATTTGAAGGCAATTGGGGGCCGTTTCCTGATATGTTTTTTATCAGAGATATAGAAGCAATACCCCATATTCATAAGATGGAGGCTTTTTGAATGACTGAAAGGTATAAATGTTTATGAAGCCATTTCATAGTTATAGATCCACATACATGGTAGCTATGATTTCAACTGTATTTTTTTTGCATAGGAGGTTGTGATTTATGCCTGTTCCGGTCTACCTCTTATATTAGCAATATAGTGTGACCGATACTTTAAACAGCCCAAAAATGTTAACCATAAAAGGAGAGTAGTGGGACAGAAGAGGTGGGTTCAAGGGAAAGGGGATAATGGGCTATGATGTAGACCAAACTGCATCAGATCGAGGAACCAGTGTGGACACTCACACCAAAACAATTCCAGTCTCCATTTGATCGCTTAATCTAAAGAGAGGTGCAAAACTGGCTGTCAATCAAGCTGCAGCAAAGCCAAACTTCTGCGTTTCGGCTTACCAATGTAGTGGCAGCCTCTGTCTAAATCTCTGATAAATATTAGCTTTCTCATGTTCTTCGACTAAGAAGTGATGCTTTCCACAGAGGGAAGCTTGTTCTGTTAACCATTCTAAAATTAATTTGTCTACTGGTTGGTCCTGCTTGCTCTGCTAACTGGATTCCATTTATTCCTGTAAAATAAATGAGCCAATAAAATAAGTTCTTATTAGATTGGATCTTACACTATGAACTTTCACAATTTCCCAGCATCATCAGTTTAGCGAGGAACATTTTTTGAATTTATGTTTGCATTTTAATCAATATCTACACTATATTACTATATAAACTTGACTAGTATGTGCTGGGAGCAGACTGGACTAGACTTAATCATGTCGGGAACTCATGTTGGTTGAATATGGAGCCTGTGCCTTGTGTTTGTTCTTATATGAACCCAAATATTATTCAGAGGCATGTGCAGTGCATGTTTACTGATTGCTCACAGCAGTCTGTGCCTGGAAAAAAAGAAACTTCATTCTCACTTGAAAAAGGCACTTAAGAAATATTTCAGCCATCTTTAAAACCAAGGCCAGGAAGAACTGTGTATGTGACACAAGACCATGATCCTTCTCTGGAAGGTCTATTGTTCAGCAGACATGCTCCCTTGACCTCTTCAGCTCCCGAGAGATTGCTCCTGAAACTCTAATTACACTTCAGACACCAACGATTAGAGTCTTCCCATTGTTTGAGCTTTAATGATTAAACTCAGATGTGAGCCATATAAACAGCATTCAACTGGCCCAGCATCTGAAACCCCTAGATGCAATGAAGTCTCCCTTTTTTATTACTAGATGAATTATGTGGAACTGTTCCTTCTCCCTTCTTCTTGGTCCTTTTTTTCTGTTAGCAGCTGAAGCAGTTATTGGCTTCATCGTTATCACTCTAAAGCTGCTCGGGGGGGGGGGGAGAACACCACAAGATAGTTGTTAACAGCTCACCCACCTATCTATCAGACTTCCTTTTCTTTAATAACACAAATATTAGGAGAAAGTGGCACATTTATTAGACCACTAAAAATCAAACAGTCAATGCAAGCTTTCATAAATTAAAATTCACTTCGTCCGGCACACACCAGTATCTGGTCAAGAGTGCAGAAACAGTATGAATGAATGTCCCAAAAATTCATGGCGGAAGGATGCCTGAAAACCCCTCGAATCCAGAGTTTCTATTTCCGCAATTATGAGCTTGATTCCCATGTTTAAGTCTCCTACCTCTGAAGGCTTTCTGCTTCAAACAATCCAGTCTCTGTACATCTTATAATGCTGCTTCAATTCCAGCTTATAAACACTTCTTCCTTTATTGTGCATCTGCATTCTCTTTTCCTCCACTTCTCCCTTCTGTCAGGACACGCACACAAACTATTGCAGTATGAGCAATAGTCATTGGCACCACACAAGACTTGTGCAAGCTGCCCCACCACCAGAGGCAATGAAGAGATGCACCAGCACTGTTGCACTGCAGCTGGACCCACCATAATCACTGGGAGGAGGGGAAGGGTAATGTTGGTGACTTCCTTCTTCCTGCCTGGGTACCCCAGGCCACTTCTCGGCTGGCTCTGAGATAACCTCAGTTGTGGAGACTGAGGCATTATGGAGTCTTGGAAGCTGAGACATTGTCACCTGTGTGCATCTTTCCCAATAAAGCCTTGACAATATTCCAAAAATCAGCTGAGAGAGTGGCAAGAAAGACAGGCATCAGTGCCTTTCTTCCCCTTCCTTCTCCTTCAGCAGGCATGCTCCTCGGCCAGGGTACACAGATGGACAACTGTAGTAGAGAGATACAGGCTAGTGATAGCAGCAATGGGTGGCTCAGGTAACAAAGAATGGATGGTTGTCCTGATATAGTCTCCAGGAAAGAGAGGAACTGTCCAAAGAGAAAGACTTTTGCTACACATGGCGCCTCCCCACAAAATTAGTGATCCTGAAGATGTCAGCACTCCTGAGCATGTTGAAAGACTTCATGTGCAGCAGTCCCTCTTCTCTTCAGATTGCCTTTGATGCTGGAACCAGACCTCACTCCCTATTCCTGTTGTCACATGAACCTGTTTTTGAATGCCTGTTAAGTAACACTGCAATTTAGATCACATAAATATCTAATTCTGCTGTGCTTAAAATACTTAGAGATCACAACAGAAAAATATAATTCTATGAGGATGAAATCTAGTAGTAAGTCACAACTGGAGTGGGCCCATTGAGTCCCTGAAACATATGGAGGAATTCTCTCACCAAATCCCCACTGATTCAATGGGCTGTTCTAATTCTGACTTCCCACTGGATGCCAGTCTATATCTAGCGTTGTAACATATTCATGAGCATCAACCACACATACTCTTGATTTACTGATTCATTGTGCTAGGCAAGCATCTACATACATAATGAAATTGGAACATTCATAATATGAATACTTTCCAAGCATAGTAATGATTTGGGTTTTGTTTTGTTTTAATACATACAAGATTTGATGTATCCATTTCACAATGTAGAAGTCTGAAACATAACTTCCTCTGCGTGGATTCAGCTGCCCCTGCTTCTTTGAATTTCTGTCACTCTTTGAAGAAGATCGCAGTGGCAGCTACATTGTTAATAATTGCTCAGCATTTCCCATTCTAGCCTCTGGCCAATCAGAGATCCAGTGAATTAGTCAAAGATGTAAAATCAGCAGCTTGGGATTTTGATTCCTTCTATCCTTTGCATTAATAATGAACTTTGCAGATGTTTTGTAGTTAAGAAAATCTTCCTGCATTGGAAAAGGATAAAAAGAGGTCATACAGATTGCATATGGTAAGACTATGCCATGAACATTTTCAATGACTCCATTGTTAAACTTCAGAGGTTAGCAAACCACTCCTTTTTTTTCCTAAGAAAGGAATTTGAGGGGTTTTTTAAGACAGGATTAAGAAAGATTAGTCATCTTTTAAAAAAAAACATGACCCAAAGTATCATAAGGAACAGTTGTTTTTACTATCAGTAGATTCTGGAGCTTCCTAGATAAGATGCTGATTCTGCATTGAGAATGATGACACCCTTAAAAGATTTAAGACTATTTATTTTAACATCACCTTTCCATTTTTCACATTTGACAAATCAGCTCACTTTGGTTTTGGAATTGATCAGCTACAAGATAGTGTGGCTTTGTTTGCATGTCTGATGTACCATGCATGTAGCATTGAAAGATTTATGTGTCTGGATGTATAATGTTGTAAGATTAGAAAATATTAGGGATGAGCCTTTCATATTGAAATGAAAAAGTCAAAACATAAAAGAAACACTCTCTTTCTTCTGGCAGGATTTTAATAACTGTCATTGAGTTCCTAGATGCTTTTTGTTTTTGCTTTTTTGCTTTTCCAAGTTTGTCCTTAAAGTTTTAAATGCTCTTAATTAATTTTTTTGAATGACTGCAGTTTAATCAGATTCAAACTGTACCTTATTGTATTCTTATTATAACTTCTTTATATTGTGAGCTACTCTGTATATCATCATTGGGAGAAAGGCAATCTACAAATTATTCATAATAAACAAATATATTTTGTGTTCCCTCTTTACGTAAACTTTTGGTGCCTTTTCACCCATCACTGCCTTTCTTGATTTGTCAAATAGCCTGAGAAATTTGTCAACCAATACCATTGCCAGGGCTATCAGCAGATAATCAGAATATCCGGAGGGAGTTTGATTTTTTAATTTGTAAAAGGTCCTAGAACCTAGTGAGGAGTGCTCCTTAGAATTAATTTTTGCCTGATTTCTTTGAGCATTTTCCCTTCTTTCAAGTGGTTTTTTTTTTGGGGGGGGGGAGAAGGTGATTTTATTTTTGCCTTTATTTGCTTGCTTTTCTCACTTTGTTTTGTTGTGGGTTTTTTTTGGGGGGGATGCATGAGCTGATAGGCACACACATAGACAAAGGCAGCAGGTCTAATTTTCACTCATAGACTTGGGCGTCCTGCCTCTGTACATGTACCTGCTGCCAGTGGTAGCAGCAGCAGCAGAGGCAGGACCAGATAGGGAGGCAACAGAGACAGTGGGAAGGTAGCAGGTGGGTGGGAGAGGAGAAAGAGGAAGCAAGAGGAGATAGGTTCCACTCCCCAGCCCAAACCAGTTCATTTTTCTAGGGGTTCATGGTGGTTCATGATTCATGGTTAGTTGTCATTAAACACCAATGTTCTGGTTTGTGCCCATCTATAATTACTGAAAAACCTTGCTCTCTCCCACCACAGGCTAGCATTAGCCAAGGGCTACTTCCAATTTGCTTTGCCTCTCCTCCTGCTCCATCTCACTCACACAAGTGACACGTAATGTGACACTATTGGAAGCCTGATCCCAATAATGGGGGGGGGGGCAGTAAAAGCGTTCTAGGTAGAAGCAGAAATGCTTCCACCATCCCATGGATCAGGACCCTCACACTTTTAAAATAAGTATATCAGGGACTTCCATTAAAACTGTCAGCCATTAAGAGACTCTGAAGTCTGTTGCATCTATTATGATTCCTACAAAGGACTTGACAATCTGAACATCCCACCTCTGTTCCACAAATATATATTGTGTTATTTAGGGACAGGGTTCCCCCTCCCCACAGGGTATAGAGGCTCCTATAGTGTCTCCCAGACTTACATCAATAGGATTCCTGATGATTTCTTGAATAACATCATCCAGTACAAACAGGGAAGTCATTTATGTATTACCTGAAGTAAAAGATGGGAGTAACTGAGAAGGAAGACATCAAGAAGTCAACAATCACCAAAACAAAGAAAATAATTGTCTGCATTAGATTTCCATCACACTTGATATGCTGATTTCAACTGATATTGCTGACTGGATAGCTCACTGAGTTTGTCACCTGGCTGTCAAACCAGAGGCTGGTTTGATTTTGATTCCCTATTGTGTTCCACAGAGAAGCTAGTCTGTGTGGCCTTGGGCAAGATGCTCATTCCCAGGGCACCCGGATAGAATGGTAATCCACTTCTGAGTACCCTGGAAAGAATCACTATAAATCAGAAATGACATGATGGCAAACAGTTGAATTAATTTAAACTAATATACATATTAGATGAGATGGACAAGATGGTTGGACAGTGTCACCGAAGCTACCAACATAAATTTGACCAAACTCTGGGAGGTAGTGGAAGACAGGAGGGCCTGGCATGCTCTGGCCCAAAGGGGCACAAAGAGTCAGACATGACTTAATGACAAAACAGCAACAATAAAAATATACATATGAGCTATATCTAACAAAGTAAAAAATGTATTGAGTTAAATATGATGAAATAAAATTATAACATGTAATATGAAATTCAATATAACTTTAAATCAATTAAATTGTACCTTTATTTACCATATTAAACATTTATCTAAATAATATATAGCTTTAATATTTAATATTAGCTTACTTTCAAAGAGGTAGCCAAGTTAGTCTATTCCAGCACAGAAGAAAAGAAGTCTTCAAAAGCAACAACAGAAATTTAGCATTTACTTTATGACACAATATAAAAGCTTCTAGGACTCCTTCTGAGGCTCTGCCATGTATGGGATGCTGAAGTGAAGCAAGTCTCAAACAAGCCAATGACTGGGATAGCCGTCCTAGGGAACCCATTGTATTAGTTTGTTTACGATATTTTATGCTCCTTAATATAATCAAATCTCAACCTCCCCTCCCAAAATCTCTAACTCCTTGAGTTATTGGGTTGGATAAAAGAGGTTATGATTTGATTAAATAATTGAAATAAGACTATATTTTCTTTGCTTTAATTGTGGTGTTTTATCTTGCTCAGCCTTTGCCTGGACTTGAATCAGGACTTTATAGGTTGCCCCTGCTCATATAATGTGACTTAATTTTAATCTGTGAATCCCATCTGGAAGGATTCGTGCTATGTGATAATCACCTGTTAATATACTTATCTGTGCAGGCACGACCTCTATTTGAAACTCATCAGCGTATTGCTTGACACAGAAGAGTAATTAACAAGAAACTGATCTCTGTACCCAAAGCAAGAGTGGTAGGAGATATGCCTGGTGTTTTCAAGTAACACAAGCCCTACACTGTCACCAGACAATTAGGAGCTGAGTTGTTCGACCCTGAAGCTGTTAATACTTACACATGTAATCTTATGCACATGAGTAGTCCTGTTAAGTGCATGAGCATAAAGCTACTCATGCACATAGCTATTTGCAGTAATGGGGCCCATAATTTGTAGCAAATTATATCTTTGATTGCAACAGTTGACCTCTTTTACTGCCCATCTAAGGCTGTTTTTTTTTTAAAGGCATTACTTGCTATTCGGAAATCGTTTCCCCATAATCGCTGAAATGAACATGGAAATAGAACAGTGAGTGGCTGATCAGAATTGTCCAAAATGTCATGATGCTTGCTTGTTTTATTATTATTATTTTGTTGACGTAACTAAAATCCAAAATCCAAAGGTATTTTGACCAGATTCAATTTCAGAGTTTTCCAGAAGAATGGATTGAGACAGAGGGCTGCAGTTCTTGCAGAGCACCAGCCATTCCAATGAAGCTTGCCTGAAACAAGGCTTCATCTGCATGCAGCCAAAAGTTACATTGGCTATACACAGGCTACCTTCCTGGGTATAACTGTAATTTACAATGCAACAGTATATAGGCAAATGAAATCAGAGTTTGCAACAACATAATTATAGATTCTCTTGGGAGAATTAATAGCTACTGCCTGCCCTGGTTATGTTGAAGTTTAATTTAATTCTGTTGCATGAATTAGAGGGAAGGAAATTAATTCACATTCGGTATTGTCCTCAGCTGTTAACAGGCACCAATATTTAGCCCCAGGGCCAATAATGCATAGACCGCATAGATTGTTTCTGTACATTGTCTAAAAATGGGACATTTTTAAAAACACAACTCATGTGAAGTCAGCCACATAATAATGGCCAACATTCAAGTACAAATCAAGCCAAGGCAAACAGGGAGATTGTAAGAACTGAAGAATGTGTATGTACATTTCAGGTACATCAAGCAGCCAGAGAAGGGAGAAGGGGTATATGGGAATTTTCAACTTGCAATAGCACTTATATGTAGGGAGAAAAAAGGAGGGACAGACAGACAGACAGACAGAAACATGGAATCAGTATCTGGTGACAAATGGGTTATAGGGCTCAACAGACCCTGTTCAGGAACCAGGACAGGTTGCTGCAAAGCTACTGGAGCAACATAAATACAAAACTTGGACTTTTGCTAAAATTGACAAATTATGAAATGTGATTATGAGGTAAACCCAACAGCCCATGGTTTTAAAAAAAGAATGATGTCAATTTGGAAAAGGAAACACTCAAGTAGTGGCGTAACTGAACAACAACTAATGGATCAGAGAAAATTTATCATCCAGAGTAAAGTATTTTCAGAACTGGAATTGCATGAACTAGAAAAGATGGCAAAATAAAAATCAATACAGAATAATGACCATAGTATGGAAGATAAATTGAGGGTAGAGGTAGACACAATAATGGAAGAAAACATATCAGTAGAAGAACAACTTACAGAACAACCCAAAATTATGAGTTGACAGAGTGGCAAACGTCACTGAGGGAAAGAAAATAGTAGCCCATATTAGCCAGAACACAGAAAGACAAAGGCTCCACAATTTGTGCCAATTACAAAGTAAAACAGTAAAAGATCTACTGAATGATGCAAATATAGTTATCAGAACAATCCCAACCAACACGCTAAAAGAAACAAATCAGTTCATGTATAGCACAGCTACCATAATAATCATGGAACTTGGTTTCAAGCTGCAAAAAAATAAATAAAAAAAAATAAAAATAAAAAAAAAACAAAATAAAAAAACAGAAAAACCCTGGCACTCCAAAATGGAAAATTTGGCTGGGAAAAAAAAAAGAAATTACGTGCAGACATTAGCAATTTAAAACATCTGAAAGATTCAAAACTTAAAAATGGGAAGGGAAAAAAAGACTATGCAAAATATATGACCTAGAAAGGAAAACAATAGTTGACTATAGGAGAATTAAAACTGTGGGTAGCAGCTACATCAAAGAAAATTGAAATATATGATGGACAATAGAAACAATATAGAGAAAACAGGCAATTTTGAATTAACCAATGAATATTCTCTATATCACTAGGAGAAAATGCAGACCAAAAAAAATTAGGCCCATGTAAAGATGATGCGCTAAAATTTTGGAAAGAAATGTGGGAAAGCCCGAGAAAAACCTCTCAGAGATTAAGGACATTTGAAAGAAACTCAAGGAAAACAAATAGATGATGTTGTAATACCAATTGAAATGATTAAGAGGCAAGCAAAGGCTGTGAAAAATTAGAGTGCACCTGGTCCAGATGAGCTGCACGGATTTTAGTTAAAGCATCTGACAAGTTTCCATCAACGTATAGCAATGCAATTTAATCACTTACTTCAAAATTCTACAACTGAAGATTGGATGACAACAGGCTGCACATTTCTGATAATAAAAATCATCAAAACAGCAATGAACCCAGTAATTATCAACCAATTACATGCTTTCCAACAATGTTCAAGCTCCTCACAGGAGTACTTTCAAGATCAATATATAATTACTTAATTGAAAAGTCCCTACACCCAACTGAACAGAAAAGGAACTTTAAAAAGCCAAGAGGCATGAAAGATCAGCTGCTTATTGACAAAATGATCCTGAAGAATGCAAAAAGACGAAAAACAAACCTTAACATGGCTTGGATAAACTATAAAAAGTCATTTGACTCATTGCCACACAGCTGGATCAATACCTGCCTAAAACTTTTTTGGGATCAGTAAAAACATTCAGAAGTTTCTCCAAAAAAAACACATGGAAAATTGGAAAACTGTCTTAATTGCCCATGGTGAAGAAATTAGGAAAGGGAATATCAAAAGAATATTTCAAGGTGATTCTTTGTCTCCACTGCTGTTTAACATCTCATTCATCCCTATGTCAATAATTTTAAATAAAACTGGATTAGGCTACCATATTTCAGAACCAGCAGTAAATATAAATCATCTGTTTTACTATATTTTGTAAACTGCCCAGAGTGGCCTGGGTTGCCATATGTATACAATAAATAAACAAATAAACCTCATCTAGAAATTCTGCAGATAAGACACCTGAAAGCAGGCCTGGGGTTTGGGGGGGATACAAACTGATACCAAGCTCAAGTTTCAAAACCCAAGTTTCACATTGCTTCCCACACAATTCTATTAACTTGAGTGAAGTACCCATGATTATGCAGAGGTCAAGGGATGTTAACAGCTGATGACTGTACCAGTTCTTAGTTGTAGCAATCCATAGTGGTCTGGGACCATAAGGTCACTAGGGAAAACATATGATTCATAACTTGGGCCACTCTAATTCTAATGAAATGGTACTAGACTCTGCTAGCATAAATATTTTACATACAATAACGACATATACTGATTCCTTTCCAGGTTTTAAAATATGTGCTGGCTTGTATGTACTCACTAAACTATGAGCAATACAAGCATTAAGTATTGCCCATAGTTTAAATACTCTTGAAGGCTACCTGCAGAAATTTACTTTCTCCATCATTCATCTTTATTTTAATTGTAGGAGCTGGCACATTAGCAAAATTATTGAGGTGAAGCAAAACTCTTATCAACAGAATTGACAAGCTTTTCAAAGTCATTTAAACATCTCTTACCACTGGTACTGACCTATAAAAATGCAAAGGGATTTACAACTTTGAGACTGGTGTATACGTTGGAGGCTCATTTACATGTACACCAAGCTAAACAGTTGTTGAGAATATATGAGATATTCTCATGGAACTAGAATTGCCTCTGAAGACACATCTGCCTCTGGCTTTGTTCTTCTCTAGGACAAATTTCAAGGGGCACGAGGAAGGGCCATAGGACAGAAGGGGGTGCTCCACATGTGTGGTTGGCTTTGCCTGGGCAATGTACAGTGGGGTCTTGACTTGAGAACTTAATCCATATTGGAAGGCGGTTCTTAAGTCAAAAAGTTCTCAGGTCAAATCTGCATTTCCCATAGGAATGCATTGAAAACCATTTGATCCGTATCTGCTCTTTTCCGTCCATAGAAACTAATGGGAAGCTGCTATTCTGCCTTCGACCACTAGAGGGGGAATATTTTGTTTCTTTTTTTTTCAAGAAAGGTTCAGGGAAGGCAGGGAAAATACAGTCCAGGCAGTACAGTACCAGACAGTCCGAAGACTGTCTCCCAATCCACTCTCTAAACGTTGGGAGGAGTGAGGAAGCAGACAGGCACCCTTTTCACTGGCCAACAGTTAACTGAAAGTTCACATTTTGCACTTTCCCTGCCTCCCACGTGGGTTTTTTCAGTTCTTAACTCAAATCTAAGTATGTAAGTCAAGTCAATATTTTCCTATGAGAGTGGTTCTTAAGTCAAAATGTTCTTAACTCAAGCCGTTCTTAAGTCAAGACCCCACTGTACAGGAATAGAAACATACACCTTTTATTTTCGAGTTTCCCAGTTCCCGGTTGTCACACTAGTTGTGGATTCTGGGAGTAGAAATACAAAAAGAATACCTCTTCTAACCTTTGCTCTCTTCAGCAATAGGCTTCAACCCTTTGTAAGAAATCCAAGCAAAGGCAGAAAAAAATGCTAGCAAAAGCAGAAAAAATGCTAGCAACTGTTTCTCTCTTACTACAATCCATTCCATTATTTGTGAATCCTAACGAAGACATTAGGATTGATCAAATTTTTAAAAAGTCAGTAGTATAACACCATTCCATATAGTGAAGATGGGGCTAGACAGTTTGCCCACTCATTTTTCCTGTGTCACGGTTGCCATAGCCCACCCTCTTCATTCTGCCTAGTCCAAGGTATGGAGGAGCAGATTTCCCATTGAACTACACTGCCTGATACCATGGCTCTATAGTAGGACTGTTCATGCATACTTCTGACCAATCAGAATGAAGGGAAAAGGGAATTGTGGAATGATACCCAGAAAGGTTTACCTACCAAACCTAAAAAAATCCACCAGGCTGATGCAGGGAATCCTCTCTGTGAAATCTACACTCTTCTTGAGTTTCATGACAATGAGCAAAAACAGCTATTGCTTATCAAGTGAAAGGGAGTTCAAGATATTTGAGAATCCAAATATCCACCTGCATCTTGGCCCAGCTTGGTTTGAACAAGGTCAAGCTGGATCCTGACATGAAGTACAAAATTGATATCGTGGGTTGAACCAACACACAGCCCTGCTACTGATGTGAGGACAATAAAAATATCCTTTGAAGTTTAGAGACACAGGATTGTGGGAGTTAACTTTCATTCTTCCCTCCCATGCCGTTTTCCAGCTATAAATGTATTCTTGGCCAAGGGGAAAGCCACATATGCTGGCAAAGTGGTAGCAAGATCTGACCATGACCACCTCAGCCCTTGTTTTCTGACTAAAACAAACAGTACAGTCTCTAGGTGGGGACTTGGCATCTGTCGGCTGCAAGCTTGTTCCCCAACATTTGGAACAATGGCAGCTTCCTTTCACTTTTTTTACTATTTGCCAGATTTAGTCAAAAGGCCCCTTTGCCTCAAAGGCTACATTGTCACGTTGGCCATGAGATTCCTGCCATCATTTGTAAATGCAGGTTTATTGGAGGTGAATTTGTCAGTGTTGCACAGCCTGTATTATCAGGTATTCTGCTTACAGAATGGCCCTGATAGCGCTGTTAACAAGTTTTGTTCTTATAAAATTGCACATCTAATGTGGGGGGAAAGTAAGGTATAATGATTTTTGATAACCCAGGAGGACAGAAGCTTATGGCGATGGAGCTAAGTTGGCACTTCCTGTTCCCAGTGTACCAGCCTATCGGATTCTAATGTGGATATTGCAAACAGACTTTTAAAAAAGAAAAAAAGGATTCCCATCTTTAATTCAGGCAGGAAAAATAGAATCCGATTTGGGAATAACACAATGTAGATGATCTTGCTCTCCAATGACACATCCTTACTTTAAAGCTCTTTTCTAGTTCTTCATAACTGCTCTTCTGAGTCTCAGTTTTCTTCCAATTTCTCGCCTGCACTATCCCATTGGAGCCAAGGTAAAAGAAAAAAAAATTCACTATTCCAATTTCTTTCTTGTCAGCATTAAAGTTATGCAAATTTTCTGTAGTCATGACTTTTATCATCCTAAGATGGGACAATAACTCTGTTTTTTTTAGTTTTTTTAGAACCTTTAACTTTCAGTAGTCCTTTAAAGTCATTGCTGCTGTCTTCCCTTAACAGGTTTTTATCTGCATATATTACATTATTGATGTTTCTTCCACCAATTTTCACTCTTGTTCTTCATAATTTCATCCAGCTTCTCATATGATCTGTTTCACATTTATATTAATTAAATATACTCTTATGGACACTTCATCCTGATGTACATGATGGTGCATATTTTACCCCATAGCATAAAACACTCTCACATTTAGATTATATATTGATATGTAACTCTTCCACACCGTGGGACTTGATACTTATATATTACAACAAGAACTCAAAGTAGATCAAAGGAGAGAAGGATTTGATCAATATTTTAACATAAATATCAGCCATGGTGATGCAATGCAAGTTGTCAGCATGTGCAGAGCAAAATTGTCTATTTTGCTTTTGTTCCATGGAAGTGGAGGGACTCTGCCATTTTTGTTTCTTTCATGAGGCAGTCCTTTTGTCGGATGTGACAGGGATCAATTCTTTACAGTCATTTCATCTTATTTCCCCCTACTAACAATAAAGCCCAAAAAGAATGGATATTTGATATAAATGAGTGTGTAAAGTCTTCTTCCATTGGGAAGATTAACACATAGAGTAAGGAATACAAATCACAATGTACATATTTTAATAATTTCATCTCAATTTGGTTTCATTTCATAGTCTATGTGCAGTAATATGGAAAAACATGAGGAATCCTTCAAGTACAAATGGGGATATTTAGAATAATACATTGGAAGTCCCCCAATCCTTAATGTAAATCCTATAACATATTTTATGTTAAAATTAATCTTTTTGTATATTATAAAAAGTTATTTAGCAATTTGAAATTTTGAGCTTAGGGAACAAAAATCTAAATAATCTTTTTAAAAAGAGATACTTAGGTTCTCTGTTGTTTTAAAGAATTGAATGTCACCATACTGAATGTAATCAAATTGACTGGTGTTTTTTTAAACAATATATAATTTTATACATTAAAAGCTATTAAAACTTTAAAAAAGTTTGAACAGGTAAGAAGACAAAATACAGGTTATGTATCAGGACAATCAAATGGGCATACCCATTCAAATGGGAATACCAATTTCTTTTAGAATGATCCATAGTTTTCCACAATCCACGTAAAGCTTTCCTGTAATCTATAAAACACAAATTGATTTTATTTTGAAATTCTTTGGTATGCACCAGAAGAGCATGTATATTTGCAATATATGTCTAGTGCACCTTCTTTTTCTGAATCTGGCTTGGACACTGTGTGTTTTCTTCTCCATGGGGGGTAAAAGTCTTTGTTGCAGAATCTTGAGCATCACTTTGTATGCATGCAATCATCCCCTAGTTGCTAAATTGTTTGTTATCTCTATTATTTGAGATAGTAGTATACATTGAATACTACCAATACATGGGCCAGAGTTTCATTTTCTGTGTTGGTATATTATTTTATAAATTTGGTCTCTGTGACTTGAAAAAAAGTTCATTTCACTTTCCCAAACTGCAGGTTCATTGTCACAGTATTTTTGTTGAAAGAAATTGTCATCCTTGCATCCTTTTGTATAGTTATTCAGTATATTTTCCATCATCTTTCTATTTCATCTTGATGAGATAAGATATTGTCCCACTGATCTTTCAGCATCTGTCATGTTAGTTTGAATTTTCCCTCAATTTCTTCATTTTTACAAAACATCTTTTTTTTTACCCCTCTTGTTCTTCTCTTGGAATAGCTGTCTCAGTATTCAATGCAATTTTCTAGAACACTTTTCAGTATTCACTGAAATTTAGGATTTAGCATTTAGGATTTAGACCGCATTTCTATCACCTTTTACTTTTGCTTCTGATCTGTAATTACAGTTTTAAGAGTTTCATTCATCATCCATTACAGCAGGAGTGTCCAACTTTTCACCTTCCCTGGGCCACATTAGAAGATGAAAATTTGGTTTGGGCCGCATGGGGGGCAGCCCTAGCCGTCCTCTGCAGCCCCGCTCCAAGCGCGCTTACCGGAAGCTGCAATCTCAGACAGCAGAGGCTGCCAACTTCGACTTCGGGTCGAGAGGGGGCCGAGAGGGGGGGTCCACCTATTGACGGGGATGGTGCAATGCAGTCACGCAGCCCCCCTCTCCTCTCCCCTCATGCTCCTTCCTTCCCTCCCCCCCCCCACCATTGTGACGTGCCCCAGCCGCATTCCGGCCGCAAGTGCCAGCAGTGTAACTTGAAAATTTGGAATTTCTTTTGAAATAAAAAATTGCACTGGGCCGCATTATGAGCCAACCTGGGCAGCATGCGGCCCTCGGGCAAGCCTGCATTACAGTATAACTTTCTTTTAATTAAACAATAGTGTACATTCTTCCATGATAAAGTTGTTGATTTCAATCCACAGTTCATTTTGACACTATTGTTCTTTTATTTATTTATTTATTTATTTATTTATTTATGTATTTATTTATTTATTTATTTATTTATTTATTTAGTTAGTTAGTTAGTTAGTTAGTTAGTTAGTTAGTTAGTTAGTTAGTTAGTTACAATATAATTTAACCGCACCATTACCAGTGGCTTCTGGGCGCTGTACAACATTAAAACTTAAAAACATTTAAAAATACAATATCATATATTAAAATAAATCTTAAAACATTAAAATTAATAAGTCCCGCTGCTCATGTGGCCAGCTAGGGAATACTGTTTAATTAAAATGCTGGCTAAACGGAAAGGTCTTTGCCTGAGGCCGAAAAGCCAAGAGTGTTGGAGCCAGGCGGATCTCTATAGGGAGGGCATTCCAAAGTTGGGAGGCATCAGTCAAGAAGGCCCTATTTCGACATGCCATCCCCCACACCTCTTTCAGGGATGGCACCTTCAGAAGGGCGTCCTGGCCTGATCTTAGAGGATGGGCAGGCTCATATGGAAGAAGGCGGTCCTTTAGGTAGCCAAGTCCTAAGCCATTTAGGGCTTTATACGTCAAAGTAAGCACTTTGAATTGGGCCCAAGCAGCAACCGGCAGCCAGTGCAAATTTTTCAGAACCGGCATGATATGAGTCCATGCGGCGGCACCACTTACCAGTCGCGCAGCCCGGTTCTGTACCAGTTGCAGTCGTCGGACCATCTTCAAAGGCTGTCCCACATATAGAGTTCCTCATTCTAATTTTTGATACTAATGGTTCATGATCCATAAAACAGTCCACTTCTCTTATTGGTGATCCAGAGCCTTTTGAACTGTGAGTCTTATCTTCTGGCATTACCTCTTCTTTCATCATAGAACTTTCAAGGTATAAAACATTCACAAATGCTTTACCACTGCCTTCTTCTGCTCAGTGGTAATAAGAGTGAATTTGGTTGTCATTAGTCTTATCAGTGAAAGATACTCTAGCACTGCTGCCTTCTGCTTATTGCTGCTGCCCTGTAACTGCCCTTAGGAGCTTCTCTGCAGCCATCAACCCTGGAACTATAGACTATCTTTGGCTGATGCCACCATTTACTCCTTAGTCTGGGGTTACAGACATAATACTTCCTCCTTGAGTGACTCTGCCAGATTTATAACAGAGCGCATTTCTTGACCCCGTTGTTCTCAGTTCCCCTGACATGTTCAACCACACCGCAACCACATTAAGATATGCATTCAAGATGAATCACTATGCCGTTTCTCTCCACTAAACCAGGTAGACCTCAGTAACAGAGTTTTCTCTTCTTTATAGGTATATTGTTCCCTACATGGATATGCCCACCACACTGAGAGGGAAGTAGCTAGCTCCTCCCATCTCCATGGTCACTTTTTGTTTGTGGAAAGCACTAAGTGTTTAGAGGAGAACTTTCTGATCATGCTTTGGCTCTTGGCATGAGCAAGTGTGTTGCTTTCCCTGACTGGTCACTTTTAACATGTAGAACGTGGTTGCAGAGGCTTTGGATTGAGACCAAAACATTTTGCAGTCCTTCGCATGCAAAGAAAGGGTTTAGAAAAGGAAAGTTTCTTTCGGGGCCTGAAATTATTTTTGTATTGATTGTTGTTCTTCAAACTGCAAATCCTTCCAGCATCCCAGCCTTTGGTATTTGATAGTGTAAGTCATATGAGCTGTGTCAGGAAAGACACTTACGAATATTACATTGGACACCCTGGTAGACAGCTGGCCTGATGTAATGAAATATTAAGGACATGAAATGAAATAAAGTGGAGTCTGGAAAAAAAAAGAGGAATGAAATATTTGCTTAAATCAAAAACGTTTGTTTTGAAAAATAAAACCCCAATTTAACAGCAAAGGCAGATTGCTGCCATGCCACAGGCATCCAGAAATTTATCATCCATGATGTCACTATTAATAAACTGTTGCAGAGTTTTGAAATTTTGGAAAAGTTTTTTTCTTCCTTTGTTTGTTTGTTTTGCTACACAATAGAACTACAAAGATCCACAGAGGAGAATAACTATAGAATTCACTAGAGTCTAACCCTTTTTCATTAATCAGCACTTAAAAGTCTCAATAACAGATTCTGAGACATTTTATTTATTATTTATTTATTTATTTTATTTATATCCCGCCTATCTAGCCAACTCAGGACCACTCTAGGCGGCTAACAATCATCAAATAATAAAAATATACATATGTAAAACAGCATAAATAACAAAAACTTTACAAAAAAAAACCCAGTGGAGAGGAAAGGAAAAGGAACATCAGGGATTGTCTTGAGGAAAGGCCTGCCGAAACAACCATGTCTTTAATTGATTCTTGAAGATACCCAGCGAGGGAGAAAGATTTAAAAATATCTCTTTGCTTGCACTTGCTTGAAATTACAGACTTGTATATGCTGCTTTCTTTACTGCACACATACTGGCAAACAGATGTTGTTGAAGAGATCAACAACAACAAAACAAATTGTCGGCAACTAACAAAGAGAGGGATAAAACAGTCAGCAGAGAGATGGGCTCTCTGTGAATTCAAAAACTGGAAATAACTATTAGTGTTTGATGGATGAACAATCAACCCAGCCTAGAAAAGTCCCCCCCCCAGTCATTAAAGCAACAAACAGCATGTGAAGTTGAAAATAAGAACTCCAACGTAAATGGCAACCAAAGAGGTGACCCGTCAAGTGATAGATCTAGACCAAGGATGTTTTGAAACCATTCCATTGGAACAGAAGAGGTACTAATCAAAAATAAGTCTTAGTTGGATTTTTGTGGATTTTTGCTTTTGCAGCATGTCTTATGACAAAACAGACAACTATCCATTTGACTTTACCACCCATCACCTTTCTATTATGAGTGTGCAAATTCCATCCACTCCAACTATTTGCATGAAAAATGACTGTGATTCAAGTTGATTTGTAGCCCACCTCCTTCTATTTTTATGCAAGTATTCCAAAGTATGTGTATGCATTTGTGTACTGTATATCTGAACAGAAGCCCAGTGAGCATAGCAAACAGAGTGACAGACTGGGAAGCCTGGGTTTGACTTTCTGCTCAGCCATGCAAAACCCATTGCCAAATGATGGCACTGGTAAAACCACTCTTTATATTGGAAGTGCTATTAGAGTTACTATAAGTCAGTTCCAACTTGACAACACAGAACAGCAATGTTTGAATAGTGAAAAAAAATGAATGGGGAGAAGGAAGAAGGGTTCTGGCCTAGGATTGGGAATAAAGCTCACTGCCATCAATTACTGCTTGACCTTCTGTGTACAAGTAAAGCTCCTATCCATTTTTCTTCCTTTTCTCTCTCCTCCAGCTGGGAGCCATGCAATTCAGACAGCTGTTTAATGCTGCCATGACCTATCATGCTGAAATCCTGCAGAATGGCACAGATTCCACACATGCACACAGTCAGTGGAACTATGATTCGTGATCTCCAAAGCAAAGATTGTAAAATCCTCAAATTCTCCCTGCCTCATGAAAACAGAACAGTGTGGATTTCTTCCTATTCTTAACCTGCTACCCTTGCAAAATGGCTGCCATTAATATGGACATAGGGCATGCGTCTCAGGGAACTCTGTGGCCGTGATTTCCAGAATATCCTGAGCTTTTTAATGGTGCTTGAGCTGTCAAAATCCTTCTGTTTTGGGCTTCCGGGTTCTGTTACGATGCAACTTTCATTTTACAAGGCGAGGTTGTTTTTTTTTAAAAAAAAAATTAAAAATCAAGTTTTTGTTGTCAAAGCAGTATTTGGCACTTCAGAGAAGCCTTATTCAGTCTGAATGTTGCGTTGTGATCTCTCATTTCACTTTAGATCCCTGCAGGAATGCACAAATACTGTTGCTTCACTTTGAGATCTTTATAAATTCAAAATACTCCCTTCTTTTAAATGATAAATCATTTCTTTGGGATTTCAACTGGTCTGGTTGGTGCTCCTGTCGAGGCTCTGGTTGGGGGCTGTTATTCTGCTGCCACCAGGGCTATAGACACGATTGCTCCTAAATGCCCTCTCCAATACAGAGCTCGGCCTGCGCCCTGGTTTAATCAGGACCTACGAGCGATGAAGCAATTTAGGAGAAGGCTAGAGCGCAAGTGGAGAAAGAACCCAATGGATCATAATTGGATAGCTGTCAGCGTTGCAACTAACTTTTACCATGCCAAGGTAAAGGCTGCTAGCCGAACACATTTCACTAACCAGATAAGTGAAGCTTCAAACCAACAGGCGAAGCTTTTCCATATAGTGTGCGGCCTAAACAGAATTGGTCAAAGTGATGGGCCTACCTGTAGTATTTCACCAGACCAATTTGCAGCATTTTTAAAAATCTAAAGTGGAGGCCATCCGTCGGGGGTTCTTTCCTTTTTTGGATACAGTGGATCGAGCAGAGATGTCCAGTGTTCTGCCTTGCCTGGCGATTATTGACCTCTTTCAACCTGTGACACCAGATATTGTGGACAAAGCGCTTGATCGCTGTCAAGCCACCACCTCATCCCTTGACCTTGCCCGGCCTGACTAATCAAGGCAGCCGGCCTATAACAATTGAATGGGCCAAAGCAATAATTAACGGGTCTTTCCTTGAGGGCAGAGTACTTCTTGCCCTCAAAGAGACACTCATTAGGCCCATAAGGAAGAAACCTAGTTTGGGGGCGGACAGAATTAGCAATTATAGGCCAGTCGCCAATGTTTCTTTCATTAGCAAAGTGGTGGTGGGGTGGTGGCCGATCAGCTTCAGGCTCATTTGGATGAAACTAATACCATGGATCCGTTCCAGTCGGGTTTCAGGTTGCACTATGGTACAGAAACGGCATTGGTGGTCAGACTCCTTAGTGGGGTGAGAAAATACCATCATATTTCTCCCACTCTGGCTGGTTTGCACTGGCTGCCCGTTCAGTTCTGCGTTGATTTCAAAGTTTTAATGCTTATGTACAAAGCCCTAAACGGTTTGGGGCCTTCATATTTGGTGGAACGCCTACTCCCATCAAAACCTAGCCATACCGCTCTTATCTAGTCAGGAGGTGAGGTTGAGGAGCCTAATGCCGAGGGAGGCCCGGAAGGAAAAAACAACAAACTGGTCCTTCTCAGCAATGGCTGAAAAAAAGACAAGTCATGGGCCAGGGCGTGGACTCATCTCCCTCTATTACCATCTCCGTGCAAGAATTGGAGGTTGTTCATGACTTTGTGTACCTTGGCTGACGACACATACCAAGATCCAGGTCTATAGATCCTGTGTCCTGAGTACACTCTTGTACTGCAGTGAGTCCTGGACCCTGTGTGCACGGCAGGAGAGGAAGCTGAACACGTTTCATATGTGTTGTCTCTGACGGATTTTTGGTATCACCTGGCAGGACAAAGTTCCAAATAGAGTAGTCCTAGAATGAGCTCGGATTTTTAGCATGTCATTGTCATTTAGTCCTGTCTGACTCTTTGTGACCCCATGGACCAGAGCACGCCTGGCCCTCCTATCTTCCACTGCCTCCCGGAGTTCTGTCAATTTCATGTTGGTTGCTGTCCAGCCATCTCATCCTCTGTCGTCCCCTTCCCCTCTTGCCGTCACACTTTCCTAACATCAAGGTCTTTTCCAAGGAGTCTTCTCTTCTCATAAGATGGCCAAAGTATTGGAGTCTCAGCTTCAGGATCTGTCCTTCTAGTGAGCACTCAGGGTTGATTTCCTTTAGAATTGATAGGTTTGTTCTCCTTGCAGTCAAGGGGACTCTCAAGAGCCTCCTCCAGTATACATTTTAACATGTATACATTACTGAAACAGCGACGTCTACGTTGGCTTGGGCATGTCGTGAGAGTGGTTGATGGTCGGATTCCAAAAGATCTCCTGTATGGAGAATTAGTGCAGGGAAACTGCCCCAGAGGGAGACCACAGCTGCAATACAAGGATATCTGCAAGCGGGATCTGAAGGCCTTAGGAATGGACTTCAACAGAGGGGAAACCTTGACATCTGAGCATTCAGCCTGGAGGCAAGTGGTACATCATGGCTTCTCCTAATTTAAAGAGACCCTTGTCCAGCAGGCCGAGGCAAAGAAGCAGTTACGAAAGCAGCAAAATCAGAGAGCTGTACAGGGGACAGATTGTATTTGTCTTCAATGTGGAAGGGATTGTCACTCTCGAATTGGCCTTCTCAGCCACACTAGACGCTGTTCCAAGTCCTCCATACAGAGCATGTTACCATAGTCTTTTGAGACTGAAGGATGCCTATGATGAGGGGACTCTCAAGAGCCTCTTCCAGCACCACAATTCAAAGGCATCAATTCTTCAGCAGTCAGCTTTCTTTATGGTCCAGATCTCACTTCCATTCATTGCTAATGGAAAAAGCATAGTTTTGACTATACAGACTTTTGTCAGCAAGGTAATGTCTCTGCTTTTTAAGATGCTCTCGAGATTTGTCATCGTTTTCCTCCCAAGAAGCAAGTGTCATTTAATTTCGGGGCTGCTGTCACCATCTGCAGAGATCATGGAGACCAGGAAGGTAAAATCTGTTACCACCGCCATATCTTCCCCTTCAATTTGCCAGGAGGTGAAGGGACCAGTGGCCATGATCTTAGTTTTTTTTATGTTAAGCTTCAGACCATTTTTGTGCTCTCCTCTTTCACCCTTTAATAGGTTCTTTAATTCCTCTTCACTTTCTGCTATCAGAGTGGTATCATCTGCATATCTGAGGTTGTTAATATTTCTTCAGTCTTCTGGCAGAGGGGCTGTAATTGCTTACATCCCCTCTAATCTCTCTATTGTGTTGTTCTGAGGTCAATTTTATGGCAAGAGTGCATCTGAGGTCATTTTTTTTTTACTCCTAAAGCCAACAACATGAATATTGGGAATTATAGTCTAAAAAACAAAGTCCAAAAACTATATATAAAAGTGTTAAAAGGGGGAGGGGAAGCTTGTTAATAAAAAAGAGAAAGTGTATGTTAAAAAAAAAACTAACAAGGAAGCAGAAAATGAATAAATACTATTTAATGGTTTCAAAGTAAAAAAAAAGGAGAAGGAAATGTATAAAAAGACAGCAGGAGGAGAAAATTTATAAAAAGCCAGACTTCAATAAGAAAGACATTTATGTTATGAAACTGAACAGAAATCAAGTTTATCAGATTGCCTAGAACACAGAAGGAATATGAAATTGCTGTATTGGGACTGACAGCAAATATATTTCCATTATAAATATACATTTTGAGGTGTAAGGAAATTGGGTGAGATGAAAGAAATGAAAAGTCCAAGAATCAGAAAAGTAAAATGGGAAGACATAAATAGGAAAGAAAGGACTGCTATGGAATGATAGAAGTACAACTTTTGTGGGGGGATATTTGGGAAGGAAAACTGTCAAGAAACAATTTGAATTCAAAAAGGGGCTGGATTATAGGTTCTATCCATGTGGTGGGATGTTTATAAATTGCTCCATGTTCCAGAAAAAACTCTAAAGTTGGACAATATCTTCAATGGGTCATTAAACAGTTGCAAATAAGACACGTTCTCCATGTGTCTTTTCATCACTTAAAGAATGTATTTATTTATTTATTACGGTCAGGTGATCAGCTCATAAAACATATTTATGGCTAAAATAGACAAAAGGCAGTTTAAAAAACTAAATTATTCTTAGCTTTAAATATAGTCTTTTAATGATGTATTGTTAATCACTGTTGTATAATCATTTTTTTCCAACTTTAAATATTGTCATTCACTGTTGTAAGCCACCTTAGGTCCCTTTCAAGGAGAAAGGTGGGGTAACAAATATTTTAAATAAATAAACACCACCAGAGTTCCCCAGAGTTCAGATTCTAGGAAACGGGTGGAGAGTTTAGACCAAGGAAGCACCCCTTTTAGGCTTGTACAGATGAGCCAAAGAACTCAGCCTTGACAGCTCATATCTGCTAGTCCTTTCCCTCACTTGCCTTCTCCTCATTTGCCTTTACAGGTTAATGTAGCCTTGTTCAAGCATGTCACTGGAGTTACTGATGTCTGACTCCTGTCACAAACCAGGTAAGCTAGGCAGGTTCCAGCAGTCTCCTCTCTTGTATCCTTCCATACATTCGGTGCTTCTGAGATAGCCACCCAGAGTAGACTTCGATCTAGATGGGCAGGGTATAAATAAATAAATAAATAGATAGATAGATAGATAGATAGATAGATAGATAGATAGATAGATAGATAGATAGATAGATAGATAGATAGATAGATAGATAGATAGATAGATAGATAGATAGATAGATAGATAGATAGGTTACACTCCTCTTCCTTCCAAGTCCTGCCCTCGACCATGCCCCAACCAGCTGTTTCTCAGCAAGGAACTATACCTCCTTCAGTTGCATTGGCTTCATCCTGAGAAAACAGACCCTCCCTCTGGCTCCCTAATACTTGTGTGCTAGGGCCAGACAGCTTGTTTAGAGTTTGCATGTATACAAACAATAGGTTTTTAAAAGCTACTGGGAAATTTGCCCTGTCCATGAGGTGATATAGGCTCAATATATTCCCATCTGGTTTAAAACACTACATAGCCCATATGAATACCCAATACTATAACAGCATTCCAAACCAATCCTTACACTGTGGTAAACTGAGGAGGAGGAGGAGGAGGGGAGGGAGAAATGAAAATTAGTTTCTATTCCATCTCAATATCATTGTTATATATATATATATTTAAAAAAGTAGAAGCAACCTTCTAGAAGTTAATCATGAATAACCATCTACAAATAGAAGAAGAATATAATGTTAAAGGTTTAGGGGGATTGTGAGTGCGGAATTGGTAGAGGGAGGGATGATTAACACTTTTCTTTTGTTGCTCTAGTCTTCTGAGAAATGCTTCTCCACAGCAGAAGTTCAAAAGACAGCCAGAAATGTGTTTGAACAAAAGGGGAACGGGATTGCATTGAGATTTTACCTGAAGGTGTAAAAACAAAGCAGAACAAAACAGTAGGCATAGAAAGAGTTAAGCAACCTTGATGCAGTTGCTTTTTTTGATTGAAGATCCAGAGAGCTGCTTATACAGATTTCTACATAGGGTTTACATATTTCATTGTCATAATACACAGTAGAAAACAGTCTGAGCAAGGCCTTGAACTTGCACACTCCTGCACTTTTGTCCCCATCTCCTGTGCAACTGCTCCTCTTTCTGCACCAGAGCCTACAAATAACTATTTACAAGTGACATAGTTGCATGCAATATGTAACATAACAAGCAGGAACTGGAATTGTTAGCATGTATACATTACTAAAACAGCAAAATCTATGTTGGCTTGGGCATGTCATGAGAATGGCTGATGGTCAGATTCCAAAAGATCCCCTGTATGGAGAATTGGTGCAGGGAAAGCACCCCAGAGGGAAACCACACCTGCATTACAAGGATATCTGCAAGCGGGATCTGAAGGCCTTAGGAATGGACCTCGACAGATAGAAAACCCTGACATCTGAGCGTTCAGCCTGGAGACAGGCGGTGCAGCATGGCCTCTCCCAATTTGAAGAGACACTTATTCAGCAGGCCGAAGCAAAGAAGCAGTCCTGACACCAGCAAAATCAGGGAACTGGAAAGGGGACAGATTGTATTTGTCCTCAGTGTGGAAGGGATTGTCACTCTCAAATTGGCCTCCTCAGCCACACTAGATGCTGTTCCAAGGCCTCTATTCAGAGCAGGTTACCACAGTATCTTGAGACTGAAGCAATTACAATATTTAGATGTAATAAGTAATATTACGCTATTTAGGTGTGATAGATAAACCCCCTTTTTTCTGAGGCCTTTCGAAATGATTTCCCCCCCTGCTTCTATACCATTCTCTTATTAATCCTAAACGGCAAGGGAATTATTCTTTGGTTAGTCTTTATGTTATGTTTCCAAGATGTAATGTCTGAATTGGCTACAAGAACAAACCAGAGAGCTAACAACATGCAACACAACAGATTGCTTGCCCGGCAGAGCATTTATAGCAATAACTGCAACTTGGTGACAGGAAATAATCAATAATATCAAGAATGCCTTTTAAAATGGTAAGCATGGTTTAAACCAGAATTTTGTTTTTGCATGTAACAAATAGGGATGTATGCACACACACACACCCCGTAAAGTCTGCATCTACAGATACGGTACGGTCCCTTTTCCATCTCTACAGCCACCCCATGTCTAGTTCCTTTGAGTTGTCTATCTGTCTGTCTGTGTGTCTCTTTACTTCCTTATTTTGGGCAGGGGGTTAGTTTGGGAGGCAAAAAAATGAAAACCACCTTTTTTCTTTTTCTTAAAAATACTTTTTGACACACCCACAGCTAAATGTAAACATGAGGATCCTACCACACAATGTCAGTCTTGTTATCACCTAGGATGCTCAACCCAAAAAAGAATGCCAAATTTAGGACTGAAATTAATTCCTCACACATCTACAATAAGTGCAATTAAGGACCCAAAGAAGCACCACTTCTTAAAGTGGTAAAAGATGTAAAATTATTTCTTGTTTGTTTGTTTGTTTTATAGATCTCCTTTTAAGGAAATTGAAAGCGACTCACAATATCAAAAGAACAGAGATGAAAACATAATAAATTAAACATTAAAAACAATTAAACTATACACTTATTAAAATACAATTGAACAATTAAAAGCAGGTGAACATCAAAACCTATCTTAACTTTAAGATGCCATTCACAGACTCACTCATGATTGTCCAAGCAGATGGTTTCGCTCAATCCTGTAACTTGCATTCAGTGAGATTTGGCAATGATTGGTCATTGGAAGGTAAACTCAGACACTTTTTGCAATTCTGATTGTCTAGGAACTTATCTCTGTAGGCATCAGATTGGCAGAGAAAGGACATGCCACAGGGATTCTGTGAGTTGTCTGATCTGGAGTGGTCTGATCTGGCCACAGTGATACATGTTTTAGTTACATATTAGCTGGATTACTGTAACACACTCTGTGTGGGGCTGCCTATGGAAATTGTCCAGAAACTGCAGTAGGTCCAAAATTTAGCAAGCAGATTGCTAACTGTAGATGGCCATTGTCAAAAGGTTCACTAGTCTTTTTTGGCGGTTCGCTGAGATATGCAGGGAAGAACGGAGTCTGGTTTCTTGGAACAAAACTTTCTTTATTAACACGTACCATCGGAGTGTCAACTATAACTTCTATTGGTTCTGAACTGTTAGGCATCCTTCAGTCTCGAAAAACTATGGTAACGTGCTCTGTATGGAGGACTTGGAACAGCGTCTAGTGTGGCAGATGAGGCCAATTCAAGAATGACAATCTCTTCTACACTGAAGACAAATCCCTGTCCAGCTTCCTGGTTTTGCTGCTTTTGTGACTTCTTTGCCTCGGCCTGCTGGACAAGGGTCTCTTCAAATCTGAACTATCCCAACCATTAAACTGCTTCTCCACCTGCCCATATTGATTTACAGAATATTTGTTACTCAGAACCGGGGAGCCGGACCAAATCGCTCCTTGTCAGTAGGCTTCCTGAGGGGGATGCTCTTCACAGCGCAAAGAGTCCCGCAGCATGGGTGTCGTGCCCAATCCCCCTCCGGTGGTGGCTTGTCGAAAGAGGCGTCCGGCCGAACCACTTTCCTCCAAGGACTCTGGCCACAGGGGGAGACCACCACTGTCCATTCCATTGTCTCCTGTATGACCACTCCACCGCCTGAGGGTTCTGAATCAGGCAGTAGTCCACCTACTCTCAAGTTAGGGAAATCATCTAACAGACTTTTCACTTTCTCTGCTTTCCCTTTCTCCATCTCTCATCGTTCCTTTTCCGTTGAAACTTGAAACTCTCATGCCTTTTCTTCTCCTTTTATCTCTTCCTCCCATACCTCCACCCACTGCTCCTCCTCCCTTCCTTTCCCCTCTTCAGTTAGGCATACTTCTGTCTTAACCCTCTTGTGTCCGGTGGGTTTCTTATTGCGGGTCCCTTCCTCTCTGACGTTCCTTTCCTCAGGAGGAGATGGCGCACTCAATCTTTCCTGACTTTCACAGCCATAGAGATCACACATAATCTCCTGTCATAGTAGCCCTGTTGGCTGTCAATCTGTTTTCAGGCTGAATTCAAAGTGCAAGTTCCTCCTGTAAAGCCCTAAATGGTTTGGGCCCAAGTTATCTTAAGGACTGCATCTCCCTTTATGACCCTGCTTGGGTATTAAGATCATCAGGACATTTATCTCAGTCTCACCACCTTCACTGGTACAATTACTGCGTACATGGGAGAGGGCTTTCTCTGTTGCTGTTCCCAGACTTTGGAACTCCCTCCCACAGGAAGCTAGGCTGGCTCCATCTTTAGTATCCTTCCACAATCAGGCAAAGACTTTTCTTTTCAAGCAAGGTTTCTGAGTTATTTGCTGCCTACGTGGTGTTTTAAATGGATTTCTGCATCTTACAGTTTTGAACGCATTTCGGTGCTATTTATGTTTCCGTATGTTATTTGTTTGACCCTTTTCATATTTGTATCCTCACCACTGTTAACTTTAAATACCGTATTTTAATTATGTAAGCCACATTGTGTTTGCTTTAAGGAGAAAGGAGGGGTAAAAATATTTCAAATAAATAAATAAATAAATAAATCATGCATTTTGTTTTCATTTCTTGTTTTACTATTTAAAAGAAATTGAATCCTGGTTTATTCCTCCCCCCTCCCGCCTCCTGCCGCTGTGTAGGAAGTAAGAGTGCTGAACATCATGTTTAACTTGGAATTATTTATTTATTTATTTATTTATTTATTTATTTATTTATTTATTTATTTATTTATTTATTTACTTATTTATTTATTTATTTATTTATTTACTTATTTACTTATTTACTTATTTACCTATTTATTTACTTATTTATTTATATTTTTACCCCACCCCTCTAAACAGTGTCTACTCGGGGCAGCTTACATGGAAAAAAACACAACAGTATAACATGTATAAAATCATCCAAAATACAGTTATAACAATTAGTTCCAAACAATACATTACCAAGATGGCATGACTCAAGGAAAAAGAAAAAAAATTAGAAATCACTTAATTGACTGGAGGGAAGGCCTGCTTGAATAGCCACGTTTTAAACTGGCTTTTGAAAACACCCAGCGAGCGTGCCAGCCGAATTTCAGTTGGAAGAGTGTTCCACAGCCGAGGGGCCACCACCGAGAAGGCCCCGTTTCTTGTTTTTTCCTTCCAGGTTTCCCTCAGCGTCAGGCCTCTCAGCCGTCCCTGCTGGCTATGTTGGGTGATTCGGGTAGATCTAGGTGGAAGAAAACAATCTGCCAAATATTGAGGTCCCAAACCGTTTAGCGCTTTGTATACAATCATTAGCACTTTGAAGTCAATGTGGAAACGGATTTCTTCCCACACATGTAATGCTAAAATACGGTTTAGTTTTAAATAAAAACAAACTCATTGTGGTCCCACCCAGTACAATGTTAAGAAGTTTCAATTGGCTGGAGGGTGAGAAGAGTTTGAAACTGTGTTTTCTTCTGCCTGTCCTTTGTTGTTCAGTGAAGTCAGGAAGAGGTTAAGCAACTGAATTTAGAATATGTTTGTGTTCATTTTTTCTTTGAAAAATCACTGAGGATGAGCAAATGAAAGCCAGGCTCTTTTTATTAAAAATCAATAGCTGTAAGGAAAGAAGCAGGTTTTATAGAGGTCTTCTTTATTACTGTTTTAAAGGGCTGCTCCACATTATGGACCCAGACCTCATCCTTTTACTTCTTGGGGAAAAAATGAAAATAGGGTATTATTTCCACTTATTCTTTATACTTAGTTCAATATTACGACAAACACCTGTTTCTATATATTCATGACAGCCAACACTCAGCTGACTTCTACTATAGCAGCCATAAGTAACATACAGTGTCAAACATTTCTGCATCCACCTTCAGTTTTTAAGCCAAGCTGTATCCTTAAGCATTAGAACTAATTACCTTGGGAGGTAGTGAGTAGACATGGAGATGAATAAAAATAAATAAATCATGATATTTGTAGAAAATCAATAATTTCTCAAATATCTGAATTATGGAGACCTCGACGAATATGAATGGGTGATATTTATCTGTTTTTTATTCATTCCCATAGACAGAGAGGAAAGGCTAGGCCTCCAGAACAGTGGCTTCTGTTCTGGCAGTCTAGCCTTCCCTCTCTGCTTATGGGCCCACCAAACAGCTGATCGGCAGGCCCATAGGCAGAGAGGAAAGGGCTACGGTGCCAGAACAGAAGCTGCTGCCATCACAGCCATCTGCAAAGATGGCGGCAGCACAGAAGCAGTAGTGGAGATGGCAGCGATGGAGACGGGGCAGTGCCAATGGTGGAAGAGGAAGCAGGACAAAGTAGGGAGGTAATGGGGCAGTGGGAAGGGGGTAGGAGGTGGGGGTTGGGTGGGAGATCAGCTTTTATTTGTTTTAGATAGCCCCAGGCTGTCCAAAAAAGAAAAAAACCCAAGCATCAATTTGTGGTTTATCAGTAAAACATTGGTAGGTCCATGGTTCACCAAGATGATCAGCCATTTTGGCTGTTCAGCCCCATCACTAGTGGGGTGGTTAATACACCTTTTTAAAAATTATGTTTTTTCCTGGGAATTTGGAATGAGTAAGAATCCAACACTAGGCAGAAATACTTTATTTGTGGGTGGCTGTTTTTCTTCTTCAGTTTGGAATTGTTTTCTGGGTTTGATGGCTCTTGCGATTTCATTTTTGGAGTAGCCATTTGCCTGTAGGGCCCAATTCAAATGGTTGAGTTCAGTGCTGAGAAACTGAGCTTCACAGTTCTGATTTGCACGGTCTACCAATGTTTTGATTATGTCTCTTTTTTGCTGTGGGTGGTGGTTGGAGTTTTTGTGTAGGTATTTTGTGTTCTCCCAAGCTTTTAGTGGATTTTAGAGCTGGAGTGAATCTTATGCATTCCTGCAGGTGTTGTAGACTTTAGACCAGCCCAAGCCAGCATAGCCAGTTGTAATGGATAATGTGAGATGCAGGACAATAACAAATGAAGAATCACCTTGTCTCCATTTTAGGGCAGGGAGAACATGGTATAACCCTGAAACCACAAACAGAGTCCCAATACTTACGGTATTTTGTGACTCCCTTCCCCACATTCATCCACCAAGAGAGAGAGAGAGAGAGAGAGAGAGATTTAAAAACTGAAAATGAATGTCTGGTTCCAGTTTCTTTCTTTCTTTCTTTCTTTCTTTCTTTCTTTCTTTCTTTCTTTCTTTCTTTCTTTCTTTCTTTCTTTCTTTCTTTCTTTCTTTCTTTCTTTCTTTCTTTCTTTCTTTCTTTCTTTCTTTCTTTCTTTCTTTGCATTATTGATGCTCCATGCAGACCCTGAGGTTGGCAGTAGGGAGAGAAAAATTGCCTCCCAGACCTGGCAAAGCCCCTGGCCTATGTTTACAACACTCCCCTGTTTGTTGAAAAATATGATTTGATTCCTCCCCCCCCCCCCTAATTTTTCAAATCGTTAGGTAAATAAATGAAGTCCTTTGACATTTTCTTTCCACAACTGCCTCACTGTGATAAGTGCATCGCTAAAGCTCAGTTTCTATATTCACTCCAAAACCGCTTTAGAATAAAACACCATTTCTAGAGATGGAGACCATAGCCTACTACTTGCATGTCTGTTTCTTTTAATATCTTTAAAAATTAAGGGGTCTGGCTATCAATGGCAACAACAGCAACTACTGTTTTGTACTAAAAGTGTAGGAAATTGATAAAAATGCAGAAAATTGTGATATAGAGCGAAACTCTTATTCTCGGAATATCAAAAGAACCATGAAAATATCTAGGAAATAAAAGGTAATTTAATAGAACAGGAAGAAATGTATTTCAAGCTTGGTCTCCAAATCCTTGCCTTTTTCTCTTACACAGAGTTAAAGAATGTACTAACCAAAACACAAATACACATGCATACACTTGGCTTTTATATAGCAGCTCGCTCTCAGTAAGCAAGGGGGGGGGGAAGAGCAGATAAAAAGAAAATTCTGTGCATCCAGTCCATCCCCATCTCCCACAGTTGCTGTCTTCAAAGGATCTCTCAGCAAAGCAGATGTTTACAAATATGTGAACTTGGGCAACCTTATTCCAGATTCTGCTTGAAACTGTATGCTAGACGGAGCACCTTTTTTGGTCTTTCAGAATATAGTATGTGATCACGCCAGTATTTGCAAAATACCACCAAGGCCTTGTGTTAAAAAAATAAAATGGTGCAGAGATGTTCTGCCCTAGATACCCACTGCCAGAAATAGTCATAGCTAAGTCACAGGCTAGAAAATTCTTAGGCATCCCCAGCTTCTTCCTTCCCCTGCCATTGCAACAATCAGTATAAAATCACCACCTAACACCACTAACACTATTTCCCATGAAGGAAACAAATCTTTGTTTGCCTTGTTCTTATACCCCAAAACTTGAACCACAGTTTTTTTCCCTCCTTACTCCCAAGGCAATGAGATGATTTATGCAGGTATCAAAGATATTACACATATTCAAGAGAATGATTTTTCCACAAATCGTGCAACTGAGTAGAACATCTTGATAGCTATTTCTTTCTTTCTTTCTTTTTTTCTTTTTTTCTTTTTTTCTTTCTTTCTTTCTTTCTTTCTTTCTTTCTTTCTTTCTTTCTTTCTTTCTTTATTTATTTATTTATTTATTTATTTATTTATTTATTTATTTATTTATTTATTTAAAATATTTTTATCTTGTCCTTCTCCTTGAAAGGACCCTAAGATGGTTTACAATTTTAGAAAACAAGATTTAGAAGCGAAAACCAGTAAGCATACAAATATTATAAAAGAATCAAACAAATACTACACCAAACAGTAGACAAAATCAACACCAAAGATACAATCAAAGCACAACAATCTATTTTAAAACCTCTCTCAGACAACCTGTCACTAAAGGAAAGCCTGCCTGAAGAGAAACGTCTTGCAGAAGGACAACAAAGATGGGGCCAGCTTGGTCTCCGGTAGGAGGGAGTTAAGGGTCTGAGAGCAGTAGCAGAGAAGGCCCTCTCCCGTATCCCCATCTAAAGTACCTGTGAAGCTGCTGGGGTTAAGAGAGAGGCCTTCTCTGATCATCTTAACACTCAAGCAGGCTCATAAAGGGAGACGGAGATAGCTTGTTTTAGGGCTTTATCAGTTAAAACGAGCACTTTGAATTGTGCCTGGAAATGGACACAATGGAGCCAATGGAGCTGCTGCAACGGGGGGGGGGGGGGGTTATGTGATCCCTGTGGCCCCAGTTAACACTCTGGATGCAACATTTTGGACCTGCTGAAGTTTCCAAACACGTTCCAGAGGCAGCCCCATATACAGCGTTTTACAGGAATCCAGCCGGGATGTAACTAAAGCATTATCACCATGGCCAAATCAGACCTCTCCAGGAACAGGGACAGGGACAGGGACAGGGACAGCTGGTCCACCAGTTTTAATTGTACAAAGGCACTCCTGGGTCTGGGCACCCAGGCTTAAAGATGAATCCAGGAGCACCTTTTCAAAACAAGAACCCTTGACTGGGTTATCTGTCTCTTTTGATGATTCCTTGACTGCCTTTACCTTCCAAACAGAACATACAGTGGGGTCTTGACTTAAGAACGGCTCGAGTTAAGAACATTTTGACTTAAGAACCACTCTCATAGGAAAATATTGACTTGACTTAAGTACTTAGATTTGAGTTAAGAACTGAAAAAAAAACCACGTGGGAGGCAGGGAAAGTGCAAAATTTGAACTTTCAGTTAACTGTTGGCCAGTGAAAAGGGTGCCTGTCTGCTTCCTCACTCCTCCCAGCGTTTAGAGAGTGGATTGGGAGACAGTCTTCAGACTGCCTGGACTGTATTTTACCTGCCTTCCCTGAACCTTTCTTGACCTAAGAAAAAAAGAAACAAAATATCCCCCTCTAGTGGTCGAAGGCAGAATAGCAGCTTCCCATTAGTTTCTATGGACGGAAAAGAGCAGATACGGATCAAATGGTTTTCAATGCATTCCTATGGGAAATGCAGATTTGACCTGAGAACTTTTTGACTTAAGAACCGCCTTCCAATATGGATTAAGTTCTCAAGTCAAGACCCCACTGTACAGTAATCTGTGCTCCCCGTCCATTGACTATTGAAGAGCTATTTGAAATATCCTATAATTGATATAGATTCAAGGACCTCCATATATTCCTCTCCAAATTCCAATTTCTCTTGTGGCCATGAAGATGAACTCCCCCTTTGTTTTCAAGACCTATATAAGGAGGCTTTCTGAACGGTGCATTTTGGCAGGTTTCCTATCCCTTCTCTGCAATCCTTAGGGTAGCATTTACTTCTTGACTTCATTTAGAACAAACTCACTTGAAAATTTGCAATTTTCTGTCAAAATTCAGCTTAGCTTTGGGATCACTAGGCTAATTGCTAGAACAATAAGTGCAGCATTTCTGAAGACAGTTATTCACATGGGTCTAGAATGCCATTGTATGTATTGTGACACCAATTAATGTTTAAACAAAACAAATAAGCCAACATTTTTTAAAAAAAGATCAGGAGGAAAAAGACAAAAATGGAGCGGGGGATGACAAGCAACATACCATTTCTTACTGATGTAGAAACAAAAGTGAAAAAAAAATCAGCTTATTAGCAAATGTCTGAGTCAGTACTTAATTTTTTTTTTTTATACTAACAGTTTGCTGTGTGGAGATTTTGTAGTAAGCAGTAGGGCAGAACTACACCCAAAAGTAAACTACCAGAAAAATTACTGTATGTAAAGAAAAGACAGAATAATAAAAATATATAAAGTACTCAAAAAAGTAAAAGCAGTGGCCAAAATTCTGCTGCATAGCATAATAAATCACACATAACAAATCAACTTAGTGTGAGTTACTAAGCTGAGCAACAGGATATGGGTACATATTTTGCTTTGAAAATAATATTAACCATTATGTTTACAACATTGCTAATAAAATAGGCACACATCATTACTACCACAGAAATAATTTTATGAAAGCAATGGCACAATGATTACAAATGTTGGGTCTGCAGGCGTGCATCTCCATTGCAGACCTCGTTTGCCTTCCCTCTCTGGAAGGGGCGCTTCCCCACATGTTCAGCCTCTTTCTGAGGCTTTCGTGCTCTGTACCTGCTGTGTTGCATGCTGCAGGAATTGTCAGCTGCAACACAGCACGGGAGGAGGAGAAGGTGTTGGGGGATGCATCGGGACTCCCCTAGTTTTGGCTTAGATTGGAATCAGCTAGGACCCCAGCCTGGCCCCTTATTTAAAAAAATAGAAGAGCAATAATTTTTTTTAAAAAAGAAAAATAATAATAAACAAAATTTAATATTAATTATATATTATTTTAATTAATTATAATATATTTACATTAATTATAGCCATTGTCCCCTTCATGGATTACTGCCTTGTTGTGGCAAAGGGGCTTGAGTAATTCAGATAAGCTATGGGCTATGCCGTGCAGGGACACCCGAGACAGACAGGTCATAGTGGAGAATTCTGACTAAACGCGATCCACCTGGAGCAAGAATTGGCAAGCCACTCCAGTATCTTTGCCAAGAAAACCTCATGGACAGAAACAAAAGGCTAAAAGATATGATGCCAGAAGATGAGCCCCTCAGGTCAGAAGGCATACAACATGCCACTGAGCAAGAGCGGAAGACAAGTATACTGTAAGTAGCTCTACAGCTAATGAAGTAGTTGGGCCAAAGCCGAAAGGACGCTCAGCTGTGGACGCACCTGGAAGTGAAAGGAAAGTCCGATGCTGCAAAGAAGAATACTGCATGGGAACCTGGAATGTAAGATCTATGAACCTTGGTAAGCTGGATGTGATCAAACAGGAGATGGCAAGAATAAAGACAGACATCCTGCGTGTCAGTGAACTAAAATGGATGGGAAAGGGCAAATTTAATTCAGACGATTGTCATATCGTCTGAATTGTCATTGTGGGCAAAAATCACGTAGAAGAAATAGAATAGCCCTCATAGTCAAGAAAAGAGTGGGAAAAGCTGTACTGGGATGCAATCTCAAAAATGATAGAATGATGTCAATACGAATCCAAGGCAGACCTTTCAACATCACACTAATCCAAGTTTATGCACCAACCACCGATGCTGAAGAGGATGAAATTGACCAATTCTATGAAGACTTACAGCACCTTCTAGAACCAAAGAAAGATGTTCTTGTCATTATAGGAGACTGGCATGTTAAAGTAAGGAGTCACGAGAAAAAAGCAAATGAATCAGTGAGTCTATTGTGTTTTTAGAGGCCCCAGGACACTGTCCTTTTCTTCAGGTGAGAAGCAGTCCAAAAGGACTAACTGCAAATGAAGCTAAGACAGAACAATGCAAACAGTGGCAGAAATAATGCATCTTTCTTAGGACCAGTATTGTAGCATATCGGGTAGGTGCTGCCTTAAAGCCTGTGGCTTTTATGAGCCGGAGGCATTAAGCCTTCAACCTACTCACCCACCTTCCGTGTTCCTTTTGGTCTTTGCTGCAATCTTCACAGAGAGATAAATGGATTTTCAGAGGAATGGTGTATTTATAAAAACTGTAATGCATATTGTAATGCAAAGTACTGTTGACTGGTCTGGTCTTGAATGGGTAATAAAATCCATCAACTTTACAAAATCATTACTGCTCCATTGTTGATATGGCCTGATCCAGTAGTGCCTCGACTTACAAACTTAATCCATTCCAGAAGATGGTCGTAAGTCAAAGCAGCATTTCCCGTTGAAATACATTGAAACCCGGTTAATCCTTTCTGGCTGTTTTTGGTTGTATGTAGAGGCGCCGGTTGCAACTTGAAGTATTTGTTCCCATAGGAACTAATGCAAAAGAGGTTAATCTGTTGTCTACCACCAGGGGGAGAATTTTTCTTCTTTTAACCTAAAATGACTTAGGTTAAAACAAGGGCAGGAAAGGAGGGAGGGAGGGAACAATGGGGAAAAGAGGAAAGAAAGAAGGTCATCACTGGGGCGCACAGACCCCTCAGACAAAGGTTTGTGCTGTTAAGCACAAAAAGAGAGAAGAGAGAGAGAGAGAAGACATTGGGGGGGGGGAGAGAGAGTTTGGAGTCTAAAACACATTTTAAACAAAACTCCTTTTAAACCAAACACTTTTAAAACCAAACACATTTTAAACCAAACCAAACACCTTTTAAAACCAAACACATTTAAAAACCACAAACCAACACCTTTTAAAACAAAAAAGAGGTCACAGTACACAAACCCTAGGAGCCACAGAATCCAGCAATCATAGGAGACTGCAAAATAAAACATAACCAGAAACTTAAAACTCTGTTTCTCCAAACAGTAACAATTAAGTGAAATTGTGACTTAAGAATTAATCATATATATCTCAACATGTAAACATCTTAAGAACCCATTTAAAAGCAAGAGAGTTGGGGCACATCAGTGTTTTAGAAAATACTCTTTGCTAGAAAGTCTCTGTTCCTTGCATTAATTTACTTAATGAAAAAGCTAGGATGGGTGATACTGTTTTTAGACAATTAAAGCACGATTGACTTGTCTATGAACTGTGTACAAGGACAGTACAGATTTTCCCTCCATTCTCATTTATTTAGTATTTCTGATCAATGTTTCAAAGGGACGGATTTCAGAGGCTATTTTAAAGGAACAGACTGATTTGTCATCTAAAACATCAGGAAGATACCAGGCTGGGAGCAGTTGCTTTAAGTGCACCACACTTCCAAGCATACAATATTTCTAATGGTACATTTTAATATAATTGAATGGAACAGGAATTTAATACCTCATTGTTCACTGAAGGCTCTCAGAGGAGCTTCTAATGCAAAATATAACATGGCAATAGCCTTCTTCAGTCATTACTGGGGAGTTACCTTCAGATACTCATACAAGTATAATAAAACTTAGTATATGAGATCACATTTTCCTTTTAACCCATTCTTTCTTTTCATATGTACTAAGAAGCGTAGCCGTTTATCAAGAAAGCATCCTTTTTAAATAATCCTCTTTTTAAACTAATGAATTTGGTCAGTTTTATCAAAGTCGCAAGATGTCAAACCTTAGCAAACTATACTTTTACATAGGGTGCTTCCGTCATCTCCACTTTGTAGCCCTCTTTGACCTAGTAATGCTTAACAAATTCCACAAAAATTCATAGTGAACAAGTGAACATTTTCTTTCATAATCAAAGAATACTGCAATTGTATGTTCCAAAATTCGGTCAGTTTTTTAAATCCTTTGCCAATAAAGGTAATAATTGGGCGGAAATATGGAAAAATGAATAATTGATGCTTCACATCTCCAAAGTACTTTGGAAACTTGTCTGTATATGTTATACAGATGTGCAGGTACTGAATACTAAATGTATCACATTTAATATTGCTTTTCTCCCTTTCATAGGCATTGACACTCATATGAACACTAATCATCATGTATTTTTTGTAATTTCAGTACTCATCTTCTTAGTCCACCTGTGCTTAAATTCACAGCCATTTGCTTCATCTAAGAACAGCAATAACAAACATGTTTTAACAGACAGTCCTTTTGTTTTCATGCTTGTTCAACAATAACTGTTATTACTTATGTGTATTCTTTTCCAGGTTACCTGTACAAATTTGTTGTTATGTGCAATCAATTGCTTTTGGTTATGGCAACTCTAATAAGGTTTATGAGGTATATGAGATGTTCCAGGAGTTGGTTTACAACTGTCATTTCCCAATGGGTTTCCATGGCAAAATGAGAATTTGAACTCGTGTCTTCTGAGTCCTAATCTAGCACCAACTATAGCCACTTTAAAAAAAAAGCAGCAGCAATCTAAAGTGTAAAACTCAAAATGATTCATTTTGGCTATATTGTGTGATCTTAATTTTTAGATAAAAATGATCATTTTCAAGGTAAAGCTAAATGAATAGTTTTCAGTATATAACTGAGCAGCTCTAAGTACTGGAAATGAGGTGGGTCATGTCCTCACATGAGTGATTCACAATTGTTCTACTTAAACACATCTTTAAATTACACAACCTGATGACAGAGTCAGTGATCAGTGACACTGCTGATTGTAAAAATGTCACTGTGAATGACGGAAATGCAAAGTGATTAGTTTTTTTTAACTTACCCCATACATCTAATACTGTGTTGACAAGATCATTATCCCTTGTGTAATGCTTGGTGGCCACAGAGTTTCCAGAGTAGACCCAAGAGAGAATACTTAACAGGAAGCTGATATAACTCAGCTTCATTTTTTTCCTATAAATTCACAGCACTGTTAGTAACACCATTTAGTGTTTCACTGTGTGAAGATTAATCACAATATAGTACATTGGGTGAAATGTATTACTAGACACTCTTGCTTTTTAATTTATCCTAGATGCAATCTTATAGAACTTTTTGTCATATCTTAATGGTGTTAACTGGAAGTGTTATCAGTACGTTTCTAAACAGAAATAGCATGCTATCTAAATTTTCATTTCAGTATAGCTATTTTTCTAAAACTAATTGGCCAAGATGTTACCAATTCCATAACCCTCTCTGTGTTTTCGATTGGAAGAGTTTGCATAAGTCACCAAGATTTCTAATGAGAGTTTCTTCTAAAGAACTAAGTTGCTTCTCAACCAAATTTACTTTAAGATATTCTTCTAGCAACCATTTAATTTCATTACTGATTTTAATATCTGTAAATTCTGATTTTGGTAAGTTTGTCTTGTATTCAGATACAGTATTTTACAGAACTCGATTATTATTTCAAAAAAGTTGTTTTGTAGATACTTGAGGCCAGAACGTCTACGTGTCCGCCTCACAAAGAGCAGAGCCAGAGGAGCCCCCTGGTTTTCTCACCACTTTTCTTCAGAATCTAGTTTTGCTTTGGTAACAAACTTTCCTTATTTCTGTGTAACAAACTGCCCATTGCAGCAATTAAAAAATAAAACCCTCCCAAGGAAACTAACAAGATATGGACTATATGAAAAGTACCTCTATGGATGTATTTAGCACTTCTCATGAACGATTTTCTAGACTTCTCTGTAGGTATATATTTATATAGGAATTATATACATTATAAACATATATTAGCTCTGAGAAATTTTCTTGGTTTCCCTGTGGCTGTATATATTTCAATTAATATGGTTTGGGTATTATAAACTTTCATACTGTACGCATGACTATCATTTTTATAAGATGCATGAGTAGTTTATAAGAATCTATAAGTAAATTCTTGCTAGATATTGTGCTTAGGAAATTAACATGGGTTTTGTTTACATTGTTAGGCTTTCAGTGCACCAGGTTTCTTATGTTTTGGGGTGTATAAAGGAGGCAGTAATAAGAATATTATTGAAAGAACCTTCACTAGACAACTATCGGCCAACCTCAAATATTCAGTTTCTCTGCAAAGTACTGGGGTGTGTGTTGATTTATCAGGCCCAAGGGTTCCTGGATGAAGTGCATTATTATCTCAACCTGGCTTCAGGCCCAGCTATGGGATAGAGGCAGCTTTGGTCACCTTGGCAGATGACCTATGCCAAGAACTGGACAGGAGTGTCTCCCTGTTAATTCTGCTGGACCTCTCATAAGCTTTCAGTACCACCAACTATGGTATCTTTCTGTCCCATCTCTCTAAGATGGGATTTTGACACACTGTTTTATTAACATTTTATTAACTTTTCAATATATCTACATTCAGTTCATGCTTGTTCAACATCGTGTTACATGGGTTGCTTATAATTATTTGGTTTTGCATCTCGGTGTCTTCTTAGTTATCCCTTCAAAATCTATACTTTTTTTCAAGCATTTGAACCAATCATGTCTATATTTTTAAGTACTGTACAATATTGGCTACTATCATAATATTGCTCTCATAGTATAGAATATTCTCAAAATCTTTCCTTTTCTGATTTAGCTTCATGGTGGTTGCTAAAGGTTTGATAAAGAAGGCAAAAATAACTGTAGAGAATGGATAACCTTGCTGCGTATCTCTTTTTATGAAGTTTGGATTGTAATCTATGTCTATTAATATTTAGATTTATCCGTGCATTTCTATAAATCAATGCATCCAGATTAGAAACAAATACATTTGTAATGTTATTAGTGTGCCGAGTAAAAATACAGTCAAAAGATCTTTTCTCATTCAGAAATATGAAGGCAACTGACCTATTATAGCATGCACAATGATTTAGTAATTAAAAGTTTCCTAACATGCCCTCTTCCCAGGATTCAAGTCTCCCTAGAGATGTCTCTCAACCTGGGGAGGACTTTGGTAGCCTCAGAATTGGGGAGGGGGGGAGAGCCTTTAATACCAAGCAGCAGATAAATAGTTTTATGTTTACATTTAAAAAGTTGTCACTTGAAAAATCATATGTCAAAGCATCGCCACATTTGGCATAGAGCAAGAGCAGACTATCTGATGCATCTGTACCAAGTGTGGTGTTTATCTGAGGTCCACTTTCATAGCTATAATTTTGTGCTTAGGGTATCCTCAATTTTAGAATTGCTTTATGAAATGCTGATTTGCTCTGTTGCACAATATCTATTGCTGCACTCTTGTGCAGCAGTAATATCTACTGAACTTCAGTACCTTTAACAGGATGTTGGCAAAATTAGAGAGGAGACAAAGGGGCAGGGGGAAAAGGAATAAAATATTATGGTACTTTTTTTGCCAACATGCAGACTAACACGGCTTCTTGGGACACTTCTTTAACAGTGTTTCCCACTATTTCCTTTGATCCTTGAAAGTGTGGGGAAGGTCCCATATTTGAATAACTAACATAAGGTATTTAAAAATGTGCAAAACTTTTCATTATGACGTCAGTATATCCAAATACCAGAGCTCCCAACTTCTGGCTCCATAGCCAGCTGCCTAAACCACTGAGCTATCCACTGAGCAAACCACTGAGCTTTGCTGGATAGGCTAATTAAATATATTTTTGAATTTGCTTCTGGAGAAACTATCATTGAAGGGGACTTTAATGGCATTATAGATCTGGTAAAAACCAAACAGAATAGGCAGAACAAATAAAAAATTTAAAATTTTAATGTTGAGCTAATTCGGTTTACTTGATAATCCAATCAAGTGTAATGAACATGACTGGCTGTCTTAATTCCTACGGCAACTTTTTTAATCTAGTCCTTGCATTCAAATTATAGATTTGACCCGTTCTCTAAATATGCCATATGATTTTTCTTAGTTTTTCTCGCATGAAAATAATTTTCAATCTGTGTTCTGTAAAAACCAAGCTACCTTTTCCCTCTTTGTTACAAAATTAACCTTTTTTACATTTATATTTGCCAGTATAATTTCTCCCCATAGTTTGACTTTAAGTGTGTTTTTCTATAATTCCCATATGAGAAGGTTCAAGATAAAGTGGAAAAGTTTAGTACTCTGATATTCCCATTAAAAGCAGCAAATTCTATCAGATAAGTTGTCTCAGCCTACTGCACTGTTAAAAAGAAGAGAAAAACTCTTCAGGCTGTGGTAAGCAGACATGCAGAACATCAAAGCAATTGGTTTATTTAAGAGATAATGTAAATTGAATAAAGTACTTTTGAAGTGTAATAGCTTATTGCTGAAAGATAACAACTGGAGTGACGCAGAGACATTGATGGGAAATAACCATCAGGACATACCAAAACATCATTTCCCAAAGCAGGAAACATCGATCCTGTAATTACACTTGATTGCATTGTCTATTCCCCCAACCACACAAATACCTGATCAAGAGACATGTATTTATGTTTGATGCTAATGAGAGTGAATCAAAGTTTTCTTGCCATTTATATGCTGAAAAATGTTATATTAACAGAATTACTATTCGTGTTGAGCTGAAATAGGAGTATTTTTACAGAAGGGGCCACTCCTACTGCGAGATTTAATAATAATTTTGAGGAGGTTGCTAACAGAGCTATGACATGACCACCTATTCAGACTGACTCCTGAACTGTTTTCATTGTACTGACACATAAATTAACCTAACCAGCTGAGTTACTCAGCCTAGAAGAATTGAAGAAAGTGAGAAAAACAGTGGCTGGTTGCCCACTGAATGTGCATGAAACACTCATGAAATCAGATCAGCAGCATGGTGTGCGTCCGTGTGTGTTTGTGTCTTTGTGATCTGTGACGTCAAGTCAGAACCAACTTATAGAGACCCATTTTTTCAATATATAAATGGCAAGAAAACTTTGATTCACTCACATTAACATCAAATATAAATACTTGTCTCTTAATCAGGTATTGTGGGGTGGGGGAATAAACAATCCAATCAAGTGTAATTATAGCATCAGTGTATAGTGACCCTAACATAGCTGACCGCCGAAGAATTGATGCCTTTGAATTGTGGTGCTGGAGGAGGCTCTTGAGAGTCCCTTGGACTGCAAGGAGAACAAACCTATCAATTCTAAAGGAAATCAACCCTGAGTGCTCACTGGAAGGACAGATCCTGAAGCTGAGGCTCCAATACTTTGGCCATCTCATGAGAAGAGAAGACTCCCTGGAAAAGACCTTAATGTTGGGAAAGTGTGAAGGCAAGAGGAGAAGGGGACGACAGAGGATGAGATGGTTGGACAGTGTCACCGAAGCAACCAACATGAATCTGACCCAACTCCGGGAGGCGGTGGAGGATAGGAGGGCCAGGCGTGCTCTGGTCCATGGGGTCACGGGGAGTCGGACACGACTAAACGACTAAACGAAATGATAGTGACCCTAACAGGACTTTCAAAGTAAGTGAGATATTTAAGGAGTGGTTTTACCAGTTCCACTCCCCCAGTGGATTTCCATGGCTATGAGCGGATTTGAAGTCTGTTCTAGTCCATCATTCTATCCAATACACCACACTGGGAATATGCAGCATGGGTACAGAGGAGCAATTTAACTATACTTTTCTACAAAGAGAGAAAGGGTACCTTTATGCAGGGAAATAATTGCTTGCAAATGCTTGGTGCAACCCTAGCTGTCAACATCATCAGTGTCAAAAGTATTTCATTTTGATTCTTGGAACTCCCTAAGCATTCTCTTCGCATCTTGTGTTTGGTATCAGCTTAAGAGACTTCCACACACATGCAAATATATACATATTTTTCACACAGTCTTTCATAATGTATGCAAATAATTCCCTCTCTAATTAGATAATCTGATGAGTCAGGAGCATGATGATTGACAGTTTTTATTTAATATGGGAAAATAGAGGCTAGAATGTTGGGGCCCTCAGAAGACATGACAAGCACTTCCACAAATGTCCTTATATGGGTAGAAAACCTGGTTGGTGGCCACTGCCACACTGAAATGTGATATTTACTATAGAAGACTTTACTATAGAGAAGTCCTTGGCCAAATAGGTAGAATATAAATTAAATAAATATATAAATAAAAAATAAATACTAAAACATTTCCACATGTAGTATTTTTCAGTGAAAAAGGAATTTCCATGTATAGTACTTTTCAATGAAAATGATGTATTTCTATGTGGTATAGAGCTCAGTTGTGTGCTATGCCCGATAATGTAATATAACGAAGAAGAAACTTTTTCCCTGGTATGAAGGCTTTTAGTTTTAAAGAAGAGCCATTAAATCCTTTCTATATATTGAATGCCCAACAAAACAATCCAAGATAATTGCTACAGGAGATACTACAAGAGCTACTCCATCTTCTTCTTTTATCCTATCATTTTACTTCTGACATGACCACACTGTTTTACATAACAATTAGGTAGGGAGCAGGCAATATAGCCAGGGGTCCTATGAGTCACTCATGGACATGGGGAAATATTAGGTATCCATGAATGGGATGCATACATGGGTAGCAGGCTTCCCATGTTACTGATTGGGCTGTTTGGGTAAGTCTGGGCCTTCAGTTAGACTGCACATAATTTCAATGACTTTGCTCATTAGAATACCGAATTGCATCTAAAAACAGAAGGACTCACTCTATGCATTTGTGCATCTCTCAGACAGAGAGAGGTAAGATTTCTCCTGTTAGCAGGGATTATGGAGGGCAGTGAGACTACATTGAATGTTTTGCTGTTTGCTACTGGACATGACCTGCATGGAAACATTAAGTCTGTGCTGTTCTGAATGAAAAGATTCAGAGCTTTTCAGTCTATGCTTTTCATACTTAATGTCATTCAGAGCAATAATTAATCTTTAGACCAGAGACAATGAAAGTACCGACAGAGAAGGAATACATTTTTGAGAAGACAATGGTGGCATACAGTAGCACAAAGCATTGTTCCTTTGGAGGAAGGACACCTTTGGATCCAATCCAAAGTCAAGGTTTAGTAATAGTAGTAAATAGTTTCTCCAGTTGATAAAGCATTTGTGTCTTAAATTATATTTATCTAATTTAGGAAATGTACAATGCTAAATTCCAGGACTAATAGGAGTAAGGTAAAGGTAAAGGTTCCCCTCGACATTTAGTCCAGTCTGACTCTAGGGTGCGGTGCTCATCCCCGTTTCAAAGCCATAGAGCCAGCGTTCGTCCGAAGAGAGTTTCCGTGGTCACACGGCCAGCACGAGTATACACGGAATGCCGTTACCTTCCCACCGTGGTGGTACCTATTTATCTACTTCCATTTGCATGCGTTCGAACTGCTAAGTTGGCAGGAGCTGGGACAAGTTACGGGAGCTCACTTCATGGAGTGGATTTGATCTTACGACTGCTGGTCTTCTGTGGTTTAACCCACAGCACCACCACGTCCCTAGAGGAGTGCTAGTAACCAAAGAAAGGTGAGAAGTGGAGTGAGAAAAGCCGAACCACCATTTCTTTCACTGATAGGATCAGCCCTACCATTAGGCAGAATGAAGCAGCCACCACAGGCAGCAGGTTTTGAATGTCATGAAAGAACAGAAAATGAGTAATTATTTATTTATTTTTATTTATTTACTGTATTTTCACTGCCAAGATTGGGGGGCAAGTGCTTGTAAGGCATTCTGCCTCACATGTCAAAACAAGATGGCTAGCTTTGGGTACTAGACACCATTTCAGTTAGCTGTTGTTGTCACTATTTGCTATTGCAGAGTTTTGAATGTCTGATAAAATTCTTTTTGTTATACAGTCGAAAAGTACAAAAGGTCACAGAGGAGAATATAAAGTTCCCCAGATAGCTCCCCCTTCTCACTGACTGGCACTTACAGTCACAATAATTCACTCTGGGACATTTGTAAGTGAAAGAATAAAAAAGATTATTTACTTACAGTTGCTTAAAATTACATACTTGTGTTTTATATCATTTACAGTTGTGAAGGGATCAAAAGCAAACCGACAACACAAACTGCTTCCAGCAGAGCAGACTACTGGGAAAAAATAAAAACACTCAGCAGAGAGGTGGGGCTCTCTTTTGAATTCAGAAATGGGGTGTAAAGAAATTGGTTGGTACTCGATAGACTGGCAGTCACCATAGCCTAAAAAGGTCCCGCCCACCCACACCAGCATGCATGGTTGTAAAAACCCAAATATTTACTGCTATATCTCTGGTAGTAAAATGTCTCAGGCCTCCCTGTGTTATACCTTCATTTGTCCAGGTGTGTGATTCAGAGTGCACCATTGGTATACAATTCTGCTTATTCTTCTGGGCTAATATTTTCACTGTGGTTACCAAATAGATCAGCAAATATGCACAGCTGCATCTGTAATTCTTCTTTGCAGGTACAACAAAATCATAGCATCAGATTCAGCTTGAGTTGATATGTCATTCAGGGCTCCCATTCTGCTCAACGATCAATCAGGTCCTTTCTCGGCACTTTTCCTATGCCTTACTTAATCATATTGTGTAGGAGACTATATTGATTTCTTATTGGCTGCTGTTCATAAGATGGCTTGCTGGAGATAAAGGTTCCTTTTCATGCATTTCTCTCAGATTACAGATCTTTATCTCTACTAAAGCGGCACAGCTCAAGGTCAAGGGTGGGTGAAGTGTTTAGTCTAGAAAGAAATCAAAACAGGAGGGGGTCAAAAGGAGGATAGAACATTTTGCTTACCTGGAGGAATTCTTTGATCACAGAATTTCATCTAAAGAACTATCTTGGATGTCTGGGGAGCATTAATGGTTGTTTTCTTACTTCACTAATTGTGATTGACTATTTCTTCCCTTCTCTATCTTCTAAATGAGTTTATTTCAATGCTGTCCTCCTTAGCATCATTACAAATTCCATTAAAAGACTATTTATTGCATGTATTAGGGAAACAGAGAAATATTGGCTTATGGCACCTGTTTTCAAATTCTGTCGTGAACACTTAAACCTTACTCACTTTTTTTTTAGTGTGTGTGTCTGTGTGTAATTGTTTTTGCATTGATCAGTGTTGTATTTTTGTTTGGTAGATCTTGGGGAGGGACAAATATTTTAATGTCATTTCTGCTTTTAAAATGAGATATGTATTAGTAGCAAACTTTGTCTGATAATGCATTCTTACATAGCTGCAGTGGCACCACCCATGGGCAAGAGTGAGTTTCAGGTGATGCCGAGAGTTGTATAAAAATGGAAGAAAATGGGCAGAGGAAATAGCACAATGGGGACTTAGCTGGCCCAGAATGCAGACAGACTGGGATGCAAAGGAATGGGGTGGTGGGGGTGGATGCAGTGGAATATTCCACACTGCATATAATTCAATGCTGCAGTGATTTGTTTTCCATGGTCCAGTTGTGAAAAGTGGACAAAATGACAGACTACAACATATCCTGTTGGGATACCCTGTATCCCTACTTTGCCATGGAAAATCACAGGGTGGTGGTGGAGATGCCAGCATGAGAAAAACCCTCCTCAGATATCTCACATGCTTTGGAACCCTGTTAGGTATACCGTAACCATGATGCTTGATGGCTTAGAACTAGAGATGGGTACGGATCAGAAAAATGGAGATTCATTCTGATTCACAAATTATGAATTTACAATTTTTTTGTTATGAATCAAAAACTTAATTCATCATTTTTTTAAATTTAAAACCCTATAAAATGGCCATTCTAAAGACACCAAATTCACAAAAAGGTTTCTACTGACTCTCCTCTACAAGTTGTCCAAACTTGGTGAAGTTTGGGTTTCAGATGTCCAAAATATACACCCAGAAGGAGGGCTCCCCCAGGAAAGTTCCCCCCAAATATTTAGAGACGCCAAAATCATAAAGGAGCTTAAATTGACTCTGTTCTACAATCACTCCAAATTTGGTGAAGACTGGATTTCAGACATCCAAGTTATAAATCCACAAAGTGGGTCCCCTAGGAAAATGCCCTTTAGCAGCTGGCTTGGGAAAACTCAATCTTCAACAAACTTGGAAGGATTGTAGAGGAGAGTCAGTAGAAGTTTCTCTTTGGTTTTGGTGTCACTATATGCTTGGGGGAACTTTCCTGGGGAGAAGCTCTTTGTTGGTGTATAACTCAGACATCCGAGATCTGATCTACACCAAACCCACAAGGATTATTGAAGAGAGTCAGAGGAAGCTTTCCTGCAATTTTGGTGTTCCTGGGTACCTGGGGGCCAGTTTTATAGCCAAATAATCAGTATATCAAAAATCATTAAAATTCATTGATTCATATTTGTCAGGGGCATTGATTCGTACCAATACAAACCAATGAATTTGCAATTTTAAAAAAAGATTTCATTCATTCATTAGGCATCCTTCAGTCTCGAGAGACTATGGTAACCTGCTCTGTATGGAGGTCTTGGAACAGCGGCTAGTGTGGCTGAGAAGGCCAATTTGAGAGTGACAATCCCTTTCACACTGAAGACAAATACAATCTGTCCCCTGTCCAGCTCCCTGATTTTGCTGATTTCGTGACTGCCTCTTTGCCTCAACCTGCTGGACAAGTGCCTTTTCTAAATGGGAGAGGCTGTGATGCATCGCCTGCCTCCAGGATGAACAATCAGATGTTATGGTTTCCCATCTGTTGAGGTCTATTCCTAAGGCCTTCAGATGCCGCTTGCAGATATCCTTGTATCATGAGGATACAAGGATGTCCGTGGTTTCCCTCTGGGGTGCTTTCCCTGCACCAGTTCTCCATACAGGAGATCTTTTTGAATCCAATTGTCAGCCATTCTCACAACATGCCCAAGCCAATGTAGACATCACTGTTTCAGTAATGTATACATGCTAAAAATTCCAGCTTGTTCTGGACTACTCTATTTGGAACTTTTTCCTGCCATGTGATACCAAAAATGCATCAGAGACAACGCATATGGAAGGTGTTCAGCTTCCTCTCCTGCTGTGCATGAAGAGTCCAGGACTCACTGCATGACAGGAGTATGCTCAGGACACAGGCACTTTATATCGAGAGCCTCGTGGCACAGTGGTTAAACCGCTGTACTGCAGCCGAAACTGTGCTCACAACCTGGAGTTCAATCCCAGGTAGCCGGCTCAAGGTTGACTCAGCCTTCTATGCTTCTGAGGTCGGTAAAATGAGTACCCAGCTTGCTGGGGAGGCAATGTGTAGCCTTCATAATTAACTTGTAAACCACCCAGAGAGTGCTTTAGGCACTATGGGGTGGTATATAAGCATCATACTTTAAGCAGTACACTTGATATATGCCGTCAGCTTCTTATTAAGCCATACTTTCTTTGTGAGTCTTGGGAACATGGTGGCTGCTTTGCCAATGCATTCTAGGGAGAGAGTGTCAGAGATCTAGGGATATCTAGGGAGAGAGTGTCAGAGATTGTTGAGCCAAGGTACATGAGATCATGAACAACCTCCAATTCTTGTGTGGAAATGGTAATAGATGGAGGTGAGTCCATGCCCTGGGCCATGATTTGTGTTTTTATCAGGCTGATTGTTAATCCAAAGTCTTGGCACGCCTTGCTAAAGTGATTCATAAGTTTGTTTTATTTATTTATTTATTTTTAATTTATTTATTTATTTATTTATTTATTTATTTATTTATTCAATTTTTACCCCGCCCCTCTAGACAACATCTACTCGGTTGTTGGAGGTCTTCAGGAGAATGGGCAGCAACAGCTCCATGGTCGGCAAAGAGGAAGTCCTGCATGCATTTCAGATGGACTTTGGTCTTCACTCTCAAACTAGAGAGATTAAATATCTTTCCATCTGATCTAGTCCATCTGTTGTAGTTCCAAAGGTGTGTTTCAGCATGATAGCAAAAAAAAAAAAATCTCAAACAGGGTTGGCGCGAGGACACAGCTCTGTTTCACTCTGCTTCAGATGTCAAAGGGGTCTGATGTTGAGCCATCAAAAATTACAGTGGCCTTCATTTCCTCATGACAGAACCTGATGATGTTAAGGAGTCGAGGTGGATAGCCAATCTTGGGAAGTATTTTAAAAAGGCTGCCCCTGCTAACCAGATCAAAGATCTGGTTAGCAGGGGAGATCTATGAAAGAGTGGCTGTTACTGTTCCCTATATTTCTCCTGCAACTATGTGAGGGAGAACACCATGTCAGTGGTAGATCTATTAGTTCAAAATCCACACTATGATTCAGGATAGACTCTTTCTGAAGGCACCTAGAGACTCTTCAGGACAACATGGGCCAGCAGCTTCCCTACAATGCTGAGAAGAGAAATGCCACAGTAGTTATTACAGTCGCCCCGTCTCCTTTGTTTTTATACAATGTGACAATGTTGGCATCCTTCATGTCCTGTGGTACTCCACCTTCCCTCCAGCAAAGCACAAAAGATTTCATACAACTCAGTGGTGATGACCTATTTACAGCACTTCAGCAGGGATGTTATCCCTTCCAGGTGCCTCGCCGGAGGCGAGGGAATCTAAGGTCACTTTTATTTCTGCTAAAGTTGGTTTGCTGTCCAAGTCTTCCAAGACAGGTAGGCACTCAATGTTATTTAGCACCTCTTCAGTTACTACATTCTCTCTGGAATATAGCTCAGAGTAGTGCTGTACCCAGCGTTCCATCTGCTGTGCTCGGTCCTGGATGAGCACACCTGTAGCAGTCTTCAAGGGAGCAGATTTCTTCTGTATAGGACCTAAAACCTGCTTGATACCGCCATACATTCCCTTGATGTTACCTGTGTCCACTGCTATCTGTATCTGAGAGCAGAGCTGAAGCCAAGAATCGTTGGGACATCTGGCAGCCTGTTGGATTTTGCTACAAGCAGAGCCTGCAAGCTGTACTTACTAAGACAGACTTTGTATGCTGCCAGAGCTCTCCTCTCATCCTCGATGACTGGCATCAACTTCTCTGAATGGTCTTTGAACCAGTCTGCCACCTTTTTGGTCTTCTTGCCAAATGTGGACAAAGTGGTGTTGTAAACAACGTTCTTGAAATGTTCCCATTGTTCAGGTGCATTTGCATCAGTCGGGCCTGGAAGGGTTTCCTGAAGCGCTTGAGCAAATTCTTCCACTTTTCTTTGGTTGCAAGTCTTGCAAATGTCAATAGGTGGCCTTCCTTCCTTTTTCATGTGATACAATCTCTTTCTCACAGTTTTACTCTACTATACACTAGGGAGTGATCCGTATCGCAATCAGAACTCTGGTAACTGCATGTGATCATAATACTAGGAAGGCTAGAACGTCTAGTGAGGATCAAATGAGCTGATGCCAATGCTTGGATCTTGGATGTCTCCAGGAAGCTCTGTGTTGAAGCTTTATATTAAAGAAAGTATTGCTGACACTGAGACCATAATAACAGCAAAACTCCAGCAAGCATTGGCCATTTTCGTTCATCTTCCCAATGCCAAAACGGCCTAGACAAGTGGGCCAAGAATTGTGACCAGCATCAACTCTAGTGTTAAAGTCTCTGAGAATGAACAGTGGTCTTCTCTTGGGGATTTTTTTGATAGTAGCTGCCAGATCGTTGTAGAATTTGTCTTTGACTTCTGTTGCAGATATGCACTAAAGAGGGTGACTGGTTCCACTGATGAGTGGACTGCAGAGAAAGGATTCTTTCACTCCCCAAAGTAGGATGAACAATGGATCTCAGCAGATTATTTCTCACCCCAAAGCCAACACCATATTCCATGGTCTCATTCAATGGCTTTCTGTTGAGGGAATGTGCGTCTGTGTCTTTATCTTTTCTTCAGCAGAATAAAGCGCAGATAAACGAACACAACAGATTCTTCTTTCTTGCAGTGTATTTACAAAATATATAACAAAATATACATACATACAGCACTTCAATAGCTCAGTATTCAAACCAGCAGCATGACAAGCAGACATCAATGTGCAGGAGAAGGGAAGACTGTACAGTGTTCATTTCTTATATACAATCCTGGTATCAGTCTGGTCCAATCCCGTCTGAGATGATTTCATGAACACAGGCGTGGCAGTTTTCATATTGCAGTAGGTTGCATCAGCCAGGGATGGAGGAATGATGTCATCTTATTCTTGCTCTGCACACATACATATTATGTTCAGGCTATATAAAAATTATATACCTTAACACTTCTCCTAATTTTTAAATTTCCTGAACCCATTACACATTCCTAATATATTTATACACCTTTCATGCTTCTGAACACATAACGGTTTAGTCAATATATCTGCAATATTTTCTTCAGTTTTGCAATATTCTAATTCAATTAGCTTTTCTTTTACAGCTTCCCTTACGTTATGATATTTAATATCAACATGTTTGCTTCTGTTTTTTACTCTATCTGTTTCGGCCATTTGTATACATGTGGTATTATCTTCCATTACTTTTATTGCATCATCTGTTTTACACTTTAAGTCTTTTGTTAATTGTTTGTACCAAGTTAATTCAGAACATAAATCTGACAATGCAGCAAACTCTGCTTCAGAAGTTGAAATTGCTACAGAATTTTGCTTTCGTGATTTCCAACCAATTATATTATTTCCAAATTTTATGACAAATCCAGTCATAGATTTTCTATCTTTTTCATCGTTGGCCCAGTCACTATCCACGTAAGCTGACAGTTTTAGATTTGTTGATGGTTGCAAAGTTAGATGATAATTATATGTTCCCTTTAGATATCTAAAAATCCTTTTTAATCCTTGCCAGTGTTTTTCACTAGGTTTTTCTATATATCTACTGAGTATGTTTACTGATGCCGCTATATCCGGGCGCGTCCAGTTCGCTAGGTACATTAAACTCCCTATTGCTGAGTGATATAATTCTTTGTTTTCAAAATCTTTACTTATTTCATCTTCCTTTTGAAAATCCACTGTCATGGGAGTACTCACATTCTTGCACTCTCCCATACAATATTTTTCTAACATTTGTTTTATTTTGTGTTCTTGACTTAATTCAAGCCCATGTTCTGTTTTCTTTATTTGTACACCCAGGTAATTTTGTATTGTCCTAGATTTTTAAATTTGAATTCCTTTTTTAATTGTTTTTCAAACAACTCTACTTGGCTCTGATCTTTTGCTATAAAACACAGGTCATCAACATACGCCAGAAGTATATTTAGATTATTTCCAACTTTCTTGGTATACAAACAAGGGTCTGCTAGACCGTTCTTGTATCCTAGTTTCATCAAAACTTGGTGTAAACAGTCATTCCAATTTTTAGCAGATTGTTTTAAACCATAAATTGCCTTGTTTAGCCTGTATACTAGTTCTGGCTTAGTACCCTCAAAACCTGGAACTTTTGCCATATATAACTCTTCCTTTAAATCTGCGTTTAAGTATGCAGTTGTTATATCATAGTGATAAATTAGGTAATTTTTACTGGTAGCAAAGGCAAGCGTTGCTCTCAATGTCTCGGACCTGACTGTCGGAGAAAATACCTCATCATAATGTATAAACTTTTTCTGTGTAAAACCTTGTGCAACCAATCTCGCTTTATATCTGTAGTTTCCATCATTTTGCAATTTTCTTTTGAACACCCACTTACTACCTATTACCTTATGCTCTGCTGGTAGTTTGGTTTCAGTGAACACTTGATGTTCCTCCATGGACTTCATCTCCTCCTCCATGGCCTCTAACCACTTATTCTTCTCATAATCAGGAAGCTTCAAAACATCCTTATAGTTTCTGGGTTCAATATAAACATTGCACACTGTAATACCACCCACTCCATATCTTTTGGGTGGCACACCTTTATTTTCCCTCTGGGACCTTCTGGGACCATGTGTTTTTGTGTGTGTTTCTATCTGACTACTTGTGTGTGCTTCCTCCTCTTCCTGTTCTTCCTCATCACTATCTTCTATTCCTTCTTCTTCTTCTTCTTCTTCATTATCACAGGACTCCATGCCTTGCTTCTGTGTTTCTGTCTGTCTTAATTGACTTTTTCTTTCGTTTAGAGGGATGTATAACTGTGAGTTTGCGTGTACTTGGTCCCAGTTTTTCCCTTCATTAAAACTGGCTGACCTAGAGATTATTACGCTTTTATCCCCATCAAAAAACCGGTATGCCTTTGAATTGGGTTCATACCCCACAAATGTCATTTTTCTTGTTTTATTTTTACCTTTTCTTCTGAGCTGTTTCGGGATATGCACCCATGCCGTGCATCCAAACACCCTCAAATATTTTAAACATGGTTTCTTACCGTATAACATGAAATATGGTGTGTCATCTATTGAGGAAGAATAAATTCTGTTAATCAAAAAATTAGAAGTTAGAATCGCTTCACTCCACAGACCGTGACACAACCCAGAGTCTGCCAATAATGCATTTTTCATCTCTTGTAATACTCTGTTCCGTCTTTCAGCAACACCATTCTGAAATGGGCTATATGGGCTTGTTTTTCTATGTCTAATTCCCAGACTTTCTAACCATCTTTGAAACCTAGTGTTTGTAAACTCTGTACCACGATCCGTTTGCAGCTGTGCCACCTTGTGGCCAAATCTCCTCTCTACAGAAAACAACCATTTTTTAAATGTTTCAAACACTTCTGTTTTGGATTTTAGTGTATAACAATAAGAAAACCTTGTAAAGTCATCCACTAGAACCATTGCAAATTTCGCTCCTCCTAATGATGGAGGAAATGGTCCCATTAAATCTGCATGAACTAATTCAAATGGCCTGGTTGTGATTCTGTCACTTTTCTTCCCTTTTGGGGCCACATTCGTTTTGCTTCTTTTACAGACATCACAGTCCAAGTAATTTTTGCATTCCTTTATGTTTATATCCCTAGCCAAATTTTCCATCTTCTGTAATGATCTAAAATTTACATGACCCAGCCTCCTATGCAGTAAATGTATACAGTTATCATGTTGTGGTTTGTTTGTATGTATCATGTGTGTACTTTCATGTGTCTGGCTCTTTAACATGTACAGATTGTTTTCTTGCTTCACTTTTGCAAATATTTTATCATTTTTCTTAATTATACACTCCTGTTTCTCAAAAGTGACAGTGAACCCTTGTTCAGTCAGCGCTGATACACTTATTATATTAAATGACAATTCAGGAGCGTAAAATACCCCACTTATCTCAGTTTTCAACGAAGGAATGTAAACAGTTCCTTGTCCTTCGACGGCCGTCTCTTGTGAATTTGCCATCATCACACTTCTGAGGCTGGTTTCATCTAGAAGACAAAACAAATCTCTATTATTAGTCAAATGCCCTACAGCGCCAGAGTCAATCAGCCACTCCACTGCTTTTGTCTTGCCGGGAACCTTGTCTCTCGTTCCTCTGGTAACCAAGGAGACCGGCCTCTTGTCGTCTCTTTGTTGAAACCGTTTGGAGACTTTCTTTCTGTAGTCTCTGTTGCTTGGAATACTTCCGCTTTTGTCACAGTTCCGTTGCAGGTGATTGGTGGATCCACAGAGGAAACAGGCTTTCGTCATCATCACTCTTCCTCTTTGTTCTTCGTCCGTCCGCCTCCTGGGCATGCTGCCATCAGAGTATCTCTGTCTCTCGCGGTCAGCACGCACGTGGCTTGTTTTTTTGTTCAGCATTCTTTGTTTTAAATGCTGTTCCTCCTGCAAAATTCGGTTCGTCACATATTCTTCTGAAAGCTCCGTTTCTGGCATGCTTTCCAAACTTGTTACCAGCATGGAGTAATCATCATTCAGAGAACTTAGCAAAATATACACGCGCTGTTCCTCAGGGAAAACAACGTTCATTAATTGCAGTTGATTAAACATGTCCTTCATATTCTTTAAGTGTTCCGAAGCACACTCTTCCAATTTCATCCTGCATTGGAACAATCTCCTGGTAAGAGAAATCTTGGTGCCTGTCATCTCCCTCTGATAAATGCCTTTTAATTTATCCCAAACGGCTTTTGCTGTTGTCAGTCCTTGAATGTGGGTCAGAAGGGAGTCTTCAATGGCCAAAATGATCGTGGCTAAAGCCCTCTCATGCTCTGCCTCTTCCTCCTCATTGGGCTGCACTGGGGGGTCTCTAACATAACGCCACAGGGCTTCCTTCCTTAGCAACATCTCGGCTTTAACTGCCCATGTCCTATAATTATTTTCATTCAGTCTATTTATGGCCAGGCCACCTATATTTCCTCCCGTGCTGTATGCCATCGTTGCAGCTCTCTGTATCCTTCCCTTCCCCGGGTTTACAGACGAACTGGTTTCTGTCTCACTATCACTGCTGCTTAGGGTCTCCTCTTTCATTTACTCACCACCTCCTGTTTTCAGCGCAGCGGAACGTTTTCTGGGCCCATAACCTCTGTTGAGGGAATGTGCGTCTGTGTCTTTATCTTTTCTTCAGCAGAATAAAGCGCAGATAAACGAACACAACAGATTCTTCTTTCTTGCAGTGTATTTACAAAATATATAACAAAATATACATACATACAGCACTTCAATAGCTCAGTATTCAAACCAGCAGCATGACAAGCAGACATCAATGTACAGGAGAAGGGAAGACTGTACAGTGTTCATTTCTTATATACAATCCTGGTATCAGTCTGGTCCAATCCCGTCTGAGGTGATTTCATGAACACAGGCGTGGCAGTTTTCATATTGCAGTAGGTTGCATCAGCCAGGGATGGAGGAATGATGTCATCTTATTCTTGCTCTGCACACATACATATTATGTTCAGGCTATATAAAAATTATATACCTTAACACTTTCCCTGCCAGAAGAATGAGAAGTGTTTTTTTCTTTGACAGATCCCATGTCTGGCAATCTCATATTTTGCAGGGCAACAACGTCCATTTGCAGTCTATTCAGTTCCATGTCAATGACAGCTGTCTTGCGCACATTGTCTATTTCCTGCAGGTCATCAGAAAAGCCAGGAGCTATTGTCCAAACATTCCAGGTGCCCAACTTTAGGGCAGAAGTTTTCTTATGATTATTGTATGGTGCAGGGTTATCGATCTGCTTGTCAGCTTTCACCCTAAACCCCGTGAGGTTAACAGACCATGGCGAGGTAGCACCTTACTGGCTGGGGACTGCCCAGCTTAAGGCAGGTGGTAGCTACCTAGTGAGGTGCAATGACCTCTCCCACTGTCAGAAGTAGCTCCTGGCATCATGCTCTACGCCATTCGAGCAAAGACTTATAACCAGTAACTGCTACTTCTTGTGTTATTTCGACGCTTTATGCGAAGCTGGAGTGTCCTCCCCAGAGCACGAAGCCTGGGTAAAATAATATGGAGGATAGGCTGTTACCCAATCAGCAAATCCTCCTTCTCCACATCACTGAAATTGTCCAGTGAAAAGGCAAGAGCCAATATAACTAGTTCCAGAGATGTTGCAGCAGTTGCCAGAATGACATGAACTCTCTCCAGGACTCCAGCTCCGGATTTTTGCTTGAGGTTAACTCCTGAAGCCTTTTCCATCAGTGGATATAGCCACAAGGTAGTGGAGGTTTGAAATTGGAGTTTTTCTTCTCCTAGATGGGCTGCCTTCCCAGGCTGACGAGCCCCACCTACCCGGCTAAAATGAATTTGGTGATTCATTTTTTTAATACATGCCCATCTCTATGTATAACACATACAAGTACTAAAACTTGGTACTCTATGATTGTTCTGGCTGTTTTGCCGAGACCAAGCAAGTTTGGTAATAAGATGCAGTATTTCTCTTTGTCATGTTAGTTTTCATGCATGGTTATAGGATCTGTTCAAAGTGCTGTGAGGCGGCCTGTTAATATAATTCCTTTTATCTTCCCAATATCTCACTGCCTCTTCAAATGGATCATTTGCTGACATTCTCACACCTTTTTTAAAAAGTAAGCTTTCCAGGGGCTGAGCATGCCGCCCGTTGGCCCATAATAACCAAGTGCAAGGGAAGGTATCTACAAACCTTCAAGTGATGCCGATCTACTGTCAAGAGGTTACCATTAGGGATGTATAGGAATATTTATTAAGGCATTTCAGAGTTTGTAAATGTTTTCACAAACTTGATGGAAAGGGTTTTGGGTTTTTTAAAAATGAAAATGGCAAAAAACAAAACTTATAGATTCACCCACTGAATAAAGGAACTAAAATATTTAGCTCTTTACAGTATGTTTTTTTGACTTCTTTATATTCATCATTTGTGGTGTGAAATTAAGAATTGCCATCCCCCTTTTTTAGAAGAATCTCCTCAAGACAGGCAGGTACAGCATTGTGCTCTGCATGTTAGGAATAGCCACAACTGGTATATGAACACCCTTTCCATATATATATTATCCTTCTCCTCCAGCAACTTTGATTAGCTCATTTTACCAGGGAGACTATGGCTTACCATTATACAATACCACAGACACCATACTTTCATCAACCATAGTTCACCATATGTATCATACCACAGATGCCATATCTTCGTCAATTCAGATGTGGTATGTAGGGAGCACCTTCAACTTGCCAGAGAGGGAAAGAGGTTTATGAAAATCACTTCTGTTGAATTCATTCTTAGAGTTAAACTGGTAAAGCTGGTGCTTCCATTTTCTAATCACACACAAATAATGAAATAAATAAAAAGACACACACCCTAGCATTAAAACATGAACACACCCACGCACCTTAGACAAAGATACATAGGTGTGTGTGTGTGTGTGTGCATGTGTACACACCTATGTATGTATGTATGTATGTATGTATGTATGTATGTATGTATGTATGTATGTATGTATGTGTGTGTGTGTGTGCGTGCGTGCGTGCGTGCGTGCGTGCGTGCGTGCGTGCGTGTACATATGTATGTATATAGACACACACACATATAGAAATACACACACACGTGTGTGTGTGTGTGTGTGTGTGTGTGTGTATGTATGTATGTATGTATGTATGTATGTATGTATGTATGTATGCATTTCAATAAACAATAGGATTGGATCCAGACTTACTTCTGCTTAGACTAAACCCACTGAAATTGTGGAAGAGTTTTGCTTTTCAACTGCAAATACATACACAAAATTCATTATTGAGTTTCTGGAGTATCAGCTTCCTGGAAAAACTCAAATGAAATGGAATTAGAGAAATATTGGGATGTCGGAACAATTGCAGAGTGGACTAAACAGAAAAAGAAGAAGCAGCACCAACAGAGGTTTTCACCTCTTTGTCTTTAGAAGAATTTGCCATCACACTTGTAGCTTGTCAGTCAGTCAGTTTGCTGTGTTATCCTTTTATTCTTGTATTTATTATTCTATTATTTATCAAAGGTATTCACGAATTGCTATTCTGCTCACTGGTCCCTCTGAAGTGATATACATTAACATTGGGGTATAAAAGGAAAACAGAAACATTCTTTAAACGCTGTCTGACAAAAACTATTCTAAGTGCCAAAGGCCTGTCAGTCTTAACTGTATGAACGGCAACAACCCTGCTCTGTTAGGCATCCTGCCAGCATTGGTTCCAATGACTTCAGATGTGAGAACATAATTTTAACCACCCCTTTGGCTCCAAGGTGGGTGTGGCACAACCCTTCAGATATTTGAAATAAGTATTCTGACATTATGCCATGCTTTAATATGTATAAACCTTGATTTAGAGCTTTCTTATTACAGTATTTGAGAATTCAATCCGAAAACATTACAAGTCTTCCAACAACAAGCATCACAGATAGAAAAAGAAACTTTATTCTCTAGTTGCCAAGAATGAGCAAACCTTTTTAATGGAAATTTCTGGGCTCTCTTTACCAGTTTAATGGGAGCTGCTGTGTGTTCAGAGTAGAGAATGAGAGGAAATATTGATCTAATGTAAGCCATGCATAAGCTTTCAGGACCGGCAGGTAGAGCTGCCCATGGATCACCACATGGGCTCAGCTTGAGATCTTTATTGCTTGATCATTTGTAACAAGCTAAGGATTTTAAGCTTTTAATCACTGGTGTGGGGCTGGCAGAAAGTATTCAAGGGAAAGCAGAACAGTTGCATTTGGAAAGCTTACTCCTGATGCTTTCAAGACTTTTGGCACTGCCATACCTGACTTTTCTGCACCTCTTATTCAGAAACATTCAACTTCTAAATGAAAAAAGGCATCAAACTGTGAAGTATTGCACTCCGGTCATAAGATGCCCATACACTGACTGTTCTGCCAAAGCAGTCCACAGTGCTGTTGAGGAAAACTCTTGTTGGACTGACTGGGGAAGCGACAAATTCCAAAATAAAGGATATGAGTAGAAAAAGCTCATGAATCCAGTTTATTTCATTTGTGATAAATACTTTCCCTGCTCAGTCCGGAATCAAGAGACGAGACACAATAATATGGGCCACCATTGTATTAACGTTTAACTTTTTTTCCCCCTTTTCACAAGTGGGCCTACTGTAGTGCAATTCTGGTCTGTACCCAGAATCTACTTTGACCTTCAGGTCCAGACTTTGCCTTAAGTAAAGGTAAAGGTTGCCCTTGACATTTAGTCCAGTCATGTCCAACTCTAAGGCACGGTGCTAATCTCTGTTTCCAAACCATAGAGCCAGCGTTTTGTCTGAAGACCGTTTCTGTGGTCATGTGGCTAGCGTGAGTATACATGGAATGCTGTTACGTTCCCACTGAGGTGGTACCTATTTATCCACTCACATTTTTACATGCTTTCAAACTGCTAGGTTGGCAGGAGCTGGGACAAGTGATGGGAGCTCACTCCGTCACGTGGATTCGATCTTACAAATGCTGGTCTTCTGACCCTGTAGCACAGAGGCTTCTGCAGTTTAACCTGCAGCGCCACTACGTCCCTTAATGAACTATTCTGCAAGTGTGCTGTCCTACTATACAGCATGCCTTTGGGCATCCTATAATTGGAATACCCTGCTTCCCATCCTCTCAGCTAACTTCTTCTAATGACATCCTGAGAGGATGGGTGCTTGCCCCCCCATTGCCCCCTTTTGAACTCACTTGAACATAGATAGATACAGTGCTGCCTCGCTTAGCGATTGCCTCGTTTAACGATGTATTCGCTTAGTGATGAGGTTTTTGGAGTGATTTTGCATCCGTTTAGCAATGTTCCCTATGGGGAAATTTCGCATAGCGATGTTCGGGACCTTGCCCCGCTTAGCGATGACAGTTTAGGTCCCCCTGTTTCACTTAGCGATGTCCGTTTTCGCTATTTTAAGTGTGTCTTAAAATGTTCAAAAACTGTTTTAAATGCTTGGGATCATTAGTGCACCTTGTAAAACCTTTGCAAACTTAATTTGGCTTTGTTCTGAGTCTTCGTTAATTTTGGGTGAATTTCCCCCCCCCATTGGAATGCATTGAACTGTAGGTTTGACAGCTGTTAAGCAATATGCATAAGTAGAGAAGGGTATGAACTGCTGGTTTAGAAACTCAGAAGCAGCACCTGGAGGAGGTGAGGCATGGGAGACAGGACCCTGCTTCCAACAGTGGTTTGTGCACATCGGAATCCATACGCATTATCTGTCTCACACCAAGTTTCACAACCCAGTATGCCACATATAATGTCTTCAGAGATCTTTTAACTTACAGCAAAGTCACACTATTTGCATAACTGCACAGCGGGATTTTAGCCAATATAGGATGAAGCTTAATGGTTATACTACACTCTATTTAAAGACACAGCATTTGTTTCATAACAGGCATAAGAATTCAGTGTATCAGAGTGAACATGATGCAACATTTTAACCAATGAACTGTTCCCTAAAAAGCCTGTCCTTCCTAGAATGGCTATCTGCTTTTAATAATACATTCAAAAGCACTCCTGGTCTCTCTGAGGACCTTTCGTCAGCCTGAGGTCCTCAGAGAGACCAGGTTAGCTCTGCCTGACTAAATCTCTTTAAACTCAGTCCTAACTGCGTACTTATGCCAAGCCCTATCTAGCTTTTTTTTTCTTACCAAAGCCCTATTTGGCTTCTTTATTAAATGAGCTCCATCTAGTTCTTTTCCCCAGTCAGTTTTATCTTGCTAATCAAGCTTTACCTCTCTCTCTCTCTCTCTCTCTCTCTCTCTCTCAGACACACACACACACACACCTCATTGGGAAGCTCTTTCAAAGCCCCCAGCAGCAGCTCCAAATCTTCAAACTCACAGAAGCCAAAGACTACAAAATGAACAAGGATCATTTAGGAATATGCTTAATTCCTGCAACCCAGTAGTGCCTAATACAGAAACATTTTGCCTGCCCTCATAATGTGTCACACAACTTCCATTCTCTGCTAAAGCATTACTTCTATATTGTGTCTGAGGAAAGAAAACTTCTAGCCAGCAGTAGCTATCCAGGATGCTGATCCAGTTTGCTTGAGCCTGAATGCCCCAAGCTAGTATTCCTGAAACTTGATGATTACTTAATATGACAGCTTCCTGTGTCCTAATCAGATGAGACTCTATTCAGTACAACCTTACCTTATGTGACTTTTCTACTAAGACCTAACCATATGTACCTTTTTATGCTCTGATGGTATAAGGCCCTGCTTCAGGACTTTGCCTGATGCAAACCTCGCAAAAACTCTACCAAATGAGTGTTCTCTAAATTAAGTCTGGTCTTCCTCCCTGTGAGCCCAGGAACTTTCCAACTCCTTGCACATGAACTGGCATAATATATACATTCAAAGTCCTTCCATCATTCAAAGTCTGGTGGATTGTAAATAGAAGTGAGCCTTGGTTTCCAATCTCAAAATTTACAATATTTTCCATGTATAAGACACCCCATGTATAAGACATCCCCCATTTTTCTAATCCCAAATTAAGAAATCTAAGTGGGTCTTAGCAAGTGTAGGTGGGAAGGGATCAAAGCACTGCAGGATCGCTGTGATCCCTGCTTTCCCCTCCACTTGTGTTTGTTCTCTCCTCAGCTTACTTCGTGTATAAGATGACCCTCAATTTTTAATCTAAAGATTTTAGACAAAAGTATAGTCTTATACACAGAAAAATATGGTATTTTATTTATTTACTTATTAGATTTATATACTGCCCATCTAGAATGAGTCTACTCTGGGCACTAAGTGAGGACCTTTTTATTTGCCCAAGGCTTTTAGTATGCTGTCCATACATGGCTTTATTATGAGCTGAATCAATTGCAATGATGATACCATTTAAATGCATTTTCTTGTTTTCTTTGTCCACATTTTATTAAAATTTATCTTGTGCATTATTTTTGGTTCACAACTTTTCCCCACATTGAAGGATGAACTAACAGTTCTTTTAATTAAATATGAAAAAAATGAATACTTTGAATAGCTTTCAGAAAATAAAGGAAGGGGAATGGGTGAAGAACAGGTGTGTTCAATGGAGGATAAGGGGAATGGACCACTTAATGAAGCAACTTAACTGTCCCTGAAGTACAGTGTTTACTTGAAACAACACGTAAAGGCAGCAAAAAAGCTTGTCATCTGAAAACGAAGGCTTTGCTGTTGTCAGCCTCAAGCCTGGGAGAGCCAGCATATCTCATACTCAGAAAAGCAGATGCTGATGTTTCTGAGCTGTAATCCTACAGCTAGAAGACATAAGGTGCTGCAAGCGGTATCACTCAGAAATCTTATGAAAAGCAGGATGTGGATTATTGTTTGAACTAATGTGATCGTGTGAAGCCATAAAATATTTGGCATAATATGTCAGCATAAACCTTTTGGTAACATGGAGGCAGGAACCCTAGGAGGACATAAAAATTTAGGCCTATAGGTGTGTCATGTCCACTCATGGCTTAAAAGGCTTGGAATTTCTTGTCCTATATGTTTCTGTCAGCTAATTTAATCCCTATTTTGTTTCAGTGTCATATTTCTAAGGAGCAGGTCTATATGTGAAGAGTCAAGACCACCTTCTTTTTTTCTTTTTGTTCAAAAGGAATGCAGGTGCTTCTTCTGGAACAACACACCACCAGCACAGCAAGGCCTAGACTCCCAAAAAGCTGAGGGCCCTTTTCATCAGCCCTGTGGTGAAGTCCATGCAAGTAAGGAACACATTCATAGGCTTACTGGAAATATTTCTGTTTATTTTCCGGTATCATTTTGGTTTAGGATTCAGTTCTTCTCAAATATGTTGCCAACCTGCTGAACCCATTTATGGAATTGAGAGAGACAAAAGTGGTGGGTGGAGGTCACCATTTTGTCAATGTCCTGTGCTTTTAGTAGGAGATCATCATACTCAAAAGGAACACAGGGCACTTATTCAACTGGTGATGTGAAGGAAGGACTTTAAATTTTCCTGCCACTGGGCTAACAGCTGCTGATTATATATATTTTAAAATCTGATGCTTTGATATGCCCATCATACAGCTGATGAGGTTAGATTTTAAAAACCTTCCTGCCAGCCAGATGATACACAGATGGCTTTTAAAACACTAAAAAGCATTTCTAACAGAATCAAAAATGGTGCTTGTCATGTGTCTGATGGGGAGACTTTAGAAGCCACCACCGTGCCTTCCATAGACAAATGCATATCTCGAAGGAGATGACAGGTACCATTTTTACAAGTCACACACACACAACCTTTTCAGCATTTTGAAACTCTTATGACAGATGTTGTTTTCAGATTCCATCCCACAAGAAAGTCAAAGTAGGCGGGACCCCAAGCTCTGAACTTCATGGTTTTGGCCAGTTCTTGGATGTGGATCCACATCTCAGAATCAGCATAATTTTGGATCAGCCCTAGTATTATTTTTGTATTTTGCCTGCACCAACAATTTGCCACCCAAACCCTGGAATAAAGACACGAGACAGTAGATTGGATTAAATACGGGCCACACTTTATTTAAATAATGAATTCAGGAAAATTGCCTTTTGGCCAGTAAAAGAATATGGGGGCCTGCTGTAGTGCAGAAAGCTGGCTAACTGGGGGTATTCCCATACCCCCTGATCAATAAATAGGCGAGTCCCAGGCCGCCAAGCTCCGGCGGTCCCGAGACCACAGGATCCTGGCTAGCCGCTAATAAACACCCCCAGACGTCAAGATATCTTTGACTGATGACTGTTGGTCCGGAAGTGGCCCAGCGCATCCTCCTCCCACAGGCACTGTAATCGCACGATCCACAATGCTGGAAGGTCAGATGCGCTGTTGGCTTACCTGATTTTACAAATTGGGACAATCGAAATACTGGTTATTTCCGCACTACCCGCCAGTGCGACCAAATTAGTTTCCACCAAAAGCCAACAACCCTCATCCAGTGTGGGATAGGCGAAAAATCCCCCCATCCACGGCCAATCAGTATGAAGGTCAAAAATTCCTATCCAGCCCCAGATGGCGACCAGAAAAACTCACACTAGATTTAGGGCGGGTGCCCGGAAAGAAGAGGACAACGTGCGCTGGGTGAGTCACCTAAATAGGTTCCTCTCTCTATGCAACCGTCACGTGTCCCGGTGATGTCTCTGCATTTTCCAGGATGGGAGGCAAACGACACTCGCTTGCTCAAAGTCTGAAGACTTAGCATTGAGCTAAATCGTGTCAGCAAGATCACATGTGGATTTCTTTCAAAAGTCATTTCCCTTTTAGTGGTGGAAGTAGAGCTTCAATGATAAGAAGCTCCACCTTTGAAACCGTAAAGCAAACCTGAGAGGGAAGGAAAGGTTTCAGATATATGCCACGGGAACCTGAGCTTGTTTGTTAGTTGGCAACATATAAGTTATATATGTGATTTTAAGAAAGCAAAACTTAATTTATTTGAATTTTATACTACCCCAGGGTGGTTAACAATCAATCACATGACATGAAACAATGTAATTTAAAGAAAATTAAAGGAATTAAACAAATATTAAACATGTTAAAAATTGGTGGCGGTCAAATAAAAGCCTGATGGTTAACATATTCTAAGACTGGCAGGTGTAGAAAAGCCTGAGGAAATTGATGGGTTTTTAAAAGTTTCCAAAAAGATACCAAGGAGAGGGCCAGACGAACTTCAGTTGGCAGCTGGCAAAACGAAATGCACACAAACCAACAATTTTCAGCTTTACCAGAACTGAAGATTGGAACTATATAAGGACTTAATAAAGTACAACCAAAGGTAGCAATTGCTTTGCTGTGTCTGCCTATGTTTCCTTTTTCTCTGTGTGACTTTCTGTCCTCAATTTTCTTTCTCTCATAAAAAATATTAACAAAAATATAAATATTTATTTATTTATTTAATTTTTACCCCGCCCCTCTAGGCTACGTCTACTCTAAACAATAACAACAAGAAGAAGGGTACTGCAGGACTAGTCATAGAAACAAAAGCAGTCTTCCGTAATCTCAGAAAAGTGCTCCATCTAGCCGACAATGGTGAACACTAGAGATGCACACAAACGGGAAAACCCATGGTTCAGGATGGCTCACAGTTCATGGCTAACCAAAAAGCATAAACCACCACGGACTGGCACATTTTTCCAGTTTGTGATAGAGGCACCTGCCTCCTCCAGCTCCTCCTCTACTGCCCATCTCCCCATTTCCCACTGCCCCCATTGCCTCCCTACCTGGTCCTGCCACCACCACCACCACCCCTCCTCCGCTGCCAATGCTGCACTACCACTGCACTGCAGCGGTCACTGCCATGCCCAAAGGCAGCAGGCCTGGCTTCTAGGAGCTAGCCCGTTGCTTCTGAGCATATGCCCACTTATCAGCCGGGTGCTGGGCACATGTGCAGGGTCAGTGGGCCGGCTTCCAGGAAGGAAAGCCAAACCTGCTGGTCTCTTAGAATGGTGGAAACGGCCACAAAGGGGTGGCTTCAGGACCAGGTCAGAAGGTGGCACTTCATTTTGCCAAACAAAATGAAGTGCCAAGGGGTGCATCTATTTTAATTGTATTTTAATCATTTTATCTTTTATTGTATTTTAATTGAATTTAATTGTTGTAAGCCACCCAGAGACCTTTGGGTAGAGTGGGCGGCATATAAGTAAAATAAATAAATAAATAAATAAATAAATAAATAAATAAATAAATAAATAAATAAATAAATAAATAAATAAATAAATAAATAAGCTTGATGCATTGTTTTGCTTTGGCAAAATGAGGTCCCAGGACCAGTTTGCAAACCAAACCACAAACCAGCTTAAATCTTTATTTTTTTTCTAGATTGTGGTTCGGTTTGTGCTCATCTCTAGTCAAGTCTGACTGGCAAGAACTCTCCAGGATAGACAAGATGAATTTCTTGAGCTACTTGATTTTGTAGCTTGGACTTGGGACCTTCTAGATACAAACCATGCCCTTCACCAGTGAGCAATATTATCAGTTACTAATGCTAAAAGGACATTTTGTTTAAACAAAACAAACAAAAACCTGAAATTTGGAGTGACACTTCAACTGATGAAATGAGCAACTGTACATGGAAGCTACAGTAAATGTGTTTGCATGCAAATTACCATAGGACTTTTCTTGCTCTTCCTCAGAAACAGAGCAAATCCATTTCAAATCACCTCCCAAAAAAATAATGGTACTGAGCATAGGGATGGTGTGTGTGTGTGCTCGCTTGCACATGTGCATGTGAAAAAGAGAGAAAGAGAGTATCAAAGGCAAGAAAATAAATCATAATGCAAGCAACATGAAACATCTAGGAAGAGTCCTCAAACTCTTTGCAACTGTCCTGGAAGTGACATTATTGTACTGATTTCTCTAGGGTGCTATTCTAATGCTAATTTTAATTCAAGAAATCATAGCAATGATCTCATTTGAAAATGAATCATCTGCCTTGACAAACTGTAGAATCATTTTCTTCCCACACAATTTAAATAGTAAATCTCACCTTTGTGGGCTTATAATGCAAAGTTCCTGTAATCATCTCCAGTTGGCAGATCCTTTCTTCTGTTAGGTTCACTTACCCTAACATTCTGTAATATGGGGATGAAGTGACCTTTGAGGTATTAGCTCTACAATATTCCAAAAGTGAGCACTGGTTGGAATTTGCTTGCTTTCAGTAGGTCTGGCATTTACATAGTATGCAGATTTGTCATGCAAGGGAAATTACCTTAGATCATAAACATGTATGCATAAAAGTTGTCTGACATCCATTTACAGCTAATGATAACGACCACTTGCTTTTGGTCTTCATCTCCAGCTCATCAGATGATTCTGAAATTGCTCTGTCAATAATTAGCATTTTGAGGATGAGTGATGTGTTCATAGTCATGACACAAAGTGAACTGAATGCCATTACAGGTGGGTTGGGTTGACTCATAATATAGTGAGATGCCTGTATTATGACAAACCTTTACTACATCCATGACAGATTCCTACTGCCTTCACTTATTCCATTTCTAACAACAACCAAATCAATCTTCTGAAATTAATGTGTTTCCTAAGCTGTTTAAAGGAAGGTCAGCTGAGACGATGAAAAATGGTCAATTCTTTATTGTTATGAAGTATGAATTCAGGGCATATTGCCCTATTAATTTGATCTGACATATATTGTGAGAGCTATGAATAATTTCTAACACAGGTAAAATGAAGAGCTTCATGTTAATGGTTTAGAAATTATAGCATCAAATGTGTTTTATAGGTCACACTTACATTTGCTTCTTTTCATTTGGAACTTAAAATATTTGATATATCGAAATATGCAGTTCATAGATTAGAATGTAAGTGTACAAAGGCTAAAAGCTGTTATATAGACTTGAAGTTGTAAGGATGCATTCAAGTAAGTGAAGCAAACCCCTGACTTACACCATAGGGCTCAATCACATGTGGCAAAAAGAACCCCAGTTATATCAAGTCTGCTGTTATTTAGATCGTTTTATAAATTTCTCTTCACATGATGCATAGGTAAGTGGAGTTGGAAGGGGCCTACAAGGCCATCAAGTCCAACCCCCTGCTCAATGCAGGAATACAGTCAAAGCATATCTGCCAGGTGATTATCTAAGTTTTTCTTGAATGCCTCCAGTGTTGGCACACTCACCAATTCCCAAGGTAACTGGTTCCACTGCCGTACTGCTCTAACAGTCCAGATGTTTTTCCTGATATTCAACCAAAATCCGGCTTCCTTTAATTTGAACCCATTGTTGCGTGTCTTGCACTCTGGGATGATTAAGAACAGATCTTGACCCTCCTCTGTATGACAGCCTTTCAAACATTTGAAAAGTGCTATCATATCACCCCTCAGTCTTCTTTTCTCAATGCTAAACATGCCCAGTTCTTTCAGCCTTTCCTCATAAAGCTTGGTTTCCAGCCCCCTGATCATCCTTGTCACCCTCCTCTGAACTTGTTCCAATTTGTTAGCATCCTACTTGAAGTGTGGTGTCCAGAAATGGACACAATACTCAAGGTGAGGCCTAACCGGTGCTGAATAGAGGGGAACTAGCACTTCGCGGGATTTGGAAACTATACTTCTATTAATGCAGCCTAAAATAGCATTGGCCTTTTTTGTAGCCACATCACACTATTGGCTCATATTTAGCTTGTGATCTATGACAATTCTCTGAGTACGATTCTGTAGCCAGTGGTGTATCCACCTGACACTTGATCTATCCAGCCCACACCTAGTTAGCTTGCTAATCAGGATATCAGGATATCACTTTGTCAAAAGCTTTGCTGAAGTCAAGATACACAATGTCTACAGAATTCCCTGTCTATCTGGGAGGTGACCTGATCAAAAATGAGATTAAATTAGTTTGGCAGGATTTGTTCTTGACAAATCCAAATCCATGTTCGCTTCTAGTTATTACTGCATTGGTTTCTAGGTGCTTGAACAATGACCGCTTTATGATCTGTTCCAGAATTTTGACTGGGATTGATGTCAAGCTGACTGGCCTGTAGTTCCCAGGTTCCTCTTTTTTGCCCTTTTCATAGATAAGGACAATATTGGCCCTCCTCCAGTCCTCTGGCACCTAACCCGTTTCCCATGATTTCAAGAAAATAATAGATTGCAGCTGGAGCCAGTTCCTTCAGTATTCTCGGATGCAGTTCATCCGGCCCTGGAGATTTGAACTCATTCAAGGTGGTAAGGTTTTCTTGATTATTTATTTATCTATCTCCAGCTGCAATCCTGTCCCTTGCAATGTTTCCTGCTTTGAATTATTTGAGGGGGGGAGGGGTTTTTAAACCCTACTCTTCATAACATTTTTAAAAAATCTTCTTCTTCCCAATGCTATTCAAAAGGGAAAAGAAAAATGAAAGCCAAGATATGAGAGCGAGAGATATGCAGGGAAATAAGGAAAAGGGGGGGGGAAGGGGAAAGGGTGGAGGTGAGAACAAAAAGAAGGGAGAAAAATGAAAAGTGGAGAAAGGAATCTGGAAGTGAAAATTAAAACGGGAAAGAAAGAAGGGTTACAGGTGGTACCATATTTGCCGGTGTATAAGGCGACTGGGCATATAAGATGACCCCCCAACATTTCTACTCAAAATGTAGAGTTTGTTATATACTTGCTGTATAATATTACCCCTTCTTCCACATGCGTGATTCTGGTTCCTTTTACTGGGAGAGAGCGAGGGTTTCCTGGAAGAAGGACAGCATCAGCGCCAAACAGCAGACTGTCAGGAAGCAGCAGAGAGGCGGCAGCCATTTTGAGAGGCAGCAGCCATGTGGTCACATCTCAAAATGGCTGCCTCCTCTCTGCTGTTCCCGACAGTCAGCTGTTCAGTGCTAGAGTCAGGCTGTTCCCTGGCTAGGAGCAGGGCTCTACTCGGTCTTACTACCAGGTAAGTGACTTCGCTGGGAGAGAGGGAGGGTTTGCTGGACGTGCACCTGGCGTACAAGATGCCCCCCCCACTTGGAGGCATGTTTTTCAGGGCCAAAAAGTCATCTTGTACGCCGGCAAATACGGTATATACCACCAGGTTTTGCACCAACTAATAGAAGTGACAGGAAAATAGCAACATATTGCTTACAAATTATTTTTTAAAAAAAGAAAGAACATTTTAGGGCAGCAGAGAATTCCAGAAACAGGATGGCAAATAAATTAATTTATACAGGATAGCATGTGTAGCCTACAGAACCGTTACAAATAACAAGAAGTGACTGAAACATGTGAATGGGCCATGTGGTGTGTGTATATATATATATGCATACACACACCACATAACCACAGGAAAAATATATCGATTCAAGAAAGCAACGAAAAGAATTGGCATAACTAGGGTTCTTTTGGCATGTATGATTGAGCCCTTAGAAAGGAACAGTCCCCAGGAGGCTGTATATATGCTGCCCTGTAATACCTTTAGCACTCTCTGGGTCGTTTACATTTTAATTATGTACACTTTGTCTCCCCCCAGCAAGCTGGGTACTCAATTTACCAACCTTGGAAGGATAGAAGACTGAGTGAACCTTGAGCCAACTACCTGGGATGGAATCCAGGTCTTGATCAGAGTTTTGGCTTCAGTACAGCAGTTTAACCACTGCACTACATGACAACAATCCATGTTATTTCTAATCTTCTATCTTATTTCCACTAAGAAGGGTTTTTTTTTAGTTGCAATAATCCTTAATAGTCATATATACCCTGAATTTTGTCTTGTCTTATACTTCTGTAAAAATGTCAGTTTTTGAAGCACTGTGTAACTGCTTTTTTCCCCTTGGACTTTGATTTTCCATGGAGCTATATTCCATATCTCCTGTATCTGCATATTGGTAAATTATGGCATGCTAAACATCTCTGCCAGGAGAAAAAAATGGCAGGGAAATTACGGACTGGTATAGCAAACAACCATCTCACCATACATTACGGCTCAGCTTATCACTGCTCAACTACTACTACAGGTCATCTTTCAAGTGCTATGAATCAGTTCCACAAGTGCATGTGTTCTATTAAAAAAACCAACAACAAGCCTAATAAAAACAAAACAGCCAAAAACAAAATGTATGCTCTGAATAGCTCTTTGATAAATTAATATAATCAACATAAAGAACAATATAGTGACTGGCTTATGTGACAATGATAAAATATCATCATGCTAATTTCTGGCAGTTCTTAGAAACCTAAGAATGATTCAATTGATTATTTCTAAACTTGCACGTTACAGATTGGGTTAAGATTTGCTCTACCCAAAAGGTAGGCTTCCATCAAGGAATGTGATAATTATTCTTCCTTCCCCCCCCCCCCCCGCTTGCCTTCTTCCAATCCATTTCCAATGGCTTTCAAGGTTTCGTCTAGATAGGGATTCCCTCTGGGGCAAACATATTCAATGCTAGAATTTCCTTACCTGAAATTATACACAGCCATTGCCTGGAAAGATATGCACACCATTTTGCTGGCTGAGATATCCCAGTGAAGGCAAGAAAGAAGCTAGAAAATCTCATATGAAGCCATAAGAAGAAAAGCAGGAAAATTTATATCTCTTGCTTCCATCTATTCACATAGAAAAATGGAATCCAGCTGTGAATTTCAGGTGGAAAAAGAGGACAAATGATGATCCCCCCCCCCCACCGATTCCTTTCATCCCTACGGTCTCCAACATGGCCTTCCATGGTTCCAGGAGCTGCCCAAGCTTCTTTCAAGTGTAAAGCTAGATCCTTCCCTATGATTTTCAGCAAATAGGCATTACAGTATGTTAAAATGCCTTGAAATTACAGAAATCCAATCAATATCATACTATAAATAGAGCAGCAATGAGCTTCCTTCCATGGAATTAGCCCAGAGAGATATACTGAGCAAATGTATTTTAAGACATCTTAGTATTATCTTCAGTATTTGAAATAATGATTTCATTTCAAATTAATTGCAGAGAGCCTTTTGATTTTTCCTATATTAAATATGCTTTGGCAAAAAGATCATTTCTCATAATGTAGATCAACAGACATTTAATCAATCTGTTTTTTTCTTTAATTCACCAGCATATCATATCATAATAATTTGCCAAAGTTTCTTTCCCACTGAAAAAAAAAGGAAGTGATGTGGGGACATCAGCGTTCTTTGAAATGGACCTTAGGATGAATTGAATACATCAAAATAGCAACAGCCACCTGCCAGCCCTACACTTGGAGCCAGGCTGGATAGAACTAAAATAAATAAATAGCACTAAATGAATAAACGAAAAATATGTGAAGGTAGTCTGCAGTCTGAACAGGAGGCCCTTCATCTCTCACTGAGGAGGAACAGTTCTGTCAGTCTTTTATCAAGGGTTTTATTTTCTTCGGACTACAGGCATAACTTTTTGCATTCTTCCCTGATAATACCTCTGTTTTCAATCCATCAAAGTTTCCAATTTATTTTTCTCTGGCTTCTGTAGTTGAAGCTTGAATTATGATTACACTGATAGGTTTTCTAGGAAGTCTGACTCGCATTTGCAGTCAGATATGCATTATAGTACATAAATGCTTTTGCTATGTCCCTCTTCATTATTAGACACACCTTGTTTTTTTTTTTTTTTGAGGTTGACAACTCCATAGATAAGCATTTTGTAATTATCTGATTGAAAATCTCCTTCACCAAGCTACTTTAATTTGATCACCCCAACTACTACAATGTTTAAACATGCAATTGCTTGATTCATAGTTTTGAGATTATGTCTGTTCATACAGTTCTCATTCCAAGTGCATATCAAAGTTTAAGTCTTTCCGTTGTTGCAATAATTCCAGGCAACACCAACTTCTTTAATTCTAGAAGCTTCATTTTCTACATGCCATGAACACAAAATACTTCAGAGTTGTAAAAATACAAAAATCTTCCAACTATGGAAAACTGTAAGCATGACTTTTTAGAAAATACTGTATATGAAAACTAAACTTACATTGTAGGTGAAACTTAAGTCAGACTGCAATATAAAATACAGGATCAAAAATACAATAAAATATCAAAGAGAGTGTTTTAGTTACACTCTAAAAATGTAGGAGCTTGAGCCTCGTGGCACAGTGGTTAAACTGCTGTACTGCAAAACTGCTCACAACCCGGGGTTCAATCCCAGGTAGCCGGCTCAAGGTTGACTCAGCCTTCTATCCTTCCGAGGTCAGTAAAATGAGTACCCAGATCACTGAGGGGGTGGGGGAATGTGTAGCCTGCATGATTAACTTGTAAACCAACCAGAGAGTGCTTGAAGTGCTACGGGGCGGTGTATATAAGCAGCATGCTTTTTACTTTTTTCTTTTCTTTTTTTTAAAGCATAATAAGGCACATTTAAAAACTGAGAGCACATCTCTGGGTCCACACCTTCCTCCAATCTGCAAATGATTTCTTTCTCCAGGGCCTGGAAATCCAGGGGTCTTGAGCTCCAAGAAAAAAAAATAATTCCATGGAGGAATAGTGTTGTTCCTACAATTGTTGGAACTCCAGAAACCTGTAACATGAAATCTGGCAGACTACCACCATGTTATTTTTTGACTAACATTTTGAAAACCATGCAGGAATAAAACTCTGTAGCATAAAGCCCTTGTAACAACAGGACCTTTTACAATATCACGATTTCCCAGTGGTGTAGTGGATAAACCGATTTCCTAGGACTCTGGAGAACTGGGTTCAAATCCCCGCTTGGCCATGAAAGCTCACTGGGGGGGGAGTGCAACTGGTCAGGCCACTCCTTAAATATCTGACTGACCTCGAAAGCCCAGTTAGAGTTGCTCTTAAGTCAGTTCCAACTTGACAGTGCAGAACAGACACAAAATCCTGAAGCACTTCACCATTGTGAACTAAAAAAATTATACTCACTGAAAGAATGCATTATAGTACGTACTTACAAACACTGCTTCATGTTTAGACATAATTTGTAACATAAATGAATTCATTGTAACATAAACAGTTCAACCGTCAGGAAATGTTATTGTTCAGTGACCTTGCTGGCTGGCTAATTGTTTTAGACCTACTGTAGTAAAGTATTACTCAAGTCTCAGTTTTTAAAGCACTTTTATTTTCAGAGCTGATTCTTCCTTACTCCCCTTAATTAATTTTACACACCAAGTTCAAACCTTGACATCTCTGCTTCTGTCACCTTTGGAACAATCAGTTCTCTACTACTGCTGTGACTGTTAATTCCTGAAGGGAATAAAGGCATTTGAGTCTAGGCTCTCAGCTTGAACCATTTCTCCTGGACTGAACCTGGATCATATGATCCATGACTGGACCTGGTTAACTAAAGTTTCAAACAATACTCAGATCACTATTGAACGGGCTTTGTTACAATATATTCTAAGTGGTTTTCTCCTTCAGTTCAAGTATCGTGCAAATGAAAGACAGAAGTGAGCATTCTGTTTTTCAGAGAGAACAGCATTTTTTAAAAAAAAATACTGGTCAGAGTGTATTTCTACAGAGCTATTCTACATTAAAGTTTCCAGTATAAGTAGAATAATTGCATGTGGATTTGTACAGCTAGGAAGCACAAATAAAAAGAGGTTTTTCTTTTCTGGATGACTGAAGAAGCATGTTCCATTTGCACTGAACAACTCTCAGATATGCATTTTGAACTGCACGTTAATTGTTTAAAAATATCCTCATATACACATGTACAGTAGTTGAATTTAAAGGAGTAATGATATGCCATCTTCAAAAATCATTCCTAAAGTCAACTTTTGATCTACATGTTTGCTTTGACAAATCTATGCACACAGGAGCAAGGGCGCGAACATAATACGACATACATGGTCTACCTTCATGACCTCCAATGTAATCATAGAATCATAAAACCATAAAATAATAGAATAATGGAGTTGGAAAAGACCTACATGGCCACCAAATCCAATCTCCTGCTAAATGCAGGAATCCTAGTTAATGCATATCTGACAAAAGGCTCTCTAGCTTTCTTTTGAATGGCTCCAGCATTGAAGAGGTCACCATCTTCCAAAGTACAGTGGTGCCTCACACAATGAGCGCCCCGTAGAGCGATGAATTCGCTCTACGGGGACGTTTTTTCGATCGCTAATGCGATCGCAGAGTGACGGCCCCAATGGGCGAAAATCGCAGAGTGAAGGTCGGTAAGCGGTTCGCTTACCGACCTTTGCTGTGCGACCCTCCGATCAGCTGTCCGGCAACTACAAAATGGCCAGCGGAAGCCCCAAAATGGCCACGCGCAGCGTTTTCATGCCCTCGTTAAGCGAGGGGAGGGCGTGAAAATGGCTGCCGGCCATAGGGAAGCATCGCTGAATGGTGAGTATTCGGCCAAATTGGAACACATTAAACCATGTTTAATGTGTTCCAATGGCTTTTCCTGCCCCGTTCAACGATGCTTTCACACAGCGAGGGTTAATCCGGAACGGATTAACCTCGCTGTGCGAGGCACCACTGTAAGTGGTTCCATTGCTCTAACATATTGGAAGTTTCCCCTGATATTCAACCAAAATCTGGCTTCCTGTAACTTGAGCCCAATATTATTTGCCCTGAGCTTCAGTGACTGTGAACAGATGATGCCCCTCCACGGTATGGCAGCCTTTCAAGTATTTGAAAAGTGCTATTGTATCTCCCTTCAGTTTTCTTTTCTCAAGGCTAAATATGCCCAGTTCTTTGCATCTTTCCTTCTGTGGTTTTGTTTCCCATGCCCTGGTCATCCTTGTTGCCCTCCTCTGATCCTGTTCAAGCTTCTCTGCATCCTTAAAATACAAGGCTTAGAAAACCATATAGTCCCAACTGTTGTGAACGATACCTTTCTCCCAAAATAATAACAATAATTGTATAAAATCTGACTAGAAGCTATTTTAATTTTGTTTCACTTTCAATTTAGTTCATGTTAGAAAAAAAATAATATGAGAGAAATCAAGACTATTTCCTTATTTACTAATGAGTTTGAATAGAACCTCAGAACCAAATCTCCCTAAGTAGTAGGTTTAACTGTCAATTGATAAATAATTTAGAGCTCTAATATCTCTTCCAAGTAAAAATATATTAACATCCAAAGTGGTTGAATCAATGAAATCATGTCTACAGTATTAATTTCCACAAAATATTTGGAGCAATATCTTGAAAGTAACACTGAATTTCATATTGATCAATAACACTTGGGATTGCTTAAACAGAATGAATTGTTCTGCTCATGGATTGATACTTCTGAATTTATAATTTGATTTTCAACAAGGTTAAGATTTCCAGTACCTTAATTTATCATTACTGGACTAGTACCACTTTCTTGATTTCCTCCTCCCAACCCATCAAGACCTTAACCTTTATTAATAAATTAAATATTAATTCCATCACCTACCTTGATCCCAGCCCTTTTAATAAAATCTCTACTGCAATTAATTTTCTATTCATTTCAGTCCCCACAAATTCTTCTGCTCTCTCTGTCTCTAGAAAAGAATGATATACAGCTCATGGCTGTCTTTTTCTTTACTTGGCCAGCCCATTCCATGTCTGTCAACTGTTGTTTTATGGGAAGCAGGTGTAATGCATGGATTAGGACTGGGGCTATGGCATTCTCCTTTCCAGTATGTGCTTCTTTGTGATACATATATGTGCCATGTTGTGCAATACATGTGCTTCTTTGTGATGCATGTGAATAACAAATTCATTCCTCTGTATTTCATTCAGTGAGTGCAAAAGTCTGAGGGAGAAGAAAAATCTTTTAGATTTTGCAGCTTGCTTTTTTTTTTTTGCATGTCCACCCACTTACTAAAAGTCTGTGCACATTTTAGAACTGCATGAATTTTTCTTCAAGCATTTTAGAGATGTTAACAAGGACCTTTTCATTTTTATCCTGCAAAACATACCTCAACTTCAACAATCCATGTACAGTATTTCTAGAAGCAAATTGTGTTTGGATGCAAGTGACCATGATTTAAACAATCTACACAGAGAGAGAAATGCATCCATCAGTTTCCAGCACATCCACAGTGCCCCTCACTGGCATTTTGCATGACGAAAGCCAGTAGGCGCATGACAAAGATGGACAACCCTCTCACAACAACAAGCAATATATGTGTAGAATGTAATTTCTTGTTTGTTCCGTTGTATGTGTGAATGAAGAACAGCAAATTTGTTTCTCATCTTATAAAAGAGGGGTCTATTTTGTGGTATCATCAGCAAGGGAAGAGAACAAAATTTTGTGTGAGAGGCACTATGCAAAGAAGCCAAGTCACATGCTGGACATAAATTGCACAACATGGCAATGGCTAATTCATCACCCGGTCTTTCTATGCTTACTCTGTGAGCATGCTTTGCTTCACAAAAGGAAATGTGCCCGTTTTGTGCAAAACATAAGTAGAAAGTATATTTTTCTGTTGTTTTTTTTAAATCCTATTCTTTTGTGAATGCTGTTGCTGACCCCCAAAAGTATTGGTCATTTCACTCTTATAGTGGAGCCAAACAATGTTACAGCAGTTGTCTATATTAATAGGATATCTCATTGTACTGAAGCACATTTTATTATCAAGCACAAGAAAATTCGTAACTGTTTGTCACCTCCTTAGTGCAGAGACAGTATTTGTATAAATTATGATGACTTCAATGAGGAAAATAATACTCTTGTTTTTGCTTTTCTCTAGAAATAAAGGACATTGTGGTGCTTGAACATTCTTCCCAGAGATGTTGAATCAAGACAGCCCAACTCAATGAGAATGAAGAACTTTGAGAGCACTCTTCACATCTTGTTTGGTGAAGGGGTGAAGAATTCATTGCATTTCTCAAGCAAAGGCCAATTAGGTTTTCAAGATGGTGCCTTGAGATTATTGCCACGGTAACTTGTTCCAGGTGAGTGGTGAGGTGCAAATTAGACTCTCCTGGAAGCAATCCTGTAAAGAAAATTTGGGATGCCTTTGACATGGAAACTTCAAAACAGTGTTAAGAGAAGGCTCCAAATAGTTCGATACAATTTACAGTGAATAATAGAGGGATGATGGACACAGGTCAAGCACAAAATGCTAGAAGACAAAGTATAAGAGACTGAGAAATGCAGTATGTCTTCAATAAATAAACCACAAATGGCTGATGCCCAGAGTCTTCCCTCTTCATACGTACCTATATTTATTGTGAAACAACCAGGCTTGAAATAGTGTTTGGGATTCATTTAAATTTTTTCTTCTGATTTGTACTACATATGATACATGTCATTTGTGTGTTGAATCCAGAACTCACCAAAAGCATTCATAAAACATGATATAGTGATGACTGCTCTTCTAACATGACATGTTTACTCATTTTTCCAAACTTGAATATTCTTGGCTGCCACCTTCTGGTCATAAGAATATTGCGTTACAGCATTCTTACCACCTTCATAAGCCATCCTAAAGTAAGACACTTTCCTGATCTTTCTTCCTCGCCCAACACACACACACACACTTTGCTTCCTCTTTTCCCCTCCCCTTATATTTCTGCTTTATTGTAATGTTCACCTTTATAGGAAAGGAAACTGGGAAAAGTAGTGTACTACAATGAAGATATTAAATGCATTTTAAAAAGAGGAGGTCTGTGGCATTAGATCTAGGGCACAGAATGACTATCATGGAGTCAAACACAGGTTAATGACCAAAGCAACATCACAGCCTTTCTGTTGTGCAATATTAGACATGTCAATTGGCAGCAGTTCCAAGCTGCATCAGTAACAAAACTGTAAATAGAGAACTCAGACCTTTATCCATACCTGCAATACGGTAATACTGCGTTGGTTAGAGGGCAAGTGTAAGAATTACCAAGTTAATGTGTGTGAAAGCCTCAATACTCAATAATAAAATGCTAAATACTGTATTTATTTACTCAGGGTTGCAGTAAAAAAAATTGCTATGCAAACTGCTCAGTATTATCATTTCAACCATGGATGACAATGGAAGTAGAACAATGCTCCCTGAGATTTTTCCCCTTGGCATTATATTAAGATCATAATACAAGCAGAATATACCACAAGTTAGGAAAAGCCCAGATGAATTGAAGTACAGCCTAAGCAGCCAAGATGCCTAGGAGCTCTTCTCTTGCTTACAGTCTATATTAATGCATATTAGAAATGAGATCGTTGTGGTTTCCCAGCATACTTTGATAACGGGATGGGAAGGGAGCAGAATTGGATAGACGGAGATTTTAGTTTGTTAAATACAAATCTACAAATAATTCAGAACCTTCCAGTATAACTGCAGGGCCATTTTTAGCTCCACTGAACAGTGTGATTTCATTATTTAATCCTGAGATTAATAGTTGGTACGGAAACCTCTTAATCTCATACAGAAAAGCCTAAGGAATATTACACTGGATGAATCTCACTCCTTTGAGAGTACGGCCAATGTACCAGTCATAAATAATTTAAACCTCAGACATCACCAGCATACGCAAACTTCACTCAAATGTTCTGGAGTCACTTCTTCGACTATTGCACATGACGGGGGATGTCAAGAATAGTGAATTCTCTCACCAGATCCAATGATTGACTAATGTGTTTTTTGTCTCCAGTACACATGCCTAGTCTCCAAGAAAATAACCCAGTTCATAGAAAGCTAGCATATAAAGGGTAAGAATTTACCCTAGCAAGCCCAGGCACTACCAGTAGACAGAGTGGAGCAAGCGGCAGATCTTGGGTGGCATAAAAGAACCGCACATTTTTAGTTGCTTCGCTTGTGTTTGTGTTTTCATTGCTAGAAATTAGGAGGAGAGCTTGCTAGGTTGTTTGCTTTCTGCCCCAAAATAACTTGTATACCTCTGGTGCTGTACGCTTTCCCTTAGGGGATAGTTGGAAACTGGTTTCCCACAAAAAAGCAGCACAAAAAAGGAGCTGCCAAGCGGGAAGGGAGATCAACCTCAGTGATGGCTGTTGAAAAGGAATGTTCTGATAAGGGAGTGGTCAATTCGCTATGGCCATGAATAGGGATGTTCATAGCTGTAGCCCTCTTATACAGTTCTACTGTAATGTCCACTTTGCAACTTTTTTGCCTGTTCCCCTTCTTGTACTACTTGTAATCATTTTTAAATATCAGTCTTTTTCATATATATCATATACAAGCTTTTCTATAGTTTCCTAGCAGATGAAAAGACTTATAGCTCATTTTCTTCACGTAGTAAGAGGTGACTGAGCCTACAAAAAAATCAAAATGGCTTCCATTCACATCAACCCCTAAATTTAGAAAACCAAAAAAAAACAATCACGATTGTACCTGTTTCTGTACATATATTTTGCTAATGGTACATGCAAGAGGACTCGAAAGCATGCAGATATTGTGTCTAATTCTCATCAGTTAAGCAATGGATGTGCATGACCTTAATCATTGTCTTTCTTTGTCTCATTTAATGGCAGAAACCAAAAAAAGGGTTTAGGGTGACTAAAATTCCTCACCATAGGTTTTCCTTCTCTGAATGAACATGATGCGCTTTATTTCTTCACTTTGTTTTTCAGTATGGTTCTCCTCTACCTGGTGAGTGGTAGCAACTAAATTCCTTTCACTCTTCCATGGGGGTGGTTTATAGATTAAGAAGTTAATGGTTGTGAAGATCTCTCCCTAAATGCCAAGGCATAATTACACAAAGCGATTCATGCCATGTGATTGCAGATGCCTCATATTAATAGGGCTTCAGCCCTGCCTATTACTCACTTTCTCAAAGTGACCTTTTTCATGACAGTCTTTTCTGTGTTTTTTTTTTTTTTGCCTGTGTGTTCTAATCACATAAGAGGTAGCCCCAACATTTCCAAGACTCCCTTAAGAAATCAAAAGGAGAATACCAATTCAATCAGTGTCCTCAGGCCCTTAATAAATAAACTCAACTGTGATTAGCATCTGCTGCGGCTTACTCAGTCATATCTTGCAAGTAATTAAGCAAGTCCCTTCCAAGTCATTACTTGATTGCTTGGCACATCTCATCTCAGGCCATGAGGGCAATAGTTAAGCATCTGTGTGTCATCCATTATATGCTGTCCAAGTTTGTTTGTTTTCTGGAAGGGCTGGCGAGGAGAAGAAGGGTCTCTTTACAGTTTAAAAAATGGATGACATTTGGTCCTCAGTCATTCTGGTGGATTAAAAACACTGGGGAAGATTCAAGAGATAGGCACAAATTTATCAAAAGCAACATTAAACCGTTAGGTGTAGGGGAATAAATACCCTCATGAGAACGTACTAAATGGGGAAATGTGGCTTGGAGCTTCCTATCCAAGGCAGCATATTCAGTATTGATCATTAGGATGTTGAGTGGTTGCAGGCTGTAAGCCAGTAACGTATTTAGCAGTCCATGATGTACATGTGGTAGGTCATCCTACAGTGGAGGAGTATGCCCTCCTGTTTGGATTTTGGGCCTCTGGTGCTGTAACATCTCATGAACTGTGCTTGTGGTCAGAATCTACAAAAGTGTGTTTCAAGATCCAGTTTTTCTCTCATTACAGCTCTGCTTCATTCACAGAGGAATGAGATGCCACTCGACCACGCATCACAGCCCTCTTATCTTTTCCCACTGCAGATTCCATCTTTTTTCTTAATACATAAAATATGTCGGGGGGGGGAATAGAGTTTTGCATTTTGGGCAATACCTTCAAATTCATAGTGTTAGATGCTTCTCCTGGAAGCACATCGTATTTGGGATTGGCAAAGGAATGCTCTCCCGTGCCATCTTAAATGGTTATTCGTACTTGAATTTTGTTTCCTGTTGCATTTGAGGGCTTATTCTGCTTCTTGCTTGCTTCTTTTTTCTTGTTTTTATGATTTAGTTTTTTTTCTATTAGTGGGCAGGTACATGGGTGGTTATGTGTGTATTTGTCGTTAGCCATCCAGAATAGTGGCTTGCCACTAGATGGGTGGTGTGTGTGTGTGTGTGTGTGTGTGTGTGTGTTTATATTTATATTTATATTTATATATAAATATAAAAAATAAATAGATAAGTAAATAAATAAATAGATATAATAAATCAATCAATAAATAGATATGCTAAATCAATAAATAAATATTCATAGCATTTTAGAAGAGATGGGTATGTTAGTCTGTGCTAGCATGTCATGCAAAAATAGAACAAAAAAGATGAAAGTGATGTGTCACTTTAAAGACTAACTGTTATGTGTTAATGTGAGCTTTTGGGGACAATTCTATTTCTTCAGACATAAGTTAGTGGAGATTATTTACTGTTTATTTATTTATTGTTTCAGCTTGATATACCGCACCTGTTAGTGCCTCAGCACTACTCTGGGCAGTTTACAGCTGTCTGAAATGGTGGGCTAGGCCATGAAAGTGCACATTAAAATACAGCAGTCATTCTTTAAGATGCCACAACATTTTTCTCTTCTTCTTTTTTTTAAATTTTGTTGTTCCTGACATATCCCTAGATTGTAAGTCTTCTGCGGCAAATTGTGTGGAGAAGACCAAATTACTGTCCACCTCACAAGAAACCTTGAACTGGTAATGGTGAGCTTGGATTGCTTCACTTTCTGTTAAGATGAACGGGAGTCTTCTGACTCGAAAACAGACCGAGAAAGCTCTGTTGTGGAACAAATGTCTAAAATGAGCTTTCATGTCTACATGTGACATCATAGGAAACGATTTTGGTTGTTGGCATATAAGTATGAGAATGGCCTGTTTCTAGCATCTGATCTACGAAACCAATTCCCATATGGAAATTAGGATGTGGGTGTTGCTGTTACTGAACATTGAACAGGCACTTGTACATTACCTCCTTCATTTCCGAGGAAAACATAGAGAATCTGCCTGCATGGTTTGCCTTTCAGAGCCAAACCACATATTATTTAGGATATGTTTGAATGGTCTCCAGAAGATGTGACTTAGAAACATTGAAAAGTTACACTCACAAGAATAAGGCTAGAAGATTGGCTCAGTGGGAGGCAAAGGAGAGAGAAATGCAGGGTACTCCTACTTTTTCACTCCATGGGGCAAAATAGCTTAAGAAGAGAGATTTTGAGGAGAAAACTGCTAGAAAAGGTTAAGCAGGCTTTTCTTTCACTGGCATTGGTCCACTCCAACAGGCAGCAGCAGTGCAGTTAAAAAGAAAAATCAGAAGAGCATCCACGTTTCCTCCACACAACATCTGCTTTGCTCAAAGCAGTGAATATACTGATTTTCTTTCTCCAATGACTTCACTCTCAGGTATTGTGATGAAACAGAGGGCATTTCAGCCGTGTCCTCATGTTAAATTGAATAAAACTAAGCTGCACTGGAAAATTAAGCCCTTTTTATGAATTTCAAGAAAGAAGATTATAAATAATGCCCTTTGAATTTGAAGATGAAAAGTGACTGAACCCAAGAAAAGCCGGGGGTATGGGGGTGATGTCTGATCACTATTCTTTCAAAGATTGTACAGGAAATGGGTATTCTTAGAACTCCATGGTTTGGTATGTACATTCCAGCATTGATTGTACTGCTGTACAATTAAGACGTCTTCAGATACCTCTGTTCCGTGTTGTATGGTGTGAGGCATAAACTGATATTTTACTGCTCCAAAGGATTGATCTAATTTTTCAATCAGAATTTTTTAGTCTAACAATTAGCAGCACAGTTTCAGAACTTGATTATTAAAAAAAACAAATTGTCTCCATACTTCTTGAATTGGGGAATATTCAAGCTAACATGTGATCAACAGCTACATTAAACTACATCAGCATGACTGCCTCCAACATTAGCTCATTCAAGAAAGTCTATGCCGGGCAAACATAAAATCATAATACCAAATGTCTGATCAACAACAGTAAGTGCTGCTGTATCCTTTAACCCAGTGGTCCCCAACCTTGGGCCTCCAGATGTTTTTAAACTACAATTCCCAGAAGCCTTCACCACCACCCCTGCTGGCCAGGACTTCTGGGAGTTGAAGTCCAAGAACATCTGGAGGTCCAAGGTTGGGGACCACTGCTTAACCTCTTTTAGAATAGATACAGGGAACAGGTTTCTCATGCCCATCTTTGACATGATTAGTCTTCAGCTCTCATCATGTTTTAGTGGGGATGGCAGTCCAGCTGTATCTGGAGCAATTCATTTCTCTAATGATCAAGAAGTTTGCTATAAGGTGCTTCACCTCCATTAATTTTCAGTGGTGATCTCAGGAAGTGGCCTCAGCTGCTTGATGCTTATCTGTTTGCCTGCTTTTTGGCCTGGCTGCTTGAGCTGGTATTGTTAACAAGACTCAGGGAACTGAAAGTAAGGAGGAGTCAGACAGAAAGAAAGGGAGAAATTATGTCCAAGTGAATTGTATCCAGACTCTTTCTAGACCCCATTTTTTAATTTCAAGAAAGTGCTAGTTTTAGAGCCAGGTGTGGATCCATCTCTCTGTTTAACATATCCCAATTCAGTGCATTACCTTGTGATCATGTCTCTCCTTTGAAAATCATGAGGGATTTAATACATCACACAACAAATCAAATAGCCTTGTGGCTCCTTAAAGACAAAGGAATAAATTGCACTGTCCGTCCCAATTAAAGAAGATCAATTGAATGAATGGGACTTGTTGAATCTGCACTTCTGCTAGGTTAGACTGATTCAATAGGTCTAGGTCAAGTAGCTCTTTACATCTTTCTTAGCAATTAACCAGTCCTTCTGTACATGCCTTGTGAGTGCTTTGCTCCTCAACTGGAAAGGACAATGGTTTTTCACAAAGACTCTCTAAAAAGCCTCTTGTCTTGGTCTCTATTGAAGGCGAGGAATCTCAAGGTTTTCCAACTCATATTTGAGAGACCACATGTAGTCTAGACAGCCTAAATTGATTAGAATGAGACATTTAGAAAGTATTCTTCACATTCTTACTCTGATTCAATCAATATGTGAATAGGAGAATTCACATCCATCTGTTGAGTCAGACAATAAAGCCACTGTTACAAGCTTAGATCCCATTCATTAAAACTCACATTACATCTGGATCCAGATTTACATGTATTGATCTGTGCTGGTACCCATGCCTCTCCATGGCAGCCATCCAGCACTTGAAAATGCTGCACAGATGACAATGGTGTCTGCTCAGTCATGTGAATGCTAGTGTAGCAGTGGAGAGGAGACAGCAAAAGACAACAAAGCCCTTCATTTCTTGGAAAGCTGATCTTGGCTTTTACTCAGAATTAACAGAGAGAAATAAGCTCTGAAAACATAGTATGTTTCGAGTGTTTTTGTACCATCAATACGAAACAGCCACCTGCATTATCAGGTACAGTTTTTCTGCACCTGTAATGGAAAACTACTGTGGAAGAATCCAGAGTAAACAACACACTGTAAACACGCCACTCGCCTGTGCCACTAAGCAACATAGTATAGCCTTTAATTGTGTCGCACATGAAAAAAAATGCTGAACTCAGGAAAAAGAGACATCACAAGGATTATTAGTGACACATAGAATGCAAAACAGATGATTAAAGCAAGTTAAAACCCATGCAGGGTTTCCCCCCTGCCCATAGAATAAAAACGAAAAATGCCTGATCTTACTGATCAAGAGTCAAGAAATGCTTGTGGTTGCCGAGAGATGCAGCCTTCCAATTGTTTTTCGAATGCAGCTCCCATTAACACTACACAGCAGAGTCAGGTGTGTGGAATGAAAGCAACTGCAGTCCACAACATTTGGAAGACCATATGTTTCCTTATCCCCTGGCACCATCCCTGGTGCAGATCTTTGGGCTGTAGAATAGACCTGAAGGACTAGAAACACTTCTTGTTGCTATTCCTCTCCTAGCGGATGACACCATTTCCACCTCAATTCTGGATGCAGCTGCTCTAAACAATTGTTGCATCCAAATGAATTCAGTCACTAAGCATTCCTCCTTCTTTTCCCATTTGTTTCACTTGAAGACCAGCTATAACAATTTGTACTTTTCATTTCTTGTTTGTGACCTAGTAGTCAATGGCTGAAATCTTTTTGCTCGACATAGTAAATCGCAACTAGAGGAGGCCCACTGATTTAGAGGGAGGCCATTGATTCAGTTGGAACTTGGCAAGTCAACTACTCCATAAGTCCCATTGATTCAATGGGTCAATTGTGGTTGTGACTTACTACACTAAGCAACACGATTTTAGCCAGTAGGTTAATTTGCCCATTGCTTCAGTGGGGAAAACATTCTCATATAAATGAATTCAATTGCAGGATCACATTATGCTGTCAATATAAATCAACATTTGAGACTGGGATGGTGTAGGCAGACTTTCAACTTTAAAACAAAGTTAGATGTATTGCCTGAAACCTTTGTGACTGGATAGAAATATAGAAACAGACATATACATTTACCATCAATCTGATATATTTTTGTGATCTACTAATTCCTCCCTGAAATATTATGTATCTAACCAAAAAGGTAATTTTTCCACATATCTTCTATATTAATATTCTTGAATCAAAACAGAACTCAGTTAAACTATCTGAGCAATTCTTTAAAATGAGAGAAAGAACATAATCTCTACAAAGGTTTTGAATCATAGATATATTTGACAAGCCAGGTATCTAAAGTATTGTCATCAATATCAATTTAATGTGAGTTATCCATCTTGTAAAAACAATTTCTGATAACCTATCTGTCATTCACATAATATCTATATGAATCAGGCCGACATTCAGCTATCTATAAGTACACATGCTCAGCATTAGCTCACAGAGAGATAAGAGTAACATTAAGCAAGAGATTGAAAACCAAAACTGCACAGACAAGATCTTTCTGGCTGACTACAGTCCCTTCCATTATTTCAGGATGTCACAGGTGGGCAAGATAAATGTAGCAAGCAGAGTAGTTTGATAAACAATCATTATCTCTGCACTGGATGGAGGTTCTTTAGGCTTTTCTACCTTCTCATCCTCTCCAGTGCTACCATAAATGCACTGGTAATAAAAGAAAAAATTACAGAGATTTATCTACAGGGTTTTTTTTGGGGGGGGAGGGTTCCCATCTTTGTTTTCGATAACATAAAATTATTCAATATTTCCCCATTTTGATATTAGATTATCAAGGATGTGCAGTGGCATAACCTGACATGGTTCATTCTGCAGATGGTAAAAGTAAGATGAACAGAGGTTATTGTATGAGAGAGGGCAGCCATGTTCTCATGCAGCAAATCATCAGGGATTATTTATTTATGTAAAATGTTCATATGGAACATAGGAAACCACCTTATCATAGTCAACCTAATCCAGGGCTGTCAGCTCTGGCTGGTAGGAGCTCTCCAGGGTTTCAGGCAAGATCTTCTCCCACACCGGCTTGGAGATCAGTGGTGATTTTCCATTCAAGGGTTAACAAGGCCTGAAATTGTTTGACTTCTGAAATCAGATGAGATGAGATGTGTTACTGCTTTGCTCTTTGGAGACAGAGCAGGACATAAAATCACAGTCTTGAGGGGAAAAGAGACTACTACGCACTTAAGGAGTAGGACACGCAATGAATATTGTTCCTGAGCCTTTGAGGATTTTTCTCTCTCCCAAATACTGTATACCAAGGATGGAGAACTTTTGATTCTATTGAAGTTTTATGCTTTAATCTGAGGCAGTACAGTCAATAGTAAGGGATTATAGGAAATGTAATTCCAAACTTCTGGAATGCCACTCCCCCCACTGTCAATTTTATAAACTCAACCTAAAACAGTTGTATAGGAACAGGAAACACGGACTACAAAGGGTAAATTGGCCATTACACTGAAGATAATTTATTTAGAGTTGAGATTCTAGGCACATCACATCCCACCTCTGTTGCTGTTTGCTAGGCATCTAGGAATTATGTTTCTGCAGTATTTTACATACCATATGTAATACAGCAGGTTACAACTTTCAAAATGTCTTTACCTTGTATGATTTATGTAAGACCATTAAAACAGTGTAAACTTGACAAGTATCTGAAGCAGACATATTGTTAAATGAAATCTTTTCCACAACAGAAACATAAAACACAGCTGACAACACAAGTGGGCTTGGGAGATGGATTCTCTGTCACACTGAAGCATAATATCAGGTATTCAGTATCTGTTTAGCGTTGTCACTTAAGCCTGGAAACTTACCTTATCACAAATGCATTCTTTAGGGAATACTTATCTGAAGATTATGGCCATATCATGTCATAATATCCCTTTTGAAGGCCCAAGCTATTAGTTATGTCTAAAGCAGAAGTTTGCAAATTTCTAAATATATGAAATAAGAGCGCATGAGTTATTTTATAAATAATTCAATTTCCCTTCTGCATGCTTAGGATTTCAGCATGTGAATTACAATGCCCAGACGATGTTGGATTTATACTACCTGTGGTTTCTCTGGTAAAACAACAGAATCTACAACTTCACAAGCTGACAGGGGGAACTTCTCTCATAATAGCAGAAGCACGTCCTCCATCGTAGTTCACTGAGGGACAGATAAAAAGAAGTATGTCTTCACACAGACACAGCGCATAGAGGAAGCTGAATTACAACTACAGCATCCGGTGATCACTGATGAGCAGGGGCCATTTTAAAAGGGATGAGATAAAGCCATGGAGGCTCCATAACTATCTAGTAGTCACGACAACCAATCAATTCAGAGCACAAATGGGAGACATGGTTTTTATAAAGATCCCTCATGTAAACTCTGTGTCTTTCTTTTTCTTCCTCTCTCCATGTTGATTGCCCTCTCAGAAGATAACTAGCACATCCAGAAATGGTTGAAAAATAGCCCTGACAATTGTTTCGTGTTTGGATGAGAAATTATTGACTTAAGGAGAAAAGGACCCAGCTTCTGGTATTTTCCCTTACTTGGTGTCACTTTGTGAATGGTAACGAGCATGAGATGGTATTCTGTAGACCAGTGGTTCTTAACCTTTGTTACTCGGATGCTTTTGAACTGCAACTCCCAGAAACCCCAGTCAGGACAGCTGGTGGTGAAGGCTTCTGGGAGTTGCAGTCCAAAACTCCTGAGTAACCCAAGGTTAAGAACCAGTGCTGTAGACTATCTTGAATATTGCCATTGGTGTTGTCAACATTCAGGTTGCCCTTTGCTACGTATGTAAAGCTTGGCATCCTTTTTCCTGCTGAGCAATGAGGACACAATATTGTACAGCAATATCAGTCCATTTCCTGGCTTTCTGAATTACAGATACAGGAGAACAAGTTCTCACATGCATAAACATAGAACTGAATGTAAAATGTGACACACAGAGATCAGAAGATCCAAGATACAGTCCCTGGGCTGCACTTGTATTTGGGAATGGCTTCCCCTAAAGGAAGTAGACAGGCCTTGACTGAGTCCAGAACTGGTGTGGCTCATTTACCATTACAGAAGCTAATGCCTCATTTTATCAATATAACTTCAGTAATTGATTGTTTTCTCGTTTAAAAAAGCATCTGTTTCACAAAATGCAAAAAAAGGCAGTGTGATTATTTCATCAGATACTTCATGAATACAGAGAGGTGTCTACATGTAACAGTCTCATGAAACATGTTTCCAAGACAAACAAAATAAGCTGCGCTAGTCTGACACAAATTGTCAAAGCACTACAGAGAGCTATTTCAGACGGTCCCAACATCTGGCGCTGCCTCAATGTAATTACATTCAGTTTACCAATCACCGCTGATAACGCAGCAGACAATGTCCACTTCACTTGCAGCCACAAAATGAAGTCTTGTTTCTGCAAAATCGTCTCATGAGAAAACATGAAGGCCAGCCTTTCAACTGAAAGATGTGTCACCTCTCAGTAACTTGTGTGTGCCTTGGATAGATCAGGGTGGAAAAAAAATGGTTAATAATGAATTATATCCCAGATGCCCTCATAGATAGTAGTTCTTATTACATTTTTGACCCTTCTGGCACCTTCAGAGGCCTCTGTAAATTACAGAGCTTTGCTTCCATTTTCCTTGCTGTCTCTTAGCTTCTGTGCTTTGGTTTGAAGCCAACAGTTGAGAACATAACGATGGCTTTTGTAACTCCCTGAGAAATCTCTGTCAGAGGAGACTCGTTTTAATTTTGCTGAGCAAAGTGATTTTTCCCCCTCCTCCAGAAATATATGTTACTTCTGAGTGCTCTCATTGGTAGTGGAGGTGAATTGTTCAACCTTTTAAAAAGGCTTCATATCAACTTCAAAGCCAGAATTCATTGTCACAACACCCTAAACGACGTTTCTTGCACTTCTACCCCTGGGAAACTGAAAAGTACATACAAAGATTGCCATGGTTTCAAAGGGCTAAGTATTCTTCCTCAGCGTGATAGATTAATTTCCTATGTTTCCTGTGCCCTTTCTAGATACTCAGAAGTTGTTTACCAGCTCCTTCTTTTGGAGGTACCTTGTGACTGTGCAGCTTGCCCAGGGTTGCACAGGCTGGCTCTTGTCCCAGGAGTAACAGTGGGAAATCAAACTACTAACCTCTGGTTCTTCAAGCAGACACCTTTTGGAACCTGTCCATTCCTATGGCTTCCTCAAGTCCTTAGCTCAGTGAAAGGAGATGCTACCACAATATAACATCTGAAAACATCTCTGATACAAAAAGATTCAGATCATCCCCACTATAATAATAACCTTGTGCCGCCAAGGCAATTCTGGTGTATGGTGACCCTTTCCAGGTAGCAAGTACTCAGAAGTGGTTTACCATTCCCTCCTCCTGGGAGCATCCTGGGACTATGTGGCTTGCCCATGGCTACTTAGGCAGGAGGCACAGTGGGAATCAAACTCCCAACCTCTGGCTGCAGATAGCTATCCTGTTTCCCCGAAAAATATTTTATTTTTTAATTTATTTTATTTATTTGATTTATATCCTGCCCATCTGGTCTATTCGACCCCTCTGAAAATAAGCCCTAGTACGATTTTTCAGGATGCTCGAAATATAAGCCCTACCCCAAAAATAATTCCTAGTTAAGTGAAACCCCGCCCTCCACCATTGTGCAGCAACCAGAAGAAGATGACATGACTGTAAAATAAAACATCCCCTGAAAATAAGCCCTAATGCATTTTTTGGAGCAAAAATTAATATAAGACCCTGTCTTGTTTTTGGGGAAGCATGGTAGCTCTACCTAATCCATTCAAAAAACCCATCCAAGCAATGAAAACATATTTGTCTTGAAAATAAAAAAGAGGGGTTTCAAAAGTTTACAACAGGACAGTTATAAGGATGACTTGGTGTGGATGTACTGTGTACTACCTGGAAGGATCCTAGCATAGAAATGTTTATTTTTCTTTCACGTCCATCTCTTGATGCACTTTGATTGATCCTCTTTTAGATAGGCAGTAACAGGAAAACAACATGAAAGAAGAAATGTACCTTACTTTCCTATTGAAAACAATTCACCACAATGTTTTCAGAGTCCTGACGAAGCAAAAGACACTTGCACTAATGTGCCATTTAAGTGTACTCTGGTGGGGGACAGAGAGATGCTGTAGGTTACTGAGCTGGATCACATGGTGGTGGGCTTGGAATCATCACTGTACTTTCTAGGAGAGAGACCGACCAAGATCATCCAGAGCAAAGTAGTTGATGAGTTTACGCTCCCTGTCACCTACTCAAACTCTGAAAATCTGCACAGTCCCACAGCACCATCAGAAAGGGCAATTGGTGAGCCATTTTCTGAGTACTTTATTTTAAATGTTCTTTAAATCAGATACTTTAATTTTATTTGATGCATCTTGATTATGTTATGTTTTAATGTTATTGTTATTGCCATTGTTGCATGCTGCCCAGAGTGACCATTGATTAGATGGTTGGTATAGAAAGCAAATAAATAAATAAATAAATAAATAAATAAATAAATAAATAAATAAATAAATAAATAAATAAATAAATAAATAAATAAATAAATAAATAGTCACTTCACCTCTTATTTCTTCTGCTTTTTCTTCTGGAATATGATATAATGCTGATCGCGTGTTGGCAGATGAATTTTATTGGGTGTGACTGTGAAGTTTCCTGCTTCAGTTAAGATCGCAGTTTCTTCCGGTAAGAGTTGGTGTTCAGATAGGTTGATGATGATGCGCGAGGTGTCTAGTGTAGATTTTGGTATGTAGATTGTTAGGCAGGCTAGGTTATAAATTGTTATAATCCCTACTATTAACTCTAATCAAGATGTATGGGTCACTTCTACCTACCTCTGAATGACATAGCAAGGTTGGTCCAGGATTTGTTTCATAATTAAAATAGTTTTACAGATTCTCAAGCCAGAGATAAGGCACAGCCAATGATTTTGAATACAGGATCTAAGACGTTCACTTACCCTAAAGCCCCTGTGGAGCTCATGTTTCTGTATGGTATAACAGGCCATGACATCAGAGCAGGAAAGCCAATGGCAAAGGTCATGACATTTGAGCTGTAGATGGAATTGCAAGAACAAGAATCCTCTGTGAGATCAGAGGACCTGAATTGCCTGGCTTTAGGGACTTCCAGTGTGAATAGAAACATCGGGCAGGCACCGCACTTGCTTTACTGCTGCAGAAAAGATAAGGTGTGTGATTGAACTATTCAACAGAAATAACTGTTGGAAAGTTCTGTGTGAGATGCTGGACAAAGGCAACAATTGTGGATGATCTTGACAACCTTTTCTCTTAATCCCTGTATATTTCAAAGGTTGTAAAATTTGCTTAAAATCAGCAAAGAAAGCAAACAAAAGGAAGAAAAAGAGAAGAGAGATGGATATCTAGAGAGGTTTGAAATATTTGGCTTTCAAGGCTCGTTATAAAGCATTTCAACTAGTAGCCAAACTAATAAAATTTTAAAAAAATGGATGACAGCTGAGGAGGAGGTTCCTTTTTACCGAGGAAAAATGTAGTTTCCGATGCACAATCGGTTCCTTTGGCAATGTAGTAGTTGTGAGGGGGTTGCCTTGAGCACACCCAGTGGGCCCTCTGGCCCTTCCCCTCAAGCCTACAGGAGCCCAGGACAGACCAAGTCAGCAAGGATGCACTGCCAGTGGTGGAGGAAAGTCCCCCACCTGATTGGGGACATCTGTAGGAAGGTGTGACAACAGGAATAAGAGGGTGGAAGTTGCCAGAGTCAGGGTTGTTGTTGACCACGTCAGTTGGAGGGAGATGTGGGAAGACACAGTTGAGCACTGGGATTCCAACTTCTGTGCCTCCATGGAGGCGCAAACAGCACTAGAGAACAAGGGGAGCCACCTCCTCTAGCCAGCCCATTTGGCCATGGAATGGGTTGGAGGCTGAGGTAACTGTCAGAAACTTGAGGCCTCGGAATGCAGGAGAAAGGCCAGTAGGGGCTGACTCTGTGCCTTTAATAAAAGCTGCCATGAGTGAGCAAGCCATGCTGGAACCCATGGAATTTTTGCTGGGGAGCTCCTCAGCCACCAGGCCCCATTTAGAGGATGCTGAACCTTATACTCAACTGGGTATACTGGATAAAGTCTTTCTTTATTTGGGGACAGACTGAAGGACTAGGTTCCAGGAGGTCAAGTTTTGAATCCCTGCTCAGTCACGGAAATTTACGGAGTGGAGCAGGATGTGATTTGAATGGCACATAACACACAGTAACAAATTGTAAGGTTTGTGTGTGCCTCTTTTGTGGATCCCACAGCCACTTTTCTTCCATCTGGACCTTCAATGGGCTGCTCAGATTTTGCACAGGTACTAAATGGTACTGCAAATTCCTGTGACCTACTGGAAAAGTAAATCACTGTTTCCTAAAGAAAAGTGGAAGGGAAGAGCTGGGAGAGTGCAAAAACAGACTTTGGGGTGGAGAGGCACACTTTGCTCACCCCCCACCCATCCCCGACTTAGGGCATTAGGTTAAAACAATATTTGTGTTTTCTTAAGACCTTTAAGGGCAGATATTAGACCTGGATACATCCAAATCATGCCCTATACAGGACCTTTCATCTGTTGAGGCTGCAACAACACCAGCTAGGGCACTGGCCTTTATCACTGGTGTAGGGGAGAGCAATGTTTTCATTCACATCTGCCGATGATATGGTTGAACAGTCATGGTAGAGACAGCAGTGAAAGACACTACAACATAACACTTCTCTTCCGCTCCTCTCCTCAAACCTTTTCTCCTAAGTGCCGACCATAGCAGAGGACTGGATGAAGCATCCCTCAAACTATTCTCCAGGGTACTGGTAGTAGAGTTTTGAATATTGAATAATCTCATCTAGCTGTGCAGCAGAAGTATAGGAACTTACAGAGCAGAACTAGTTCAAGGTCTACCCAGGGTAGACCACCCTTTTATTGTCTCAGCTGGCATTTACAGTCTCAATAACTCATCCTGAGACAATGATCAAAGAGTAAAAAGTTTCATTCACTCACAGCTGAACAGACCAAGCAGCATACTGTACAAAAATAACTACTTATAGGAACAGGCCTCAACAGACTCAGAGTCTGCTTCCAGCAAATGTCATCAGACTGCATTTTCAGATTCCACTAACTGCCGGCAGACTAAAAAGGAAGGGCAAAAAGACATTTAAGCAGAGAGGTGTGGCTCTCTTTGAAATCAGAGTCAGGGAAGGAACAATTGGTTGCTGCCTCATTGATTGACCATCACTCCAGTCCAGAAAGGTCTGTCCCAAGCAGACCTACCAAAGGCAGCAAAGCAGGTTGAAAGAACTTCAGCAGTACTTTCACAACTACAAGGACTTTCAAAATGTTCACAATAACAAGAATAAAGTAAGATTCTGCTCCTGGATGCCACCAGGAACAGTACTGTTGACATCAGTGGCCTTGTGTTTTTCTCCTTAAGAATGTGGCATTTCACAATTGGATTTTTGGACTTGATGTTTCATCAAATTCCTTTCCCACACACCCCTTCTAATTTGAATCAATTCTATTACCTCTTGAAATTCAGGGAACAGTAGTAAGATTGACAGTTAGTCTTTACGATCCTTAAGGAATGAGCCATTGAGCAACTGAAACTGCCTCGTCAGGCCAAACTACAACTGGTGATAATGCCACTGAGTGATCATTTTTTTCATACTTCTGGGCAACAGTTTCTGTGACTCAATAAAATTTACACTAAGTACTTGTTGCAGAGGTTTTATCTGTTTCTTGTTTATTCTTGAAACAAACCGCCTGTTATTAGATATGACAAAATATTTGTCAAGTGATTAAAAATAATAATATTCTGACTACAGCGGTGTCTCGACTTACAACAATAATCCATTCCGGAATGATGGTCATAACTCGAAATGGTCATAAGTCGAAGCACCATTTTCCATAGGAATGCACTGAAATGCAATTAATCCATTCCAGCCAAAGGAAAAAAATCACCAAAAAATCACTGCAAGACTCATTGGAAACATGATTAATCCCTTCCAGCCAAAGGGTGGGGGGAAGAAAAGCAAGGGAAGTGTGCAAGACCCATTGCAAAAGCTCAGAGAACAAATGGAGCAATTGGAAATGCACAGAGAACAAAGGGACAAGGTCGGAAATGCACAGAAAGCAAAGGGAAAAGCAAGGGAAGCATGCATGACCCATTGCAAAAGCACAGAAAACAAACGGAGCAGATGAAAATGCAGAGAGAACAAAGGGACAAGGTGGGAAAGCAAAGGAAAAAGCAAGGGAAGCATGCAGGAGCCATTGCAAATGCACACAAAACAAACAAAGCAGATTGGGAATGCAGAGAAAACAAAGGGGCAAGGTCAGAAATGCACAGAAATCAAAGGGAGCAGATCAGAAATGCAAAGAGCACAAAGCAAAAGCAACAGAAGCATGCAAGACACATCAAAATTGGGGGGGGGGCCCAAAAAGCAACCAAAGCCCCCAAGACCCATCAGAAATGGGAGGGGAAAAACAAACAAACAAACCCCCCAAGACCCATCAGAAATGGGAAAAAAAACTCCAAAAATCAATCAACCCGCCATCGGAAACGAGGGGAAAAACAAAAACAACAAAAAACAACCCCCCAAGCTCCATCAAAACACAGAAACATAACCCCCCCAGCTGAAAAACATACTGCAAAAATACCAAGAACACTTTTTAAAAAACATAAAGCAGCACCATATCTTAGCAGGAAGCCTCCTCAGATCGCACACTCTCTAACTGCCAGGGCGAAAGAGCTACAAAGATGCAGCCTCTTACGCCACCTACAGTTAGCAATTTGAACTTCCCACCTTTTCCCCCTCCCTTTTTCTGTTCGTACGTGGAAACTCCAGTCTTAAGTAGAAGCTAAATTTTGCGACCAGGGCTGTTTGTAAGTCAAATTGGTCGTAAGTTGGGACAGTCGTAAGTCGAGGCACCACTGTATTTGGAAGAAAGAATGAGCAAATGGAGATTATTACACCCTTCCTTATGCAAGCCTTTTTCCTTCAGTAATCAGCTCCTGTGTCCAGGTCACGGACTTGTTAAAGTGAACAGTGTAGCGGAAATAATACTGTAAAATGATAGATGTTAGAAATTGAAAAGACCTATTTTGCCATCAAGCTTTTCCTCATGCTGTCAGAGTGGAATTGTTCCCTAGAGTGTATTTGCAATTGTTGATATACCTTGTTTCACAGTGTTTCAGTCTATAATAAAAAATTTCCTTCCTTCCTTTAGCATACGGGATAACTTCATCTTTCTCAAGACACAGAGCAGCATTTTACCATTAGTAAACCTCTGCGGCGGAGTTTCATTATAAAGCATACCTACAACCCCTCTTAGTTTTTTTCCTTTCAATCCATTTGAACAGTACTGCACACTGGAAGTACGACAAAAGATACATGTATGTGGAAAGCCAGGCATTGTTTCAGACTAAATATTTATCTCCGTGAGGAAGTAGAAAAAGTGGTTCTCTTTAAAGCATCTCACCTTCAAAGTCTGAGAGACTGCTGGGGGACTGAATTGCAGTGACAGCCAACCGTACCATTTCCCTCCTCAGTGCTTGCCAGTTCACGACCCTCAGTAGCCTTATGAGTGAGGCACCTCAAAAGTCTCCCAGTCATCCTATAATTAAACACAGCCTTCCTTTTGCCCACCCTGTCTCGAATAATGAGATGAGACACAGTAACATGGGGTAAACAGCCACAACTTTATTAACCTTTTTAAACTTAAAATTCCCCTTTCACAAGGGGGTTTACCCTAGTGTGCAAATGGTCTGTAACTGGAGTCTACATTGACCTTCCATTCCAGACTTTGCCCTAGTGAACTGCTATTCGGAAAGCGCGCTGTTCTACTATACAGCATGCCTTTGGGCCTCCAATAGCCAAAGTGCCCTGCTTCCCCCTCCCCTCAGCTAACCTCTGCTAAGGTCATCCTGGGTACGTCCTTTGGAATTCACTTGAACCTGTTCCTTTTGCCACCGTTGTGACCTTATTATTACGCTAACCTCCTATTAACTGCCCATAACTGTCCTCCCTGGTAAGAATGGGATGGGCAAAAAACCACTTGCACCATAAGCCAATTTGGGTGCAAATCAAAAATTCCCATCCAGCCCCAAAGCAACCAGCTACTCTTATCCTTACCATAAAGGGTGGGTCAGTAGGTGGGCTGACATAGCCAACAAAGGAGGCCAATGCAGAGCTGGGCAGCCTTTTAAAAGGCTTCCCTGGTCCCAGCCTGATTGCCTGAAGTCCTGTGAGGCTGTGGCCAGTGGGCAAAGAAGCCCCCCCCCAAGCAGCTTCACACCTCCTGGAGAGGCCCTTCTTCAAAGAAACTAGAGGGATATAGGAATTGGTTGAGATATAGTGACTTTCTCAATCTCCCTCACTGAGTTTTCTCAACTCAATGGGCATCTGGACCTGATTTTTGCCATGAGCATGTTCAACACTTCTGTTATTTGCTATATTGATGGTAAACAATATATTTATCCCCTGGTAGAATGAGAAAGGAGATTGTTTATTGCCTCTAAGGAATGGGAAATATATACATGTCATGAGGTAATTGCCTGTTGCATTCATACAAGGGTGGCTACTAATATATTGCCAAAAATGAAAAAGTATCTCACCAAATTAGAAAGCAGAAGTGAACACAGATTTACATAAAACATGCCCATGACAATTTATTTGTATAGTTCCTGATGTAGAAACCATGAATACAGCTGAAACAGAAATGCAACACATTTCACCTGCTGTCTAGGTTTTTAATGTTGATGCAGAAATTCAAGGCTCCTGTATTCCCTTCTTTTCATGTGCAATCAAGTCATTTTCAACTTATAGTAACCCTTTTCAAGGTAGCTGAGATGTTCAAGGAGTGATTTGCTATTTGGTACCACCCGCTTCCATGGGTTTCTGTGGCTGAGCAGAGATTTGAACCCACATCTCTTGAACTTTAGTCTGACGCTTTGTCCACTACACAACTATAGCTCTGTACAGTAGGACCGAGGGTCACCCTAACATTTAGGAATATTTTCTACGCAGCCCAGCATATGTCCATATAATAGATACAAATACACACAGAAACGTTTTTTTCAAAAAAAACATGTCTTACATTTTCCTTCCTGTGCAGTCTTCAGTCTTCCTCCAATTCCTCTTTTTTTTCTCCCTGTTCCTGGAGATTTTTGCTTTTTTCACTATTCTATCTTTCACAATACTGCAGCGCCACCATTGATTCTGGACACAAAGCAGACAATTATCCATAACTGTAGACAATTCTCCAAAACTAAAAAAGTGCTGAAATTCTAATGCTACCAGTGTGATTCCATATGTCTTCAGGGTCAAGGAAGACTCCCAAGTAAATTCACGATGGATGATTGGGGAACACCAGAATCATAACTCAGTTACACTTGGAAAATAAAAATAGGGAACCATACTACCGGTAGATTGAGTCAGCCTTTTAAAATTGGAAAAAAGAAATGGCTCTTCTAAGTTTTTGTTGTTCAACTACACAATAATGATAATGCTTGAAAAAAAATCAGTGTTTTATTTAAGAAAAATATTGACTCAGTTTGGCATTCGCCATTCTTGTTTCTCTCTCTCTCTCTCTCTCTCTCTCTCTCTCTCTCTCTCTCTCTCTCTCTCTCTGTGTGTGTGTGTGTGTGTGTGTGCGTGCGTGTGTGTGTGTGTGTGTGTGTGTGTGTGTGTGTGTGTGTGTGAGATAGAGATAGAGAGAGAGAGAGAGGAGAGCAATATTTGCCATGGGACAAATAACTAGAGGATAAATATTATTGCCATCTCTGTGTTGCTTTACAATTTATTGAACAACACCAATGGCTAGCAATCTAAAGGGAAGGAAGTATTGGAAAACTTGAAGCATGTTATTTCCCTTTTGTTGAATATTTACAAAAGGAAAATTACTTTTGATTACCCATCAGTATCTGATTCAGTTCTCCTTGTTCAATACATTCACTTTTTTGTACTTTTCATTACTCTTGCATTTGCTACATAAATATACTTCATTCAAAAGACTGCCTCTACATTCCCTTCATGGAACACAACTAAATAATAACAGCCTCTCTGGACTTAATCTCTCAACACCAATAAACAACTCAAGAAGGATAAGAGCTGACCAGCTCACTATCTGGAGAATTGCTCTACAAGTGGCTGACTTACTCTTTCCTTCAAATACAAGTGTAGCACCTGGATATGTTTTTGTTTTTTGTTATTAAGGGAAGAAAAATACTAGAAAACAATCCAAAACAAAAATGTTCCTTGTTTCATCTGACTGAGCGAGATCTATATGCCATGATACATATGCTGAATTTCACCAGTCTGTGTTTACAATTTCCCCATTATATAGGTACATAAACAGTTTCTTCTTTCCTTTTGCCCACCCTGGCTAAGAGGCCAAGTCATATGAAAAGCTGTGTGCCAATGTTTGACAGCTTTTTGTTTCTTACTTATAGAGTATAAGTCCTATCATGACAGCAATTAAAAATGGGGGTAGGGGTGGGGGGTTAGAAATATATACAGGAATTTGTTGTTATATATAGCATTTATGATACATTGGTTGGCTGAGGAAATGGGTGCTCACATGACACACTCAATGTCTAGAGGGTCAAATGATCACAGATAGATGATTTTTGGTAAACGGTCAATGGAAGACTGTGCATCACAAAGAAAGGCAGTGAATTCTTAGTAACTGCTATAAAACCTGAAGCAGCACACACTTTACATTCCACCTAGAACTACTCTCATGTCAACATACCACTGAGAAACCCTTGTACACCCGGGTAGTTTCAGCAGTTCTATAATGTGCCCATCAGAGGTCAACAGAGAGGTATATGGAGAGTATGTATGCAACGTAGGTTATTAAAATGTTAGTGTGAAGCTCCAGTTCCTCTAGTCAAACTACTAGTATCATCTGTCATCTGCTATAAAATGTTTTATCCTATCTAGTACGTTACAGAAGTATAGTGTGTTGAGAGAGAGAATTGCCAAGACACAGAGAGATTGCCAAGTTGAGTGCTTGGGGGGCGGGTTGATTCCAGGGAAGGAAAAACGAGATCCAAGAAATATGTCATGCTTCTAAAAAAGATGTTGTGACTTCCAAAGCACTGCAAGGTATCATGCAGGCTCTGATACACACCCTGATGCCCCAGTGAAAATGATAACAACAACAGCTGCTCAAGTTTGTCAGAATGACAGCAACAAACCTGATGCATGACTGTTTACTATTCACATGCTCGGATTTTAGATGGGCTTTCTTTATAGAATGGATGGGATCAAGTCAAGTCATCTCTCTCTCTCTCTATTTATTTTCATTCCTGTTTTATCAACATCAAAATACACATTCCATCTTCCATAGTGAGTGATTTGAATGAAAAGCCATCTCTAGTCAGTACCAACGGCTGGCTTGAGTTACAGTCTCAAGTACACTGATTACAAAATGGTGGCTGGTGGGAATTGTAAGAGAGTCATCCATAAGAGGGATCTAATATAAAAATATCACAAGGTGGAAATGAAAAAAAGGTTGTAGGGTCTGAAAGCTGATCCCAAAGCAAGATTTTCAATAGTTAACCCACTCAGTAAAGAATTCTTAGATATAGGTTTTCCTCCCCCTATTATCAGTGATGGCTTTGGAGTACATAAAACAAAAGGGTATAAATATGACAATATGAAAATATTCAGAACCAGGAAAATGGAAGGAACGGTGTTCCTTTCAGGCCAGAAAGTGTTTTCAGTGGGGAAAAACTTAAACAAATTGGTGTGTGGAGGTAGGGGAACTGATTTTTAAAGAAAACATTTAGTGTTGGGGAAGGGGAGATTTTGGGGAAAAAAAGTATAGCAATAGATTGGTTGTGTTTCTGGATCAGGTGGTGAGACATTGTCCTGGGAAGTAAAAAGCAGGAAAAAAATGCAAAAGTTGTGGAGGTGAGTTGTTCCTATGATCATCGTGGAAGACAAGAGGCAGCAGGGGATGGCTGGTTTTAGCACTATATAAGCTGAGGACTGAATGCTTCTAGTCAGTCACCCCTCTGGCATTCTCCCTCACCACCTCTTACTTGTCTGGTTCCAACTTGTCATGGCAGCAGTGGTGTCTCATCTTGCCTCATCCACCCATTCCCAATTCCATTAGCCACTAAGTCTCATTTTCTTTTATTGACCACTGCATTCACTTTAATTCTGTAGCTATCTGTCTGTGGTTGGATGATAGCACTCCCCATTCTGAGTGTTTGTACATGCTGCTTTGGTTCACCTAAGTAATAAGTTTTCAAGTTCAAGATATGCCCATTTGTCATAAGAGCTTAAAGAAATAGAACCCAAAGCCTAACAGTGATTTCATACTCAATGTGAAGAATTCTCCTACTAAGGATAAGAAGCTTATGTTTATTTTTTTCCCCAGTTAGCCCTCTAAAAAGTCGCTCTCTAAAGACCACATTAAATCAGAAACTTTTCTGGTGAACTTTTCCAGTAAATTTAGCCACTGTTTCTTATGAAGGTAGAGTCCAATAGTAAATCTGGACTTTAAATCTGAGAATATGTTTGTCTAAAATCAATGCATATTTGCTCTCTGTTTGGTAAGCAGTTGCCTGAAAGGAATTGGACTTGTGGAAAGAAAAACTGTAACTATGCACTATAATTTAAATTGTTCCTCTCTGTAGGCTCTCCCTTCTTTTTGGCTTGTTAGGCAATACAAAACAATAAAGTAAGTGACCATTTTATGTATGAGGTGTAACTTTATTGTGATTAGAATATCTTATTATATGTTGTTCTGATCCTATACCTGAAGGGTGAGTTATAAACAAGGGCCTCGTGGCGTAGTGGTTAAACTGCAGTACTGCAGCCAAAACTCTGCTCAGGACATGGGTTCAATCCCAGGTTGTCATGTTCACTTAGCCTGCCGTCCTTCTGAGGTGGGTAAATTGAGTACCCAAATTGCTGGGGAGGGCAGATGTGTAGCCTGCATAATTAAAAACTTGTAAACTGCCTTTAAGCATTATGGGGCATTCATTATATAAGCAGCACACTTCGCTTTTTTGCTTTGTAAGTAACAAATAAAGAGCCCAGAATTTGCAGTGGCTCCCTAGGCTGTTGATATTCCATAATGGAAGAATACTACAACCCAGCAATATCTGCTCAGAAGAAAACCCCGTTGTTTTCTACAGGGCCTATTCTCAGGTAAGGATTGATGACTAACCAGAAACAACGATCCTCTGCAGACATTAACTAGGGGCAGCTAATGGGTTGGAGCAAGGAATGCCTCATCTCAGAGTTTCAGGGACTGGTGCCTCCTATCCTGGTCTTGAGCTGCCCTCAGTTTCAACCCCAGCTGTTTAGCAGTGTCCCATCCTAGTATGAAGCTGCCAGTGCCGTAGATACAGATAGCCACTTATTTGAATTAACAAAAGAAATAAATAATAGATTGAAAAAGTGAGCAAAATCCTGTTGCATAACTTTATGTCAGTGTAACCCACATTGGGAACAGGAAACATTTAGTTTAAACTGATGAAAGTTTTCCTGTCCATCCCCTTTCAGGTTCTGAGGCTCCCAGGGCTCACTTTTGTCCTGTATAAGGTTTGGGGAGCCTTGGAACATGTAAGGGAAGAATGTAATGGTAAAAAATTGCTGACAGACTGCTGCTGTTGGGACTGGGACCGTCAGCAGTACACCAATCATGATTTTATACTGTTAAGGGCTGTTCCCATCAAGACTCCCAAAGGTTTCCCCAGGACAAAGAAGAACCTCAGGGAGCCTCAGAACCTGGAAGGGCAGGATGGAAGCTTCCCATTAGTTTAAATTTAGTATTTCAGTGCCTGATTTGGGTTACATCAATGTAAAATATGCCAGCAGGATTTTTCTCATTACTAGGGTAGAGAGAGTGGAATGAACCTCTGATAGGGAGAGGGATTCTCTTGAAGAGTTGTGCCATGCTGTGGTTAGTGGAGTTAGCAGTTGCCAACAGGAGGCACCTTCACAGTAGCTTCTGCCAAACAAGGCAAAAGGCATGTCCCAATTGATCTTGATTGATCACCATCTGCAAAAGGAGGGTGGAACTTATAACAATTGCCCAAACCATAGTGCAAAAGCCATATCTGTAGGGACCACTTTTTCTCTGGATATCCATGCAACAAAAATTTAGATATCCAGTTTTCTACTGGCACTTTGCTTTTGGAGGTTTTTTTTTTCCTTTTAACTTCATGTATGTGAATTCATTAAAAGCTTCCTCTAACTCAGAAATGGGAACAAAATAAAACTTGGCTTCAGCAGAGATTACACACACACACACACACAGAGAGAGAGAGAGAGAGAGAGAGAGAGAGAGAGAGAGAGAGAGAGTGGTGCCTCGCTTAGTGATGTTAATTCATTCCGAAAAAATCACTGCTAAGCGATTTCATCGCTAAGCAAAACGCGGTTTCCCATTGAAATACATTGAAAACCGGATAATTCGTTCCAATAGGAATGAATTGCCGTCCTTAAGCAAAAATCGCCATAGGAAACCTATTCAATGCATCTCAATGGGGGAAAAAATACAACAACAAATTAAAAAAGAGTCAGAACAAAGTCAAATTTGGTTAACAAAGGGTTTATTAAGTGCACTTTATGATTTCAAACAGATCAAGACTTGCATTATATGGATTACACTTTCTAATCCGAAACCATCAGTGCAGAGCTATGCCTTTCACAGGAATTTTTTCCTCTAATGAAAGAACTCTCAGTGAAAACAGGGAAGGAGAGGAATTATGTGAGTTTCTCAACACAGAATTCCATTTTGTATTTTTTGAGATTTGTTGGCAGATAAAAGGCACTGTGGCTCAGAACTTCACACATCCATGAAGCTTCTGGAGCATTTTAGATAAATACCATATACAGAAAACTACACATGTGGTTTACTTAAAATGCAAGCCAAAAGCTTATAAAACCATGCATCAAGGGAGGAAAATGTCTTACAATCTGAAACAAATAGAAAAAATGTAATGACAATCCAGGTAAGTCGTAGAGAAACACAATAAAAATGAAAAATGGAGAGGATGACCAGAAAAAGAAGAACTAAAGAGAATAACTACAGACAAAGAAACCCTGAAACCTCAGAAAGCTAAAATAATTCAGTTCAGCGTAAGAAACAAAAAGTGCAGATTGTTAAATAGGGAAAAGGAAAGAAGTATAGGAAAGAAAATCCTGGCTGAAGAACCCGAAAGTCTGGTTTGGATGTAGCACCATGTTATTGTTAAGAGCTGCCACATCCAAAGTCAAAACAAGCCACTGCAATGTCCAACCTCTGGCAGCAGAGCAAGAAAACAAGAATAAGTGAGGGTCCTTATATTTTTAATACAGATGGTCCAACATGCAGTCCTGGCATCTCCTGTTAAAGCAAAAAATATGTAACATACAATGGGAAATATCTCTTCCTGAGACTCTGGACAGATGCTGCCTGCCCAAGTTGACAAACAGATTGACTTGGTAGAAGTAGGCAATATAGGGACAGTCTGTAACATGAAGAAATTGGACAATTAATGATACTTGCATTGAGCAAGTAAAACAGCTAAAGGTATCTAGGTATTATATTCCACCATAAACTTTCCTGGGCTGCCCAAAGACAGTCCATAATCCAAGCAGCCCGGAACATGCAGAAACATGCCTTCTCGGCAGCTGCCCCCAGACTATGGAATGCCCTCCCGACTGAAATTCATCTGGCGCCGACGTTGATGACATTTCGGCGCCAAGTCAAAACCTTCCTGTTCCAGAAGGCTTTTAATTGAAATAACATCAACTGTGGGTCCTGATGATGGCAATTTTAATTGTATTTTAATCATTTTATCTTTTATTGTATTTTAATTGAATTTTAATTGTTGTAAGCCGCCCAGAGACCTTTGGGTAGAGTGGGTGGCAAATAAGTCAAATAAATAAATAAATAAATAAATAAATAAATAAATAAAGAAAGAAAGAAAGAAAGAAAGAAAGAAAGAAAGAAAGAAAGCTATCTTCTGTTTTTTCTTTACTAAGGGGGGCAATTTATACCAGCTGCTATTCAAGTTTTTAAGCTCAAGATTCTGCACCATTATGTGGTATACCAATTTGGATCCTAGGATTTCATACAAGTATAGAGAGTGTTCTTTCAATTTTTCTAAGATCCATCTGGGAAAGGCAAGATGGGTCCCTGCAGCTGCCTTAAGATTAGAGACTGGTCTAACATCACTAGAACGTAGTGCTTGGCTCTTTGCTTTTAGATATTGGAATAGGGTAATGCATGTTGATCCCTCCATGAGATATCTTAACCTTCTACAGAAAGAAGTTCATAACAGGTCATGGCTTAAGCTTTTCCAGCCAAACTGCATCTATTAGGGCTCTCTATGGACTTTCTTTATGCCCAGGAACCGAAGGCAGCCAACTCTATCCTAGAAAAGTGGATTAGGGACATTGACTTTCAATATTCTATTTCAAGGGCTCGCAAAACATGCTCCATCTTGCACCTTGGCCTAAACTATCATTTTCCCCAAAGTTCTAGGTATTTGGAGAATCTGATTATCCCAAAATACAGGCACATCTTCTCAAGAGCCCGATTTAACTGTCTCCAATCCGCAATTATAGATAGGTGATATTCTGGCACCCTTTATGAAAAAAGATTGTGTCCTTATAAGGATAGAGAAACTGAAACTTTGAAGCACCTCCTTTTTGAGTGTAATTTTTACAGAAATGACCGTATCAAATTCCTCAAGCCTATAATGAATTGGTAGTCCCAGGTAGGACTTTGATTTGGCATAAAAATATGTATGAAGCAACACAAACAAGATAACCACCCAATCAGTGGCCAAATTCCTTCTCTCTGCCCAAAGAATACGAAAGACAATCTTGACCTCTACCTAATCCCATCACAAAAAACAATGTATGGGTAATCTATTTTATTAATTTATACTGTTTTAGCTATCTTGAAATGTTTTAATTGCTTCCATTTATTTTAAATATTACATGTATGTATCCTAATGGTTCAGAGACCACAAATAAAGATTGATTGATATAGGGACAAACAGATATACAGTATATATATCTACATACACATCACGATAAAACTCTTTGGAATGGACCATGATCCAAGAAGAATTAAACCAACTACTAACCAACCAGTTAAAAAGTTCAAGTATAAGCATGTTGGTCACTCACCTCTCCTTACACGTGACACCTATGGCTTCAAGTAGAATAGTAGATTTTCAAACCTCATCTACATTTGTCCAATTCTGGCTCCATACAAAAGTGATGGGAAGAGAGAATTCAACACTTGTAGAACCAAGTAGGAAAAATTGCTTTCCTCTCCACATTCAACAAGGAGGTGCTTTAAAAACAAACAAACAAGCAACTGCAAAAATTCTAACATATTGGATCTGGTTCTGAGCTTTACTAATAATTGAGGGGGAATGGGTTCATGTCTCTGGGCTTTGATGATTATATTAGGGCTGAATCAAAACATAAAGATGCTTGGAGGGCCAGATCCAACGTGCAATATTCCAGCACTCAAGTAAATCCATTTAGCTTTGATTCACTGCATGCTCCTTTATTTATTTATTTTAAATATCTATTTTGAGCTTTAAGTTAACTTGGGGCACCAAGGCAGCTCCTGCTAAGTGCCAGGAGTAACATTACAGAAATCCTCCAATGCAATCATCAGGGCAAAAGCGCCATCCCTTCTCTGCTTTGGGAAACCACTAGAAGCAATATTCATCTGCCAGTAGCTGCCTCTTCACAAATGGTCTCATATCCTTTCAAAAAGAGCTGTGATTAGTCACTGAATGAAATGGCCTAAATGTTAATGCAGTGTGTATGTTATGTGTCATCAAGTCACATTTGACTTATAATGACCCTTAGAGGGTTTTCAAGAAATGTGAAATATGTAGTAAGTGGTTTTACCATTGCCAGCTCCTCCCTATGTGGGGATTTGGACAAAGGTATCCTGAATAGAGATGGGCACAAAAAAAGAGCCAAAACACAAAAGTAAAATAAAATAAAATCAGGCTGTACTGTGGTTTGTTTCCAGTTCATTTCAACAAAACACGCCTGCCCAGGATGAAACAACACGCTGAACTTCTATTGGCACTGGTGATTCATTCACTTCATTTTGGGGCTTGTTTCCCCTGCCAGACAGCTTGGTGCTACCCAATCAATTCCCTAGGCAGCACTGGAGTGGATCTAGAGAAAACTTTAGGTAGGATTGATTGTCAGGTCAGGCAGCCAATCACTAAGCTCCAAGTCCACTGTCTGGGAGTAGTTGGTTATAGGTGTCCACGCCCTGGACAGCAATCTTTTGCAGCAGCCAACATGGGGGGGGGGGGTGGAATGCAGAGCTTGCCAGTCTGTTCATAGTTGCCTGAGACAGAAAATTCAGGAGGGTCTGAAGAACTTGACTTAGAAGAAATTCCTTGTGGCAGCCTTTATTTGTAATTTTTAAAACACCTTTCCTAGCTTGAAAAGTGTGTGTGTCTTCAGGGAGGTTTTTTTTTTTTAACCTTTTCCCTTGTCTACCATTATAGTCAGGGGTAAAGATCTTTATTTTGTTCTTTCTGCTTTTTTTAATGTTGTGTTTCACACAGGAATCCACCAGTTTCTCTGTGGTTGTTGTTGTTTTAAGCCAGGCAGTTTTCTCTCTGCTTTATTGTTTTTAATGGATTTAAAGCAACTGGTGCTGCATTTTGGTTTCAGCAGCATTTTGGTTTCAGTATTTTGAAAATGGGTTGGGTTTGTGTGGCATCCCCTATGTTTTCTGTGAGGAGAAGAACTTATTCTATATACTGCCCATACTAATTATTTTAAAAAGCAAATATTACTTTGAAGACTTGCTTGGGTTGGCTTTTTCTGGAACAGCAGTGCTGTCCTACCTGGCTTCAGTATGAGAAACTGATTCCATAACATTGTCCTGTTTCCATGTGTGGCCCCTTTCTGTTCCCTCCCCAGTACACCTCATGATAAGCAACACCCTGTCTCAAGTTCCTTTGCATGAACCACTTATTTAATTTTCCCCAAGCCAGCTTCTAAAGAGCACATCAAAATTTGTTATCCTGAAACACTCCCAACAGGCAGTAGTCATGCCTTTTGCCACAACCACAGAGTCTACATAAAGTGATAAGATATGCAGTATGGTCATAAGTGGTATTAGCTGAACACCACAAATGAAATGCACATCACAGTGTTACCCAAGAGCAGAAGAAGCGTCATGCTAGATGGTGTATATGAGATACATTACTGCCTTTGGCTCAGACACATTTCCGCCTTTGATGCTGGAGGCAATATGTATCCATCGTGATTGGTTATTTTGGGCAGCCTTATCCTTCATGAATTTGGCAGCCATCATTGTGTCTAGTGGAGCAAATTCCATAGTTACACCATGTGCAGTTCTAATTCCTCTTTAGTAGGAGCCCTTCCTCAAGCTCTCCAACTCACTCTGGCAGGAGGCAAATGCTGCTCCCCCACTGCCTGATGGAAGGTAGCACTATGCCAGAGGAAGACATAGCAGCTAACATCATCCCAAAGATAAAGCAGTGGTAAAGTAGCAGTGGCAGCACGCATTTTCCCCATACCTCATCTATGAAAGAAAGAGCCACATTTATATGCAAAGAAATAGGGTGTGACATGGTGCCTGTGCCCCAGCCTGCCTGCACTCTAGAATGAAGAGATTTATGCATATATGGTGACAGCATTTGCCTAGCTGGGAGTGAGACTGGAGGTCATTATATGCCTGAGTACAAAGGTGGCAACAAAAGAAAGGTGGCAACAAAGGATATACCTCTATGGCATAAAAGCAACTCTCCAGAGCAGTAATGATCCTGACAAGAAGACCAGGAGACAGTGAATTTAAGCATCCTGCTGCCTGAGGCCCTCACTTCACTCAGGGTAATAGTAATCTGGCAGTCACAATCCATATCGCAAGCATGATAATTGGATATAACTCTAAGAAAACTTGCCCAAGGATTAGAAGGCAAATCCAATACTTACCTACTTACTCCTACTTCAGCATTTTCATAGAAACATGATGAAACTGATGTTGTTTCTGGACACAAATCATCTGCATTTCTGATGCATGGAACTCTAATGAGTTAGGCACAAACTCTTAACTTTCCCCTTGATGTTACAATTATTTGATGGAATCCAAAAAGAGAATCTTACATTCAAAAGAAATGCTGTGCTTAAAAGTCAGTCTCATAGCTGTTAATTTTTTTCATGTGTTTTTGGTCTTGAAATTAGACTTGTCATCCTGTTTTAAAAGTCTTTGCTGATTCCATAAATTTAGTCAATTAAATCTACATGAATATTCAACATATTTTAAATAAAACAATAGCCAGTGCCTTGGAAGACAAGAGCATTATCTGTGGTTGAGATGGTGTGTGTATATGTTGCAGCAGTCCACATCTGAAGAAGAAACTCCCTTCCATGTTCTGAGTGAAGGGGAATGCCTTTTCTGAAATAGCACTTGTGATCTGCAATCTTGTTTAAAATAATTTACTTTTTAATAAATATGTTGTAAAGGCATAACTTGATTATTCACTGTGGATTGTTACAGAAAAAGCAGATCTGTAGCCTCCTGGTTTTGACCAAAAAAAATATTTCTGAAATGACTTCTGGAATTAATCACAACAACAACAAAAAAAGGTTGGTTGTTTTGGTCTTCCATTGTTGTGAATTCAGATTTTCCTTCGCATCATTGAACTAATTCATAGAGGCAAGCTTCTTAGATCAAGGTTTCTCTACCTCCAACTATTAACTTGCCCATTTCCAATAAGATTTATTTCATCAAATTGATTTGTTGTTGTTCCCAAGCTCATTGTGCAAAGAATTTCTATATAAGCCTCCATTCAGCTACAGACATCCATGGTGTTGGAAGCAACAGTTAAATAGCTGTCAAAGCAATATGGCTGTGTCACTAAGAGCAGAGCGCCCCATTATTAGTCTGTCAAGCATATTTGATTTAGAGGCTATAAGAAGTAATATTTCATCCTGGACCTTGCAAAACCAAGGTTCCTTTAGCTTACAGCACTTGGAACTCAATTCATTCAAGCACATTTCTCCCTCCACCACAGACTGCATTCACTTAAATGTCTGCCTCATTGCCACACACATAACTACAAATCCAGCACATAACCATAAAAGAAACGAACCAGCATGGGGACCATAGACACATTAGTCACAGATGACTAATTCAGAGCTGTTTTTGTGTCTTCAGAGGACATTTTCTGTGGAACCTATAGCAACATACAGTTCTTCGGTCAAAATGCAGAGAATCAGACAAACCTCCACTCGGTACATCCTCCTTCCCAACCTCATCAAATGTTCAAATAACATCTGCTAAAACAGAACTCAACCACCCCTCTTTTTTTAAACAGTTAAAATCTGTTCGGAAAGGCATAAAACCAACAGGAACAGAAGTACAGGATGGAATCCAGACATTCCTGCTGAATAAAAACTTCAGTTTTAGAAACAATACCTTTAAAATGTATCAGCCCAAGGAATTGGTTTTTGTTGACAATCACGAAAGCACAATCATGCAGCTATAGGGGGCTTGTATACTGACTCAACAAGTCCTAAATCCTGCCTAATGCAAGAAATCCAGGACCAAAGCCTCTCCTTAAACATTGTCAGCAGTTGAGACCCTGTTGACCTTCTAGGTCAGTGTTTCCCCTGCTGGACTTCTTCCACAATTCTCCTGAACTTAATCTGAAAATTGCCCTTTCCTAATCTAATCTCTTAAAGTATTGTCCCACATTTTGGGGCAGAGGAGAATAAATCTTAAGTCACTTTGGGTGACAGCTCTTAATGTGTTTATATTAGTATCCTGCTCAATCTTCTCCAGGCTAAACATATCAAGTTCCTTCTATCTTTTTTTCATAGGTGTTGCTTCCATTCCATTGACTTTTGTTCCTTCTGAAACTGTCCTAACATATCTATTCCATTAAAAGTCCATAGATATAGAAGTTGACACAGTCAGACGTTGTACTTCATATGGACACAGATTAGAGTGGAATATTACTCCCTGTGACTTGGAAAGATAGGTTGGAATCCAGGCTTGATTTGGCCTGAGCATGACTCACATAAATCCTATCCAAATTCACATCAGCCTTTTTTTGGTAACTGCATCAAACTGGGTCTATATTTTCCATATGTGATTGATCAGAGTTATGATCCACCATGGCCACCTAAACATCTTCCAGCCAGATATCCTGTCCTCAGTATGAAAGACACACCCCATCAGGTCAGAATAAGGTGTCCACCTTTTGCAAAATGTCTCAATACTTGATGCAACTGCCACCCCAAGATGTCACCAAGTGACCCAACACTGGTCACTTTCTGATAAGCAATATCCACCCTCCAGGTATCATAAGTTATTATCCATGTCTGCCTCTCAAGTCAGTCAGACCATATCATTCTAATGCTGGGATAGTAGTTATGGACTAATTATAGATCCACTATCATTGAAATTGTTAAGTCGAAATTAGAGATGGGGGTGCAGCTGGATGTAACGAGCGTCTGGCCCCCTGGGGCCGGACCGCCCACTCACATGTCCACTGCGGCTGCTGGCTCTCCCTTCCAATCACTCTGGAACTTGCAGTTGGCTATCCATTTGTCAGCCTGGCAGGGAGACTCATCATCCCTCCTTCTGCGAGGAGTGGATAGTCAACAGCGAGCTCCGAAGCAATTGGAAGGGAGAGTGGAGCTGACGGCAGCAGTGGACACATGAGTGGACAATCTGGCCCCAGGGAGTCAGACCCTCATTATGTCCAGCTGTGCAGGAGTATTTGTATTTGTATATGAATATGAATATCCCTATCTCTAGTGGAAATCCTCGTGGCTAGTAAGGTCATTTTCACCAAGCTGGAACAGCAGTGCATCATGTGTTCCATTGTTTTTAAAACAATGCCAGAGGAAAGGCATGAGCTGCTCTACATAACCACATACATCCGCATCTGAACCATGTCATATGCAGCATGTTATCCAGGCCAAAGTGCTGTCCCCAGCCAGTGATACCAGCATGCCGTTCTGCCCAGGAGGTGACACCATGTCCCAACAACCAAATGTGCTTCAGGGAACTTGTGGGTGGAACTAACAAAAAAGGCAAATTTAGTATTATGCATGAAGTCTGTGAAAGTAAGGTCCATAAGCTTTAGACTGCCACCACCTAATATTCTGTATCCATTCTGGAGGCAAATCTATTGCCACTGTCTCAGTTGCCATGCCAGTACAAAAGGAATGTAATGCAAAGTCATTCAGTGGAAACCCAGCCTTTTCCAAGGTAAATTGCATAACCCCTATGAACTGGTAATGGGTGAGTGGCATGCACCTTCCCCAATGGGTGATGGTCCCAGGACTGGTGACAGGCTGCTTCCATGACATGGACAAAAAACAATCTGCAACCCACAGCCCCGCTGATCAGTTTTGAAAGACCTCAGCCATAAACACAAGGCCCTGCCATGGAAGGAAACTTCTTGTAGAGTCCTCCCCTCCTGTGTCTCCATGAGAGCTGGTCATGAATCCTCCAACCCTGAATTTCTCAAAAAAAAAAAAAAAAAAAAAAAAAAAAAAAAACCTAAGATTTAAACTGCCCCAAATAAGATAATTTTATAACGGGACTAACAAATACCAACAAACTGTTGTAGCAGCGGACACAGGTAACATCAAGGGAATGTATGACGGTATCAAGCAGGCTTTAGGTCCAATACAGAAGAAATCTGCTCCCTTGAAGTCTACTACAGGGGTGATCATCCAGGACCGAGCACAGCAGATGGAACGCTGGGTGCAGCACTACTCTGAGCTATATTCTAAAGAGAATGTAGTAACGGAAGAGGCACTAAATAACATTGAGTGCCTGCCTCTCTTGGAAGAGCTGGACAGTGAACCAACTTTAGCAGAAATAAAAGCGGCCTTGGATTCCCTTGCCTCTGGCAAGGCACCTGGAAAGGACAACATCCACGTTGAAGTTTTGAAGTGCTGTAAAGAGATCATCACCACTGAGCTGTATGAACTCTTTTGTCTTTGCTGGAGAGAAGGTGGAGTACCACAGGACATGAAGGACGCAAACATCGTCACATTGTATAAGAACAAAGGCGACAGGGGTGACTGCAATAACTACCGTGGTATCTCTCTTCTCAGCATGGTAGGGAAGCTGCTGGCCCGTGTTGTGCTGAAGAGACTTCAGGTGCTTGCAGACAGAGTGTATCCAGAATCACAGTGTGGTTTTCGAGCTAATAGATCCACCACCGACATGATATTTTACATCAGACAGTTGCAGGAGAAATGCAGAGAACAACAACAGCCACTCTTTGTGGCCTTCATAGATCTCACAAAGGCCTTTGACTTGGTTAGCAGGGATGGACTTTTTAAAATACTTCCCAAGATTGGATGTCCACCTCAACTCCTTAATATCATCAGGTCCTTTCATGAGGAAATGAAGGGCACTGTAGTTTTTGATGGCTCAACATCAGATCCCTTTGACATCCGAAGCGGAGTAAAACAAGGCTGTGTTCTTGCGCCGACCCTGTTTGGGATCTTCTTTGCTGTCATGCTGAAGCACGCCTTTGGAACTGCAACAGAAGGTGTCTATCTCCGGACTAGATCAGATGGAAAGCTCTTTAATCTCACTAGATTGAGAGCGAAGACCAAAGTCCAACTGAAATGCATGCGGGACTTCCTCTTTGCTGATGATGCAGCCATTGTTGCCCACTCTGCTGAAGACCTCCAACAACTCATAAATCATTTTAGCAAGGCCTGCCAAGACTTTGGACTAACTATCAGCCTGAAGAAAACACAAGTCATGTGCCAGGGCGTGGACTCACCTCCCTCTATTACTATCTCCATGCAAGAACTGGAGGTTGTTCATGAATTTGTGTACCTTGGCTCAACAATCTCTGACACTCTCTCCCTAGATGTCGAGCTGGATAAACGCATTGGGAAAGCAGCTACCATGTTCTCTAGACTCACAAAGAGAGTATGGCTTAATAAGAAGTTGACGGCATACACCAAAATACAGGTCTATAGAGCCTGTGTCCTGAGCACACTCCTATACTGCAGCGAGTCCTGGACCCTTTGTGCACGGCAGGAGAGAAAGCTGAACACCTTCCATATGCGTTGTCTCCGACGCATTTTTGGTATCACCTGGCAGGACAAAGTTCCAAATAGAGTAGTCCTAGAACGAGCTGGAATTTTCAGCATGTATACAATATTGAAACAGCGCCGTCTACGTTGGCTTGGGCACGTCGTGAGAATGGCTGATGGCCGGATTCCAAAAGATCTCCTGTATGGAGAATTAGTGAAGGGAAGCCGCCCCCGAGGGAGACCACAGCTGCATTACAAGGACATCTGCAAGCGGGATCTGAAGGCCTTAGGAATGGACCTCAACAGATGGGAAACCTTGACGTCTGAGCGTTCAGCCTGGAGGCAGGCGGTGCATCATGGCCTCTCCCAATTTGAAGAGACACTTGTACAGCAGACCGAGGCAAAGAGGCAGTCCCGAAACAAGCAAAACCAGGGAGCTGGACAGGGGACAGATTGGATTTGTCTCCAGTGTGGAAGGGATTGTCACTCTCGAATTGGCCTTCTCAGCCACACAAGACACTGTTCCAAGACCTCCACACAGAGCACGATACCATAGTCTCTCGAGACTGAAGGATGCCTACACACGTTGTAGCATAGATGAAAGGATCCTAAAATAATTGGCTTCCTCCCATCAGGTACCTGTGAAACTGCCCTTTTCCCGACCACGATGGCCCTCCTAAACAGAAAGACCCTGCAGAGGTTCTCAATTCCCTATACTTGTCTAAAAAAAGAAAAGTGCTGCTACATCTACAGTGATGCCTCGCAAGGCGAATGCCTTATGCAAAACCTAAACTGAGGCCTACCCTTTTTATGCTTTGCTGGCAATCTGGAGTGAAAGCTCCACCCCTCAGGTCCACCAGCCAGCAGGTCTCCTCGCCCCCAGTTGCATTGGCAATCCAATTGCACCAGCATGATTTTCCTGCTCTAATGGTTCCACATGGCACTGCCATGTGAAGACGCGATGTTGGGACCCTGGAGCTGTGCCAAAGGAAGACCAGGTCACTGTCTTGGCCACAGACTGGGCCTCAAGTGAATCTGGGTCCCATTCTTCACAAGGCAAAATAACCACAGATAATGCACAGGAACACCTTTTCTTCCTACACTTATACAGACTATATATCTGTCTGCCTTTCTGTTTGTCTTTTGGGGAGGGTACATCTGTCTGTCAACTATGTGAGTCAATTCAGTTCATGCAAAACGCAAAAATCAAAATTAGGCCACCTTGGCCTAAAATCATAATGGAAGAAGAATTCTGAGGAAAGAAATGAAAATTCTTTCACAAAACCCAAACCATATAGCAAGGATTATTCTACTTTACGTTTATTATTGTTGTTTCTGTTGTAATTGCAAATATTGCCTTGTGCTCTCTTTGTGTGAAGTACAGACTTTGGAAGCAAAGGTTTCAGACAGAAATATGGTGTTTTGCGTGTTTAAGGGCTAACCAATGAAGTTATAAGAGCATGGCATACATTGAGAAGCAGACTCTTCATTATAAAGAAACCTCATAAGGTTTATCGCTTGGAACAGCAAACTAATGATTGGACAATCTATGAGTCCTCAGAATTCTGCACCCGGTGTATGGAATCTCACTGCATATATCTATCAAATTACCACACTGGATTCTAATGAGGACTACCACTGCCCTCAGACAAATAACATAATCCCCATAAGTCATTACCCCCTATCCCGGAATAAAGACACGAGACAAATATGTGGAATATACATGGGCCACACTTTATTTAAATAATCATTAATTCCTTTGATAAAAGGGGGGGGGGGTCCTGTGGTAATGCAGAATCAGGTTCTGCAGAGGAGTCTCAATGGACCCCTAACCAAGATAATGGGCTAGTCCCTAGCCCCAAGTTCCTGCGGTCACGAAGACAGCAAGAACCCAGCTGACCCAAATTTGACCACCCCCGGACCTCATGCCCCCTCCTCATTGTTGACTGTTGGTCCAGGAGCAGCCCCAGCACATCTTCCCCCCCCCCACACACACACACTGTAATAGCACGTTCCACAGCACTAGGAGATAAGATATGCCATGCGTTACCTATGATTGCTATGGGACTCACCGAAACCTCTTCTATCCACACTACCTGCCTGTGTGACCAATTGCCATATTTTTCCATGCACATGACCCCTCCAATGTATAAAACAACCCCCTAATTTTGACCCTTGATGGAGGCGGAGGAGAAATTAATGGGCAACTGCTCCTCCACTTTCATCTCCTGCTGCTGCTGTCTCCACTGCCCACTTGATCACCTTCTCCAGTGCAACTGCCAGGGCTCACTTCCAGCTCACATCACTGCCTTGTCCCCTGTCCTAAGGAGACGATGGCTGGAGGAGGTGATCAGCCAGCGGCACCAGGAAGAGGCGCCTGAGCACGAGAGAGTGCTTGTTTGCCTCTGCCTCTGCCTCCTGCTGCCTCTGCCACTGGAGGGGACAAGACGCCAACATGAGCTGAGCCCATCAATCCCACTGGAGATGGTGATCGGGCAGGTGGGGGAGGCAGCAGCAAGAGGCGCCCAAGCATGTGCAAATGCTCCTTCACCTCTATCTCCTGCTGCCTCCGCCACCGGAGGGGACAAGGCACCAACGTCAGTCCCATGGGAGGTGGTGATCGGGCATGCAGGGGAGGCAGCAGCAAGAGGTGCCTGAGCACATGTGAATGCTCCTTCATCTCCATCTCTGCTTCCTCCTCCTTCTCCTTCTCCTGCTGCCATCTCAGGGCCACCGGAGGGGACAAGCCATGAGCTCTAGAAAAGGCAATTGGGCAGCAGCGACAGCGGCAGCAAGAGGCGCTCGAGCGGATACGCAACTGCTTCCTTCGATGTATAAAACAACACTCAATTTTTCCTCTAATTATTTTAGGAAAAAGTGTCATTTTATACACAGAAATATACGGTAACTAACCAATATGCACTAACACCCTACCAGTGTGGGATAGGTGAAAAATCCCCTCTTCCAACAGCCAATCAGGATGAGGGTCAAAAATTCCTATCCAGCCCCAAATAGGCGACCAGTCAAACTCACACTAGTAAATAAAGGACGGGTGGGTGGGGTGCAAGAAGAGAACAGGACCAGGAAATGGAGGAGCCTCCCTTAAGTAACCCACTCCTCCCCACCCTTCCTCATGAGGTAAGCATGTCTCACACTATCCAGGGAGGAGGATAATGGTGTCCCGCACCGGCGAAGGAGGCTCACCAGTGGAATGAACATTACAGTATTCTACAGCATTCCTGAGCAGTAGAAAACTGATCCAGGCTTCTCTCAGCTGGAAGGCATCCTTTTCATATCACACAGAAATGACAGGCAGTATTTTCTTTAATGTTTGGTAATGATTTCCCTAAATGCAAGACACCACAGCCTTCCCTGTGACGAATTCACATGCACAGAGAAAAATCCCTTCTGCAGAGCCGGTGTAAGAAATATACAGTAATAAAGAATACTACCACAATGCACAATGCAAGGAAGAAGAAAAAATAGGCCAATCATAAAATGTGTTTTACTTGCAGATAACGGTGAGGGAAACAGTTGCAGCAGCTGAAATTTTATAATTTGACTAGCATCCTAAATATTTGATTATTCTGACTATAGCTGTATGCATGGTTGTTTGATCATTCTTGCAAAATGGATGGCATAAACAGGCGAAGCCAGATACTTGGATGTGCTATAAATCAGGCATCCATCTTATAAATCACAAATATTAAAACACAAAGCCCAGGCATATAGCATTCAGTAAAATTGGAAGACTGTAAATTAGAGGGGAAAGAAATGCAGATAAGACTTTGATATTATATTAGCTGGCAGCGTAGAGACAAGGAGGTATAGAAGACAGAGCAACGTATGTTAAGCCAAAACCCCAATTTCCCACAAACACATTTTGCACTTTTAAAAATAAACTTTTCTTCAATTATTTTTCAACACTTCCACAGCTGAGAGTGTTGGCGTAGTTGTTTAAAATGGCATGCGTTGATCTCAGTCTCAAATTATTTCACTGGCCCTTCATAATGTGACAACATATGGGGTTCTTTTCAAAGAAGCTCTATTGCAGGACTGGTTCAGATGGTAAAGCTACTTGGATGAAGCATTTTCAGAGGGAGGCAGGGCTAACACACTCTCCAGATCACTTGTAGACTCCAGAAACTTGACAAACATCTAAACAATTGGCTTGTTCTTTAAGTGCTGCGAAACATGCTCTTAACCCTATTTGTATGATGTTGGTTCAGAGATACAGTATTGGACGTTATAAGATAGCTTTTCCTAATTTATTCCCAACAGCATCATTTAAAATCTGTTTCTATTCCATATCAGCATTGAACCTATCATTTGGCAGAGGGTGGCCGTGGCTTCAAACAGGTTTGGGGTATCATGAAATCACAATAATTTTTAGTCATGTAATTTTACTGTTGTATTTTTACTTTGGGGAATAAGTAGATGGCATGGCTCCCTTTGAGTACTACATATTTTGACTGGGTTCACAGCATATCTGCCAGCCATAAGGGCATCAGTTAAAATTTCAGGGGATTTATATGGTGTATTGGCAAGGAGATAAACCTCAGTATAAACAGCTCTAGAGGGGAAGAAAATTTGACTTTTATCTGTGAGGTGGCTTTAAAGATCATACATCCGTAGCTGGTGCCAGGTCTCAGTCATAGGCATCCTTCAGTCTCGAGATACTATGGTAACGTGCTCTGTATGGAGGACTTGGAACAGTGTCTAGTGTTTTGACGCTGTATGCAAAGCTGGAGTGTTCTCTCCAGGGCACGAAGCCTGGGTAAAATAATATGGAGGATAGGCTGTTACCCAAGCAGCAAATCCCCCCTCTCCATGTCACTGAAATAGTCCAATGGAAAGGCAAGAGCCAATACAAATGGTTTCAGGGATGTCGCAGGAGTTGACAGAATGACATGAACTGTCTCTGGTTTCGTATGAAAACATGTGTTTGATTCCCAATGACATTGGGATTAAAATATATACATGAGGGATGGTACTTTCATGTTTTATCAAATGAAAAATGAAATACAAAAGAGGCGTCTCTCTTTTTGTTTTCACATTCTTTTGTTGATTTTCCCTTCCCACACACACACAAAAGAAGGTTTCTTAAACACTAACAATTCATAGAGATGAAAGAGGGGTGTATCAGGTTTTTGGGAGGGGTCAGGCTTCATTCTTTCATTTAACCTTTCTAGAACTTTTCCATCCAACAGCATTGTGAGAGCTGCTGTCATAAGCCAACGAGAAAGTCCAGGGAGGGAACAGGGATTTTTGAATCTGTAAAAGCACCTGGGTTGTTTGGAACTCACTGAGATGTGCTCTTTGCTTCACAATCCTTCATTCTGAGTAGGTTGCTGCTGAGCTCATAGTGGTTCATCCTAAATAGCTGCCTATTTCTCCATTCCTGATTAGTGAGTATTGATAAAATTTACAAGCAATATATTTATACATTCCAAAAACAACATATTACATCTTTGAGAGAATAAATATATAGTAATCTAATCAAATTACAATTTGAAAAAAAACACAATCAAACAGGGAAAGCACCCCCTCAAACTATTGTAAAAAAATAGACTATACAACCTTCTTTCCCAGAATTCAATAAAAGCAAGCAAGAAAATAAATACAGCCCCCCCCCCAACAAACACAACTAGAATATGGGTAGATTTCTTTCCCCCACCACTTGATGCGTTTGCTTCTCTGAGCTCAGTAGGCAGTAGAAGGCAGGGAAGACAAATAATCCAAGAATGGAAAGGACTAAATAAGGGGGAAATCCTCCAAGAAATTGTAAGGGAGGAAGAGAATCCAAGGAAGCATGCTTGTATAGGCAGGGTGCCTGGCAGAAGCAGCAAAAATTATCCAAAGAAATGGGAGAAAAATCCTACCAAAATCATGAAAAGCAGGGCAAAAACTGTGGAAATGTTTTATATGCAGTTAACCCTCTTTTTTATAATACATGTATGTTCATTTAATCTCTTTGTAATATATTTAATTAAAGTTCTATATTCCGTGCCTTCAGAGAATGGGCTACTCTGTCTCAATCACCAGAAACCTCAAGGGCTCGCTATGAATGACTTTATCATTTTCTAACAGGAAAAGAGCCAGTGTTTTAGCATAAAGGCATGCTGGGGTGATCTGAAGGCCTAAGGCAACAGATTTGCTGAAGCAAAGCAGCAATATCTGGTCAGGTGTGTTTAAATGGAGTCTGGCCCTATTATTAAGATGAGTGAGGCAGATACCTCAGGCTGCAGATTATGAGAAATGCACTGTTGAGGTCTTGATGGACAGAACTATGGTGTTACACAACTTGCCCCTTTTGCTAACCTACTGTCCTCAGATGCAGTGCAGGATGTCAGGTAGTGCTGAAGCAAGATTCCAATACTAGTCTTGTTGGCTTATGCATGTGGTGACCTAGACACCATCTTGTATTTTGCCTCAGGTAGCCAATTGACATGGGCCAGTCCTAGTTTGCAGGGCAGACAGCCTCAGGATCCTTTCCATTAAATCTTGATTTGAAACAATGTTTTCTACTCAGCAGATGGCTGATCTCAAAGCACACCCCTCAAAGGCAGGCATAATTGCCAAGCTCAGTTTAAACTAGGACATTGAAACTATGGAATGTTCTGGGAATATGGTCATCTATATCTCTTCAACTGAATTATGGATGGGAGCCATGAGTATGGCAGGGTATCAGTTCCAGTCATAGCTACACCTGCGAATGCAAAGACAACCAGACCCAATTTTGGGGATTTGTTTTCTTCCCAAACATATGTACCAAGCCCTTTAAATGTAGGTTTCATTCAAGTTGTTTTTCACATTTACTCAATAAAGGGCTTCTATTGCTGCTCTAAATATATGCCTAATATACTGCAATGAGTTCCATTCTGACAGTAATCTCAACAGCTAAAAAGATATTTAAAATAAATATATACACATAAATAAATCCTCTGAATGATGTATCTGTAAAAGCTAAAAGCCTTCTCTCTGTATATGAGACAGCTGGTCCAAAAGGATATATGCCACACGGCAATTCTTGCTGAGATATGGTGCAACCCATTGGGGACTGAGCGTGGAAGACTAGAAATCTGTCAACGAAACACTGTAGAATTCACTCTGGGAATGGGAGGGATGCTGTTTCTTGTCATTGTGAACCACTGCATCCCCAGTCTCTGTAATGAGTCTCTGGAAGAGACAATGAAGACTCTCTTCTTTTCTTAATCACTAAAAGTTTATTTCTGGACTGTTCCCAGCTTATTACAGTAATGTCTCAGTATCTGTCAATCCAGGCAGTGTATTACAACACAGAGGACATACCTCATGAAAGAGTAATGATAGTATTTCTTCCTTGGCTTCAGCTTCCCATTCATATATTTCTCTTTTATTCACTTCTGTACATTTTATCTGGTGAGGTATTTTTTTCTAGCTGACCTTTGCTTTCACTGACCGCATGGTCTGAGGGGTGGGAGTTAGATTTAAATGAGCACGAGCAGAGGTTCTGCCAACTCCTGCGACGTCGCTGGAACCAGTTGTATTGGCTCTTGCCTTTCCATTGGACTATTTCAGCGATGTGGAGAGGGGGGATTTGCTGCTTGGGTAACAGCCTATCCTCCATATTACTTTACCCAGGCTTTGTGCTCTGGAGAGGACACTCCAGCTTCACATACAGCATCAAAACAACACGGGACGTAGCAGTTACTGGTTATAAGTCTTTGCTCGATTGGTGTAGGGGCATGATGCCAGGGGCTATTTCTGACTGTGGGAGAGATCATTGCACCTCACTAGGTAGCTACTGCCCGCCTTAAGCTGGGCAGCCCCCAGCCAGTAAAGTGCTACATCACCATACTCAGTTAACCTCATGGGGTGTGGGGGGTTTAGGGTGAAAGCTGACAAGCAGATCGATAGCCCTGCACCATGCAACAATCATAAGAAAACTTCTGCCCTAAAGCTGGGCACCAGGAATGTACAGACAATGACCCCTGGCTTTCTTGACTATGCTTTTCTGACGACCAGCAGGAAATAGATGATGTGCGCAAGACAGCTGTCATCGACATGGAACTGAGTAGACTGCATATGGACATTGTTGCCCTGCAAGGGACAAGATTGCCAGACTCAGGATCTGTCAAAGAAAAAACTTCTCATTCTTCTGGCCCACTTGTCTAGGACATTTTGGCATTGGAAAGATGGATGAAAATGGCCAACTCTTGCTGGAGTTTTGCTGTTATTATGGCTTTGTGTCAGCAACATGTTTTTCAATACGAAGCTTCAACACAGTTTCCTGGAGACATTCAAGATCCAACCATTGGCATCATCTCGATTTGATCCTCACTAGACATTCTAGCCTTCCTCATATTGTGATCACACACAGTTACCAGATGCTAATTGCGATACTGACCACTCCCTGGTGTGTAAATGTGAAGGGCACTGTAGTTTTTGATGGCTCAATATCAGATCTCTTTTACATCCGAAGTGGAGCGAAACAGGGCTGTGTCCTCACGCTGACCCTGTTTGGGATCTTTTTTGCTGTCATGCTGAAGCACGCCTTTGGAACTGCAACAGAAGGTCTAGATCAGATGGAAAGCTCCTTGATCTCTATAGATTGAGAACGAAGACAAAAGTCCAAGTGAAACGCATGCGGGACTTCCTCTTTGCCAATGATGAAGCCATTGTTGCCCACTCTGCTGAAGACCTCCAACAACTCATGAATTGTTTTAGCAAGGCCTGTCAAGACTTAGGACTAACAATTAGCCTGAAGAAAACACAAGTCATGGGCCAGGGCAAGGACTCATCTCCCTCTATTACCATCTCCATACAAGAATTGGAGGTTGTTCATGAATTTGTGTACCTTGGCTCAACGATCTCTGACACTCTCTCCCTAGATGTCGAGCTGGATAAATATATTGGCAAAGCAGCTACCATGTTCTCAAGGCTCTCAAAGAGAGTATGGCTCAATAAGAAGCTGACAGCATATACCAAGATCCAGGTCTAAAGAGCCTGTGTCCTGAGCACACTCCTGTACTGCAGTAGTCCTGGACCCTTTGTGCATGGCAGGAGAGGAAGCTGAACACGTTCCATATGCATTGTCTCTGACGGATTTTTGGTATCACTTGGCAGGGCAAAGTTCCAAACAGAGTAGTCCTAGTTTGAGCTCGAATTTTTAGCATGTATACATTCCTGAAACAATAACGTCTATGTTGGCTTGGGCATGTTGTGAGAATTGCTGATGGTCGGATTCCAAAAGATCTCCTATATGGAGAATTAGTGCAGGGAAATCATCCCAGAGGGAGACCCCAGCTGCAATATAAGGATATCTGCAAGTGGGATCTGAAGGCCTTGGAAATGGACCTCAACAATGGGAAACCCTGACATCTGAGCATTCAGCCTGGAGGCAGGAGGTGCATCACACCCTCTCCCAATTTGAAGAGACCCTTGTCCAGCAGGCTGAGGCAAAGAGGCAGCCCCAAAAGCAGCAACATCAGGGAGCTGAACAGGGGACAGATTGTATTTGTCTTCAGTGTGGAAGGGATTGTCACTCTCGAATTGGCCTTCCAGCCACATTAGACGCTGTTCCAAGTCCTCCATACAGAGCACGATACCATAGTCTCTCGAGACTGAAGGATGCCTAATTTAATATTACATTGGCTTGGATTCAGAATTTCTGTGTTTGTTAGGTTAGTTGCCATACAATAAAGATTGATTAATTGAGAGTGCCTATGTGCAGAATTTCATTCACGGGTACACCCACTCGCTGCGGTAAAAGGAGCACAATTCATGTTGCCATAGTTCCTGCTAGTGCACATGTTCCAGATGCCTGTAGCGATTGTTGATGAGTTTTTCCAGGCCATACCCTGCTCCTGGGATTAATGGAAGGCTTACTGCCAACTCACAGGATAGTGCGTTCTCCTGTCTACCAAGCTCTTCCCCAACACTGCAAGGGCATGGGCAACAAGGAAGCTCACAAGTCACAACACTGTTGCTTCTCTCCAAATGGGCAGAAGTGTGTATTCCTACCAGCTAGCTTCTCTCATGCCTTGAATTTTGTTGCAGTAACATTGCACAGGCAAATAATAGGTGTAAATAACTTCATTCTGAGCCCTTCAGAATTTTTGCCTGCTAGAAAGCAGCAGAGATAGACACCTCATCACCTACAGGATTCAGACTTTCACCTCTTTCCCTAAGTGATTGCTTGTGATTTGTCTGTCTCTTGCAAATGCAGGGACAACTGCCACCAAGGCTGGCAACTCTAGTTAGGGGCAGCTAGCTGGACGACACACAGCTGCGAAAAGAAAGGAAGAAGTTGCATCTGGTAAATGTTGGTTTGCCAAGTTCAAGTTCATTCCTAGTCAGCCCTGCCAGCCAGCTGCTTTCTAACATCAAAGAGCTGGTTAGACTCAGTGGGTCTGAAGGTTGTTTTACAGATTTCTCAGCAGCCTGGAGACCAGATTCCCATAGAGCTAAAGGGGAGGGAAGTAGACAAAGAAGCTACTTTGCACTGGTAAGGTTGTCACAACTGGTATGTGTTAATGGGGAAATGTGTTTAATTAAAAAAAAATAAGACACAAAACTGAAAAGTGCCCTTATGCCTTCTAGTGGCCATTAAAAAAAAATTAATTGGAACACCAGGGGCGTTGGGAGCCCCTCAAAATGTGGCCAAACCACACACACAAGAGGGCACCAAGTGATCCTTTTGAACACATTCTTCCTCTCTCCCCCCCCCCCATTAAAATCTTTTGGAAGTCTGGGAAGGCCTAGAGGAAAGAATTGCTGGGTTGCTGCAAAAACTGGGTGTAATATTTTAAGGCTAACTTAAAATATGCTACATCAGACAGGGAGATCTATGTAAATTGCAGGAATATGAAGGATACGGATTTTTAAGATGGCTTTGGCATGCCCGTTAAGGTGATGATGGCGACGACAATGACTGGTGGATATCACCTGGTATCTATTGTGGCCCTCCTCACAGGATTCATGGTAAAAAGTTATTGGAGCCACTACCAGTTTGTAAGAGATTCTGGAAATATTATTTTTCTTGAACACATCTCCCAGAATCACACAGTCTGGCTGAAGCTATAAATCTAAAAGAAAATCATCCAGTCTCTGACTTTGGTTATTCCAGCTTAAACAAGTTCCTCTTCATTCATTTTACAAATTGATTTGTCACATTATCCTTTTTCGGGGGAGGCGGATATGAGAGCTTCAGTTATGCCTTACACACACTTCCCTAAAGAAAGTCCATAAAACTAGAAATATGCATTTTAGTACATGGATCACCCAGTGTTACCATGTGATTGGCTATAAATGAATTAAAGTCAGAGTAGTTTCTACAACAAAGGCATCTTCTTTCCTGTAGAAAATTGTGTATAGTATTTTGATTTATAAGTTTGTTTAAAGACTTGCCTATCGTGTAAGTCTCTCTCCATCTCAAAAGAATGCTCTGAGTTGAATGTGCAGTTAAAATGGTCCATTGCTTTTCTAGAAATGGAGGCAATCGTTTTGTTGAAGCTGAGAATAATATATTTGAAGGGGAGTCTTCCATTTGGATGGATGGGAGACATTTAATGCTTTAATAGAGCTCATGCAATGGTACTTTGCTGTCTGTCCAGATGAGGAAGATCTCATAAAATAGGCAAAGCAAAAGACCTTCTTTCCGGCGCTGGGTGTAAGATTGCTGTGCTTCAAAGTGATGATGATTGGTATGTTCCCTCCCTATAAGGCCCTGTTCCCTGTGATCACAGTTACATCCTGCAGAAAAATGGCTTCAATTTTCCTCCTGCAAGGAAAGGATTGAGCAATTTTGTTAACCCATATCCTTCTTTGTCAAAAATTTCATTTGTTACTCCAGTCTTGCAGAAAGTGAGGAGGTAATGTCTTTGGCCAGCATGAATGCCGTAGCAACCCCTTTATTGGTATTTATTTATTTTTAATAGGGAGAGATTTTTCTTCTTGGCAGATCGAAGAGTGTGCAGAAGTACTATCAATCTGAAAATCCAGCTACTACCAAAATACACCGATAGCAGAAGGTGATCTGCCAGACTGTGCTACATCAGTGAGGAAATGGCAGGGGAAATAGGCACAGATCCACTACTTGGCCGCCATGTCTTAGTTTTGGCAGGTCAACAGCTTCTCATGCCCTGAGATTTCAGGGCCAGATTCTGAGATCAGGGAATAGCCCTTGTGAAGTCATGACATGGTGAAGCAAACAATATGGATGCTCTGTGTTCTCTTTGAGAGCATTATTATATGTGCAATACAGATACAAATATCTTTGAGATGAACCCGTGAGCACTGGTTGGGAGTATGGAGGAACTGGGTGCCCAGACTTTAAAGCTGCCAATATGTACTAAATCAGACTTCAACTTCCTGTAGGGCTACTCAACCTGGGGTTTCCCTTCCTGTCTGGAGACCTCAGGAAGCATAGTAATCCCTTCAGACTTAAGCTAGTGCCCCGAGACCTGACAATCCTGTGCTTTTGCCCAGATATATCTTGCCAAGTGTGCTATCCTTCTGACAGCATTTTAATTTACCAAAGCAAATGAAGAGTAACAGAAATGTAGACTTGCTGTTTTAGGGACTTTATTTTAAGCCTCTGTATGGAGAAATGTCTGTATGGTGGGAAAGGGTGTTCTGTTTTTTGCAGATTAAATATTGTGGTCAGTGAATCTGAAAAAAAGGGATGGATGCTAGGCTCATTTGCATCGTGGCTTTTCATTTTGTGCAGGCTGTTTTCCTATTTAATTATTAGATAGCCTACAGTAAGCTAGTTATCAATTAATTGCTGGAAAAATGGCAGCCTCCATGCATGTTACTCCTTGATCTCTAATTGGCTACACTGTTGCTTTCTTGTTCAAAGCTAATTAAAGTTCCAAAACAATTGAATATTGTTAGCTTTTTAAAATCCTTTGACAAAACACAGGGAGGCCTAAACAAACACATGTTTATATGCGCTGTATTTCATTATTTTAGTTTAAGGTGAACACACCATCAGAAATGGCAGATTTTTCCCTCATTAAAAATGTTGTTTGATTTTAAAGCACAGGGGTAAATGATATAGTTCATAAAATTAAATTATTTTAGAACTGTCAATTAAAAGTTGATATTTTCTCATGGCATTCAGTTGTAAATGACAGCTGAATTAACTGAGTTGTCACTGTATTTCTAATATGTACATTCAATTGTATAAATATAAATCAATAATGTTCAAAGCGATAATTTAATCTGTTACAGCAAAAATAAGAAAGAATTTTCTGACTACTTGAAGACTAAAATAATTTGAGATAGATAAACTGTGGACTATAACCTATTACTTTAGATGCAGAGAGAAGCATGTAAGTGAAGAAGTGTGCATATGAAGAAGCAAGGTACAGTCTATGGTAGCTTATTCCCCAGGGGGAAAATGTTAGTCTTCAAGGTCACACAGGACTCATTTCTGTATAAACTAAAGATGGGCAGTTACCACAGTTCAACATTTACTGCAGGTCCGCAGATCAGGCCCATAGCTATTGCACAGGCATGACAGGTTTTGTGTCCCACCTCCTCCCGTGGGCTCCCCTTCAGATGCAGCATCATGGGCTTCCCTTCCCTGTGGGGTACAGAATCCGGGACACCCATGCGATACCTGTGGGACTGATCCACTGAACCGTGCAGAAGCCCCAAACTGTAAGTGCCCATCTTTGGATATAAACTAATATGGTTGGTTTTTTTTTTTTTTTTGGTTTTGTTTGTTTGTTTCAGAATAATTTAATAACCTTTTTGCATCTTTTTTTAAATTTTTCAGAACAAAAACAAATACCAAAATACAAAATACTTACTATACAATCTAAACTACTGTGTACTCCTACCCACGGGACCCCTTGAAGCAATAATTTTAATATGAACTTCCTTTCCAAAATTGTATTGATTGTTGTTTAGAGGCTTTCCCCTTTCCTTTCACTAATACAAATTCAACAAATACCCTTTTCAACTTAAGTTCAATTTATCATTTAAGGCAATGTCCCATACTTCATTATACCAATCTTCTAATTTAATATCTTTTTTTTATCTTTCCAAAATCTAGCTATTAATATTCTAGCACTTGTCAAAAAACTAATACGGTTGTAATCCAATACTTACTCTGTGGAGAAGTTCCATTGAACTAACTGAGATTTACTCCTGAGGCAGATACCAAATTAAAACAATGTATACACACATATTTTTATATGTATAAGTATTTTTAATATACTACCTTTTTTGGAACGAGTGCAGGAAAAAGATAATAGAAAAGAGAATCATTTACAACATTTGGGCATTTTTAAAATCTTCTTAGAAGTTTTATTTCCTATAAGGAGATATTGTAATTATACTGAATACAAAGCATTTCACCAGCCATATTCCTGAGAAACATTTTTCTAGCTAGCTTACCTAAAATATGACACTACTATTCAAGTCTATTTTTGTGTTAAAAAAAAACCCCTACAGCCTCTCATAAACCATGCATTACCATTAGTAGGTATAACAATCACTCAATGATTTTTACATACATGCCTCCCCCTAAACATTTTTGGAGCCTGAACAAATGAGGCTTCGTATGAGATCTGGCTTCATTCCTGTTGCTGCAGACTGGGGGAAGACCATCAGATGCATCAGATCTGGGCCAAAGGAGACAAATTCGTTCGGCTGGATCAAGAACTAATGTGTAACTTTTCATGTTATGACTTACGTATTTAATTGGTGAGAAATGTGTTTATTAGGATAGGAGATATTCTTATTCATTTCTGAATAAGAACATCCTGGTCCCAGCTGCAACTAATGCAGGCCTGGCCCCCAGAAGCACCCCGTCCACTCACAAGTCGCCACATGACTAGCATTCCACTCTTCTCACCAATTGCAGAAGTAGCTCCACTGTCTTGCTGCTTGGTCGGTCATTCAGCAGCCATGTGGGGGGACTCTTTCAGGTCCACATTTGTTTCCTGCATCCCCATCCAGCCAATCAACTTGGCCCATACTAGGCTAGCACTCCTAACAATCCATGTGGTCATACTGGCTGACCAGGACACCCATCACAGTCAAGGAAATGGCTGCCAACCTCCTCTTCACTTTTCTGCCCCACAAGGCTCAAAGGGGCCTACAAAGAATCAGAGAACTAAGCTTATACCAAATCTTCTGCATCAAGTCAAATGAGCTGTACCCCAGGAAAGCTTGTGCTGTAATGAATGCAGTAGCCTTTTTAAGATGCCATGGGACCTCTAAGCTTGTTCAGAATATGGCAGGAAGGAAAATTCCTCCACATTCCACTCCTATCCATCTAACTGCAAAATAACAACAGTGTAGAGGGCCGTGAAAGTCTCTGAATCTATTTTGGGAAATATAAATCTGTGTGATTTGATCAAACCCAACTCTTGTTCCCACTAAATACCCAGCTACAAAGAGTCTCTTCCAAACTATTTATTCTAGTCATTAACTGTGCAATCTTATACATTTCTGCACATCTTATACATCTCTACTCAGCAATAAGCTCCACTAAGCACAATGGGATTGCCCCCCAGCTTAGTAAGCATGTAGAAGATTACAAACTAAACTGGACATCTGGTTACAGCCAAAATCCTGTTGCATAAGGTACACTTGCAGAAGAATAAAGACATAATTCCCCTTCACGGATTGCTGCCTTATCGTAGCGAAGGGGCTTGAGTAATTCAGAGAAGCTATGGGCTATGACATGCAGGGACACCCAAGATGGACAGGTCATAGTGGAGAGTTCTGACTAAATGCGATCCACCTGGAGCAGGAACTGGGAAGCCACTCCAGTATCTTTGCCAAGAAAACTCCATGGACAGAAACAAAAGGCTAAAAGACATGATGCTGGAAGATGAGCCCCTCAGGTCAGAAGGCGTCCAACATGCTACTGAAGAAGAGTGGAGTACAAGTACAAGTAGCTCCAGAGCTAATGAAGTGGTTGGGCCAAAGCCGAAAGGATGCTCAGCTGCGGACACACCTGGAAGTGAAAGGAAAGTCTGATGCTGCAAAGAAAAATACTTCATAGGAACCTGGAATGTAAGATCTATGAACTTTTATAAGCTGGATGTGGTCAAACAGGAGATGGCAAGAATAAACATTGACATCCTGGGTGTCAGTGAACTAAAATGGACGGGAATGGGCAAATTCAATTCAGACGATTATCATATCTACTATTGTGGGCAAGAATCCAGTAGAAGAAATGGAGTAGCCCTCATAGTCAACAAAAGAGTGGGAAAAGCTGAACTGGGATATAATCTCAAAAATGATAGAATGATTTCAATATGAATCCAAGGCAGACCTTTCAACATCACAGTAATCCAGGTTTATGTACCAACCACCGATGCTGAAGAGGCTGAAATTGACCAGTTCTATGAAGACTTACACAACACCTTCTAGAACTGACACCAAAGAAAGATGGTCTTCTCATTATAAGGGACTGGAATGCTAAAGTAGGGAGTCAAGAAAGAAAAGGAACAACAGTAAGTTTGGCCTTGGAGTTCAAAACAAAGCAGGGCAGAGGCTAATAGAGTTTTGTCAAGGGAACAAGTTGGTCATCAAAAACACTCTTCTCCAACAACACAAGAGGCGACTCTACACATGGACATCACCAGATGGGCAATACCAAAATCAGATTGATTATATTCTCTGCAGCCAAAGATGGAGAAGCTCTATATAGTCAGCAAAAACACGACCTGGAGCTCATTGTGGCTCTGATCATCAGCTTCTCATAGCAAAACTCAAGCTTAAACTGAAGAAAGTAGGAAAATCCACTGGTATAATCTAAACCAAATCCTTTATGAATACACAGTGGAAGTGAAGAACAGATTTAAGGAACTAGATTTGGTGGACAGAGTGCCTGAAGAACTAAGGATGGAGGTTCGTAACATTGTAGAGGAGGCAACAACAAAAACCATCCCAAAGAAAAGGAAATGCAAGAAAGCAAAGTGGCTGTCCAACGAGGCCTTACAAATAGCAGAGAAAAAAGGTAACAAAATGCAAGGGAGATAGGGAACGTTACAGAAAATTGAATGCAGACTTCCAAAGAATAGCAAGGAGAGACAAGAGAGCCTTCTTAAATGAACAATGCTAAGAAATAGAGGGAAAGAATAGAAAGGGAAAAACCATAGATCTGTTCAAGAAAATTGGAGGTATTAAAGGAACATTTTGTGCAAAGATGAACATGATAAAGGACAAAAATGGGAGGGACTTCACAGAAGCAGAAGACACCAAGAAGAGGTGGCAAGAATACACAGAGGAATTATATCAGAAAGATTTGGATATCCCGGACAACCCAGATACAGTGGGGTCTCTACTTAAGAACGTCCCTACTTAAGAACAATCCAACTTAAGAACAGCTCCATTTGCTAAATTTTGCTTCTACTTGAGAACAGAAATCCAAGATAAGAACAGGAAAAAAAAACCTTTCCTGTTCTTTTTTTAACCTTAGGTCATCTTAGGTTAAAAAAAATTCTCCCCCTAGTGGTAGAGTACGTATTAACCAGCTTTGCATTAGTTCCTATGGGAACTAATGCTTCAATGTACAAACGCACCTCTACATAACAAAAAAACAGCCAGAACGGATTAATTGGTTTTCAGTCCATTCCTATGGGAAATTTTGCTTCAACTTAAGAACGTTTCAACTTAAGAACACCATTCCAAAACGGATTAAGTTCTTAAGTAGAGGTTCCACTGTAGTTTCTATGGACGGAAAAGAGCAGATACGGATTAAATGGTTTTCAATGCATTCCTATGGGAAATGCAGATTCAACATAAGAACTTTTCAACTTGAGAACCACCTTCCAATACGGATTAAGTTCTTAAGTAGAGACCCCACTGTAGTGTGGTTGCTGACCTTGAGCCAGACATCCTGGAGAGTGAAGTCAATTTGGCCTTAGAAAGCATGGCTAGCAGAAAGGTCAAGTGGAGGTGATGGCATTCCAGTTGAAATATTTAAAATTTTAAAAGATGATGCTGTTAAGGTGCTACACTCAATATGCCAGCAAGTTTGGAAAACTCAGCAGTGGCCAGAGGATTGGAAAAGGTCTGCATCCCAATCTCAAAGAAGCACAGTGCCAAAGAATGCTCCAACTACCGTACAATTGCACTCATTTCACACACTAGCAAGGTTATGCTCAAAATCCTCCAAGGTAGGCTTCAGCAGTATGTAGACCAAGAACTCCCAGAAGTACAAGCTGGATTCCGAAGGGGCAGAGGAACTAGAGACCAAATTGCTAACATGTGCTGGATTATGGAGAAAGCCAGATAGTTCCAGTAAAACATCTACTTCTGCTTCATTGACTATGCAAAAGCCTTTAACTGTGTGGACCATAGCAAACTAACGCAACACCTTAAAGAAATGGGAGTGCCTGACCACCTTATCTATCTCCTGAGAAATCTTATGTGAGATATGAAGCAGCAGTTAGACCTGGATATGGAACAAATGATTGGTTCAAAATTGGGAAAGGAGTATAACAAGGCTTTATATTGTCTCCCTGCTTATTTAACTTATATGCAGAATACATCATGCAAAAGGCTGGGATGGATGAATTCCAAGCCAGAATTAAGTTTGCAGGAAGAAATATCAACAACCTCTGATATGCAGATGATATCATTCTGATGGCAGAAAGTAAGGAGGAATTAAAGAACCTTTTAATGAGGGCGAAATAGGGGAGCGCCTCCTCCTGTCCCATGGCTGCTTGTCTTTTTAGATAAATGGTTCCATAATGAAACAGATTATTTGTAAGTAATAAAAAGTGCAAGAAAGAAAAAGGAAGTCTTTACTGAAAAATCTCTTACTGCCTGAGATGTCATAAATGTTCTGCAAACATACTGTGCACATCAGAATTTTGGCCAATATATTAAATAATACATTAAAAATGTGCTTGAAAGGACAATAGTTCCAGAACAATCTGTCAGTGTGTTAACACAGTCTCCTCAGGCTATTCTGTCCACTTGACCACACATGAATTGACTCCATGGTTCTGTGAAGATTCTCAGTCATCTCAGAAACTGAGTCGTGGCAACAGGACTTCTTTCTTGTTAGGTTGAAACGTTTCGCCACTCATCCAAGCAGCTTCTTCAGCTACGACTCAACTTCCAGATACTCCATGGTTCCTCTGATTTGTGTTCAGTTGGGCTGCCTCCTTCTGCTACAGATAGAATATATTGAAAGTAATTGGGTTCACTTCTGGAATGCAGGATAACATCTTCCACATATGGCGGAAGAAGTGAGACTAATGGCCTCACATATTAGCAGCAGCCAATCCATCATGTGCTGGTATTGCTAGTGCCACAGCCAGACATAATGGACATGGCCCCCAGCATAATTCTCTCTTTTAGAGTCAAGCAGGCTTCATATCCTTCCCTTCCTCATATCCTTGTGAGCCATCTGAAACACCCGGCTTAGACATGTGGGCTAGAGAGCCCAAGGCCACCAAATTCCAAAGTACCAGATGGTACTCAGCAAAGACAGTCAAACTGCCAGGTTTAAGGCACATGAAGAATTTAATGTGTTGCTCCCTGCAAGAGAAAGGCAGTAAATAAAACAGAAAATAGATACATGACACTGAAGCTTAAAATAATAAGTCTTAATTCAGGAGAAAAAAAACAAAGGGTGGGTCTTCTGATGAGACAATGTACAAAAATATATTCATCTCAAAGTGTACATCAGTGTTATATCATGGTAACTGGTTAAATTAAAATGTATCATGGTGAAACTATATTAAAAAATCTTTGATTTGTGAGAAATGTTCCTAATCATACATATGATTTTTAAAAATTACAGATAGGTGAAGAACCAAATTGAAACTCAGTAAAGATTAGAAATATGAGGAACTAGAACACAGAGAGAGACACAACTGGCAGACTTATTTAATCTTTTAAAGGTCCTCACTTTGGAAATGCCAGTTTTTTGTCTGCCACCTAGTGTGGAAACAGTATCATAGAACCATAGATAATGGAGTTGGAAGGGGCCTATAATGGCATCGAGTCCAAACATCCTGCCAGGTTGCCAGGTTTCTGAACACATCTTGAGGCTTTTTGTCACTTAAGAATAGAATTATGCTATACTATGCACTGTAACCCATGCAAGTAAGATTATGGCTAAAGTCCAGTAATACAGTTACACTGCATAAGTCTGATGATGTCATCAGTCATGGCCATGCTTTGTTAATAAAAAGTTTCCTATTTCCCTCCCTCCAAGTTCCTAGGCTTCCTTTGGGCCTACAGAATTTGGGCCGTGGGGGGGGGGGATAGTATAAGATCAGAAGGGAATATTAAATGTCCGAAATCACCACTGTCTGGACTGCTTTGGCCATCAGGACCAGCAACTGTGATTTTCAGATATTTAAGACTTCCTGCCCCCTACTCGGTGTCTCCAAAGGCTTCCCTAGGATCAAAAAGATCCTAAGGCAGCCTAGGAACTGGGGGGGGGGGTAGGAATATTTTTATTACAAAAATACAGCCATTTATTATGGTGTCAGTGTAGGTCTATGTATGGAGCAATAATGTTACTGGATTTCAGTCCATGGGACAATAATTAGTCATTAACATGCTGAAAGAATCTCTGTTTTTATGCAACAAAATACTTGCAGGTCCACCATTCATATTATAATTACAGTGGTGCCTCGCTTAACGAGTGCCCCGCTAAGCATTTTTCCGCTTTGCGATATTCGCTAAGCGATTCGCTGAGCGAATATCGCATAACGAAGCGGGGGAGAACAGCTGATCGGTGGTTCCAAAATGGCCGCCGGAAGGTCCGCGCTGCATTTTCGCGCCCTGCCCTCGCTTACCGAGGGCGCGAAAATGGCGGCGCTATGGAGCAACATCGCTTAACGGTGAGTTTTAAAGCCATAGGAACGCACTGAACTTCGTTCAGTGCGTTTCTATGGCTTTTTAAATTCCGTTTAGTGATGTTTCGCTATAGCGAAGGTTAATCCGGAACGGATTAACCTCGCTATGCAAGGCACCACTGTATTATAAGCATACAATTATGCCTTCAAAGAGAGCCAAGACATCCAAGATTGAGAAGCTGGAATCTGTCATCTGTTGCCTTGGTTAAAAACTAATTGGAGTAAAACCTGATTTGAAACTCAATAGCTGAAATCCAGTAGTAAGTCACAACTAGAGTAGGCACATTGAATCAGTGGGATTTGGTGATTCAGCTCCTGAATAAGTTCCATTGACTCAATGGCCTACTCTAGTTGTGACTTACCACCAGATTTCAGCCAGTGATTAGGGTTACCTAATCTTTAATATATAGGTTAGGTTTGTTGCACTGAATCTTTGAGTTCATGCTTTATGACTGTCACAAAAATTTAACACACACTTCTACAACAGCAGCAAGATGAGATACAGCCACTATATTTTCATGAACAGACCAATCAGATTGCATAAGTCCGTTTACAGATCTGTACCTTTCATGTCAGTGGAGATGTCATCAAACCTCTCTGATATAGAAAAGAACCTTTCATTTACTTAAAAAGCAAGTGTTCTCCAGGTTATCGTATCAAAAATGCATGGCATTCTGAAAAACTTATGGGATACCATAAATACATTGATAACTGCACAAGGCCAGGGAAAGATATAGTTTTGTGCTTGGATATGTAGGGATTCTCCTGGAATTAAGTACAAAGCCCCCCTTTTAGGATGGGATCATTCACTGCCTGCAAGACATGCCCTGAAGGCTCAAGGTCTAACCTGAGAGTTGTACAACACCCATACAGATCTCATAGATATGGTTTACAGTATTCATGTCAGCAATGCAAGTGTATTTGGATCGTTGAAATATAATGGCCAACCCTTTTATTAAGCAACTATTTCAGGTAGAAGAGTTGGTAACCCTTTTAAAAAGTGCCTCAAGAGCCCCCAACCATTCTGCTACATCAGATATATCCATCATAAAGTGTGCTGCTTATATACCACCCCTTAGCACTTAAAGCACTCTCTGGGGAGTTTACAATTTAATTATGCAGGTTACACATCCCCCCCTGCCCCAGTGAGCTGGGTACTCATTTTACCAACCTCGGAAGGATGGAAGGCTGAGTGAACCTCATGATGAATCCCTGGGATTGAACTCAGGTTGTGAGCAGAGTATTGGCTGTAATACTGCAGTTTAACCATGGTCCTACAAGGTTTTATACATCAGAGACACGAATGTGTATGTCACATATCATATCTCCCAGCCCCAAAATTATTTTGCTGCTCTCGGAATCAATGAAAAACAGCCTCTCGTTGCCTGCAGAAGTGAAATGCAAGTACAAATCCAATCTTCTTAGTGAGCATCTAATGGGACATTTTTTATGGCAGAAAGTGAGGAGGAATTAAAGAACATCTTAATGTGGGTGAAAGAGGAGAATGCAAAAAATGGTCTGAAGCTTGACATAAAAAAACTAAGATCATGGCCATTGGTCCCATCACCTCCTGGCAAATAGAAGGGGAAGATCTGGTGGCAGTTACAGATTTTACTTTCCTGGGCTCCATGATCACTGCAGATGGGGAGAGCAGCCATGAAATTCAAAGACGCCTGTTTCTTGGGACGAAAGTGATGACAAACCTAGACAGCAACTTAAAAAGCAGAGACATCACCTTGCCAACAAAGGTCCGCATAGTCAAAGCTATGGTTTTTCCAGTAGCGATTTATGGAAGTGAGAGCTGGACCATAAAGAAGGCTGACCAGCGAAGAATTGATGCTTTTGAATTGTGGTGCTGGAGGAGACTCTTGAGAGTCCCCTGGACTGCATGGAGATCAAACCTATCCATTTTGAAGGAAATCAACCCTGAGTGCTCATCGGAAGGACAGATCCTGAAGCTAAGGCTTCAATACTTTGGCCATCTTATGAGAAGAGAAGACTCCCTGGAAAAGCCCCTGATGTTGGGAAAGTGTGAGGGCGAGAAGGGGATGACAGAGGATGAGGTGTTTGGAAAGTGTCATCAAAGCGACCAGCGTGAATTTGACACAACTCCAGGAGGTAGTGGAAGACAGGAGGGCCTGGTGTGCTCTGGTCCATAGGGTCACGAAGAGTCGGACACGACTTAACGACTAAACAACAACAATAATAGGACATTTTCTCCTTGCTTTGAAATGTAAAACGGTGAATTTTTTTTTGCTGTCAACAACAAGATTTGTGCTTTTTAGATAATTCTTTTTAAAATATCTGCAAAATATGCAGAATGCAATAACTGTTCCCTTCCTACCTCAACTGGCAAATGCAGAAGCATCAGATGGATTTTGAATGTCCTTGTGATTAATCAGCCTAACTTATTTTGCTTGCTGTGTATGAGTGCACATTAATTAGCTTTGCAAAGAATAAAGGCACTAGGTGGAAACAGCTAAATGAAGTTCTTGGTGTCTTGGTCTCATACTAGACACAAGAATTCTCACAGTGGGTGCTGGGATCCTTAGCAGATTGCCCCGCCATAACAAAACAGGTTGTCTTGATGAAAAGCTCAGCAATGATAATTTTTTTCACGTTCCTGTCTGCTTTAGGCAGCAAGATGTTTGGGGCTGGCCCTGTGAAGAGGCTTATGCACGCTATTTTCTAGAAGTGAGAGCCCTTGAAATATCTCACAATCAAGTGGGCAGCTCTTAGCCTGCTTTAAATCTTCACTTTGGTAGCAGTGAATTAGGAGCACTTCGGATACTGTGTGTCCAGAGTCTCCCCTGCTCTGCCTATATTAAGCACCAGACCTGACCTGCTCATTTCTCCACCTCTCTGATGAGTGAGCTCTGATGACAAACAAAGTCACTAAAAGATCTACAAAGGCAAGAAGTGAGGACAAAAGTTCAGATCTCCCACTCTGAGATTGGATCTTGGTCTCTGATTCCAGGGAGGGATTTCTGCCTTCTCCAAACATCAAGGGACCATAGCCAGGCAGCCTTAATGCCTGTGCTTTGTATAAAAATGTTGTATCAACCCTATGGAGCCAGTGTACATGCCCACTCCTTGTCAGACAATAGCAACAGCATATTAGGAACACAAATACTAGCAAAACATTTGGCAAGACGCCATAAATAAAATCTAATTGAATCGAGAATCACAAAGACAAATTGTTGCTGTGCCTTGACTAGTAATAGCTACAGGAGTAGGAGCCAGGAAAGGAAAACAAACACACATAAAATCTGTACATATTCCTGCAGATTGGTGTGAAGAGAGACACAGAGAGAACGACAATACATTTCTTAAGACCAACAAGGTATGGGAACATAATGAAAATATACCATACACAAAGCAATTGATATTCAGCAGCTTCTTCTTTTAGCTCTTCCTGTGAAGCTTCAGTTAAATGACAGGGCTGTTAGGAGATGTAGCAAAGTAAATACACTTCCAATCATGTCCCAACTAGCAAATATATTGATTTGATTTAAATCAACACAACAGAGAATAGAACTTTGCTTGAATGTGATTCCATCTGACACTCACCAATATTCTGGATGCAGGAAGCAATTTAGTTAGCAGCTCCCTCTAGCAGTCTCATTGCACAAACTGCAGGGCAACTGAAAGGGGAAATCACTGGGAGCTATAAGGAGACGGAGAAACAAGCTGCGACAAGTGACTGCTTCCGACCCTCATTCCTGTGCCACATTACAAAAAAATGCACATGTCCAATGTGAAGTGGAATTCATCTACACATTCCCTGCACAATAACAAATATAGCTTCTAAACACGGCATTCCCGAAACGTCTATAGCCAGCACAAAGCACCAATTCAGACAAACATTTTGGAGATGGAAACCACTTTTCCTCCTGTGCCCTTTTGGCATGTTATTTATATTATGCGCCATCAAATCAGAAGTGACGTACAGTGACCCTGGTAGGGCTTTCAAGGTAAATGAGATCCTTTAATCAGTTCTACAACTCCCGTAAGTTTTCATGGCCAAGCAGACATTCAAATCCAAGTCTGCTGAGTCTAAGTCCATCGCTCTATCCACTGTAACCACTTCCAAATTATCACCTGGGGCTCCTTTTTTTTCTTTCTTTTTTTAGATTTTTAAATTTATTTATTTCTAAAGAATGAAAAGACAATCGACCATATTGCAAATATTAAATATAAAACTATTCCCCACATTTCTCCAAATCACATATATGCCTTTCCCCATCACCTTTTAAAGAAATATTGACCAACAATCTAAGTCTCTTTTCAAACCACATGTCTCAAAGTCTATTTTATCGGCATATTTTAAAAATGACTTCTAATTTTCCGTGAATTTGCTATGGCTTAAAAAGGGTAAAGGGAAAGGTTCCCCTTGACAATTTCTGTCCAGTCGTGTTCGACTCTAGGGGTCGGTGCTCATCCCCGTTTCCAAGCCATAGAGCCAGCGTTTTGTTCGAAGACAATCTTCCATGGTCACATGGCCAGTGTGACTTAGACACGGAACGCTGTTACCTTCCCACCAAGGTGGTCCCTATTTATCTACTCGCATTTACATGCTTTCGAACCGCTAGGTTGGCGGGAGCTGAGACAAGCGACGGGCGCTCACTCCGTCGCGTGGATTCGATCTTATGACTGCTTGGTCTTCTGACCCTGCAGCACAGGCTTCTGCGGTTTAGCCCGCAGCGCCACCACGTCCCCTATGGATATAATATAAGCTATGGCTTATTTCTCCTCTATTTACTCTAACTTTATTAGTCATTTTTCCATCAGCAATGTATGCCATATTTCACTTGTGATTGCTTGCAGTGAGAGATCTTGGGCTTTTTTCCAATTTTTAGCTATTTCGGTGCCTATAAGATTTCCAACTAATTCTTTATATTGTAGTTTCTCATTTCCCCTTGTGAATAATGAAAATAAAAATAATGTTTCATTAATCTCTATTTTTTTGATTAGTCAGTGTTTCTATCCATTTAATTACCTCCAGCCAAAAAGTTTCTATTTGGGGGCAAGAGATCCACATATGTTCCAGAGTTCCCTTTTGTCGGCAGTTCCTCCAACATTTATCAGATATATCTTTATTAATTCTATGTAGTTTTGTAGGGGATAGATGCCATCGATGCCCTGCTTTTAGAACCATTTCTTTTGCACTTGCTGAAATGGATTTATATGGATATTTTTTCCAGATTCCTGTCCAAATTTCTTCAGGTATATTACTATTTAAATTTGTTTCCCACACTGTTTTAGCCTCCACCTTTTCCATATTCTTTCTCAATAATGCTTTTATATATTAGTGAGGTTAGTCGTCTCTTTTTATTTTTATCTTTTTGTATACAATATTGTTCAAATTCAGTTAATGTTCTTAGAAGGCCAGTTTTTTGTTGTAGGTGAGTAGCGAAACTTCTTATTTGTTTTATTTATAGCCAATTGCTTTTTCTTTGCTTTGTTTTCTCTTCTATTTGCCTGATAGTAATTGGTTCCACTGAGTCGAATAAGTTATCAATTCTATATATTCCAATTTGCTTCCATTCCTTAAATTGTGCATATTTCTCTTTAGACTTAAAATCTGGGTGATCCATGAGGGGACATAAAGGGGATACTGGGGGGAGGGCAATGTTTTACTGTGTTTTCTCCATATCCTTAATGTTTCAGAAATGAATGGGTTCTGTATTTGTTCTCCTTTTCCAATTTTTTTTGTAGTATAAATATACTTGTTTACTATGTCCATTTTCATTTCACTTTCCATTTTGACCCAACTGGAATTTTTACAAGTCTCATCAATTTGTATAAGTTTAATAATTTGGTTTATTTGCAAAGCTTCATAATACTTTTGGAGCTGTGGTATCCCTAATCCCCCCCCCCTTTTGACCCTGTCTATATTTGACACTATTTATAAATCTTATCTTCTTTCCCTTTCCTGCAATAAAATTTTCTGGCTTTCCTTGCCATAGTTTTACTTTTTTTGTATCTGGCTGTAATGGGATATTTTGGAATAGCAGAGGGCCTGGGCACTGCACCATTTTGCATTAACAATACCTACTATCAGCACAGTTGGTCCAAACTGTAGAACGTACAGTTTAGACAAGGAAGGACGGAGAAAATGTGATGTGTGTTTAGTCGTTTAGTCGTGTCCGACTCTTCGTGACCCCATGGACCAGAGCACGCCAGGCCCTCCTGTCTTCTACTGCCTCCCGGAGTTGTGTCAGGTTCATGTTGGTTGCTTCGCAGACACTGTCCAGCCATCTCATCCTCAGTCGTCCCCTTCTCCTCTTGCCGTCACACCTTCCTAACATCAGGGTTTTTTCCAAGGACTCTTTTCTTCTCATGAGATGGCCAAAGTACTGGAGCCTCAGCTTCAGGATCTGTCCTTCCAGTGAGCACTCAGGCTTGATTTCCTTTAGAACTGATAGGTTTGTTCTCCTTGCAGTCCAGGGGACTCTCAAGAGCCTCCTCCAGCACCACAATTCAAAGGCATCAATTCTTCGGCGGTCTGCTTTCTTTATGGTCCAGCTCTCACTTCCATACATCACGACAGGAAAAACCATAGCTTTGACTATTCGGACTTTTGTTGGCAAGGTGATGTCTCTGCTTTTCAAGATGCTGTCAAGATTTGTCATCGCTTTCCTCCCAAGAAGAAGGCGTCTTTTAATTTCAGGGCTGCTGTCTCCATCTGCAGTGATCATGGAGCCCAGGAAGATAAAATTTGACACTGCCTCCATATCTTCCCCTTCTATTTCCCAGGAGGTGATGGGACCAGTGGCCGTGATCTTAGTTTTTTTGATGTTGAGTTTCAGACCATTTTTTGCACTCTCCTCTTTCACTCTCATTACAAGGTTCTTTAATTCCTCTTCACTTTCTGCCATCAGAGTGGTATTATCTGCATATCGGAGGTTGTTGATATTTCTTCCGGCAATCTTAATTCCGGCTTGGGTTTCTTCCAGTCCAGCCTTCCGCATGATGTATTCTGCATATAAGTTAAATAAGCTGGGGGACAATATACAGCCTTGCCGTACTCCTTTCCCAATTTTGAACCACTCAGTTGTTCCATGACCAGTTCTAACTGTTGCTTCCTGTCCCACATATAGGTTTCTCAGGAGACAGATAAAGTGGTCAGACACTCCCATTTCTTTAAGAACTTGCCATAGTTTGTTGTGGTCCACACAGTCAAAGGCTTTCGCAGAGTCAATGAAGCAGAAGTAGATATTTTTCTGGAACTCTCTGGCTTTCTCCATAATCCAGCGCAAGTTAGCAATTTGGTCTCGAGTTCCTCTGCCTCTTCGGAATCCAGCTTGTACTTCTGGGAGTTCTCGGTCCACATACTGCTGAAGCCTACCTTGCAGGATTTTGAGCATAACCTTGCTAGCGTGCGAAATGAGTGCAATTGTTCGGTAGTTGGAGCATTCTTTGGCACTGCCTTTCTTTGGGATTGGGATGTAGACTGATCTTTTCCAATCCTCTGGCCACTGTTGGGTTTTCCAAACTTGCTGGCATATTGAATGTAGCACCTTAACAGCATCATCTTTCAAGATTTTAAATAGTTCAACTGGGATGCCATCACCTCCACTGGCCTTGTTGTTAGCCAGGCTTTCTAAGGCCCACTTGACTTCACTCTCCAGGATGTCTGGCTCAAGGTCAGCAACTACATTGTCTGGGTTGTCCGGGATATCCAAATCTTTCTGATATAATTCCTCTGTGTATTCTTGCCACCTCTTCTTGACGTCTTCTGCTTCTGTTAGGTCCCTCCCATTTTTGTCTTTTATCATGTTCATCTTTGCGCAAAATGTTCCTCTAATATCTCCAATTTTCCTGAACAGATCTCTGGTCTTTCCTTTTCTGTTATCTTCCTCTATTTCTTTGCATTGTTCATTTAAGAAGGCCCTCTTGTCTCTCCTTGCTATTCTTTGGAAGTCTGCATTCAATTTTCTGTAACTTTCCCTATCTCCCTTGCATTTTGTTTCCCTTCTCCTCTCTGCTATTTCTAAGGCCTCGTTGGACAGCCACTTTGCTTTCTTGCATTTCCTTTTCTTTGGGATGGTTTTCGTTGCTGCCTCCTGGACAATGTTACGAGCCTCTATCCAAAGTTCTTCAGGCACTCTGTCCACCAAATCTAGTTCCTTAAATCTGTTCTTTACTTCCACTGTGTATTCATAAGGGATTTGGTTTAGATTATACCTGAGTGGCCCAGTGGTTTTTCCTACTCTCTTCAGTCTAAGCTTGAATTTTGCTATGAGAAGCTGATGATCAGAACCGCAGTCAGCTCCAGGTCTTGTTTTTGCTGACTGTATAGAGCTTCTCCATCTTTGGCTGCAGAGAATATAATCAATCTGATTTCGATATTGCCCATCTGGTGATTTCCATGTATAGAGTCGCCTCTTGTGTTGTTGGAAAAGAGTGTTTGTGATGACCAGCTTATTCTCTTGACAAAACTCTATTAGCCTTTGTCCTGCTTCGTTCTGAACTCCAAGGCCAAACTTCCCTGTTGTTCCTTTTATCTCTTGGCTCCCTACTTTAGCATTCCAGTCCCCTAGAATGAGAAGAACATCTTTCTTTGGTGTCAGTTCTAGAAGGTGTTGTAAATCTTCATAGAATTGTTCAATTTCAGTCTCCTCAGCAATGGTGGTTGGTGCATAAACTTGGATTATTGTGATGTTGAATGGTCTGCCTTGGATTCGTATTGACATCATTCTATCATTTTTGAGATTGTATCCCATTACAGCTTTTCCCACTCTTTTGTTGACTATGAGGGCTACTCCATTCCTTCTACGGGATTCATGCCCACAGTAGTAGATATGATAATCATCTGAGCTGAATTCGCCCATTCCTGTCCATTTTAGTTCACTGATGCCCAGGATGTCGATGTTTATTCTTGCCATCTCCTGTTTGACCACCTCCAGCTTCCCAACGTTCATAGATCTTACATTCCAGGTTCCTATGCAGTATTTTTCTTTACAGCATTGGACTTTCCTTTCACTTCCAGGCACGTCCACAGCTGAGCGTCCTTTCGGCTTTGGCCCAACCACTTCATTAGCTCTGGAGCTACTTGTACTTGTCCTCCACTCTTCCTCAGTAGCATGTTGGACGCCTTCCGACCTGAGGGGCCCATCTTCCAGCGTCATATCTTTTAGCCTTTTGTTTCTGATCATGGGGTGTTCTTGGCAAAGATACTGGAGTGGCTTGCCATTTCCTACTCCAGGTGGACTGCGTTTAGTCGGAACTCTCCACTATGTCCTGTCCGTCTTGGGTGTCCCTGCACGGCATAGCCCATAGCTTCTCTGAGTTACTCAAGCCCCTTCGCCACGACAAGGCAGCAATCCATGAAGGAGAGAAAATGTGATACACCTCAGTAAACTAATTTAAAGGTTAATTGCAAGCATGAATCCTGGAACCCATGAAGCTTCTGCACACTGAATCAAGACTTTTGTCTGCCCATCTTGGTCTTTATTTATCTGCAATAAAGCAAAACTCAACCCAAAGACTTCAGTCAAAGCTGCTATTGCTGCTCATCACCGATATTCAGCAGGAACTAAAAGTTATTTTCCTTTCTTTCTGTTCTGAAAAGCAGCAACAGGTTCTATGGTAAAGAGAGGTGTTCTGGAACCTCCTGCCATGTATAGCATTACCTAAGTTTCCAGTGAATTTTCGTGGCAACTGAAACAGCAGCAATAGCCATCTACTTTGGGTAACGGCTACCTAATTTTCTCTGTGCCACAACGCCCAGGGGAGGGTCAAGGCTAGATAACACAGTCCTGGCTCCCAGAGATGTTGATTGCTCCTGACTAGAGAAGGGAGTATTCATATTCGCATACAAATATAAATATCCCTGCACAGCTGAACTTAATGAGGTTCCGCCCCAGGGGCCGGACTGTCCACTCACACGTCTGGTGGCGGCGACAGCCCCCACTCATTCTTCCAATTGCGCCCGGAGCACCACGCTCTTCCCTCTTGGCTGGCCACTTGGCAGCTGTGCAGGGAGACTCATCCTCCCTCCCCCTGCCTGATGTGGTTAGCCGAGCAGGAAGAGAGAGGTGTTCTGGGCACAATTGGAAGGATGAGCAGGGCCACCACTGGATATGTGAGTGGATGCTCTGGCCCCAGGGGCCGGGCCCTTGTTAAGTCCAGCTGTGTGGGGATATTCGTGTTCACATATGAGTACGAATACTCCCATCTCTATTCTTGACCTAGAGAGATGGGGCAGTGGCTTTCCAGGGTTTCATATAGGAATTGTTTCTAGTCCTATCTTGACATGCCTGGGACTGAGCCTCCAACCTTTTCAAATAAAGCAGGCGCTCCACTGGAAACTGTTACACATTCAAAAAGTCAAGGTTAGCTCCCGATATGCAAATGATGACACTCTCATAGCGCCAACAGAAATGGACTTTTGTGGCAAGAAAATGTGCAAAATTAGAGAAGTGTTGAAAATTTTAAAATATCTAAAAGTTTGAACTTTTACTAATCTAAATTAAATCTTCATACCTCTACCTGTTTCCATGGAGACATACCAATTTGTTCCAGCATGACAACAGTACAATTCAAATAAAAACACATATACTGTTTGTCAGGTTCTAGTATATACTTCATAATGTGTTCAGCTCCCAGTTTGGCTACAGTATAATTGTTCTCATTAACACAGTATATTTTAGTAATGGGAGTATAATTGCTAATGTTTATAAGACATATAATCTCATTATTTCCAGCCTTATTGGTATTCCTTAGCTTTAGACTTTATACTATGTATTCATTGTCCCACTATTTGAAACACAAAAACATTTCTCGGTTCCTTGGTACTGCAGACGCTAAGACATGTTGCCTGTCCTCTGGCAAATCTCATGGCTCATCAGGGAGACAAGACTGCTGGTCTTGTTTTTAATACATTTAATTTGCCAGTTTTGAAACAGAGCCAAGCCACAGAAAGATGACAGCAGAGTGTAATTATCATGCAATGTCCCAGACTCTCCTGTAAAGGCAGAGGGAAATGACAAAGTCATAGATTGTCTAGGAAAGACACACACATACATATTCTTGTTTGTAAAAAATTAGAAATTGGGGATCCATAGCAACCTCATCTAAAAAGTTGTTTATGCTATTTGTCCACAAAGTCCAGTAAAGCCTACACTAAATGGCAGAGACCTGGAACCCCACCCCCGAGGCTCACATAGGGACCTTTCACATTGTTCTCTTGATCCCCTTTTTATTTTTAATAAAGATGTCAGGAATTGAATCTTTTACGTGAAAAACATATGCTGCACCACCCAACCATCTTCCTCTCTTCCCAATTAAAATGTCATTTCCTGTCTAATATCCATTTCCTCCTGTTTCTATTGGGTATTTTTGAATAGAATGAAAAGAGAGAGTAGATGGCATTTGACCTAAGCCAATACTTTTATTGTGACAATCATAGGTGGAGGTAGAGGAGCTTGTATTTCTTTTTGATGAGTGTCAGTCTCAGTCTATAGACACTCACAACTGAACTCCAGAAGAGGCAAAAAGCTAGAGAATCTAAAAAAAAAAAAAAATTATAGTGTCCAGCAGAGTCTGCAAGTAACAGTGTCACCAGTCTTGAGATAACAAGAGGATAATAACATTTCTTCTTTAAAACACTATACCTAACAGCCTCGTGGTGCCGTGGTTAAACTGCTGCACTGCGGCACGCTTTGCTTTACCTACTGGTAACACTGTGATCTGTTCCACATGGCTGAAGCCCTTTGCATGAAAGTTGTGGCACTCTCTCCTTCCTAGCTGACAAATAAAAAGTTCTTGCCATAATTCTGAGCGGTATGCACGCCCACTGGTTTGGTGTGTGCTTAAGAATCTCAGATTTTTTTTTTCTTATTACATGTGGATGGCGGGGGAGGGAGGAATTCTGAATGCACTTCAAGGAAATCTTTACCCCAAATTTTAGGCCATTTTCTAACAGTTTAGATGGATTTTCCCACTCATATAAGAAATAAAAAGTGCCAAGTAATATGTTTAACAAAGCCTGGCTTCCAGCACTGAAAAATACAGCCTGCAAAAAGGTCAATGAACTCTACCCAGCCACAAGGACCAGTGATTATTACACACAGGAGGCTAGCTAACAACACTCATCAATCACAGTGACAGATCACTTTCCCTCTTATCACAGAATATACCCATAACTAAAAACACTCTGATCATAATAACCACACAGTCTCCTGAAAAGAACAAAAACTTGATCCTAGAGCTACACATACTCAACAATTCCCACACACTACACCAGAACACAGACAGAGTTCTAGCTCCTATCCTCTGAAGATGCCGGCCACAGAGACTGGCGAAACATTGGGAAGAAAAACTTCCAGAAAAACCTGTTTGAACACGGCCAAACAGCCCGAAAAACCTACAACAACCATCGGATCCCAGCTGTGAAAGCCTTCGGGAATACTTTAATATGTTTAACATTATGCTTTACTTTTAAAAAAGTAATGTTAATGGCAACTTTGAGGTAATTTCATAAATTACACAATTAAGTACTTGTAAAAGTCTTTTATAATTATTATTTCTGGCTTCAAAGAATAATGTCAAGGTCCAACATCTTAGAGACACCATCTTGCATTGAAAATATATATAACAATGTTCTCTGGTTCTTGTCAAAACCAGCTCTGGGAAACTGTGATTTGTTACAAAGGAGTGGAATCGCATAAAGAATTAAGTACTTTCCCCTCTACTTCCTCCTCTTGTCTACATTGTTCCCTGTTCTAGAGCTGTTTTTCCTTAGAAACACCAATTATAAGAACATCATTAAATTGTGCCTCCATTTAGATCCTCAGAGCATCTCATTAGTCTTCCAGATCTGAAAGCTGTAAAGAACTCGAAGACTACCTAGCAATCTACATTTGGGATCCTGGACCACACAACTAGGTTACCTCGTTCTATTGGTAAGGTATGCATGGAATAGAGGGATGCTTGGTTATTTGGATTTTCTAAAGGAAAATGTTCCTCACCAAAAGCTTTAGAGCAAATTTAAGGTTCTTCTATGTGAAACAAAATGTTCTTACTCTCTTTTTCTCTCATTTGCCACATGGGAGCAGAGAGGATTCAAATCCAGATATTTCTCTTTAGGACATCTTTGAGAATGTTTTTGAAAATGGTTAAGAAGTCCACTTCAGTCTTTCTGTAGCAGTTCATTAGTTTGTTTGTTTTAATGTTAAACTGAAAGCTTCTCACCAGAAGGCTCTCATTGGACATCAACATCAAATCATAGGCAGTGCCATAGAATTAAAGTCCACCTCCAGAACCCAGTGGAAAGAAAGTCTGCTTTAGGAACAATGGAAAGGTATAGAAGGGCATGGGAAAAGTCACTGAACTAAGCGAGACTAGAGCAACATTTTTATGGATGGTGGGAAAAATACTAACATCAGCACTGAATCAGGTACTAAAAATAACAAATGCTGTCTCTAGAAGAATCTTTATGATATGAGAGGTCCTCTTGTGGAATAATGACTGATTAAAAAAAACATGATGTGGAAGGTAAGAATAGGCATTTCTCACTATTGATGAGTACAAATAATGAGTCCCCCACAGGAACTGTGTCAAGACAAGTGCATGCGGGGGCAGAGACTACAGGGCCAGCTCTTGAGTTCTTGGAAACCATGGCTTCCTTGAACATGTCCCAACATGTTATCGGCCCCACCCACGTGGGTGGCCATACGCTGGACCTGGTTTTTTCCACCAATAGGAGTGTGATCTGGTGGTGACTGACCTCGCGTCAGTCCCCTTGTCATGGTCAGATCACCACCTAATAAAATGTAACATCTCAGTGGCACTCCCGCCTCGTGGGGAGCAGGAACCTATTTCTATGGTCCGCCCTCGAAGGCTACTGGATCCTGTTGGATCCCAGGAGGCCATGAGAGGTGTTTCGGCAGACCTGGCTGGCGCTCCTGATGAGGCTCTGGTTGACAGCTGGTCCACTGCTGCCACCAGGGCTATTGACACGATCGCACCTACGCGCCCTCTCCGGCTCAGAGCTCGGCCTGCGCCCTGGTTCAACCAGGAGCTCCGAGCAATGAAGCGATACAGGTGAAGGCTAGAGCGTAAGTGGAGGAAGAACCCGACAGATTATAATTGGATAGCTGTTAGGGTCGCAACTAACCTTTACCTAACTAAGGTAAAGGCTGCATGTAGATCATTCTTCGCCAACCGGATAAGTGAAGCGTCCAATCAGCAGGCGGAATTATTCCGTATAGTTCGCGACCTATCTGGAACTGGTTCAGATGATAGGCCTCCCCCTAGTTTTTCACCTGACCAGTTTGCAGCCTTTTTAAAAACCAAAGTGGAGGCCATCCGCCGGGAGTTCTCTCCTTTTTTAAATACAGTGAGTCGAGCAGAGATGTCCAGCGTTCCATCTTTCCCGGTGACTTTTGATTCCTTTCAGCCTGTAACGCCTGATACTGTGGCCAGGGTGCTTGATCGCTGTCGAGCCACCACCTCCTCCCTTGACCCTTGCCCGGCCTGGCTAATCAAAGCAGCCAGGCCGATAACAACAGAATGGGCCACAGTAATAATTAATGGGTCTTTCCTGGAGGGCAGATTTCCATCTACCCTCAAGGAGATACTCATTAGGCCCATAAGAAAGAAACCTAGTTTGGCGGCAGATGAAATTGGCAATTATAGGCCCGTCGCCAACGTTTCTTTCATGAGCAAAGTGGTCGAGAGGGTGGTGGCCGATCAGCTTCAAGCATACCTGGATGAATCAGATGCCCTGGATCCATTTCAGTCGGGCTTCAGGCTGCGCCATGGTACAGAGACAGCATTGGTCGCCCTGTATGATGACCTGTTGAGGGAGGCCGACAGGGGTAAAATCTCTCTGCTGGTCCTCCTTGACATCTCGGTGGCCTTTGATACCGTCGACCACGGTATCCTCCTGGGGTGGCTCTCCGAGTTGGGAATTGGTGGCTCAGCACTTTCCTGGCTCCATTCCTTCTTGGGGGACCGTCCCCAGAGAGTACAGCTTAGGGAGAGTGTCTCAGCCCCATGGAGTCTCAATTGTGGGGTTCCACAGGGGTCGATCATTTCCCCCATGCTGTTTAACATCTATATGAGGCCGCTGGCTGGGGTCATCAGGGGATGTGGGGCTTCGTGTCATCAATATGCTGATGACACCCAGCTCTACATCTCCTTTTCACCAACTGCAGGTGATGCTGTCCTGTCACTCCAGCGCTGCCTGGGGGCCGTACTGCAATGGATGCAGGACAACGGGCTGAGGCTGAACCCGGATAAGACGAAAGTGGCTTAGAAAGCCGCGGCAGGTGGCTTGGGTGACTCACATTTGGGGGGGGTCACCTTGGCTACAAAGAGCAGGGTTCGCAGCCTGGGCATACATCTGGACCCGACGCTAACCATGGAGACCCAGGTGGCGTCGGTAGTCCATACCGCCTTTTTTCATCTCTGGCAGATTGCCCGGCTGCGACCCTATCTCAACAAGGGGGCGCTCACTACCTTGGTGCATGCGCTCGTAATCTCAAGATTAGACCACTGTAACGTGCTCTATGTGGGGCTGCCTTTGAGGCTGATGCGGAGACTTCAGGTGGTGCAGAATGCGGTGGCCAGACTCCTTACCGGAGTGAGAAAATTCCAACACATCTCTCTAACGCTGGCCGCACTGCACTGGCTGCCCATCTGTTTCCGCGTCAACTTCAAAGTTTTAATGCTTACTTATAAGGCCCTAAATGGCTTAGGACCTCGATATTTGGCAGAATGCCTGCTTCCACCAAGGTCTCCCCAGATCACCCACGCGAGCCAGGAGGTGAGGCTGAGGAGCCTGACGCCGAGAGAGGCCCGGAAGGAGAAGACACAAAACCAGGCCTTCTCGGCGGTGGCTCCTCGCCTCTGGAACAATCTCCCTCCAGAGATTCCCGCGGCCCCTACACTGGGGCCAATTAAAAACATGGTTGTTTATCCAGGCCTTCCCTCCAGCCAATTCTTGATTTTCCTTTACTCTTCTATTTTTATTTACTTGTATTATTATGTATTTGATACTGTTTTTATTTTCTGATTTTATATTGTAAGCCACCTAGAGTGGACCGTTGGTCCAGATAGGCAGGATAAAAATCAAATAAATAAATAAATAAATAAACATAAATATTTCTAATTTGTTCATAGTTTCTAGTTTCCTTCCTGTTTGCAACAATGAGAATACAACTACACTTCATTACAGGGACAGAGAGACAAGTTGCTGTCAAGACGGACTTAACTCACACTAGCGACTTGACTTGTTTTTTATTATTATTTTTATTCCAGTTACTTGGGATCAACTAATGACTGGAGAAAAGAGCTTGTTTTTAGTAGGGGCTTCGACTTGGAGGTTGGAACTCCAGGCTTGGTATCAAAGACTTTGCCTCGGACTTGAGACTCAGACCCAAAGACTTCCCAACATCCCTGCTTCCTTATGTTTGCAAATGGAGAGATACAGTAGTACCACTCTCTTTAATAGGACTGTAACTTTTAACCCATTTTTATCATGGTGTGGCTCTGTTAAAGAGTGGAGGAGAATATTGCATGGTCAAAATGCTAGTGTTTGCTGCACTTTATGTTGGTGCCTTATTCTGTGCTGGGGATGTTGAAGTAACAACAGGACGGACAGGAGACCAGCAGCTTTCAGCACCCGCAGGGGTTTTGGTGAGAGAGAAGTAACTAAAAGGCAACCACTTAGGGTGCAACTATGTTATGTCCAGGTTTTGAGAAATTGATTTAATGTTGATTGGTTTTTGTATCGGTGTGTGCATGCTCGTGGAACAACTCCAATGGCAAACCCTTGCAGCGGCAGCAGTGACCAAGCCAAGCACATCCTTGGAATATCAGCTAGTCAGGAAGGGGAGAAAAGTAGTTGTCAGCTGCTCACTACAGAGTTGTCTATTTCTGTAATTTATCTTGGAGTTCACATAGGGGGGAGGGTGTTAATTGGAGAGCTGGTTCTAAAACACTGCAGGAAGTCCATGGTGCAAAACCTGGCTACTTCATCCTCATCAGTGATGCATCAACATGATGAACTAGTCTGATTAGCTACAGTGGCAAGAAGAGGAGGTTTTGTAGATGGAGAGAGAGTGGCATGAGGGCTAGCATTCAGTTGAGGCTACACTCTTGTTATTGGTATTATTATGGCTGAAGGGGGAACATTTTGTTTGCTGGCACAAGGGGGAAGGACGCATGCAAAGAAGTTGAAGAGGCATCCAATTCTTGCTTGCTCTCTCCCTGCTCACTTTCATATAAAGAAGACAGCTCTCCATGAGCTTATCCCACCTTCTGTGAATCCACTCAGCCAGCTTTCAGCCCTGAGGAGGTTCCGCCCACTTTCCCTGGTGTTTAGGTAGAGGGCAAGATTCCCACAGGTAGTTTTGAATTGGCATGGTAATAGATTGATGCATTGGTAAAACAGAAACAAGTAGATGGAAAGGAAGAGTTTGGACTACAGGAAATCCTACAGTCTGAAAGCCATCTTGGCATCCAGTTCTTGACAAATCCCACAGACACAATTTATGCCAGCACAGCCATTCACATATGCCAAAACAATTCAAAAGAAATTGCACTCATAATCAATTTAAAATAAATAAACCCTTCATGGGTGTTTGAAAAAAACTCAATTTATGACCAAAATATTGCACACTTAGCTGTACATTGTGTAGGCAGATATTGTGTAGGTTGTGGAAGATGAGCTGCAGTCATACCTGGATGAGTAGGATTGACTTGACCCATTCTAGTTTGGATTTGGGCTGTGATGGAGTACTGAGATGGTCATGCAGCTGGATGACCATTTAAGGGAGGCTGATGAGGCAGATGCACCCTCTTGGTATTTCTAGATATCTCAGCAGCTTTTGATATCGTTGACCATGGTATTCTCATGGACAGGCTCTCTGAGGTTGGGATTGGGGGCTTAGCATTGACCTGGCTCTGATCCTTCCTAGAGGACTATGTCCAGAGAGTTCAGCTAGAGGAGGAGCTGTCAGCACCTTGGACCCTTTGGTGTGGGGTTCCTCAGGTTTTGGCACTATCCCCAATCCTGTTTAATATCTATGCTAAGCCCTCAGGGGAGGTCATCAGGAGTTTTGGAACTCAATCTCTCTGTTACCACCTCTGAAGTGGATGCTGTTCAGATTCTGGAGCATTGCTTGGTTGGTGTACAGTGGTACCTTGCAAGACGACGACCCCACTAAACAAGGAATCCGCATAACAATGACTTTTTGGGATCGCTATAGCAATTCGCAAAACAGTCATTCCAATGGCGGATTTTCGCTGGACGTTGATTAGGTCCGTGCTTCACGAACTGTTTGTTTGCAAGACGACGATTTTTACAGCTGATTGTCAGCTTTGCAAAATGGCTGCCCTGTGTTTTCCGGACCCATGCTTCGCAGGGCAGCCATTTTTACAGCTGATCGGTGCTCACAAAATTGCTTCCCTATGGGCGATCTTTGCTGAACAGTGAAGTGTTAACCCCATTTGAACGCATTCAAGCGGGTTTCAACGCATTCCAATGGGGAAACGGATTTTGCATGACAACGATTTCGCTAAACAGCGATTTCAATGGGACGGATTATCATCGTCATGTGGGGCACCACTGTACTGGAATGGACCAGGGCTAACAGGCTCAAATTGAATATAGATAAAACAGAGGTTTTGATCCTGGAGGGGGGCTCTGATAGGTTACAGAGGATGGTCCGTAGCCTGGATGGTACTCCCCTCCAGTTTAGGGACCAAGTGCATAATCTGGCCGTTCTTCTAGATCCATCTTTTTTGGGGGTTGTGGAGTCCCAGATTTCAGCCGTATCCAGATCAGCCTTTAATCCTCTTAGGCTAATCACCCAGCTTCGCCCCTACCTAAACAAGGACTTTGGTGCAAGCCTGGCCATCTACCAGATCAACTACTGCAATGCCCTCTCTGTGGGGATCCCCTTGAACCTGATCCAGAGACTTCAGCGGGTCCAGAATGCAGCAGCCAGACTGGTGGTTGGTGCAAGTAAATTTGAGCACATCACTCCCATTCTGGCTTGTCTCCACTAGTTGCCCGTGGCATCCCAGATTAAGTCCTCCATGGTTTGGGCCCATGTTACTTGTCAGAGTGTCTCTCCTTAATGTCATCTGCATGACCCACAAGATCATCCCAGTTGAGGATCCTCCAGGTAGCCACCTCAGAGGGAGATCCATAAATCCTCTACAAGAGGGCCTTCTTTGTGGTTGCTCCAAATTTATGGAACCAGCTTCTAGAGGAGCTCTGCCTAGCCTCCTCCCTGTGGACTTTAAGAAAGCAAGCGAAGATATTGCTTTTCAGGGAGGCTTTCCACACTGACTCCAGCTGACCACCTTTTTTCTTCCCCCTACTCTTCTTCCCCCCGCTTTTCCTCCATCCTGTCTGCAATTAGTCAGTGCCATCTGCTGTTTTTTAGGGTTATTGCCTTTTGTTTTAATAACTCTATTTTCATTTTTGTTTTTTGTTTATAAGTTGTAAACTGCCCAGAGTAGTGCTGTGACAAATTGAATAAAATAAATAAATAAATGTTTAAATCAATTTCAAACACAAAAACACGAGTTCTACTATGTGTGGCCGGTCACTTAGCTGCTGTTTGTAAATGGGAAAATAAACTGATTTTTAAATGGCAATTATAAATAAAACTAATGACTTTTGCATCTTGGAATAATAACTTTAACATATTACTTTACTTTCCAGACTCTGCTTCTCAGAAAATTCCAATTAAAATGTTAATGCCATTTAATGGCCTAATAGGTTGATCTGCTGAAATGATGGGCTAGGTAAAGGTAAAGGTTCCCCTTGACATTTAGTCAAGTCATGTCCAACTCTAGGGCACAGTGCTCATCCCCGTTTCCAAGTCATAGAGCCAGCATTTGTCCAAAGACAGTTTCCGTGGTCACGTGCCCAGCGCGACTAGACATGGAATGCCGTTACCTTCCCACTGAAGTGGCACCTATTTATCTACTTGGATTTTACATGCTATCAAACTGCTAGGTTGGCAGGAGCTGGGACAAGCGACGGGAGTTCACTCCATCACGTGGATTCAATCTTATGACTGCTGGTCTTCTGACCCTACAGCACCACCACGTTCCTCTGAAATGATGGGCTAGATTGCTCCTAAAGATAGCAGTCAGATGACATTTTTGTTGGAACAAACTATCCTGCCCCAAGAATGGTCCTATACATACCTTTCTGAGCCATTAAGGGACTCTATTTGTTTGATTTGATCTCTTTTGAGTCATTCTCAGTGCATCCAATCAGTGGATAAAATCAAAAGCCTTCTACTTTTGATTTGTCAATATCATGAAGTGGCTTAATTAGAGAACCACTTCAGGATATTGACCAATTAAGCACTTCCTCTGCTCCTTGATGGAAGGGCAGAGGAACAGGTGGGTGGGGGAATAAATTGCACTATGGCAGCACAAATGCACTCCATCACTTATGAAACATTTTTAAAATTATTTTCTTTGTCTTTTTCTTAAATGACTAGTTGAGGAACTGCCTCCACCTTTAAGACTAGGGAAAGAAGTGTATTAAACAAGCATATTAAGCTGTGGCCAAGCTGTCAACCAAACCTTTTAGAGATTTGTATTTGGTATGTGCATTATGAATACATGCCTAACTTGTACTGCAGAATACATATAACTAATACACACTTTTAAAAAGCCAACTAAATAGGGTGGCTTGAGGTCCATATGTCATTTGGATGCAAGGATTACACCAAATGGCATATCAGACATGCTAGTGACCCTATATAGCCCACTCTAGCCCAGATGTGTAGACAAATCCTGAATTAAATTTTAGTCCTACTTACTTGGATTAACTCTGAATAGACAAAAGGAAAAGCTTCCTCATGTGGCATTTAATTAAACCACTGGTTCTTAACCTTGGGTTACTCAGGAGTTTTGGACTGCAACTCCCAGAAGCCTTCACCACCAGCTGTCCTGACTGGGGTTTCTGGGAGTTGCAGTTCAAAAGCATCCGAGTAACAAAGGTTAAGAACCACTGAATTAAACCATGCAATTCCATACTATAAGAGTGACCGACGGCCACCAACATTGCTGGCTTCAAAAGGAGAGTAGACAAAATCATGCAGGATGAAGCTATTAGTTGGTACTACCTGAATGGCAGTATGCCACTGAGTGCCAGTTTCTGGGAAACATGAGTGGGAGGGTGTTGTTGCACTCATGCCTTGCTTGTGGGTTTCCCATCACCATCTAGTCAGAAGTTTATGATCAGGATGCTAGAGCAGATAGGCCTTTGGTCAGATCCAGCAGGACATTTTGTTTTCATATGCTGCTAAATAAAGAGGCCCTTTGGGAAATGAGCCTGGAAAAATAGCCAACCACTCCTAGTCTTTCTTTCTTAGGCAATATCTAAAAATAACGGACTGAGCTTGAAGTGTTAAAAAAATTGACTAGCTTTTACATGCTATTCCTAGACAAATGTCATAAGAGCTTAGCAAAGAAGTACTAGTTGAGTTCCGTCTTAGGAATACTATAAGGAAAAGTTATTTCTTCCTCACCCGTGTGCATTTCAGAGTATCAGACCACATGTCAATGGCTTTCCAGATCTCATTGCAATGAGTGAAGGATTGCTTCTTACAGTTAGTTACTTTCCTGGGATGATGACATGAAGTGGTTGGTTGGAATTTAAATGATTTTGCAACATAGTCCTGGTCTGCTTATCCAAAAAGTGCAAACAGAATCGTCTCCTCAACTGGAAAGCTATCCCTTTTATTTCTAAAACCATCCAAAATGTGTCAGCTCTCCTTAAACAGTTCAACACATGAAACAGAATAAAGGAAGATGAGCATGATTCACACTGTAAAGACCACCCCACAGTTTTATCATCAGGTTGTAAATAAGTACAAATCAAGTGCGTTGTTATGGATTAAAATATAATTGCAAGGAAATGACAGTTCACAGTGTCCTTTCAGATCCATATATTTTGGTTTGGGCAAAAAAGCAGCATAGTCAGATTTCCCATTGAACGATATAGCAATATGGGAAGACACATACCCAAACCTAATACTCTTTAGCTCCATACCAAATAGTTTTATCCAAAGACCTATAACCAGAAATGGAACTCTAGATCAATAAACACTAAAACCTTGCTATATTGCTAGCTAGGAAAAGGCTAGCCAGGCAACTACAATAATGCAGTATATACAGGGCTATATAGACAGTTGAGCTAGTACAACATACAGTTGCTGTAACTTAGGCTGACTTTTTCAGGTGGCCCCACATCATACCAGCTCTGCTATGATTGCATTGACTACCTTGGACTTCTAAGCCAGTTTCAATTTTAAAGCTCAAAACTGCTTGAAAGGGGAAAATATTATAAAGGAACTTTGACCATATCAATCTCCCAGACATTCAGATCCTCACATGAAATGCTTTGCGTACTGCCATTAGCCAAAATCACTGAGGTTGCAGCGACACAAGCTCAGAATGTACCCCTCTGACAGAAATTTGATGGGTCAAAACGTTATATTCCTTAAGCATCTGATGAAAATGTTTCTGTCTAGTCAAGCATTTTAAACTTAATTACCGATTGTTCTAACTTTTAGTCACTTGATGAATTACAATCCTTCTCAAAGTTAGGAACTAATGGTTTTTTATTTACTATTGTAATTAATAACTATAGCATTGTTATTAATTTATAGGATATATAATAGAAGTTTATCTTATGATTCTTATTAATCTTTCAAATTCAAAAGGATTAGTCTTATCAGAGTGTTATCATGTGTATTATACGTGTAATCTGTACAGAATCCACTCTGATAAGTGAAAGGCAGCCTAGAAACTTTTAAAATGAATAAACAATTGATTACAAGTTCCAGATACCTCAAAAGGGGCTGTGTCTTCACAATTTGGGCCTGCTTTGTTGTTTCTGTCACAACAAATATAGCAGGACACAGAAACTCAGTACTGTCTGAGAGAATCTCATCAGTCAATGCTTGCTAAAGACTGAGGTATCGAACATTGGGCACTAGTGTGTAATAATAATGCAAAAGATGTGAAGTCTGTCTTAGGTTTGAATTCTTTGTGAAGAACTCCATTTATGTTTGGAGACAATTTTCTGCATGGTTTGATGCAGAGTTTTGTTGTTTTTTGTTTTGCTCTGTTTTACTTGCTTTCTGTTTTGCAAAATGATGGCCTTTCCCTAGCAAAGTAAATGGAACATCTAAATTTCATCAATATGATTACTCTGCAATGGTGTAATTCATATGCTGTTTCTAAGTGGTAGATGCATCATTTATAATCCATATAGAATTTGGGTGATTTTTATGCAGATGATGCACAGCAAACAGCTTGTTTAGTGATGGAGGAAGTGTCAAAATGTGATGGCAGTTGGATGATAACTTTAGACCAGTGATCCCCAACCTTGGGCCTCCAGATGTTCTTGGACTATAACTCCCAGAAGCCTTCACCACCACCTCTGCTGGCCAGGATTTCTGGGAGTTGAAGTCCAAGAACATCTGGAGGCCCAAAGTTGGGGACCACTGCTTTAGACCTTACACTGCAGTGCCATTTGCTTTATGAAATATAGGAACCATTTCTATTTATCCCTGCTGCCAAAATGACCATCAGAACAATGACATTTTTAGTCTGGGAAGTCATTTATAAACAAATACCCTTGAACTATAGTTGTTTGCTGTTTTGTGCCATCATGTCAGAACCAAGTTGGAACAGCCCTTTAGTAAGAAAGATATTTAAAGAGGTGGTTTTACTAGCTCCACTTACTCAGTGAGTTTCCATGGCTGAGTGGGTACTGAACCCAGATCTCTTCAGTCTTGTCTGCCATTCTATCCATACACCACACTTGTAACTATGCTGGTAATCATTTTGATTAACTAGACTGGTTTCTCTTCAGATCATTTAAACCTTTCATCTTACTGGCAACTATAGTAACTTGAACAATTTTTTTGACACTAGTTTTTAATATTATATATGTGTGTCTGTGTGGTTGTCATTAGAGATGGGCACAAATCAGAATAATAGTGGTTTGTTTTGATTCATGATTTGTCAAGGTTGATTAATCATGAGTAACAAATTTACAGGTTTTTTCCCGATGGATGAATGAATCAATTTCTTGATTCATTTTTGGTTTTAAAACCCTATAAAATGCCCACCCAAGCACCTAGAGACACTGAAATTGCCAGGAATCTTCTCCTAACTCGCTTCTACAAGCCCTGTAAGTTTGATGAAGGTTGGGTTTCAGGCATCTGAGTTATGCACCCACAAACTGGGTTCCCTAAGGAAAATGCCCTCTCGTAGCTAGCTTGGAGAAAGCAATATTCACCAAACTTGGAGGTATTGTAGAGCAGAGTCAGAGGAAGCTTCTCAGCTATTTTGGTGTCTCTAAGTGCTTGGAGGGACATTTTATAGCCCAACAAATAAAAAAAATAGCTTAAAATATCATTGATTCGTATTCATCAGGTCATTGATTCGTATCGATGAATTTGCAATTTTTGAATGAATTTGGTGATTCATTTTTAAAATTCATGCCCATCTCTAGTTGTCATCGAAAATAATCTTTGTTTCCAGCTTTTCACATTTGTCGCAAATGCATTTTTCAGAACAAATAAACATAATGGCTTCTCACTCTGTATATTGCAACAACCTTTCATGCAGGTGTCTCCCTTCAGACTACTGATGGGTCAAAATTTTGCTTCCATCTATTTTAGATAAGAATTTCCTGAAATTTGCAAAATTCTTCATCTTCAGAAAGGAAAGAAAAGAAGAAATATGTGTGAGTTTTATGTGTCAAATGTGGCAGAAATTAAAAGTGGCATATTTATACAGGTCAAGGATTTTGAAACCTTATCTCTTACATGGCTGAGGTTCAATACATTTGAATTCATATAACTTACCACCTCGGTGTCTTATCTTGTACTTTATCCTTACCAGCTCTGTGTGCAGACAAATATAACATGGTCTCCTCTGTGCTGGAGACTGTCTACTGATAGTGTAGATAGCAGCAAATCTGGTCGTAGCACACTTTCAACAAGAAGAACTAAGCCAACCACCCTTCATATTCAGGAAGTGAGAAATGGAATTTAGAAAAACTGACTGTGAGAAAAAGCAAAATGAGTACCTTCTTTACAGAATCATAAAATACTTGAGTTGGAAGGGGCTCATAAGGCCATCCCTTTCTCAGTGCAGGAATCCAAATCAAAGCAGATCTGACAGATGGTTATCCAATTTTCTCTTGAATGCCTCCAGCATTGGAGCACTCACCACTTCCCAAGATAATTGGTTCCATTTCTTCTTCAAACCTTCCTGATCAATTTGAAGATTGATGGGTGCAGAGACTGTAGGTTATGAAATCAGTGTGTAGTGATGGTAGCCACATGTGTACAGCATAGCTGAAGTAAGCTAAACAGCACCATCCTGCTTACCACTGACTATAATGGAGCTTAGTACAGTGGTGCCTTGCTTAACGAGCACCCCGTACAGCGATGAATTCGCATAGCGATCCCTTTTCCGGGATCGCTAATGCGAAGGCATCGTGTCGGCCCCAATGGGCGAAATTCGCATAGCGAAGATCAGTAAGCGTTTCGCTTACCGACCTTCGCTTTGCGACCCGCGGATCAGCTGTTCAGCGGGTCCAAAATGGCCGCCTAACAGGTGATCCACGGTCTCGCTGCAGCCAAAATGGCCGCGCGCAGCATTTTCGCGCCCTTGGTAAGCGAGGGGAGTGCGCGAAAACGCTGTGCACGGCCATTTCGGGTGTTCCGGCGGCCATTTTGGACGCACCGAACAGCTGATCTGCGGTCTTGCTGCGGCCAAATGGCTGCGCACAGCATTTTCATGCCCTCCCCTCGCTTACTGAGGGCGCGAAAATGGCTGCCAGACCCGGAAAACATCGCTGTACGGTGAGTTTTCTGCCAATTTGGAACGCATTAATGCGTTCCAATGGCTTTTTTTGATCTGTACAGCAATGTTTTTCGCATAGCGAAGGTTAATCCAGAACGGATTAACCTCGCTATGCGAGGCACCACTGTACATTTGTGACCAGAGTTGAAAACTGCTGTTTCTTTGTATAGCCAGGTCACCTGCGCATTGCTGCCTTTATGGTTTCAGAGACAGGTGTGTAATGACACCATAAGTCCCAGCTTTCCATTTGTGCAATATTCAGATCTAAGCATCTCGAACCAGATCCAGATATCTGTCTCTCTTATAAATTTCCTTTTTTTAAATGTATTAGCAGGCAAACTTGTTCTTACAAACATGAAAGAATTATGCAGTGTGACAATGAACAGCAGTATAACACATTGCAAAAAATAAAGACACTGTAAATACTTGGTAGTTGATACAAATGGAGCCTGACAGTTTCAGAATATTTTACATTCCAGCTATCATTCAGCCTACTGCCTTGTTGATTTTCTCTTGTAAATAACAAAGCCAGTGGTCTTCCAAAATCTTTGGCTTCCTGGTTTTTTCTGTTTGCCTGTTTGCATGGCATAATATGTTTGAGGTAGAGGAGAGTTAACAATAACTGTACCATATATTTAAAAGGCTTCAGAAGATTGACTCTCCTTTAGGTTATTTCTGTAGACATTACCACAGTCAAAACATGCTTTTTTAAATGACAGTTACTATATGTCAGCACCCCAAAAAATATTGTTTTGTAAGAGTTTCATTTCATTTCCTCTTCTATTCATCAATTACCGTATTTTCCGTGTATAAGATGCCCAGTGTATAAGACACCCCTACTTTTCTAATCCAAAATTAAGAAATCTAAGTGGGGCTTAGCAAGTGTAGGGGAAAAGGGATAAAAGCGCTGCAGAATCGCTTTGATCCCTTATTTCCCCTCCACTTGTTCTCTCTGCAGCTTACTTCCATGTATAAGATGACCCTCAATTTTTAGCCTAAAAATTTTAGACAAAAGTATAGTCTTATACATGGACGTTTTTTTTCTGTTTTCAGCCTGCTATTTTTTGAATGCATTTTTACACCCCACATGACCCATTTTCTGGGGACCCTATCCAGTGCAATGGACTATTTAGTTACAAAAGAATCAAATGGTGGCACAGCAATTGCAGTCAAATATATGCAACTGTAAATAAAACCATGTCCATCCTTTGGTAAACTATCATGAATATCATATGCTGTTCTCAACCCTCAGTACACACTTCAGGCACAGAAAATGTACAAGTACATTAGCCTATCAGGTCAGGGATTCTGATTCCTGAACATTTTCCTAAGAGCTCTGCAGAACTTTGTAGACCTCTGGAAAAATCAGAAGTCTATGTTCACCACAGTAGGCATTTAATCCCCCACAAAAAAATGGTTAATTCCAGAAACTACCCAGAAAATCTGACAATCATATCAAATTTTATTTGGGTATCAATGGATAAGCATTGTTATTGTTGCAATAATTCCAGGCAATATCAGCTTATTTAAATCTACAAGCTTTATTTATACATTGCTTCTGTGTTCCACATGCACAAAAATAATTCACATATTGAAAATATCCAGTTGTCTTACAGCTATGAAAAAACTATAGGCACAAGTGCTTAAAAATATGAACTTACATTGCAGGCAAATACTTGAATCATAATTCGTTTCAAAATATAGACACATTTAAAAGTACAACAGCAATATCAAAAAGAATATTTTAGTTAAATTCTAAAAATGCAAGATCGTAGAGCTTGAAAGGACATTTAAAAACAAGGCAGAGAATTCCTTTCTAAAACACCAGCTTTTCGAAAAATAAAAATATAAAGCACCACACTTTATCTTTTAAAAAAATTACTTCCTTAGCCTCTAAGTACTGTATATTAATAACACATACGAAATAATTCTAAATACTCATTCAGGCAAATCAGCTTGAATTCTATGAATGAAAATTGATGGTGGGTGTGTTTCCCTCTGATGTTGATGAGTTGAGTATTGATGTTGATGTTTGAGTCTCCTATCTCCCTACCTTTATAATTCTTTCAGATGTTTACCTTTCCCTTCAAGCTGTAAACAATCCTGCAGGGCTTGGAGAATCAAGGGCATGGTACACCAAGATTTTTTTTTTAAATATAGGAATATCTGTTGTTGTTGCACTGTCTGTAACTTCTAGGGCCTGTAACTGAGAATCTGGCAAGCTGCCGCTATGATGATAAATTGTTTTGACTAAAATTTTGCAAAGCCCTGGTAGAATAATGCCCTGTAACATAAATCATCCGGTACATCAAACACTTGGAAGACCAAAGTCCTGTAAGACCTGAGTCCTGGAAAACCAGAGCAGTGTAAGCCATAAGGCCTGCATCCCTTGTTTCTGCTTTGTTATCATTTGTAAATCATGTTCAACTGCCAGGAATGTTATGGTACAGTGAACTTGCTTGGCTACAGAGTTGATTAATTCTTTCACAGTTACTGTAGTATACTATTGTTCAAGCTTCATTTTTAAAACAATCATCATTTTCAGGGCTGCTTTTTCTATACGCAACTTTAATTATTTTAATATTCCATACATTCAAAATTTCACTCTAAGCCAGGGGTCTCAAACTCAATTTACGTGGGGGCCGCTGGAGGCAGAGTCTGGCTGAGGCTGGGGCGCATCTGATTTTCCACCAAGCGGAGCAAGAGCCTGAGGAAGCTGCCTAGGAGTTTCCTTAGCCTGGCTCCGAGGAGGAGGAGGAGGGGCGTGAGCCCTTGTCGCTGGCAACCACCTAGCCGGGGGGGGGGAGGGCACAACATTATTTTTTTAAAACCCACACAGAATCGCTTTGCCAAAGGAGAAAAGCTCCTATCAGTACCCACAAAATTAAACAGAATGGGGTACCCCCACAGGTGTGCATGAGCGCATCCGCACAAACACACACGTGGCGGTGCACTCAGCAGCAGCAGCTACCCCCACCACAACAGAGGAGCAAACTTTGTGAGGTGAGCCCAGGCAGCCTCCAGAGCCGAGGTGGCTGAAGCAGGATAAGGAGGAGGAGTAGGAACCCCCACTGGGTGCTGAGGCAGCCGCTGGCCGGGCTGGTGCTCGGGGTGCTGAGAGAGAAAGAGCCAGAGAGCCGCTTCCCTGGAAGAGGTGCTGTTGGAGAGACTCTTTGAAGACAGGCTGGGATTGAGCTCCGTTCTCAGGCATCACTCGTCAGCGGCTCGGGCACTTGGGGAAAAGGGCCAGCAGTGCACCTCGCTCGCCAGCTCTCCCCCAAGATAGCGCCTCTTGCGCCCTCCATCCGGAACTGCAACCTGCCAGCTGGCAGGCTGCAGTTCCAGATGGAGGGTGCAAGAGGGGAGGCTTTTTTTGACTCTTGACAGCAGAGGACGCGGGGGCACTTCGCGGGGGCAGGCAAGGTGGGGGCCGCAAACTATCATCCGGCAGGCCGCAAATGGCCCCCGGGCCACATATTTGAGACCCCTGCTCTAAGCTAAGACACGATGGCAGCAAGAAAAAAACAACAGCCTTTTACAACTGAGTCCATCTAGATCAGTATAATCTATATACACTGATTGCAGCACTCCAGGTCTTTCCCAGATCTTGGCCATGCTAGTTGAGGGAATCTCAGAACTGCAATCCAAGAAAGCAAATTTTCCAAGCTCTCATCTTTTCCAACTTTCTCTGGAAAAAACAAGGAATCAGCATGGCATTTTTTTCTCTTATGGTCCTTACCTTGCCTTCCATATATTTCTTCCAGACATGGACTAGGTCCTAACATATGACCTACGCAAAAGCCTTTGACTGTGTGGACCACAGAAAACTATGGCAATTTCTTAAAGAAATGGGAGTGCCTGACCACCTTATCTATCTCCTGAGAAACCTATATGTGGGACAGGAAGCAACAGTTAGAACTGGACATGGAACATCTGACTGGTTCAAAATTGGGAAAGGAGTACGACAAGGCTGTATATTGTCTCCCTGCTTATTTAATTTATATGCAGAATACATCACGTAAAAGGCTGGACTGGATGAATCCCAAGCCAAAATTGAGTTTGCAGGAGGAAATATCAACAACCTCAGATGCACTCTTGCCATAAAATTGACCTCAGAACAACACAATAGAGAGATTAGAGCGGAGGTAAGCAATTACAGCCCCTCTGCCAGAAGATTGAAAAATATTAACAACCTCAGATATGCAGATGATACCACTCTGATGGCAGTAACTGGAGGAGGAATTAAAGAACCTCTTAATGTGGATGAAAGAGGAAAGCACAAAAAATGGTCTGAAGCTCAACATAAAAAACAACAACTAAGATCATGGCCACTGGTCCCATTACCTCCTGGCAAATAGAAGGGGAAGCCACAAAATTAAAAGATGCCTGCTTTTTGGAAGAAAAGGAATGACAAACCTAGACAACATCTAAAAAGCAGAGACATCACCTTGCCAACATAGGTCCACATAGTCAAAGCTATGGTTTTTCCAGTAGCAAAGTATGGAATTGAGAGCTGGGCCATAAAGAAGGCTGACTGCTGAAGAATTGATGCTTTTGTATTGTGGTACTGGAGGAGACTCTTGAGAGTCCCCTGGACTGCAAGGAGATCAAACCTATCCATTCTGAAGGAAATCAACCCTGAGTGCTCACTGGAAGGACAGATCCTGAAGCTGAGGCTCCAATACTTTGGCCATCTCATGAGAAGAGAAGACTCCCTGGAAAAGACCTCGATGTTGGTAAAATGTGAAGGGAAGAGGAGAAGGGGATGACAGAGGACGAGGTGGTTGGAAAGAGTCATCAAAGCTACCAACATGAATTTGACCCAACTCCAGGAGGCAGTGTAAGGCAGGAGGGCCTGGTGTGCTCTGGTCCATGGGGTCACGAAGAGTTGGACATGACTTAATGACTAAACCACAACAAAGCAATTCAGACTAATTTATTGTCGAACGAAGGGTGTAAGTAACAATCTCATCTTCTGCAACAGGTACAAAAAGGGGTTTATTAGGTTAATGGAGACCTGAAGAATTTGTATTCACTTTCCCCAATAGCAGTTCAGCCACGATGACTGTCCTGTATATCTATTACTTGAGATCAGCCACTCTAATGTATAACTGAAGAGCACACCATGGAATCTTTTAAGTGGCTTTTTGTAAATGCGTTATACTTCCAAAGGTAATGATTTCCACACCACAGCAGAATACATTTATAAACCTAATCTTTTAAAGGACTGCAAGCTAGTGTATTGAATACCAAGGTGAGCGGTTAGTCTCCCAGTTATTCCTATGGTTGCATGCTATGTATTATGAATGTTCAAGTTGTCATACCCAGAAGAAATGGAATTCACTTCATTTTAACCACTGGCTCGTACCCAAATGAATTTATTTTTTAAAATTTATAGTGAACTGCAAGCTTATCTCCCTGGTGTTGATCAAGTACAACATATTCTGCATAGTCCAGAAGATCCTTTATGCCTACTTATCTCCACTGGAAACAGCAGAATTTTATGGTGAAACATTAATTTGTTTAAACTTACAAAGTATCTGTGAATGAGCTGCATATAAAGCATCTCATAAAAATAGTTCCCGAATCCTTGATTTTGATTAAGGAGGTTCTCACCATCATGAATTTAATCAAGTGGGCTCCTTTTCACGGAGAATTATTATAACAATCAATTTGTTAGTCTGCAATGCTACCAAGACTCTTTGGCATTTTTACGGCATACAGAACAAGTGCAAAGCTATGAGCAACAACTTCATAATGAGAAACTGCACTTTAATTTCTCAGTCTTAGACCTCTTCTTCAAGACATGAGAACTACTTTCTGCCAGTTGGGCCATCTTGAAATATAAATAAATTTTGTGCTTTTTCTCTTTTTTTCAACAAACAAGCACACCGGGGGGGGGGGGGGAGAGAAAGAAAGAAATTGTCACTGCATTTTTTCCCCAACTGTTTTTCTGTTTTCTTACTTTTTTTTTTTTTTTGCCTAGAGGAAAATATGATCTTCAAAACATTTTCAACCCACTTTGAATAAACACAGAGCTGAATCACATGAAGAGGTAAGGTGATGCTTTCATTGTTCTTAGTATTCATTAGCTGCTCTCATGATTTTCCTACAACTTTGAGCAGCAAGCCACATCATTGAATTTTTAGCAGCATGTAGCCCTGCTGAATTTCAGTGGCAGGGGATTTTTAATTAAATTTTTGAGGGAGGTTCCAAAAACATATTTGAGGAGGTGCCCTCAACCACCCCTGAGTACACAGGTGCTGATCCAAGATGACATGATGGAGAATGTACATGGCACAGATGCATACTGGCTGTGGTTCCAGGGGGCAGTGGGGGTGGATTCTTTTCAAGAACAAGGAGCATTATTAGTAAATGCAGAAAAGTGTTCTGCCAGAGTTCATCAGATTAGTACTCATTACAAGTTTTAATGTTTCAAGTGATTTTTTTTTCAGCCTTAATTGGACACTTCATAAGCTAATCAGTTTTTAGCTCCTGTACAACAAAGCCTTAGTGCAGTTGTTGGTTCTAAGGAGCTGGATTTTGATGTACATTTAATAGCACCTGCAAATGGTACCATTAAATATGCAATCTGTAAGCATTTTTAAATGGGATACTTTAAAGTGGTTCCAAACTAATAGATGGATGTGATTTTTTTTCAATAGAAGATACACTCATAATCACCAACAACTATAATAACCACTCACTGTTGTTGTTGTGTGCTGTCAAGTCACCCGTGACCTATGGCAAACCTATAAATAAGCAATTTCCAAAATATTGTGTCCACAACAGCCCTCCTCAGCTCTTTCAAACTCAAGCCTTTGGCTTTCTTTAGAGTGTCAATTTTCCACTTCATATTTGGTCTTCCTCTTTCCTGCTTCCTTCGGCCCTTCCCAGCATTATTGTCTTTTCCAGAGAATTCTGCCTTTTCATTATGTGCCCAAAGCAGGACAGTTTCATCATTTTTACCTCCAGAGATAGTTCAAGCTTGATTCCACCTAGGACCCACTTGTTTTTCCCATTGGCAGCTGAGGGTATCCACAAATTTCTCCAGCACCACATTTCAAACAAATCTTTTTTTTTTCTGTCAGCTTTCTTTACTATCCAGCTTTCACATTTATACATAGTTATTGGGAATAAAATTGTGTGGATGATCCAGGTCTTGGTCTCCAGTGACATCCTTACACATGGTGATCTTTTATAGTCCCTTTATTGCTGCTCTTCTTTGTCTCAGGCTGTGGTCACACCAGCAAAATGTCCCTCTGGGGTTTTTTTAGCATCTTTTACTCCCTGAGCAGTCGCACATTGTGATCACATTGTGTTCACAGGGCATACAGTACATCCCAGGGTGTGCATTGTGACATGTTTTTCAATTATTGTAACATTTCCCTAAATTTGATGTGATATGACAGGCTACACTTTGTTATGGGAATATTTCCCTACGGGTTATACCTGTGAAGATTCTCAGTCACCCAGGTGAGGTTATCCGGAAGTTAAATCATGGCAACTGGACTTCTTTCTCATTGGGTTGGATTTTTTAGCTACTAATAAAGTTTCAACCTAAAGATGTCCAGTTTCCGTGACTCGAGTTTCAGATTCCTTATGAGTGGTTTATGTCTCTGTGATCCCCTTTTTCCTTTTAAATAAATAAATTGTGTTATATCAATGTTTCGGCAATATTTCTACAAAACAAAACAAATTAATAAAGGGTCATGCAAGTAAACAACATCACTGGTGGAAGCAACACAAGGTGGCTTGCTAGAAAAAGAATTGGTACAGCTGTGCACACAGAACATCACTGTAAAACTGTTGCACAACAAAAAGAAGTAGAAGCAGGATTTGATGCAGAGATAGCACAGAGGCAGAGTAGAAGATTCAGTGATGATCATACATTGCCTGACCACCAAGAAAAGAAACTGAAATCAATGAGGAAGAACTGACAAACATTTTGCTGGTCTGACCTCAGCCTTCTCCTGATTTCTTGGCTGGAGTCTCCATTTGGATTGACGCATTGAATTAAGGTATACAAAATCTCTAACTATTTCAATTTCTTCATTGTGTAGTTCTTCTTTAGTCATGATCTTTGTTTTCTTAATCTTGAAATGCAGTTCTACTTTGGCACTTTTTTTCTTTCATTTTCACTAAACATATTTTCAAGTCATTGCTGTTTTCTGCCAGTAAGATGGTGTCATCTGCATGTCTTAAATTATTGATGTTTCATGCAACAATTTTCACTCCTCCTCCATCTGACTCTGGTCTGGATTTCTGTATGATGTGTTCTGTGTACAGACTGAACAGATAAGGGGATAAAATGCACCCTTGTCTGACACCTTTGCCTATAGGAAACCATTCTGTTTCTGCATATTCTGTTGTGACGTAGCTTATTGTCCACAATGCAGGCTAGACATTTGGACAACCAAGTGCTGAGGCACTCGCCCATTTCTTTGAGAACACCTCATAGTTTACCATGATCTACACAATCAAAGGCTTTGCTGTAGTCTGTAAAGCATAGACTGATCTTCTCCTGAAACTCTTTGGTGCACTCCTGTAGTCAACGGATATTTGCAAATTACTGACTTTTGCTTACTGTAGTACATAACAAGTCAAACAGGCTTGTTGAAGCAATGGAAATTATAAAGAAGTTGACTCACTAAACCTCCAATGGGCCTTTTCTAGTTGTGACTTTCTAAACAAAGCAACAGGGTTTCAGCCACCTTGTTACAGGTAATATTGTTTGTAACACATTATTTCCAATCTTTATTCATAATGTCATGTGATTGTGGATCATAATGACATATAATCTATTACCATTTCCACACAAGAATTAGAGGTTGTTCGTGATTTTGTGTACCTTGGCTCAACGATCTCTGACACTCTGTCCCTATACAGTATATCGAGCTGGACAAACGTACTGGCAAAGCAGCTACCATGTTCTCTAGACTCACAAAGAGAGTATGCCTTAATAAGAAGCTGACGGCATATACCAAGATTCAGGTCTATAGAGGCGGTGTCCTGAGTACACTCATGTACTGCAGTGAGCCCTGGACCCTTTGTGCATGGCAGGAGAGGAAGCTGAACACATTCAATATGCATTTTCTCTGATACATTTTTGGCATTACCTGGCAGGACGAAGTTCCAAATAGAGTAGTCCTAGAAGGAGCTGGAATTTTTAGCATGTATACATTACTGAAACAGTGGTGTCTACATTGGCTTGGGCATGTCGTGAGAATGGCTGACGGTCAGATTCCAAAAGGTCTCCTCTATGGAGAATTAGTGCAGGGAAATCACCCCAGAGGGAGACGACAGCTGCCATACAAGGATATATGGAAGCAGGATCTGAAGGCCTTAGGAATGGACCTCAACAGATAGGAAACCTTGACATCTGAGTGTTCAGCCTGGAGGCAGGCAGTGCCGCATGGCCTCTCCCAATTTGAAGAGGCACTTGTTCAGCAGGACGAAGCAAAGAGACAGTCCCCAAGCCAGCAAAATCAGGGAGCTGGACAGGGGACAGATTGTGTTTGTCTTCAGTGTGGAAGGGATTGTCACTCTCACATTGGCCTTCTCAGCCACAGTAGATGCTGTTCCAAGACCTCTATTCAGAGCACATTACCATAGTCTCTCGAGACTGAAGGATGCCTACACACGAGGGGAGTAGAGCCTGTACTTTATGGGAAATTATAAGAACATCCGGAACATTGAGTGGCTTGTTTGTATCTTTTTAAACAATCAGATTTGTTGTATTTGGTGCATGGGGAAAGTGAAAGAAAGCCAAATATATTTTATATAAACTACATACTGTAGCCCTTGTTGGGGGGGGCAGGAGGGAGTGCTCTTTTTTTCACTCTCAAGAAGAGGTGAGGAATCTCATGGAGGTTCAAAACTTCTATGAAAGCATATACAGAAGAAAACAGTTAAATCAAATAAAGCATTTAGCTAATATTAACTCAGTTCCATCCTCACAGCTCAAAATGGTTACTGGTAACTACATTGCCTGTGACGTGACTTCTGAGTTCTTACAGATCATTCATTTTCAACTAGGATTATTATTGCTTACCTCATTCTCCCACCCCATTGGTGTGTGGACCAGACCCTGTTCTTTTGGCCACTATCCATATGATTGCCTTGTGTGTGTTTCTGTTTCATAGCTTCATTATTCTTATACAAAGCCAAAGTCTGCAGAAGCAAGCCAGCATTGCAGTAATTGGAAGACATGTTAATTGTTCCTTCCCTGCCTCCATATCAGTTGTTTCAAGCTGGCATTGGAACACTGATAATTCTGTGGGTTTCCCCCCTCCTTTCCTAACGCTCTAAGCTGCTTAGTTCTTCTTCATGCAGGAATTGTATCCTCTCTGGAGAACTGAATTAATCTCTTTTGTTGTTGTTGCTGCTGTTATTCTACAGCCCAAATCCTATTTGTGGATTGACTGTTGTTGATCTGTCTATATTTCCCCTTTCTTCTTTTACCAGACCTAACATTTGAGGTTGGAAACCCTGCAACATTTTGGATTCTAATCAGTTTAACACCAGCTTCATTAACAAAGTGTTGTGCATCAATTGCTCCTTCTTTATCTGTTTCCCAAGAAGCTAGATCTATTGGGTTTGTATCTTTTTATCCCTGATAACTCTCTTTCTTTTCCTGTGATTAGGAAATGAATTGAATTTTCCTCCAACCTGTGAAGGAAATCTATAAAGAAGAATGTGATTTTATTGAGAAATTGTAAAGGCGACGTTTTGTGAGTGATTAGGAAAAGACAGTTGCCAACATAAGAGAAAGCCAATTTTAGCAAAGCACAAAAAATCCAGAAGGAAAATCACAGTGAATTACTTGGTGGTTCCCTGTGAACTGTATTTGTGGCAGAATAGCTTGCGTTATTACTGTATAAATATTGACAACACAATACAGCATTCATACATGTTCAGAAAGGAAGAAGCATAAAAAAAACTCAAGTGGTGGCTAACTTATAGATGGTGTGTGTGTGTGTGTGTGTGTGTGTGTGTGTGTGTGTGTGTGTGTGTGTGTGTGTGTGTGTGAGAGAGAGAGAGAGAGAGAGAGAGAGAGAGAGAGAGAGAGAGAGAGAGAGAGAGAAATTGAGGAGGGGGACTTTGAGCACTGTTCCAGCCTTAAAATAAGAGATTAACAACACCATCATGTGATACTAATATTTTCAATGGGACTTCATGAAATACAAACCATCTGTCTTTCTCAATTCCCCTCTCCCTCATTTATTTCAGATTTAACCTATGAGAACCCAAGAGCTTGATGCATGAAAAAATCAGCATGGGTGAGGGGGGAGTGATCCATGATGATATGCCTTAATCAAAATATTAAAATGTCATGCTATAAAATGCCATATTTGGAAAAGAATAATTTTTACCAGCCATTAAAAGTTGAGAAAAATGCAATGGCTTTACAGAGCATCCAGAAAATCCTCACACCCAGGCAGGTATACTACAACTCTCAAGTTAATTTCCTCTTCAGCATGAACTTATGCTTTATTATTACAGGCCCGCAGGAGAGAATGTCCTCAGTTAAGCTGTTTTGAGCCAACATTGTCAGACATCTGATCCCTGAGCACCGAACTCTGCCAGATGCTGGGTGAGAGTAATTTGTTCCTCCTCTTTCCTTCCCACATGGAGAAAAGACAGGAGGAGTGAAGCCAGTTGCTCTTGGATGGTGTCGCAGATGCCAAGTGACAGCACTCCTCTGCATATTTCCTAGTGTGGGGAAGGAGGAGGAGACAAGCCATGTGACATCAAGGGTGGTGGCCATGCCCCAACATCATCCAGGCTAAAGAGGGCTGTTGTTGTTGTTGTTCTATGCTGTCAGGTCAGAAACGTCTGAGAGCAATCCTAACCAGTCTTTTTAAGGAATGGTTTTGCCAACTCCGCACTTTCAGTGAGTTTCCACAGCCAAGCAGGGATTTGAACCCTTTTCTCCACAGTCCAAGTCCTTCACTCCACGCACTAAACCCCACTGGCACACAGAGAACTACAAGGGTATAATCTGCCCCCTCCATAGTTCTTTTCACTTGCTCTGTGCATCACCCCCTTCATTATGTTGGAAGCTGGATGTTTTCCTGGGGTTAGAAAGACATCTGAAGATTAAGGATGATGCACACAATAATGGTGGGTACCAATGATGGAATTCAGAATTCTGGATTTTGTTTACTAAACTGGCATTGGACATCAGGGGACACAACTATATTTTCTTTGCTTCCGGGTTGGCAGTAGTGATAAGGGTAGGAAGTCTGAGACTCTGAACCTATATCTGCAAATATACTTTTCTCAGAGTATAACTTCTGCAATTTCACCAGGCAGCGCAGCCATTTGCCATGCTGGCTGAGAAACTAGGAGTTTTATTCTGATGCAGTAGCCTTCCAAACTTTGCTTGGGACATAGTAACTCTTACAAGAGATCTCCACTTCAGATGATAATATGCCCTACACAGTTCATTTCAATATATTGTAAGCCAAGTGTAATGAATGCACTTAGAGACTTTCTATTCATTTAGCTGAAGAGGTCCCTAAAGTCCTTGTTTGTAACCACAATTGGCTGGTGCAAGGGCCAACTTCTGACTTATCATACAGAATAAAACAATTGTGGGTGCTGTGGGTACCACCTGGATGTATAATACTACTTTTAAAATGTTTGCAGAGGGCTCGTCGTTTAGTTGTGTCAGACTCTTTGTGACCCCATGGACCAGAGCACGCCAGGCCCTCCTATCTTCCACTGCCTACTGTCAATTTCATGTTGGTTGCTTCACAGACACTGTCCAGCCATCTCATCCTCTGTCGCCCCCTTCTCCTCTTGCTGTCACACTTTCCTAACATCAAGGTCTTTTCCAAGGAGTCTTCTCTTCTCATCAGATGGCCAAAGTACTGGAGCCTCAGCTTCAGGATCTGTCCTTCCAGTGAGCACTCAGGGTTGATTTCCTTCAGAATGGATAGGTTTTATCTCCTTGCAGTCCAGGGGACTCTCAAGAGCCTCCTCCAGCACCACAATTCAAAGGCATCAATTCTTTGGCGGTCTGTTTTCTTTATGGTCCAGCTCTCACATCCATACATCACGACAGGAAAAACCATAGCTTTGACTATGCGGACTTTTGTTGGCAAGGTGATGTCTCTGCTTTTTAAGATGCTGTCAAAGTTTGTCATTGCTTTCCTCCCCACAAGCAGGTGTCTTTTAATTTCATGGCTGCTGTCTCCATCTGCAGTGATCACGGAGCCCAAGAAAGTAAAATCTGTCACTGCCTCCGTATCTTCCCCTTCTATTTGCCAGGAGGTGATGGGACCAGTGGCCATTATCTTAGTTTTTTTGATGTTGAGTTTCAGACCGTTTTTTGCAGTCTCCTCTTTCACCCTCATTACAAGGTTCTTTAATTCCTCCTCACTTTCTGCCATCAGAGTGGTATCATCTGCATATCTGAGGTTGTTATTTCTTCCGGCAATCTTAATTCTGGCTTGGGATTCCTCCAGTCCAGCCTTCCGCATGATGTATTCTGCATATAAGTTGAATAAGTAGGGGGACAATATACAGCCTTGTCGTATTCCTTTCCCAATTTTGAACCAATCAGTTGTTCCATATCCAGTTCTAACTGTGGCTTCCTGGCCCACACATAAATTTCTCAGGACATAGACAAGGTGGTCAGGCACTCCCATTTCTTTAAGGACTTGCCTCTGTGGTCCACAGAGCTTTTGACTGTGGTCCACACAGTCAAAGGCTTTCGCATAGTCAATGAAGCAGAAGTAGATATTTTTCTGGAACTCTCTGGCTTTCTCCATAATCCAGCGCATGTTAGCAATTTGGTCTCGAGTTCCTCTGCCCCTTTGGAATCCAGCTTGTACTTCTGGGAGTTCTCGGTCCACATACTGCTGAAGCCTACCTTGGAGGATTTTGAGCATAACCTTGCTAGCGTGTGAAATGAGTGCAGTTGTGCGGTAGTTGGAGCATTCTTTGGCACTGCCTTTCTTTGGGATTGGGATGTAGACTGATCTTTTCCAATCCTCTGGCCACTGCTGAGTTTTCCAAACTTGCTGGCATATTGAATGTAGCACCTTAACAGCATCACCTTTTAAGATTTTAAATAGTTCAACTGGAATGCCATCACCTCCACTGGCCTTGTTGTTAGCCAGGCTTTCTAAGGCCCACTTGACTTCATTCTCCAGGATGTCTGGCTCAAGGTCAGCAACTACATTGTCTGGGTTGTCCGGGATATCCAACTCTTTCTGATATAATTCCTCTGTGTATTCTTGCCACCTCTTCTTGATGTCTTCTGCTTCTGTTAGGTCCCTCCCATTTTTGTCCTTTATCATGTTCATCTTTGCACAAAATGTTCCTCGAATATCTCCAATTATCCTGAACAGATCTCTGGTTTTTCCTTTTTTGTTATTTTCCTCTATTTCTTTGCATTGTTCATTTAAGAAGGCCCCCTTGTCTCTCCTTGCTATTCTTTGGAAGTCTGCATTCAATTTTCTGTAACTTTCCCTACCTCCCTTGCATTTTGTTTCCCTTCTCTGCTATTTGTAGAGCCTCATTGCAGAGGGCTAGATCATGATAAATATCATCTCACTCTTCCTTTTCCAACCACTTTTGTAGTCTAGTTACAGAAATATTTAGAACTGCTGGATAGCTTAGTGGTTTAGGTATGTGACTGGGGAGCCAGAGGTTGGGAGTTTGATTCTCCACTGTGCTTCCTTTACAGGACTGGACTCTACGATCCATAGGGTCTCTTCCAGATCTTCAACTCTAAGATCATGACGATCATGATGATGATTATATGTAAAAATGCTGTGTTGAGCATTAATTATCTGTAAAACTTTTTCCAAATGAAAGCTATAAGCAGAGACCCTGCTGTAAGACTTATATAGTAACAACAAAGCTTAAATAATGATAATTATATAATTTTTAATATGCAGGGGAATATACAGTGTGTACTATTGATTATTCAAATTCCATTAGCTTCTGAGAGGAATAGAAACAATTTCACTCAATTATTTAAGTTCATGTGTTTAAAAGGCTAAGACTCCAATGTTCTCCTTTCCCTTTATCATAACAATCATTCCAGGGTGATCCTATGTCCAGCTTCACAGAGGAGAGGCCTCTTTCTGAAGCAATATCAAAGTAGATTTTCTGTTTGATAGCCTTCTGTACTGGAACCGCTATCTGGTCCAAGTCCATCTGAAAAAATTGACTGAAAAATGCTATGAGAGACAGGCTTCGCAGTTGTTCCATAATGGTTGTAGCACTTGAACATCAACTGAACACACACACCAGCTGCCTAGTCCTGAAGTCACCATGAGATATTATCTCAATTATAATAATCATTTCTAATGTGTGTACATGCACATGGGCAAACCATCTGAAAATCTTAGTATTCTCTCCCCTCCTCTCCTTCTCTCTCTCTAGAAAAAAAAACAATGCCTAAATGGCCATTCCCACAGGGGTCCATCCTCAAAATTCCCTCCCCCCCTTCTCTCCTGAGGCTTTTCTTGCTTCATTTTTTTGCACATCTTTCTTTTCTTCCATGGGAAGGGTGCATATAGGACTCTAGCTATAGAGCAAAACAGGTGGGGTTAAAGGCAGAAGGCTAAAACATGGGAATGGTGGCGAGAAGAAAACAACAGGCCTCTTAAATTTCTCTCTGTCACAGAGCTGTTAATAGAGACGTTAAAACTCCTTGCCATTTAGGAGTTACAAACCCCACCATCACATTTAATGCAAGCATTTCCCAAGGGCAACTCCTCTCTTACAAGGCAATTACAGCTACAAAATCCAGGTATATAAAGGCTTCTTTATCGGAGACAGAGGCATTGAAAACAAGAGCTAGGTGACTCGCAAGTGTTAGGCTTCTGGAGATTGGATGCCAAGGTGGCAAAGGACTCCTGTTGCATGTAATGGTTTTATTTGTGAAGCACCTAAAATGTTTTAAGGGCTGTGTAAGAGTTCCCTTTTCTTTGGTTGACACAAAAATGCCCTTCCTATACAGCTCACAGAGTGTGAAATGTAAGAGCCAAAAAAAGAGTTTTCTAAAACAGAAAACTTCAGCAGCTGCTTTGTTTCTGGGCCCCCATAATCTGTGGGGGGGGGGGTCGGTAAAAAGATTCCTAGTAGAAATTTGATTATTCCTTTAGCTAACAAAAGACAAAACAGAAAAATACAGAAATCTGGAGAGATCAGCCCAGTCTCATCACTTTCTTCTTGACTGCATACAAAGAGATATGTCCTCACAGTTACCATCAGCAGCTACACTCAGAAGGAAAAAAAAGATAGAGTCTGTAGACATTGGGAGAGCCTCCATGCTTGTTACTTGGTAGGTGGTCAGGGAGAAGAAGGCAGCTGTCAGTAAAATAATAGGAACCAACAAACAGAAAGAAGGGGATCACCAAGTGCTAGAGATGGGAAAAGCTTTACCAGTCATGTGAATGGGGAAAGGAATCGCCTAGGTTGTCAAGCCTCCTGCCACTGATACCTTGGGTTAGTGCATATAAAGCTATTTTTCCAACACAGACAAGTTGACATCCTACAAAGAAATAACATTCACCTATCAATAGAATGCCAGTAGACGGGGGAAGCAAGGAGCAAATCTTATCCTTTGCCTTATGCAGAAAAAAATATCATCACCAGGCTTTCATTTAGAAAGACTGTACAGTGGTGCCCCGCTTGACGATGATAATCCGTTTCAGGAAAATTGCTGTTAAGCGATATTGTCATCAAGCAAAAAAACAAACAAACCATTGGAATGCATTGAAAACCAGTCAATGCATTCCGATGGGGGAAATACCTCATCATCCAGCGAAGAGTGCCCATAGAGAACCGCCAATTAGCTGTTCAAAACTGCTGTAATGCAAAGCTTCCCTCTGGAAGGCAGCCATTTTGAGAAGCGAGGGAAGCCATTTTGCGGAACTGGAAAAATCATAGTATAGCAAACAAACAGTTCGCGAAGCAGGCTCCTAATCAACGTAATGTGGATTTCTCCCATAGGAACCATCATAGCGATCGCAAAAATGTCATCGTTAAGCGATTTCGATGTCATGCAAGGTAAGCGTATAGCGGGGCACCACTGTATTTTAATTTTTTATTTCTTATTTTTAAGTATGAAACTCAGAAACGATGTAAATAAACAGAACTTGTACAGAATTAACTGCTGGAATTACTGCAACAAAAGAAAAGACATAATGAGTTACCAGATGATTTTGGAAAAAGCTTGTCACTGATTGTCTGGTTTCATTCTGGTATTAACCCTTTACTGGGCAATGTCAGTCATGACAAATCATAGACTTCTGTTCTTTATCTGGTTTAAATCTGTATAGTACTCCTGGAGAAGTTAGGTATCCTTATCAGGTTGTGACTAGAGATGGGGACGAATCTCCATTTTGGTGAGTTGTTGTGCTTCGTGATCTGTCAAAGTTCACGAAGGATGAAGCATGAATATCCTCCTTATGAACTGACAAAGCACGGATATACTGTATTCATTGGTTCTTGGGGGGTCTTTAAAAATTTGACCCCTCCACCCCCACAGCCTGCCCCCCCTTACCACTACCCCATTGCCTCCCTACCTTGGCTGCCACAGTCTGTACCACCGCTGCCACTGCCACCATCCATGGAGGCCTGTGCCACGGTGGCCTCCGCAGTCACCATCCAGCAGCGGTTGGTGCGATGGCGTCTGCCACTATGGCCTGCCTTAAGAGAATCTAGGCTGCCCTCTGCAAAGATAGTAACTGCAGCTTCCCTACCTAAGACAAGCTACAGCTGCCATCTTTGCAAAGGACAGCCTGGATTCCCTTAAGGCAGGCTAAGGGAATCCGGGCTTTGCAAACGTGGTGGCTGAAACTTCCCTGCCCTAAAAGAAGTTGCAGCTGCCATCTTTGCAAAGGGCAGCCAGTATCCCTTATGGCAGGCTGTGGCTGTGGAGGCCACTGCAGTGGGTGGGGATGGATGGTTGCAGCAGTGGGCAGCAGTAAATGATGGTGGCGATGGGCAGTATAGGATGGCGGCAGCAGCCAAGATAGTGAGGGGAAGGGTGTGGAGGTGGGGCTGGCTGGCTGGCTGCCTATCTGCCCGCCAATCAGCTGATCAGTGGGCCCATAGGCAGAATAGAAAAGCCATTCTGGGCTAGCCTTCCCTCTCTTCGTATGGGGGACAAATAAAAATGGGGAAATGTCGGGGTCTCTGGAACTGATGAATATGAAGGGATGAATATTTAATGAATCAATGATTTTTCAGGAATATCGCAATCCATTTTTTAAAATTCTTCCCCATGTCTAGTTCTGACAGATGAGCTACCCATAAAGATTTCTTCTTGAAGAGTTAAAAGTATAAGGTTCTTCTTTTGTAACTACTTAGGATGCTTTCTATTATTTTTCTGACATTCTCTTAGTGTGAACAGTTAGCAAAATACAATAGCTGTATTCATCCCTTCTATGGATTGGCTAAGAAAAGATAAATACAGAATGCCTGGATAGAAGAAGATCTTTCTTTCTGCCTTGTTGCTTTGCATAGGAGCAGTGCAAACATAGAGGGTTAGTGTGCCTTTTTTCCTTGCAGGTTGCTTTAATACTTTTACAGAATGCCTGAATAGGACTCATGTAGATAATAGCATTCGGTATGTCATTTACAGCTGGATAGAAAAGTGAACTACAAGTTTTGAAGGGAAAAAATAGTGAGATTCGTATTCTTGAAATATTTATGTCATTCGTTTCTGGGAAGAAGAGGAAAGCACCTAAAGGGAAATTTGACATTTGAAATGAATGGAAGCAGTATAACTGAGTTAAATGGAGAGTTTAAATAATCACATCAAAGTCATATCATTAGGCCTTATCATCTCAACCAAGTCTTTTCACTTGGGTACCTTGGGATAAATGGTGTTTGCTGCATGATTCAGAGCTTGGAACAAAGTGTTACCTGTGCTTTGCACAATAAAAGAGGTACATGTGCTGTGCCAAAGAATTTAATGAGCTATAACTCCAAATCCCCCATCGGGAATATTTCTGGTGTATTGTTTATCCACAGTGCTACTTAAGATTTCCTATGAATGTGTTACACAAATGCTGTCATTCACATGGAAAAGAAATTTACGCAGCTGAAATACCAACTGTGCTTGTTCTCCCCCCCCCCCCCCCCGCTTTCTTTGCAAAATAGCAGGCTTTTGGCCAAAACTAATATTTGCCCTGCTTTAGGTCTTGTATAAACATTCACTCTCTCTGTGTGTGCATATGCATATATATCTGCATATACATCTTATAAATAAAATCAGAGGTTTGTTGATTTATCCCAGAAATCTCTGAAATGATATGATCTAAAAATAGGAAACATCTTAGAGATGGCACAGAGGTCCTAACTGAAAAATCTCCATGGGTAATAGATAGCCATGTTCTGGGGGTGCACTCTGGAGGCAGTATACTACAATAACAGAAACAGATTTCTAAAATGATAAGACCCCACAACATGAAATTTTGCATGGATACTTATGATCTTCCAGCTTAAATAACTGAATAAGTTATATCTCCACTGTCCACCAAATTCTGGAGGACTCTAGACCTCTATTCAAAAGACAGTACCTGGGGGATTCCTGGCAAAAACAGTAATTTTGCCTGTCTTTGGACTCATACAACAGGACAGGTTCTGTCTCAACAGTCATGTTGGCTGGGTGATTTTTGGAAGTTATAGTCTATGAAGTTGCATTTTCATCCCATGAATGCTAGACTGATTACCCAGTGCAGGAAGAGAAAAGTTGTGCCAGAAAAACATTTGAGGGTGTGGGAAGAGGAGCAATGGGGTGGGGTTGGAACACCTGGATTTTTAGACCTGCTAAAAGCTGGATGAGTACTAGACTGGAGACACAGAAAGAAAAGGACCTCAACTGCTACCCTCAACTTTTCCCAGCATTAATGTCTTTTCCGGCGAGTATTGTCTTTTTATGCTATATTAAAAAAAAACAATAGCTCCAGGTTCGTCATTCCTCTATTTCAAATGAATAATACGAGAACTGTCTCCAATCTCACCTGGTTCCTGGATCATCTGACAGGCTGGTGAACTAGCTGGGCTTAACCAAGTTAAGATGAATCCTGGGGAAATGGAGGCTCTTTGGCTAGGGAGTTCCTAAATCCAGATGTGGTGAGATCTACTTGTCCTAGGACAGTTATTGTCCCATATGGGGACAGGTGCATAATCTTGGATTTCTTTTTCTCACTGGAGACTTAAGTTGCCTGAACGTCTCAGAGCACCTGCTTCTAGTTTCAGCTGTAACCATTTATAGACAGGAATGGCCTTGCAACCCTAACCTCAAGATTGGGCAACTGCAGCACTGGGCGATAAATCTCCCTTTGATTATTTAGTTTTTGTGAAGGTTTATTACCACGATTACTCATATTTGATATGTAATAAGGAGTATATAAAACAGACTTTATTTTTGAGAAAAACCCAACAGTCATATGTGAAGCACATTACAAATCCAAATGCTGTTATCTCCCTACTTTGTATCACTTTACACTTAGTAAAGAAAGTAAAATCTGGCTTTCCTAAGCCCAGCTCCTTAGAGATGGCTTGAATTATTGGATCAAACCATCCCCCCCACTGAGATATTAAACATTTCACGATACATAATAAATTATAAATTTATTTGGGGAAAAGATAGAGAGATTAATAACGTTTCCTGAAAAACCAATTTGAGAGCAATTTTTGTTGGCATATTAAACCTCTGTAAAGAAGATAGTCACAATGGAATAGATTGGATGATATCTCCATCACCAGATCCTGTTACGAGTATTAAATGATCTGCAGTTATCCTTTGAAAATGAGACGATCACTGTGGAGAAGAAAGATATATAGACTGTACTGGATAAAGAAGAAAATCCAAGAAATGAAACAATTTTGTGGTTGAAGATTTGGGAGCGGGGGATGGTGGTTTAAATTGTGGTGACATGGAAAGCATGCCTGGGGCAAAATACTGATGATGTTCAAGGCAATTATCTTGGCCTCAAACCAGATGCCTCAGTCGCTTCAAAGAAGCTTAACAGCAGACTGGCATTGCAGCAGAAAGGATATTCTGAACTGTTTGTGGATGTGGAAATCTACATAGGATGACAGGTTTGTCATTGCCCTGCAGCATTGCCCAAACAGGAATCTAAATCTCTGTAGACATGTCAGAACACAACACAGATTACTGAATTCCCCAGCATTCGACTTCCCCAAAGGAAATGTGTTGAAAAGATATTGCCATCTGAGTGACATAATGATTCTCTGAGCATCATGTTCTAAGGCAGTAAGTGTTCATAGAACATGAGTGATAAGTAATCAACAACCAGTTCTGTCCAAGCACTGTCTAGTCATTGCCAAGGTTCAAGGAGCACAAAAGAGCAGAATCAGAGGCAAGAGCCAGTAGTTAAACTGTAAACCATGGACATATCGATGAAACAGGACCAGGTGGGGGAGCGCACACAGGAACAGACCAAATCAGCAAGGCAAAAATTCAGACCAGTGTGAAACTAGAACAGAATGTGACTGCAAAAGTTTTTTCTAGAAGTCTCTATTTGGCTGGGGAAAACGAAACCTGGGGTGGGCCTGGAACCCCACCTCTCTTCAGCCAGCTCTAATTAGTTAGTTACTGAAAGTGTTTAACTGTGAGAAGACCCATGCCATATTCATTCTCTCTTCATCCTCTCTGACTCTTTCTAGAGTTGGCAAGTTCTTCATTCAACAATCTCCTGGAGGGGCTGGGTCCTCCCTGGCAGAGCTGGAGGCCTCCTCCATCTCCTGTACTTCTGAGAAAAGGCTGCCAGCTGGGGCTTCAAGATATTTATCTGTTCTATTTATTTATTTATTTATTGAATTTATACCCCACCTATCTAATCAAACGACCACTCTAGGCGGCTTCCAACATACATAATAACATATAAAAAATAACAACATTTTTAGACATCAATAGACAAGTTATCCAAGGTGGAAAAAGAGAAAAAAGAAGAAGAAGAAAAAGAAAAAAGAAATCAAGGAAAAGAAGATCCTTCCAAGCCCTAGTGTCTCCCTCTACTGAGGCAGGTCATCCTCAGTTTCATCTTCTGAAGAAGATTTAGGCAAGCAACAGTTACTACTATCCGGTATATGAAACCAGTACTGTAACTATCCAGTTGTTGAGACAGCATTTGCAGACCAACCCCTAGCAGATTCTAATCTCCTTGGTTACTGGAAGTAAACTGAGGGAGTTAGCATCACTGTTAAATTACTATAAACCCAGTTGTTATTAGTTTCAAGTGGAGGGAGCAAAGAGTTGTTCACTGCTTTCTTCAAACCTAAGCAAAAACTCTGGGAGGAAGGGGATTCGGAAGGGAGGACCTGGAGAGCAACAGTTGCAGCTTTTTGTACGGCAAGCAATACATTACAGAAAGCACAGCAGTAGAAAGTTGAAATCTTCATGTTTCACAGCATGATCGAAAAGGATTATTGTGGCTGAGCATTCATACTTTCAAATGAAGTCTGTGCTTCAGCCCAGTAGCCACAGAGGGGTAAACAGATGTATCCCCCTCTTGAGTTGTGCTTTCTTCTCCTGACATTTTAGATGGAGAGGATTATATTTTTAATCTGTGATTTCATTCATTCATTCATTCATTCATTCATTCATTCATTCATTCACTTACTTACTTACTTACTTACTTACTTACTTACTTACTTACTTACTTACTTACTTACTTACTTACTTACTTACTTACTTACTTACTTACTTACTTACTACCCCATTAGGACAAGGCACTATTCTGGATAGTTTACAGCATGATAAAATAAAATGCACACAAGAACAATAAGATTATGATCCTGATTGACAGGTGGGATCCAGCAGGATCACAAGTTTTTGAGAGGCATTCTAAACTGGCTTTTATGTCTATGCTTTGTCACCGCTATGTGCGTTGTGTTTTAGTGTCTATAGTTTGTTTGTTTTGGGTTTCAATCACCTGTAAACCACTTGGAATCATGCTTTGGCATTAATGGGGCAATCAATCAATCAATCAATCAATCAATCAATCAATAAACAAACATTGGGAGAGAGGGAGCCAGCTATGGTATTTATTCAATTTTGTCCTTAGTTCATGTCCTGAGATAGTTTGTGTTCTTTTTCTTTTTTTACATGCAAAACAACAAAGGAGATTTTTCTCAGATTAAAAGTCCAGTTCTGTTTCTTCGGTAGCAATTCAGCAAATACATAATTAATGAAAATAAGAGGTCATTTCAATTATACATGGGCTTTCTCATGGGATAAATGAACAAGAAATTGACACAACTGTACAAAGTTAACTTTGTCTCTCAACAAACATAGTATTGACCTTGTGGACCCACATCAATGATGTTCCACCAAGGTTTTAAACATGCAGAAAAATAAGCTTAATCATTGTAAGATGTTAGACAAGTAAGCTCTTTTGACAAAAAATGATCTAAGCTGCAATCTTTTGAGAAGCCTCTTTACAAAAGCTTGTTATAAGCCCATACCCAGCAGCTGAATCAGTTCAGGAGTTTTAAAATAAGCACAATGTCCAGTTTTAGCCAAAATTATGACTAAAACCTTAAATATTGAAATAAATAATCAGAGAATAGGTTTTAAAATTGTAATTTCAGCTATCCGAAGTTATGAGGAGTCAGTGTGATTATTAAATTTTAACTTGTAAACGCCTGGAGTAGTGCTTGCACTAATGGAATGGCATATAAAACAAAGCAAATCGATAAATGAAATGTCTGTAAATTCATTGGGAATTTTGTCATTACAAAATAAGTCTCAGACTAGGATAGGGAACATATGATCCCCCTGTGGTAAATTAATTGCTCCACCTCACATACACAATCTGTGACCACTGGGCATTCTCACTAGGGCTGTAGCTCAGCAATACCTGAAGCACTACAGGTTCTCTGTCCTTATTTTATACTGACTATTTATTGCTTCATCAGCTACAAAAAAGAACAAGTTTTACCAATTGTAAGGTACGCCTTGAAATGCCAATGGTGACAGGGTAGTCATCTTTTCTCTAAGGGTTCTTATAGTAATGGTTCATTAATTACCATTGTTTTTTGATGGTTCAATGAGCAAAAAATGTGGATATAATATTGACTTTGAAAAAAGGCAAAAACTTTGGTCTAGAAACTATAAAATAACAATGGCAGCATCTTATAAAGAAAACTTATATAAAATGTTTACCACTCGATAGATTAGCTAAAATGTACTCTAAGAGGTCAAGTAAATGCTGGAAAAGTCATTAAAAAAACTGGAACCTATTATCACTTTTGGTGGACCTGTGATGAAGCAAAAATTTTTTGGAAAAAATACATATATGGCTTGTTAAAATATTTTTAAAATTATATTTTAAGCCAGAACTCTTTCTATTAGGTATACCAGAAAGTGTTGATAAACAAATATATATTTAATACTGCATATTTTAACAGCCACAAGGATCATATTCACACAATACTGGAAAAATGAAGACACACCCACAGATCAAGAAATAATTAAAAAGATATTGGACTGCGCTGAAATAGAGAGACTGACACCGAAAATCAAAGGAAAGAAGATACAAAATATTATCAAACATGGAACTTGTTTTATCAGTGGTTAGTAGCACGATGTATAGATTAAGAGCTTAATATGTATTGTAGTTGTATTAACAAATGATTATAAGCTGAACCCAGGTGATGTTAAATAAGCATGGATGAATTTTATAAATCATCATAATAATTAAAAATTATCATTGTTTCTTATTTTAGTTAATGGTATTTACCATTGAGGGGAAACTGCTAGATGAGACCTTAGTTATCATTGGCCACACTGGCAGGGAACTTCTAAGAGCTGTAGTCCAGAAGAATGAACTTCTCCAAGCACTAAAGAAGGAGGGCTGCTACAAAGTGCTGGCCATTACCCAAATCCCTGAGGTAGAGATGGTACTGCTGACTGCATCTATGGAGCTGTACAGGCAAGAGAAGAGTTGGCTAGGCAGCAATCTGTGTCTATCGTTACTCATCAGGTGGAAGCCACAGCAAATGGAAGCAAAAGAAGGAAGAGGAAAAGCAAGTGGGGTTGCAGGAGACAGCATTAGAATAAGGCATAAAGGATTTTGCCAGAAAGGTTAATGTTATACATGGCTACCGCTAGAGATTGATATGAATCAGTAAAAAATGGTGGTTCATGGTGGAACCATGAACCACCACAAAACCAAAGAAAAATGAAAAATGTTTCTCTGGCTCATGGGGGCTAGCAGGTGGGGGCTGTCTGCTCCTGTTGCGGCCGCCATGGGTGCATGCTCATTGGCAGTGGCAGGATCCTGGCAGGGAAGCCAGGTGCTCAGAAGCAATGGGCCCAGCTTCCCTGCCAGAAGCCAATCCACTGCTTCTGAGCATGTGCCTGCCTATCAGCTGGGAGGCAGACGCATGCTTAGAGGCAGCGCCCAGCTCCTGGCAGGAAATCCGGGTGCACTGCCTTTGAAAATGCCATTTACGGCAGGGACAGCAGCGGGGGCAGGAGAAAATGGGGGAGGGGGCAGTGGGAAGGGAGCAAGCAGGCAATTCCATTTTGCCAAAGGAAACAGAACACCAAAGGGGGAAAAAGTTTGGCAATTCGTTTTACTTTGGCCAAATGGGATCCCCAAATTGGGTCATGAAATGAACCACAGACCAGCTCAGTTTGTCAGTGTTTTTGGTTTGTGGTTTGTTTTGTACCCATCTCTAGCTGCTACTCATCATGGCTGTATATGCGAATAATGGCTCTATATATACACTGAAGGGGAACAAGCATCGCTGGCGATGCCAGTTTCTGAGGTGCAATGAGTCTGCTCCAGGTATCAGTGTGCATGTTACAGGAGTTAGCTTATTTTGGAGATTTTGTTGGTTTGTAGGTGGGGTCTTATTTCCTTTTATTGCTGTTAGCCACCCAGAGTAGTGCTTTGTCATTAGATCAGTGGGATAAAAATACAATACAATACAATACAATACAATACAATACAATACAATACAATGCATGCATGCATACATACATACATACATACATACATACATACATACATACATACATACATACATACATACATACATACATACATACATACATACATACATACATACATACATACATACATACATACATTCCTCTGATAGCTCCTGGCAGTAGGGGACTATTACAAATGTGTTGTGCTTGTGACAATTTGGAGTACCGAAGCCTCTGGTCTGATCTGATATGGTTTTTATTTCCTTGTACCGTACTTCTTTCTCTCTTTGGTTATATAAACCTGTCCCAAAGGATCGCTTGAAGACCAAAGAAAAAAAGGAAAAATAGTTTTTGCCTCTTATATATATATTATCAGGAGATCTAAGTGACCCATAATCAGGGCAATTCTTGACTTGAATAGAGGAAATGAAAGGGCTTTTCCAAGAGAAGACTCTGTGACATGATGAAATAGCAGAATAAACGTAGGAAGATACTTTTATCAGACTAGAGTGCTTTCCGTCTAACCTGCTTTCCCCTCCTCGTGAATGACAGTACTTTATTCGTTCTCACTACTTTTCCACCATCTCCTTCTAACTGGAAAATGGACACTTAATCTATGCAGAGTGTGTGCTGTAACAGTGAGCTACAATTTCGCTCCACAGAGGTGATGTTAAAAGGAAAAAGTGTCCAGAGCTTGGAAATGTTCCTATGCACCAGCAAGTTGCCTCTGATATATGGCAACCCTATGAATGCCCTATCCTCACCCCACCCAAAATGCCCTATCCTCAACAGCCCTGCCAGACTCTTGAAAACCCAAGCCTGTGGCTTCCTTAATGAAGTCAATCCAACTCATATTTACAGTAGACTTCCTTTTTTTCTGCTGTCTTCAGCTTTTCCCAGCATTGTTGTTGTTGTCCAGTAAATCTTGCTTTCTCATGATGTGCCCAAAGTAGGACAGTCCCAGTTTTGTCGTTGTTGCTTCCAGAAAAAGTTCACACTTGATTTGATGCTGGACCCCCATGTTTGCCTTCCCCGCCCACTTTGCCTTCTGAATGCTCCATCGCAGAGCCTGGGTTTGAGTCTCAGGGTGGGAGAAAGGGACTTGTGGATCTGATTGTTTACGAGCCATATCCTTCCCTACTGTGTCTCCTAGACAGGGCTGGACTCAGTGATCAATAGTGTCCCTTCCAGCTCTGCAGTTCTAAGATGGTGAGTTGTGGTTGCGGTTGTTGTGTTTCTTTGTTGTTGTTGTTGTGCTTCTTTACATGAAGCAAAGTTCTTTCTGATGAGGATCCGTAAACCACATTAGGTCTAGTTTACATCATTTGAGACTTCAGTTTGTTGAGCTTTATGTATAATTAACAGTGGGAGAATAGAACGTCTCTGGTAGGCTCTCTTGCTCCCTCCCCCCCACACACATTTAACTGAAGAAAAATGTCTTGAAGATGCATTTGTTGACAAAGTATAAAAGGCACCTTTCTCCTCTCCTTTGATGTACAGATTTCTAAAAATGGATGCATTCGACTTGAAATCACAGGGGACAAGAATTCTATGATTTCCCCAAATAGAGGAGGAGCAGGTGTTTATCTAGCAGTACACATCACGCTGAGACGAGAGGTTGCATATCCACTCATAAATCCTCCATAGTGACCACCACTGAATAACAATGAGAAAATTAGAGTCTGAAAAGTGCCACTAAGAGTGCGAGATGTAGTCTCCCTGGGCATAAGACTGGAAGTACTCTGCCAGCAAGGTTAATTTTAAAAAGACAGTGATTAGCCTGGACCTTCTCCCCACCCCTTTCATTAATAGCACATTGGGTTTTATAAATAGTTTTAGTTCAAGACTATATGTCCATTTTTGACATTTTAGCAGTGTCTGTGCATTAGCACAGATTTCTCTTTTCTCTCACACACAAATGAACTGATGTTGTAGACCACACTAGTAGATCACTGAGAGACAGAGGCTGGATCCAGGTGTTACCATGTTTAGAATAGACTCAATAAAATCACTGCCTTCACTTGTCCATTTACTTCAGCAGGAGTATCCAAGGTTCTCATTCAACCTCATTATATTTTTCCCAGTGATATATTTGTTTCTTGTTTAAAAAGCAGGCTGCTAGACCTCATTACTCTCTGTCTCTTATCTCTGTGTGTGTGTGTGCATGTATGTGAAGAGGGGGGGGAGACAGTGGGGGAAATAATGATTTTCCATCAATCTATACTTACCTTCATGTTCTGGTGCCACCCTTTCAAGCATACTAATATTTTTCCAAAGCATGCCATCCCCGGGGGTGGCACCAAAGCTTGGTCAAAGTTCAGAAGAACTACTGTAAACTAGATCTCAAAAATTTGACTAGCTCTGCTGGCTTGCTAGTTCTTAGTACTATACTCCCCCCCCAAAAAAAGATACCATCTGCATGTTCTGCTGTGTAGTACTCCCTCATTTAATGGCACACCATTATCCACGGAGCACCATTCTGCTGAAGAAGTGTGCTTGGACACATGAAAAGCAATTAGTCTTAAAGGTCTTTCATTACTTCTGGTTTCTCTTGCACTACAACAGACTAACATAACTACTGGCTAGATTACCTTTTCCACTGTGGTATTTCCTGAGCCTGTCTCTAATGAAACCTAGTCAGTTGGTCATCAGTGCCTTATATTTTTTTCCTCTTCGCCGTTTACTCTGAATCTCTACAATGTGGCTAATAGGGTATCCTTTCAGATTACCAGCACTTCCAAAATTATCTTAATGTTTTGTCCAAGGCCATAGCTGAATGAGTGGGGTACTTGACTGAGAAGCCAGAGGTTGCAAGTTCAATTCTCTACTGTGCTTTGTAAGAAGAAGGCCAACTTGTGAAGCCATTGGTAAGCTGCACAATCCAAGAGCATCCTCAGAAGAAGGGAATGATGAACCATTTCTAAGTAGTCTACCAAGAAAACTCTGGAAAGGTTTGCCATAAGTCAGAATTAATTTGATAGCCTGTAGTTATTAGCCTATTACAGTCCACCCACGTGGTGGCGCTGCGGGCTAAACCGCAGAAGCCTGTGCTGCAGGGTCAGAAGACCAAGCAGTCGTAAGATCGAATCCACGCGACGGAGTGAGCGCCCGTCGCTTGTCCCAGCTCCCGCCAACCTAGCGGTTCGAAAGCATGCAAATGCAAGTAGATCAATAGGGACCACCTTGGTGGGAAGGTAACAGCGTTCCGTGTCTAAGTCGCACTGGCCATGTGACCACGGAAGATTGTCTTCGGACAAAACGCTGGCTCTATGGCTTGGAAACGGGGATGAGCACCGCCCCCTAGAGTCGAACACGACTGGACAAAAATTGTCAAGGGGAACCTTTCCCTTTACCTTTACAGTCCACCCAGTGTACATCCCAGAAGCCACCAGCTGCCTAAGCCCTCAATGAATGTTATCATGCTAATTTATGATTCCTGAGGCAGACCATGTGGTGGTCCGTTACCACAGATCCTACCTACTGTTATTATCATGGTGGAGAAAATTGTTTAAGGAGACATGGGCCCTTGTTGTAGCTACATGCTTTGTAAGAGTGTTTTGCATCTATTATCTTTATTCCTCCAGCAACCTATAACAAATATTTGTGGTGGACAAAATACACAAACTCAAGTGCAAGAAAAGTTCTGCTCACAGTGCTGATGAAATATAAATGTTGATTTTGTGGAATGAGAAACAGTAGCTGGCTGCAAGTTGAAAGCAATTTCTGATACCATTATTACAGGAACATCACATTTAAAAGTAATCTGTTTTTATGTATTTGAAAGTACCTTCCATTTCAGTGTAGAGGTATGTATTTGAGATCTATGATCACAACTGTACTTCATAGATTTCTAGGTTGATATTATCACTTAGGATACACTTTCTGAACAAGAAATATCTCCTCATTAACTTCTTCACAGTATTGCTCAGAAAGTTACACTTAAGAAGAATGAATATATTGACTTGCTGAAACCATTCATATCTGAGCAGTGATAGAATAAATGCCCTGGATCCCAATGCATCTTCCTTCCACTGCTCAGCTGTGGATGGCATCAGCATGTCATTATAGTTATTCTTCTTAAACGTAATTGTACAAAGTTGCATTTCAGTAGAACTAGAACTGCATAATACAATGAACTTTCTGGGAATGTGCTAATGAAATCTGTCTCACTTGGAGATGAGTGGTAAAACATGCACGAGCGGGGTCTAACATACGCAGATTAAAAGTTCAGTGCTCAGTGGACTTCTAGAATGCAATTAAACTGTTGACCAACTGGTGGTTCGAGACCGGTACCTACACAAAAACCCCAACCGCCACCCACAGCAAAAAAAGAGACATAATCAAAACACTGGTAGACTGGGCAAATCAGAACTGTGAAGCTCAGTTTTTCAGCACTTAACTCAATCATCTGAACTGGGCCCTACAGGCAAATGGCTACTCAAAAAATGAAATCACAAGAGCCATCAAACCTAGAAAACATCACCGAACTGAAGAAGAAGAACAGCCATCCACAAATAAAGTATTTCTGCCATACATCAAAGTGGTCACGGACCGCATGAGGAAACTTTTGAAAAAAGACAACCTACAAACAGTATTCAAGCCCACCACAAAAATACAACAAATGTTATGGTCAGCAAAGGACAGAAGGGACCCCCTCACCACCGCAGGAGTATACCGGATACCTTGCAGTTGTGGCCAGGTATATATTGGAACCACAAAACGAAGCATTCACACTAGAATCAAAGAATGTGAGAGACACTGCAGACTAAAACAACCAGAAAAATCTCCAGTAGCTGAACATGCCCTGAAACAAACTGGACATGAAATTCTATTTCAAAATATTGAAATGCTGGAGAACACCACCAATCATTATGTCAGACTGCACAGGAAAGCCATTGAAATCCACAAGCACAAGCACAGTTTCAACAAAAAAGAGGAAAGTATGAAGCTCAACAAAACTTGGCTCCCAGCTCTCAAAAATACAGCATGCAAAATGTCAACGAACTCTACCCAGCCACAAGGACAAGGGATCACTACACACAAAAGACCAGCTAATGCCACCCATCAACCACAGGAACAGATAATCTCTTCCCCTTAGCACAACAATACACCCACAACAATACACACTAATCACCCATCTATAGGAAAAGACAAAAGCCTATCTCACAGCCATAAATACTGCACTCCCAAGCCAACTACACCAGAGTACAGGTTGCTGTCCTCTGAAGATGCTGGCCACAGAGACTGGCAAAACATCAGGAAGAACAACCTTCAGAACACGGCCAAAGAGCCCAAAAAACCCAGAACAACCAACTATTCAAACTGTAGTTTATAATTGCCACCCTCCCATGAAGCTTCCATGGATTTAAACCCAGGTTTCCTGACTCCTAGTCCAATATCTACCCACTTTGGCTCTCAAAAAATATGTTCTGAAAAAGATTAAGTTGCTATTTGTAGAAAGGTACACAGATAATGGTTTATCAGCCCAAAGTGTTTTATATATTTTACGTGTTCCAAAGAGGCAACTGATTTTACTGTTCTTAAAAAACCTACTAGAAATATCTTTTACACCATATCTGACTTTGAGAGAGAATATATTATTGTTCCTTTAAAAAAAAAAAGAGCTTAGTAGAGTCAACAGACATGAAATACTTTCAGCTAATAAGTCACTCTTGTGTATATCTTGTTGGAGTCATTTCAACTTCGTATACCGCTTTTAGTGGGTTTGGCTGGGAGGGACCTTTCTGGCCTGGGGTGACTATCAATAAATCCAGCAGTGCTTTCGCTGCCACTAATTTCAAAGAGAGCTACACCTCTATGCTTAAGCCACCTTGTATCCTCTAGGACAGTGGTCCCCAACTTTGGGCCTCCAGATGTTCTTGGACTTTAAGTCCCAGAAATCCTGGCCAGCAGAGATGGGGGTGAAGACTTCTGGGAGTTGTGTGTGTGTGTGTTTAGTCATTTAGTCGTGTCCGACTCTTCGTGACCCCATGGACCAGAGCACGCCAGGCCCTCCTGTCTTCTACTGCCTCCCGGAGTTGTGTCAGGTTCATGTTGGTTGCTTCGCAGACACTGTCCAGCCATCTCATCCTCGGTCGTCCCCTTCTCCTCTTGCCATCACACCTTCCTAACATCAAGGTTTTTTCCAAGGACTCTTTTCTTCTCATGAGATGGCCAAAGTACTGGAGCCTCAGCTTCAGGATCTGTCCTTCAAGTGAGCATTCAGGGTTGATTTCCTTTAGAACTGATAGGTTTGTTCTCCTTGCAGTCCAGGGGATTCTCAAGAGCCTCCTCCAGCACCACAATTCAAAGGCATCAATTCTTCGGCGGTCTGCTTTCTTTATGGTCCAGCTCTCACTTCCATACTTCACGACAGGAAAAACCATAGCTTTGACTATTCGGACTTTTGTTGGCAAGGTGATGTCTCTGCTTTTCAAGATGCTGTCAAGATTTGTCATCGCTTTCCTCCCAAGAAGAAGGCGCCTTTTAATTTCAGGGCAGCTGTCTCCATCTGCAGTGATCATGGAGCCCAGGAAGATAAAATTTGACACTGCCTCCATATCTTCCCCTTCTATTTCCCAGGAGGTGATGGGACCAGTGGCCATGATCTTAGTTTTTTTGATGTTGAGTTTCAGACCGTTTTTTGCACTCTCCTCTTTCACTCTCATTACAAGGTTCTTTAATTCCTCCTCACTTTCTGCCATCAGAGTGGTATCATCTGCATATCGCAGGTTGTTGATATTTCTTCCGGCAATCTTAATTCCGGCTTGGGTTTCTTCCAGTCCAGCCTTCCGCATGATGTGTTCCGCATATAAGTTAAATAAGCTGGGGGACAATATACAGCCTTGCCGTACTCCTTTCCCAATTTTGAACCACTCAGTTGTTCCATGACCAGTTCTAACTGTTGCTTCCTGTCCCACATATAGGTTTCTCAGGAGACAGATAAAGTGGTCAGGCACTCCCATTTCTTTAAGAACTTGCCATAGTTTGCTGTGGTCCACACAGTCAAAGGCTTTCGCATAGTCAATGAAGCAGAAGTAGATATTTTTCTGGAACTCTCTGGCTTTCTCCATAATCCAGCGCAAGTTAGCAATTTGGTCTCGAGTTCCTCTGCCTCTTCAGAATCCAGCTTGTACTTCTGGGAGTTCTCGGTCCACATACTGCTGAAGCCTACCTTGCAGGATTTTGAGCATAACCATGCTAGCGTGCGAAATGAGTGCAATTGTACGGTAGTTGGAGCTTTCTTTGGCACTGCCTTTCTTTGGGATTGGGATGTAGACTGATCTTTTCCAATCCTCTGGCCACTGTTGAGTTTTCCAAACTTGCTGGCATATTGAATGTAGCACCTTAACAGCATCATCTTTCAAGATTTTAAATAGTTCAACTGGAATGCCATCACCTCCACTGGCCTTGTTGTTAGCCAGGCTTTCTAAGGCCCACTTGACTTCGCTCTCCAGGATGTCTGGCTCAAGGTCAGCAACTACATTGTCTGGGTTGTCCGGGATATCCAAATCTTTCTGATATAATTCCTCTCTTTATTCTTGCCACCTCGTCTTGACGTCTTCTGCTTCTGTTAGGTCCTTCCCATTTTTGTCTTTTATCATGTTCATCTTTGCGCAAAATGTTCCTCTAATATGTCCAATTATCCTGAACAGATCTCTGGTCTTTCCTTTTCTGTTATCTTCCTCTATTTCTTTGCATTGTTCATTTAAGAAGGCCCTCTTGTCTCTCCTTGCTATTCTTTGGAAGTCAGCATTCAAGTTTCTGTAACTTTCCCTATCTCCCTTGCATTTTGCTTCCCTTCTCCTCTCTGCTATTTCTAAGGCCTCGTTGGACAGCCACTTTGCTTTCTTGCATTTCCTTTTCTTTGGGATGGTTTTCGTTGCTGCCTCCTGGACAATGTTACGAGCCTCTATCCAAAGTTCTTCAGGCACTCTGTCCACCAAATCTAGTTCCTTAAATCTGTTCTTTACTTCCACTGTGTATTCATAAGGGATTTGGTTTAGATTATACCTGAGTGGCCCAGTGGTTTTTCCTAATCTCTTCAGTCTAAGCTTGAATTTTGCTATGAGAAGCTGATGATCAGAACCGCAGTCAGCTCCAGGTCTTGTTTTTGCTGACTGTATAGAGCTCCTCCATCTTTGGCTGCAGAGAATATAATCAATCTGATTTCGATATTGCCCATCTGGTGATTTCCATGTATAGAGTCGCCTCTTGTGTTGTTGGAAAAGAGTGTTTGTGATGACCAGCTTATTCTCTTGACAAAACTCTATTAGCCTTTGTCCTGCTTCGTTCTGAACTCCAAGGCCAAACTTCCCTGTTGTTCCTTTTATCTCTTGGCTCCCTACTTTAGCATTCCAGTCCCCTAGAATGAGAAGAACATCTTTCTTTGGTGTCAGTTCTAGAAGGTGTTGTAAATCTTCATAGAATTGTTCAATTTCAGTCTCCTCAGCAATGCTGGTTGGTGCATAAACTTGGATTATTGTGATGTTGAATGGTCTGCCTTGGATTCGTATTGACATCATTCTATCATTTTTGAGATTGTATCCCATTACAGCTTTTCCCACTCTTTTGTTGACTATGAGGGCTACTCCATTCCTTCTACGGGATTCTTGCCCACAATAGTAGATATGATAATCATCTGAGCTGAATTCGCCCATTCCTGTCCATTTTAGTTCACTGATGCCCAGGATGTCGATGTTTATTCTTGCCATCTCCTGTTTGACCACCTCCAGCTTCCCAACGTTCATAGATCTTACATTCCAGGTTCCTATGCAGTATTCTTCTTTGCAGCATTGGATTTTCCTTTCACTTCCAGGCACGTCCACAGCTGAGCGTCCTTTCGGCTTTGGCCCAGCCACTTCATTAGCTCTGGAGCTACTTGTACTTGTCCTCCACTCTTCCTCAGTAGCATGTTGAACGCCTTCCGACCTGAGGGGCCCATCTTCCAGCGTCATATCTTTTAGCCTTTTGTTTCTGATCATGGGGCGTTCTTGGCAAAGATACTGGAGTGGCTTGCCATTTCCTACTCCAGGTGGATTGCGTTTAGTCGGAACTCTCCACTATGTCCTGTCCGTCTTGGGTGTCCCTGCACGGCATAGCCCATAGCTTCTCTGAGTTACTCAAGCCCCTTCGCCACGACAAGGCAGCAATCCATGAAGGAGTTGTAGTCCAAGAAAATCTGGAGGCCCAAGGTTGGAGACCACTGCTCTAGGAGAAAAGAAGCATACAAATATTTTAAATATATTTTAAATATATACACATAAATGTCCTTTACCCTCTCTTTTGAGTCTGCTGGCAGTTAGTGTTGTTCATGCAGTTAGAAAATAGTCTGCAGGAGTCTGCTGGAAGCAGGTTATAAGTTTGTTGAGGCCTGTTGTTGAAAGTCAATAAGCAGTCATTTTTGTACTGCATGCTGTTTAATCTATTCAACTGTGAGTAAATGAAACCTTTTTATTCTTCCTCTTACCAATGTCTCAGAGTGAGTTATTGAGACTGTAAGTGCCTGTTGATGAGAACAACGGACTTGTCTACTGTCCAGAAACTTGAAGTTATGCTCTGCACTGTTTCTGCACAGCTAGAGGCTTTAAGCCAAAATTCAAAAACTCTGCAGGATGCATGAGATCTCCTTACAGTGTTCTTCTTTTCATGCTCTCCGATCTCACTTTCTATGCTATCTTTTGTCAAGATGTGGCATATATAAGCAAGAAATGAATCATAGCTCCTATGCAGTCATAGTTCTTTTTGCATTATTTCCCATTAACCATAAAAATGATGGATGGCCATAATATGAATTGTATTAGAATCATAACACTGTGGGGCCAAAGTTAGAAACAGCTGCAAAGCAAAGGAGAGCAAAATGGCGAAATGTGAGAAACTGGTCCAATGCATCATGATTTACTGAGCCAAGCATGGCAGTAGACAACAATCTTCTCTCCAATGTGACTCATCAACAATAGCAAAAAGCAACTTTCACATAAGTATAGGGGTTCAGTGTCTCAAAATTTAAGAAATTGGCAAAGCACTGAACCACTCAGTCACTGAATTATTATATTACTCTAAATGCAGTCACCTTGCAACACAATGCAAAGCATTAAAAGGTTATCAGAAGCAAGTTGAAACCAAAAAGCATCAAATTGGAGCTAAAACTAAGCTTGAAAACTTAAGGAATTCAATATGACCACCTTTGGTACCTGGGGAGCATAATACGCAAAGGCTTGTGAAAATATATCTATAGAAGAAGAGAGAAAAACTCCATGGGAGAACATCTAAAAAAGTGAGACTAGAAATGTCAGATGAAATGAAGGTACTGTAGATTGTGCAAAGCCTTGTAATTTATTTAACACCAAGAAGTCTGGAAATCAATTTTACACTTTACACCAAGTTAGCTGTGCTCTCTCTCCCCCTCTCCCTCTCTGTGTGAGGGGGCTCCTGTATTGGAAAGGCTTCCTTTCTAAGCACTGCAATTTAGCTGCTGAAATTGCTCCTAATGGCAGGTGAATGGCTAGGTATTTCCTGTTCAGAAAGAAACTAAAGACCTTCCTACATATCACAATGAATTGGGGAGTGGGGGAGGAAAAGAAGAGTTATCTGTTTCTGGCATCAAGCTGAACAGTTTCGCTGATATGCTAAGCTTCAGATTTAAAAGGAAGACAGACTGATCCCCTGATTTGTAAGTCCTTGTGAGCAAAAAAAGATTCAGATCTAAAAATCAATGTTCTAAGGTTAAAGAGTTCCCTGTGGTCAGGATGAGGAGTGTGATGTTTAGTAGTTATGGTATAAATCAAGGTTACTATTTTTGAATTTGTAAGACAGAAGTTCTAAGAGGCAAGGCAATACTTAAGAACGTCCCTACTTAAGAACGTCCCTACTTAAGAACAATCCAACTTAAGAACAGCTCCATTTGCTAAATTTTGCTTCTACTTGAGAACAGAAATCCAAGATAAGAACAGGAAAAAACCTTTCCTGCTCTTTTTTTAACCTTAGGTCATCATAGGTTAAAAAAAATTCTCCCCCTAGTGGTAGAGTACGTATTAACCAGCTTTGCATTAGTTCCTATGGGAACTAATGCTTCAATGTACGAACGCACCTCTACATAAAAAAAAAAAACAGCCAGAACGGATTAATTGGTTTTCATTCCATTCCTATGGGAAATTTTGCTTCAACTTAAGAACGTTTCAACTTAAGAACACTATGCCAAAACAGATTAAGTTCTTAAGTAGAGGTTCCACTGTAGTTTTTATGGACAGAAAAAAGCAGATACGGTTTAAATGGTTTTCAATGCATTCCTATGGGAAATGCAGATTCAACATAAGAACTTTTTAACTGATAAAACAAGTTGAAGTAGGTAACACCTCGCTGGGTGTTTTTAAAAGCCAGTTAAAAACTTGGTTATTCAAGCAGGCCTTCCCTCCAGTGAATTAAGTCTTTCTCTTTTTCTTTTTCTTTGCTATTCCATCTTGGTAATCCTCTCTTTAAATTAATTGTTTTAAATTGAAACTGTAGTTGTAATTTTTATGATTTTATATATTTTTATACTGTTTTGTTTTATTTTGTAAGCCGCCCCGAGTAGACATGGTCTAGAGGGGCGGGGTAAAAATCAAATAAATAAATAAATAAATAAATAAATAAATAAATAAATAAATAAATAAATAAATAAATAAATAAATAAATAAATAAATAAATATAAACTTTTCAACTTGAGAACCACCTTCCAATACGGATTAGGTTCTTAAGTAGAGACCCCACTGTACTAGAAGAGTCACAATACAAGAGGCTCTTAAATAAGACTGACCCACAACATTTTGCTTCCTGAAGTAGATTTTCTACTTCCCACCAAGCTATATCAAGGCACAATACTCAGTACCTATTACTAAACCACATTACTTTGGTGTATATGGCAGATAATCTTACTGTTATTTCTCCCATAACATGACAATAAAAACAGAAAAAAATGTTAGGTACTTTAGACACTTCCAGCTTATGGTGGCACTATGAATCAGCACCTCCAAGAGGTTAGAGTTGCCATAGTCCAGCTTTCCAGACTTGGAAGTAGGGATGGTAGTTTCATAGTTTTAGGACTTCCAGTCCCATAAGACACCTAGAATTCATCAGATAAACTTTTAAGTTTTGGAGATAAGATAGAAGAAGGCAAAAGAGTCACATTGTTTCCGGGGAATTGCCCCAAAAGTCTGTGGGTAAGAGATGGGTTGCATTGAACTGTCCTGCCTTTGAACTGTGAGGCGCTACTCACAGGAAGCAGTGAGACCGAGAGAGTATTGTCTTCTTTCTAGCTGAACCACATAGAGTTAAGCAGGCAATGGCAGCAGAAAGACATCTCTTTTGCCTTCTGCTTCTTTCTCTCCTAGTCCTGGAAGTCTTTCAGCAGGTTCTAGGCAACCTTTGGAGTTGGAAGTCCTAGAATTGCAAAAATCCCATCCCTATCTGGCAACCTAAACAGACCGATTTACATAAAATGCTAATTAGTGTACATTTTCCTATTATGTAAATTAAGGATATTTTTGTGGCATAGTTTTTCTATGCACATATTTTTCTACAATATATTGATGTTTTTCTACATAGTTTTTCTACAATATATTGTAGCATTTGATGAGATATATATTTAAGATATTTAGTAGACATGGGGGTATTTGTATATGAATACACCCCCACACACCCCACACAGATGGACATATCAAGAGTCCGGGCCCCCAGCATGTCCATTCACTGGGTCTGCTGCTACTGCGGGCTCTGTGCTCCCTTCCTATCACTCCAGAGCTCACAGTCAATTAGCCACTCCTGGCAGGAGGTGGGACTACGAGCCTCTCTGCCAGGTTGTAAAGTGGCTCACCAACCAGGTGCTCTGGATAGGAAGGGAGAGCAGAGTCCACAGCAGCAGTGGGTGGCAGTCCAGCACCAGGGGACCGCACCCTCATTATGTCCACCTCTGGGGAGATATTCGTATACGAATACCCCCATCTCTAATATTTACATGTTAACCATGGATCTAAATGGATCTCATAGTGTTCAAATCGCTGTGTACTTACAAAGCTGTACTAAGACTAGCTAGGTTGGTGTCTGCTAGTCAGTACTCTTCAGCTTTGCCTAACTTACAGGGTCATCAAAACAAAATGGGAAAAGAGGAAAATAAAGATTTTCCTAAAGCTTTTACTGAACGCCAAGGGGGGGGGGACCCTATAGATCCATGAGAATGCCACAAGAATCCCCCATAAGTGACATAGAGTCACCTGATTTAGAAGGGGGAAAATGCCTGGACTAGTAAATGTAGCATTAGGCCCTTCACATTTTCTGAAACCTTTTTTTCCAGAAGAGAAAAGCAACCATAAGCTCAACAACAGCAAAAAGACAAATAATGACAAGTAGAAACTTTTAAATATTTATATTCCCCTCCAGCCCCTGCTGTACTTTCTCTGAGGTACAGCTAAACTCAGCTAAGATCTTAAAAGCCTGTGGGAAATAGACAACAGCTTAATGGTTCTGGAAGGTGACAGACTCAGAGACCTATAGATAATGGAACTGGAACACCAATGGCCATTGAGTCCAACAGTTCCTGATCGGAGGAAATCCAGGAAAAGGCGTAAGATCCAAACTTGAAAAAGCTCCTCTTGTGGACTCCTGTAACCATACACACACGCCTGTCAGCATTTAGTGTTATGTCTTATCTGCGTTCTCTGCACTGTTGCAGGCAGTGGTATTTACCCATACCTGCCATCTCCAGAAAAAAAGAAAAAGAAATAGGCATATCAAAGAAAAGGGCAGCATATTTTTTCAGTTAATTAATGTGTTGTTATTTTGCTTTTACTGCCAGGGACAGGAAGAAGTACTTGTGGGAATTTGAGCCTCATCTGCCCAAATTCCTTTGGGTGCCGTGCATTTTGACTTAGGTCGGTGAACACTTATTTGCAGTTCCACCTCTGGCAGTAAAATGCCTTGGATTGGCCTTGCTTCCCAAGAGTATTTCTGTTCATATTCAGTACACAGATAACTCAAATATGTAGCAAGCTTATTCTTCTTTCTGATTCTGGTTTGTAAAGAAAGGATGGAGTAACCCCTCTCCCTTGAAGAAAATAAATTATGATCTTTGCTGGAACATTAATTTGACCTCTTAAAAGAAAAGAAAACCCACTGGAGTTTGTTGTTTATGACAAAGCTATTATGCATAATTGGTCAATGGAAAGTAGTGCAAAGAGCTGGCAAATTGGATTTCATGCCAGTGACTATCTGAATATTGAGAAACATGTTTCACAGAAGACTTTTGCAACTGAATTTTTAAAATACTGGATTTTTTCACAGAAAAAAAATCTTTGCACACAGATTCTTGCTGTCTTAATGGGGTGGGGGGAAGGTTCCAGGTTAACCAACAAACTTTGCTGAACATATATTGTTTTTGCATGTGTAATACAAGCCAATGATATCCACTGTACTTTGAAACTGCTCATTATAAACATGAAGAATCTGTGTTGTTATAAGACTTTTGTTTTCTCCTAATGAGTGGAAGTCATTAATTCTGGGTTGTCAAGTCCAAGAGTTTGTCCTAATATGGACCCAAAGAATTCCAAAATCTGGAAGAGATGTGAAATGTACTGAAATTATAAGTGGAAGTGAACTGCAGAATATAGATGGGACTTTCTGATTTCTTGGACCACAACTCCCGTAATTCTCTATTCTGTGAGTTCTTACTCATCACACCTTACAGACACCTAAATGTGGCTTACCTGGGAGAAAGGCCTAAGCTTGAAGGCTTTAAGATCTAGCTGAACCTAGAAAAAAGAATCCCAGCTAGCACCAGGGCAGAAACAGGAAAACTGGTGTCTTAAAGGGGTATCTAAGCAAGGTGTGTGTAAGCCAGAATTGGAAATGATGGAATATGTAGACATCCAAAAGTCTCATCCATACTGCTGAGCAAAACTACAGTCATTTTGGGTGTAATCGGACAGGAAAATAGCTTATGTTTTGGACCACATGTGGCAGAGCTGTTTCCTATTGGTGTTTCACTATGATAAATCAGGATGAGCACTTGCACTTCCCAGTTTACCACATTTTATTTCTTTCATCTCTATTATGTGTCTGAAGAAGTGCATCCACAGATTCTCATGCTGAAATAAATGTTAGTCCTAAAGGTGCCATACTACTCTGCTGCCACTACTGCTGTGCGAAACCAAACCAACACAGTCCTCGCCCTGAAATCTCTTTTGTAGATGAAACATTACCCACACTTTATGTTTCAGCAGAATATTCATGGACAAGCCTTACTCTTATGTTTGGTACCTGTGGTGATGAGGCTTACGAGAATCCTGGCCAAGCCTGCCTGATAAAAATTGAGATATGTGCCAACTATACCTCCCAATGCACATATTATTTGCACTAGTCTGAAGGGGAATTAAGCCAAACTGAGGAGCATGACCAGTATACTCAATGACTTCTAGGTATGGAGAGAGAAGACATGTTCTGCAGAATCTCTTCAGCATTGGGTGCCAACTGCAGAAATCCATTGTGTCTCCTTGTAACCTTGTGTGAAACCTACTTCATCACCCTACAAAGCAGAAAGAGAGAAAGAAATACAGGAAATTTACAGTAATTGTTTTTTTTTCCAAAAGAAGAGAAAACCCTGGGTATTTTCAGAGGGAAATACTGGATTTGTTTTATTGGCAATAGCAGAAAAAGCAGCTCATTTTAAGTCAGTGTGAGCACAAAATATTTTCCAGAACAGATTTGCATTAAACATTGTAATGTCTTGAAAGGAATGTCATTGAATTTCCAGCAAACTGGGGGCAGACAGAAACATCAGTAGAAAGTTTGTGCTCATATATTGTGACAGCAACACTTAAAGTTGAGAGGAGCACATCAATGTTATTGGCGTTGCTGTCAAGGAATTACTGGACAGGTTGGGAAAACTTTGATAAAACCTAGTCTAGCCCTCTGTCCAGGCATCTTATTCAGAGGTCTTATGTCTCATACACAATATCCATTAAATGTTATCATGCTAATTATCCCATTGACCCTGGCATTTTCACAACAAGGGCATCTGTCTGCTATAATGGATTCTATATACTGGCATAGTGGACAGGGATCACAAAGTCAGAGCTCTAGGACTTTTTGATTAGCAGAGACTATGACTTCATCAGATGAGTCTCTGATATTTTGGCCATCACATGAGAAGAGAAGACTCCCTGGAAAAGACACTGATGTTGGGAAAGTGTGAGGGCAAGAGGAGAAGGGGACGACAGAGGATGAGATGGTCGGACAGTGTCATCAAAGCTACCAACATGAATTTGACCAAACTCCAGGAGGCAGTGAAAGACCAGAGGGCTTGATGTGCTGTGGTCCATGGGGTCACAAAGAGTCGGATGTGACTTAGGGATTAAACAACAACAACAACATGACTTCATCAACCATCCAGCTTGGGCTTCTCTCTTCACTGTCATTTTAACTGCAATCTTCACAGTAGCTGGGAAAAATCTAGATTGTTTCAAGCTATCCCTGTTGCACTGTTAAGTACTGTATTTGAGGATGAGATGATCATCTGTGGGCCTTTAAGATCCATTAACATTTCAAAAGACCTGTTCCTTATCTCTTAATATCAACTAATTCAACTGTCTGCATTTTTAGACTCTCAGTGAACAGGGGGTTGACTTTTGGGGATTTCCAGATTTATTGTGACACCACTGACACCTCAGACCTTAATCTCACTCACAGTCTACTAATTTTTGAGTATGGCATGGCCTAAGACAAATCACGGGGCAGAGTAACAAAAACAGTCTGTGTAGCAGCAGTGATTTTTTGGCTGAGCAGTTAAATCAATTTTTCAGCCGTTTTGAGATGGAAACAGGAACAACCATTATTCCAGCACCTACTGTCTATAATACAGCACTAGAATCTACCAACAACAGACAACCACTAGTACTGCAGATTTCAGATGTGAGACGCGCTTTCCAGAATATTAACGTTCGAAAGGCAGCTGGACTAGATGGAATCATGGGATGAGTTATTAGAGGCTGTGCTGCAGAATTAGCTGGAGTTTTTACGGATATTTTCAATCTATCCTTGTTGCAGTGTTCAGTCCCCACTTGCCTGAAGACATCTATTATAGTGCCAGTCCCCAAGCAGTCAGCTGTGGTATCTCTCAATGATTATAGACCAGTAGCTTTAACATCTGTTGTTATGAAATGTTTTGAGAGATTACATTAAGGCTAGTCTTCCACCTTCTTTGGACCCATGGCAATTTGCATACAGGAAAAATAGATCTACTGATGATGCTGTGTCCATTGTACTCCATACTGTATTGAGCCACTTAGAACATCAGGGAACTTATGCGAGGCTGTTGTTTGTGGATTATAGCTCTGCTTTTAATACCATTCTACCAAATAGGTTGTTTTTTAAAATGATCAACCTCAGATTACCTCAGGAGATCTGCATGTGGATAAAGGATTTTCTGACAGATAGGCCACAGTCAGTAAGCATGGGATCTCACCATTCTTCTACCCTGATACTAAGTACAGGAGCTCTCCAGGGGTGTGTGCTAAGTCCCTTCCTCTATTCCCTGTACACACATGATTACACCCCACTGTATAACACCAATGCAATTATTAAATTTGCGGATGATACGACAGTGGTGGGGCTCATAAATAAGAACAATGAGTCTGCTTATAGAAAGGAAGTACAAAGGTTGATACTTTGGTGTAAAGAAAATCATCTCACACTTAACATCAAAAAAACTAAAGAACTCATAATTGATTTTAGGAGGAAGAGAAATGTACATTTACCACTGTACATAAACGGTGAGGAAGTGGAAAGAGTTGGTAGTTTTAAATTTCTGGGTACTTACATCTCAAAGGACCTCTCATGGACTATAAATGCCAACATGCTAATGAAGAAGGCACAGAAGAGGCTGTATTTCCTGAGAATGCTTGGCAAGTTAAATTTATCTCAGCATTTACTTCTGTCATACTATCGTAGCACCATTGAGAGTGTCCTAACCTATGGCATTCTGGCATGGTTTGGGAGTAGCTCTGTAGCGGACAAAAAAGCTCTACAGAGAACCATTAAAATTGCCCAGAATATCATTGGGCTCCAGCTATCAACCCTGGATGACATCTTCATATCCCGCTGTCTAAGGAAATCACATAGCATCCTGAGAGACTCTTCCCATCCTGCTTATAACTTTTTTGAACTGTTACCATCTGGCAGAAGATATAGAACAATTAAGACTCGGACCACACGTTTTCTCAATAGTTTTAATCCCAGAGCTATAATTGCAATTAATAATGAGCTTAAAGACCACCAGTAGTGAATAATTAGTTGGACTGTTACTTGGCCTGCGGTGTAGATGTTTGTATTTTTAGTGGGGGACTTTTAGTGGATGAGGAGTGTTTAGGGAATTTTATGTGTGTGCATGTGTCTGGTCTCTGGGTGTCTGTGAATTTCGTTGTATGTGTATATACTTACAATGACAAGAAATTGTTGTTGTTGTTGTTGTTGTTGTTGTTGTTGTTGTTGTTGTTGTTGTTGTTGTTGTTGTTGTTGTTGTTGTTACTGACTTTATGGGAGAATTCAGCCCCATGTTCTTCCTGGGAAATCATTTTTCTAGTAAATCCCTCCAAGAAACTCATTAAAAAAGCATGAAATTGGCATTTCCCCCCACTTCTGGTACGGAGACTGCCTTGAAGCTTTCCAATGAAATTTTCCCTCTGAGTTGACTTCACTGTAGACCTGAAGTCTCCCAGACAGTAGTCCTGGTTGGATCACTTTCTTAGCCCCCAGAACCGAAGATTGAGCCAGAGAATCCTGCTAATCTATATTTCTCTTAAATTTCTGGTTTTGTCCTAGAACCTTGTTAGCCTGCTCTTTATTAGGATATCTCCCCAAGATTTCCCTTTTACTGCACTGTTTCATTTGGGTTACAGTACTCCCCAGTTCCAGACAGAGATTAAGGGAAAGTAATTTTTGCCACCCCTGAATCTGCCTTTGGGAGTATTTTACCACATATGTATTTGGACTCCCCATTTATTACTTGCGGTGTGTGCGTGTGTGTGTGTGTGCATGTGTGTGCATGCATACATGTGCGTGTGAGCACATATGCATGCATGCATGTGCATGTGCATGCACACGTGTGTGACAATGAAGAAGTCTTTATTCCTCCACCATCATTTGGGCTTCTTTTTCTCTCCCTTATTCACCAAATAGCAGCTCTCTTAACCTTGTGAATTTTGCTTCCTTTGAGTTGATATTTCTCCGTAATGTTTCTGAGGCAAATGTATTTGTTGAAAAAGACATGTGGCTCCACTGTGATGTCATTATTTCCCAGTATAATCACTGTGTATATTTCAGTCCTTTCATGTTTAATAAAATTGTGTGTTTAATACAAATTACTTCTAGCTGAATGTGATATATTCCGTCTTACCTGTATCAAGACACATAATTGCTGTTGTTCAAAGATCTCTTAATCGTGTGGCTCAGAACATGCATGAGCATGTGTGTGTTGTGAAAGCAAATACAGGTGTATCTGAACAGAACGAGCTTGACCTCACAAAAACTCAAACATCCAAGGTCATAATGCACATTTTGTCCACTATTGAGCGTATGATCAATTCATTCAGCATGTCTCAAGATGATTCAGTGTTCAGGTGCTTGTACAAATGAGGTTACGATTGATTTACTATAGGCTGGACAGAAAGATGATATTGCTTGAATGGGCTTCTTGAACCACCACTTCATTTTTCTCTACTAAGAAAATTTATTTTCCCATTACAAGGCATAAACTGAAAACATATAGTGGTCAAATCCCACAAACTGCACTGTTTTCTGTCAACTTGGGTTGTCGCTTGCAAGCCACAGTAGGAGACATTGTGTAAAGAAAAGCTTAGCCTAGGCATCTAGTCACTTTCATGATCTTTTCATAACTTTATTATTTAAAGGTCAATATGAAACCCTGATGGTTGCATCCAGACTAAGGGCTTGATTCCATTGGCAATAAAAACACATTTATATCAGATTCTCTTCTATTTTTTTTTAAAAAAAGACTTCAATTTAACCATACACACTATTTACATGCAAGTACAGAGTAATGTGCCAGGGGAGAGAATTTTTCTGGTCCTCCTCCAAGGTCCATTTATTTTGAGGGAGGTGTAGAATCAATTACACATATGCAAATATACTAGATAGGAGCAGGAAAACTCCCCCACTGGCTGTTCTTTGCCCATCTGCCTGATTGCCCTCCTGTTCGCCCATCTGATTGCCCCACCATCCCCTTGCTTTCCTGCCAATCACCCCCACCAGCCCAATTGCTTGCTCACCCAATTGCCACCCTGCCAGCCTGATCACATGCTCACTCCATCACCCCAACCCCTTGCTCACCTGCCTGATTGCCCCCACAGCAGCCTGATTATCCCCCTGCCCACTCCCTTGCTTGCCCACCCACCTGATTGCCCACCACCAACTCAATCACTCACTCGCCCTATCGCCTCCATCTCCTCACTCATTTCCCTGCCAGCCCAATTGCTTGCTCACCCCCTTGCCCTCCCAATTTTCCCTTTCTCACTTTTGTTGCCAGTGGTTTAGACATTAATGACTGTGTGTTGCATTATTTTGAAGGGACAGCACGTTTGGACTGTTATACAAGCTGTATACTCACTGCTTCACATTGCAGCCAAGTGTCATTTCTTCAGTGTTGTCCCATGAAAAGATATACTAAAATATTTATGAAATGTGAGGGGTGAACTCACTTCTGTGATACACTGTATAAGCTGTAAACTTTGCTTTTTGCTTTTGATTTTATGACTATGCTGCTTCAGACCAAAATCTAATATTGCACTAGTGGGGGTGTCATCATCCAGGATTTTCTTCCCCTTTCCCCTACAGCCCTCATTGTTGCCCTAAAGCCTTCTCTAAAAGAGATCTGAGCCCTTTGGAGGAGATTTTGAGGGTGCACAGAAGGGTAGCAGGAAAGAAAGTCAACATCCCCCACTCCAGTTTTGGTGACAGAAGCATTTCTGTCCAGACCCTACCTTCTGTATGTAGATCACCTTGCTGACACCTCTGGTTGCCAGACTGTGGTCGTCCAGATCTAGTTGAACTAAAACTCCTAGAATTCCTGACTTCTGCCCAGAAATTTTATGTTGTTGTTGTTGTTGTTGTTGTTGTTGTTGTTGTTGTTGGTGGTGGTGGTGGTGGTGGTAGTGGTGGTGGTGGTGGTAGTAGTGGTAGTGGTAGTAGTAGTAGTAGTAGTAGTAGTAGTAGTAGTAGTAGTAGTAGTAGTGTATTTGCAAAGGTTTTCATGGCCAGGATCTAATGGTTGTTGTGGGTTTTGGCCAAAGAGCCCAAAAAACCCACAACAACCAGTATTGTTTTTGTTGTTGTTGATCATTTATTCCTCTATAGATTGTTATATATTATATTATAATATAATTATAATATAATATAATATAATATAATTTCTTATACTTCGACATCTTGGACCTATATGTTTTTTGTTTCATTGTTTTTAAATTTTAAACTGCCCAGAGTAGACCTTTGGTCTAGATGGGCGGGATAGAAATCCAATAAATAAATAAATAAATAAATACATTACATTACATTACACTGTTTGTATTTTCTTTGATTGTAAATCACCCAGAGTGGTGTCTGGCACTAATTGGACAGTATACAAAAATATGAAATAAATAAATACACATCAGAGGACCCAAAGTTAGGAACCAGTGGCCTGAAGCAAAAGTTGACCTTCTGTCATTCTTCCCACCCTAACCCTCTCCTACCTTCTTAGCTGCCATACTTACAAGCCTGAGATGAGGACAATGTAAAAGAAAGTCATCTGCCTTTTTCACAGTTTCTTTTACGTGGCTGGAAAGGGTGAGTGCTTATTATGATGATACCCTCTGGGTCTACATGACATATTTCTGAGGATTGTGTTCAAACAGGAACTCTAAATTTCATTGGCTTTAGAAAAGGAGTTTCATAGATGCCAAAAGGAAATAAGAAGTCAGAAAATAAGCTACTCACTTTTGAAACATGAAACAGCTGCATTAATCTGTGACCATGGTCAGGAGGAATATAGGGAATACTTCAACAAAATGTTTTTCCCCCTCTCCTTGGAATTTATATGGCAGATGGAGAGAAATGCTGCCATTTTCATGGTGATGAAAGATACCAGTAGCAGGAGACACCAGTGTACAAAAGAAATGTATTTTAGAAAGACAAAATGGGGCTTCATTCTATTACCACCTTTTAAAGCTGGTCACATGCCAGTACCTTGAGAGAGATGATTCATTTCAGTAGCCTGATTGCATTATTGACCAAGATTTCACAATGACCTGAAGAACTAAGTGCATGGATTTCTCCTCCCTTGTTAAAAAGGATTTGTGTGTGTCGCTTTGTCAGGCTTGCTTTTAAAGGTGTGAAGTCTTGGTAATGGAGGTGCCAACACCAATCTTACACCTTGCGATACAGAAGAGAAAGGAAGATTGTTTTAAAATCCCCAAATCCACCCTTTCTTGGCTTCTTCCCACCTCTAATGGAGCTTCTGGTGTATTTTCTGTGTTTATAAATGTCTTCTTGACTATAAGTTAGCACTCCTCACCCTGGCACCCTCCAGACGAATATGAGTCCTATAAATTAAATATTTTCTTATGTTGTTCTTGCAGGTGAGAGCAAAAATTTTCAAAACTCTTCTACCGAAAGGGAGAGTTTGTGCAGGTTTTGTGTTCTACCACTCTTCCTACATGTATAACTGAAGCATTTGTGTGTGCGCAAAAACATTGTGTGCACAAAAATGAAATTGATATGTTCTGCAAGATAATGGGGGATTGCATAAACCACAAGGTTTTATGTTTAAAATGGAACACCTGTGCAGGCTCTGCACTGAACCAGACCAAACTGACAAACTGCAGTTTCATGCCCATTTCTAGTCCTGATGACTGCTGAGAGTAAATAGTAGAAGCTGTGAGTGCTGGGAGGGCCTTTCTTTTTTTCTGACTCCTAACAGAGTGCAGCAGAGGAATAAAACTCAGACTGATCTCAGGGTGCAATCAACCAGGGAGAGCAAACCAGAATTCCACAGCAAAATGTGATGTCAGCATCAGTTAGGAGGCTGTATTCTCCATTGCATCTCGCTAGCTTAAAGGGTTAGGGCAGGACACACAGTTATACCCTCAGCACCCTTGCCACTGCAGTCTTCCCTTCAGCATCTACTGCTGAAGTCAGCCAGCTACCTAACGGTCCAGCCAGCCCTGATTCTGGGTATCCAGAAGACGTCCAGAAAAATCTAGATTTTTTTTCCCTGTGGAAAACAAGGTTCACACAGCAATTCAAAAGGTACTCGCACATGATGGAGCGCTGGCATGTTCAATCATTTACTGTTTTCTTGGTCCTGCATCACTGCACTATTGAGAGCTAGTTACCGTACTCCTTCCAAAGATGTCTCACCCTCAAACTAATTTGAGTGATCTTTCCACCTTCCTCTGTGCTTCTTTTACAGTTGCTCCTTTTTTACTGTCACTGAGAGAGGAGGAAAATCCCTGGGAGATAGCATAAGTGTTTGTTTCACATGTCTCAGCAGTTACTCTTCACTGCCATTCACATTTGTGACAGCTTAATCAATATATTACTGGAGCAAGATTTATTAAGATTTGCTTTGCAAGAGTTTAGAGGCATTGAATTTTATTCTTTTTTTAAAAAAAACACACCATACTTTAGTAATCCTTAAGGAAAAAACCTAACCCTATTTAGACAACTTGTTAGCCCAAGTACATAGACTCTGCCCACATCAACTGGACTTACAGATATGTTGATTTAGCAAATCCTTTTCATTGAATACTCCAGTAGGGACTAATAACTGAATAAAGCATCACTGTGTTCGTTAATAGTTTTAAAACGTTCCAAAGATCATACCTCCATTCTGTTCCTTTTATTAATTATTCTGCTCATTTGAGCTTATTTCCTTGAAAGCCTTGAGGAATTTCGGGGCATTTTATCTACAGATGGAAGAATAATTACTTCTTCCTTCTAAATCAAGGACAAAACCTTTTAACACAGGTATGAATTGCACTGATGGTAATCATTATTCTTTCCAAACTCTAATCCTAATTTAAAATTGTGTGAGTCCAGCAGATACTAATGACTGGAATGAGTGCAGCCAGGTCTGGTCTGGTCTTCAGGCTAGTTTATCAATGCAGATGAGGCCTGGCTTGGAAAATGGCTTCAAACATTCGCCGATTCAAGTGAGAAGACTCAGAGTTGTGATGGGCAGAAGTGCTTTCTTTAAATGTTCACTGCAGTGCCCTTCTGAACAAATTGTCTGCCATTCTGTTATTGCGAATACATTCAGTCATTTCTCTTAACAATAAATATGGAACATATGATAGTGCAAAAGACTGAGTGGAGACCTTAGACACAACATTCGAGTTAGATCAGTTTCAGGGATTTGCAGTGAGGCTGGCCATCTTCCAAGAATCCCCACCCTATCTTGTTATGATTATTTATTTTTCTTACACCATACCTAGATATATGTAGCTGGCGGAACTCACTGGGCTGAATGGTGTGGTTGTAGAATCAGGGACTCAGAATTTGAATCCTTCCAGAAGAGAGGCTAGTTGAGATTACACAGAATTTGAGTGGCTCGTGGTATTATACACACCCTGCCACCTGCATGGCCTTTGGCCAAACTGCACAATTCCCACAGAACCTACAGAACGAGGGACCAGTAAACCGTTTCTGGATACTTTTACATACAAAACCCTGGGAAGGTTACCATAACTCAGACAAGAAGGCAGGTCAGGGATTGCTGCAGCATTGCCTTTGAGTGGGCAGCTGATGAAACAACCAATGAGGAGGAGGAGAGGAGCACGCACCAGCTGGTGAGTGGGGGAATCTGGTCGACTGTTGGGGGATGCAGTGTTTCTGCAACCCATGTATGCATTTATATATAATGGAACAGATATACTGTATGTATATCAGTTCCATTTATGCCAGTCCTTCCAGCAAATGTCCAGCATATATTCAACATAATCTGAGGAAGCAGATAAACAATATGATTGTATTCATGTCTACCTCTATACCTGACCGAACGCCTCCTCCCAACAAGATCTGCCCGCCCCATACGATCTTCCCCAGGCTGGGTGGTTGAGAATATTGACCCCCGAGAGATGCCCAGAAAGAGAGAACCAGAAACCAGGCCTTCTTGGCGGTTGCTCGTCAGCTCTGGAGTAACCTCCCGCCCGAAATCCACTTGCCCCCTGGACTGGGAATTTTCAATCGATTGTTAAAAACATGGGTGTTTTGTTTTTTTTGACAGGCCCTCCTGGACTGTACAACACCTTAATACTGTGATTGGTCTTAACATTTGCATTATTAGTCCTGCTGTCCTGCTTTTGTATATTATTTTAATTATTATTACTTAAAATGTTGGTTGGTTGTCCTTATTTTAATTGTATACCTATTTTGTTTATTGTTTTGAATTGTTCATGTTTAAACCACCCAGAGTGGCCTGGCAGCCAGAGGGGCGGTATAGAAGTCAAATAAATAAATAAATAAATAAATAAATAAATAAATAAATAAATAAATAAATAAATAAATAAATAAATAAATAAATAAATAGATGCCTACTCAGAAGTAAGTCCCCCTGAAGTCAGTGAGGTTTGCTTCTGGTTAAGTGGGCAGAGAATTACAGCTGAAACCGCATGCATTGCATTCTGAATCTTCTGCTGCCAGTCGTAACCAATTGCCTTCATTATTAGGATACACATTTCTCCAGGATGTGTGAAGACAGAAAACATTTCTCCAGCCTGATGGCTTGAGGCTCATGCTATAGAGGAACAGAAAAAAAGAAAAAATATGAGATGCTTTACAATTTGAATAGCTTGCCCAAGGAAATGGCAATATGAGATGCTGAAGGAGTAGTTTATCACCCCAACTCCTGGTGAGTTTCCTTGGCCAAGCAAGGGTCTGAAGCCAAGTCTTTGAAGTCTAGCCCATTACTTCATCCACACATCCCATTAGGTATACCCATGTCTGTTTCCACAACAGCAGAGCAAGTAGATTTTGATCCACAGACGTTCATGCTGAAATAAAACTGCTAGTGGTTGTTGTGGGTTTTTCGGGCTCTTTGGCCATGTTCTGAAGGTTGTATTTCCTAACATTTCACCAGTCTCTGTGGCCGGCATCTTCAGAGGACAGCATTCTGTGCTCTGGTGTAGTTGGCTTTGGGAGAGTTTAGAGCCAACTACACCAGAGCACAGAGTGCTGTCCTCTTAGGGTGCCGGCCACAGAGACTGGCGAAACGTTAGGAAGAACAACCTTCAGAACACAGCCAAAGAGCCCGAAAAACCCAGAACAACCATTAGATCCCGGCTGTGAAAGCCTTCACAAATATATTGAAACTGCTAGTCTTTTTGTCCTATAATATTTTGCTCTTTTCTTTTACCAGCATAATTAACCAAAATTGGGTTTTCCAGACTTTGGAGCGCTTGCTCTCAGCAGATCGCCACCTACCCATTTTTCAAGTGCTTTGAGGAAGTAGGCTTTACAAACCCAGCTCATAAGCTTTCCAACACAATTCATTTCAATTTGTGGGTGAGGGACATGAGGCATTAATGAATTCTTGTAGTATGTCGCTAGCTTAAATAAACATAACAAAATAAACAAAGGAATAGCTCTGCTACATTTCTCCAAGGTGAACTTTAATGCAGTCAGACACCACACTGAGTTCTATGTTTCTCTGCGGCTAGATGCTAAGTAGATATTATTTCTACTTTGCGCACCACATGGAGACAGCATAGTCTAGGTTAAGTTTTTTTTAAAGGAGCCTCAGTCTTGGTGTCTTCTCTTCCTCCAGATTGGTCTAATAAACAAGGCAGAGAGGGTGGGAGTGTAAGGCCAGCAACATCTGCCCTGGTGTTGCGATTAAAAGGTCTTTGTTACCTGCTAGCACATGTAGAAGTATCCATGAGGATCATAAGCTCTGTAGGAGCTGCACAAGTGTCCTTCTGCACGTTGAATGAACAGGGATGTTCCAAACAATAGTTATTTTCTCCTGCTCCTACACTCATGCACATGTGCATGCACAGATACACACACACATGCACACACACACACACACATGCGCGCGCGCACACACACACACACACACACACACACACACAAATATACTAGGCAAAACTATAGGCTTAAATTGCATACAGTCACGGACATGGCAAATAAGAGCAACTGTTTCCTCTGGTAGGAAAACTGAAACACCCGTTTCAATAAGGTTCCTGTCACATGCTTCCTGAACTTTCCTCTTTCACACTATTAAAGATGCAAGAACTCTTTTTCACTTGGATACCCTGAACTTAATGGTACAGTCTGAGTAATCTTCCAGAAGCCCATAAGAAATCATGTCATGACTACCTTAATACATGTAAAGCAAAAATGTCTGCTGGTTGTTGTTGTTGTTGTTGTTGTTGTTGTTGTTGTTGTTGTTGTTGTTGTTGTTGTTTGAGTAATGAGAATCAAGTAGGGCCCAACAGTAGAAAGTAAAGATAAGGAGGGCAGAATATGTTGGAGTTTTTACAACCTCGCGTGCTGCTTGGAAAAGGTTTGTCTGGGAAGGACCTTTCTGGGCTGGGGTGACTTTCCAGCTATCCAACGCTGACCAGTTGTTCCCTCCTGCCTCTGAATTCAAAGAGATACCCACTCCTGTATCTCTTTTCTCTCTCTTGGCTCTGCTGAAGTTTTTTGAAGCCGTCAGTCTGTTTGTTAGTACTGTATGCTGTTTGATCTGTCTTAGAGTGAGTTATTGAGACTGTAAATGTCAGTTGATGAGAAAAGGGGGTGGACTAATTTGGGGAACTTGAAGGTATTCTGTTCTGCAAATCCCTGTACTTCTCCCACACAGCTAGAGGAATTTAACCAGAAACAGTATACAGTGTATTTTGTTTTCTGTAACTCATTTGAGCTTCTTTAACATTCAGCTCCATTATCACTAAGTATTGTTATCTGTTTTCTTGCACTTGGCATGTACATTTCCTCCACCACTCAGGCATTGATCTGCTTGTTCTCACTTCAGTCCTCTTTCCATCTCCCAAAAGCTGTTAAATGACTCTAAACAATCATCATTAAGATCATTACCATGCTGGTACCTTCTTGATTTTTATTGCGTTTCACACTGCACACATCACATGTCCATAAATATGAGGCCAAGAGAGTCCACACTCGTTGCAGCTAGCAGTCAGCTGCAGTCCTTGAAGGCTTTTTACTAAATAAAAGCCATTAGTCTTTAAGGCACCACAGCAACTGACTCATCATAATGGCAAGCCAAAAGATTCAGCTATGCCATGCTGCATCACCATAAACTCTAAGTTACACATCCTACATATTACAGTATAGCACAATGCCAGGAAATGCTTAATGCCATGAGCTACATAATCAGTGGTAATAATGGTTCGCAGGTATTAGCCAATCAGTTTGCTCAAAGATCTTCATCTGCAGCAAGCTGGATCCCTGCTGGAGCTTTGATGATAGAACACAAGGAAACAAGTTGGTTTACATGTCTAGATAAGTGGTTCCCAACCTTGGGCCCCCAGATGTTCTTGGACTAAAACTCCCACAAGCCTTCACCACTTGCTTTGCTGGTCAGGATTTCTGGGAGTTGTACTCCAAGAACATCTGGGGACCCAAGGTTGGCAAGAAGTGGTCTAGACAGAATGTTTTGTTTCGTTTCTGTGAGGGCTGCTCCAAAAATCCATTTTGTATTTTGTTTACTTAGGTAATATTCCAGGAAAGGAACGCTGCTTTTATAGCTTGGCTTTGTGGGATTTTTAGAATGTGTTGCATTGTTTCTTTTTATATATGCTATTAAAGGTAAAATCTAGGCTACCTGGTCAAAAAAAAAAAAAAGATCTCCCTGTCTAACAACAAGAAGAAAGCCTTAGGCCTTGAGTTGTTTGTGCAGTCTCCTTGTCATAAGGAAAACAACGCTTTACAAATGGCAGAAGTGCCTTTTCTGTCTACTAGTAGGAATGGAGGAAGGGAAAAGAGAGACATGGCAGCTATCGTAGGAGATGAAGCCTTTTGTCACCTTGCAAAGAAGAAACCGTGCTAGGATTTTGAAAAACAAATGTGTGGCCTAATAAAAAAGGGAGATCTTTTTGGAGACAGAGTCTACTGCAACGATTTTCCCTAGGCCAGTAGTTGTAAGATCAAATCCATGCAACAGAGTGGGTTGGGGCTTGGAACTAGTCAAGCCACCCCTTAAATATCTCACCATGAAAACCCTATTAGAGTCGCTAGAAGACAGTTCGAGTTTGAGAGCACATAAAAACAACAGAACAAAGGGAAAAAACAAAGTAGTATATGTGTATTGAAAAGAAACATTTTAAAATATTTGGTTATCTGTATTCATAATTACATGATGGGCAAAGGCATCATATAATCCCTTCCAGGTTACTGATAGATCTTAAAACCAGTCATAGTAGAACTTGAAGAAATGGAGAAAGAAATAGAAAGGTCCAAAAATAATACTGGTCAGATGTTGCAGGCTCAGGATCTGATTTAAAGTAATGTCCCAACATGGAGACTCCAGATTTATTGTATCATCTTGAGTTACCAAGTTTTACCTCAGGGAACGTATAATCACTTATCTTGACCCGTCCTTGGTAGATAAAGAGTTATCAATCACCTAGTGCATTCTCCATTGCTTGGTGTCAATGTATGACTGGGAGGAGAGGCAGTCACTATATCAGAGGAGCTGGTCACTGAATGTAGTTGAAACACTAGGCAAAATATGTCAATTGGTGCTAAACAAAGGACATAAATCCAAACACTATTGTAATAGACCTTTCTGCCTCGCTATTACGTACATGAAAGCCAGCTCCCCAGAGTTTCCGACCCCCTTGGTGGAGGCTTTTAGGGGAAAGCTGCACTAGTGAGAAGGGATGATGTGATCCTGCTGAGAGCATATACAGTGGTGCCTCGCATAGCGAGGTTAATCCGTTCCGGATTAACCTTCGCTATGCGAAAACATCGCTAAATGGGAATAAAAAAGCCATATATGGGACATGGTGGCACTGCAGTTTTTATATACACAAAGAGGAGGAGTATGGTGTGTCATGTTTCAATCCCATGTTTCTCCTTTTCTAAAATTAATTGTTGGTAAGTGGCATATATGGGACATGGTGGCACTGCAGGTTAAACCACAGAAGTCTCTGTCCTGCAAGGTCAGAAGACCAGCAGTTGTAAGATCGAATCCACATGACGGAGTGAGTTCCTGCCGATTGTCCCAGCTCCTGCCAACCTAGCAGTTCAAAAGCAAGTGTAAGTAGATAAATAGGTACCACCATGGTGGGAAGGTAACAGCGTTCTGTGTCTAAGGTGCACTGGCCACGTGACCACGGAAACTGTCTACGGACAAATCCTAGCTCTATGGCTTGGAAATGGGGATGAGCACCGCACTGTAGAGCCAGACACAACTGGACTAAATGTCAAGGGGAACCTTTACCTAAGTGGCATACTGCTAAAGTGATGCAGCACAGTAGTAGAAAAGTATTTTTTAGAAATATAAAATTTAATTAAAACAAGAATGCCTTGTTTCACTTCCAGATAGGACAGAAGGTGTCATCTGCAGTTTGGCCAGACCATACCCACCTCTATGAATCACCACTAACGTGAAGGAAGAATACATCCTAATACATCCCTAACTTCACACTGGAGTTATCTGGGTGATAGCACAGCAAGAAATCTTTGTTTATTTCAACTGATCCTAATAATTCCTAATCAATAAACCCTAGGCTCCAACTCTAAACCAATCTAGGAAGAATTAATCTCCAATAGGGACTGGTTGGAAAGTTTGTAGTTCAGAGCTATCTCGACCATTCCAGCAGGGAGCTACAGAGCGAGATAAACTCCTGTATCGCAGGCCTCCGAGTTAAGGCTTTGACTTTGAGCTCATTTGGAAATGGTTTAGGAGTATGATGCCACCAAGCAAACATTTCCCTCCATATAGCATGCAAAATAGCTTCTTAATAGCTTCTGAAAAGCCCTAATAATAGTGAGTGATCTCATTAATACACAAGGATAAACCAACAGCCTTAAAATACGTGTGATTTTTATTTCATTCACTAATGCACAGACCTGCTATTACTGAAAAGAGGATGCTGTGTACATAATTCTTTTCCACCTTCTTTGTTTGTTAAATTAAAAAGAATAAAATTCTCATAATGCGCATGTTATAGAACTCCCTGGAGCGCTGCTTTGGGAACTAATATAGTTTCATCTAGTATATCTTAAATGTTTTGTATGATCCAATATATATGTGCTTTTAGAGAGTGTTAAAAATATAAATGGTTTATCCAAAAAAATCAAAGACACTGCATTTTATCAAATAAATATGCATTCAGACCTTTTGAAAAACGAATACTACAATATTTTGCTAGCATTCCATTAGGGATCCTAAGAATCTGTTACTTTTGGTTGCATAATTCCAGATCTATTCACCAGAGCCATCATAAACGTCAGCCTGCACAAACTATGCAGTAGAGTTCACACGGAACTGGCAGCCAAGAAACAACTTGAGCAGAGTCAGCTTTGAAATATTCTGAAATTTCAAAGCAAGGTGCTTTGAAAAAGTTGGACGAGGAAGGTCAATATAGGCATTTTCTGTGCTAATTCTTATTGATCAAGAAGAACATAACAACGTGGGTAGAAATTGCTAAATAAAGAGCAACACATACATTTCAAACCTCAAGTCATTTGGAAGTGCCTCAGTTTTTCTCCCATAAACTAACATATCCATTAGTGTAGTACATTCCATATCAGAGCTGAAAGATGAGTTCTTTATTGCAACTGTTCTGCTTTGCTCAAGCAAGCATAAAAAGAGCAGCCATTAAGCCAGAACCACACCAATAACAAAATCAATTTAAGATGTACTAGAACTTCAGTGTGCCTGTTGTTTGGAAGATTCTGGAAATTGTACTGCAGAAAGTATGTTCTCCATGCTTTGCCTTTAAGATTCTGGGTCTATGAACCTTAAAGACTAAAACTATATGATGGTACTAGCAGCTCTTGCCCTATTTTAAATGGGTTATTTGCTTTTTTGCACCCACCCTTATTCCTGGTGCTTCATCATTTGTTATTTACAAGCAATTTGAAAAACAAACTGAAAAGGCAGCAGCCAGCTCCCTTTTCACAAAACAAATGGACACAGTGACAATGTATTCACGAAGGCTTTCACGGACGGGATCTAGTGGTTGTTGTGAGTTTTTCAAGCTCTTTGGCCGTGTTCTCAAGGTTGTTCTTCCTAACATTTCACCAGTCTCTGTGGCCGGCATCTTCTGAGGACAGCACTCTGTGCTCTGATGTAGTTGGCTTTGGTAGTGCAGTATTTATGGCTGTGGGATAGGCTTTTGTCTTTTTCTGTAGATGGGTGATTAGTGTGTATTGTTGTGGGTGTATTGTTGTGCTAAGGAGAAGAGATTATTTGTTCCTGTGGTTGATGGGTGTCATTAGCTGGTCTTTTGTGGGGAAACTTTTGAAAAAATACAACCTACAAACAGTATTCAAGCCCACCATAAAAATACAACAAATGTTACGGTCAGCAAAGGACAGAAGGGACCCCCTCACCACTGCAGGAGTATACTGGATACACATTGCAGCTGCGGCCAGATATATATTGGAACCACAAAACGAAGCATCCACACCAGAATCAAAGAACATGAGAGACACTGCAGACTAAAACAACCAGAAAAATCTGCAGTAGCTGAACATGCCCTGAAACAAACTGAACATAAAATTATATTCCAAAATACTGAAATACTGGACAACACCAGCAATAATTACGTCAGACTGCACAGGGAAGCCATTGAAATCCACAAGCACCAGCAGAACTTCAACAGAAAAGAGGAAAGTATGAAGCTCAACAAAACTTGGCTCTCAAAAATACAGCATGCAAAAGGTCAACGAACTCTACCTAGCCACAAGGACAGGGGATCACTACACACAAAAGACCAGCTAATGACACCCATCAATCACAGGTACAATTACAAGCCATAAATACTGCACTCCCAAAGCCAACTACACCAGAGCACAGAGTGCTGTCCTCTGAAGATGCCGGCCACAGACTGGCGAAACATTAGGAGGAACAACCTTCAGAACACGGCCAAAGAGCCCGAAAAACCCACAACAACCAGGAGATGTGGTCCTTGAGATAACTTGAACCCAAGCCATTCAGGGCTTTATAGGTTAGAACCAATATTTTGAATCATGCCCGAAACCGGATCAGCAGCTAGTGAAACTGCTGGAGTTATGTGATCCCTGTAACCAGCTCTGTATTGAAAATGTATGTTCAAAGTCTTCTGTATTTCTTGGTAAACTTATAAGAGCATTCATGTCCTTGTTATTGTGCATTTTTCTTAATTTGCCTTGGCCCAACCACTGTAACATCCTTATTGCTCAGTGGAAATTGCATTTTTCCTCAATGAAATGGAAATTCTTTGAATTACTTTTCCTTAGGAAATAGAAATAGCTGTTTACAATTACAAGACCAAGTGATTTTTTAGAGGACAGTCTGTGTCCTCTAAAAACATTTTCGAAACCTACATTATGTTTATTTTTACAAAACTTAAATTGTCAGCTATGCTGTTTTGATTTATTCTGTTGGCATCATACATTTTGTTTACAGAATGCCATTGAATAAAGTCAGAACTCACCTGAAGCACTATGTCCAGTTCTGAGACCCATAGTTTAAGAAGGATCTCAACAAGCTAGAATGAAATCTCAAAAGAATGGTGCCCAGCATGGTAAAGCCTCTGGAAACTATTGAAGTACTCTTAGTAAGCTTAGATGGTTAAGTATATCACATAGAATATGAAGCAAAGTTATTTTCTGCAGCTCAGGGTACAGGACCTAAACCAATGGCTTCAATTTGCACAAAAGCAGGCTTCAACAAGACATTGAGAAGAACTTCCTGGTGGCAAGAGCTGTTCTACAATAGAATGGATCACATCTGAAGGTAGTGGATTCAATTTCAGCAGAGGAGTTTAAATAGAAAAATGACAATTGCTCAGATATGTCTTAGTTGTCTGTTTCATGTATTAATAGCAGATTGGACTAGATAAGTAGTTCTCAGCCTTGGTAACCCAGTTGTTCTTGGACTGCAACTCTAGAAACCCTGGCCAGCACAGCTGGTGGTGAAGGCTTCTGGGAATTGCAGTCCAAGAACATCTGGGTTACTCAAGATTGGGAACCACTGAAGTAGATAATCCTTAGGATTTCTTCTCACTTTACAATGCCATGATTCTGTGACCTGTGTTACTGATAGCTCTGGATTTCACTCTGGCAGAGCTAACAAAGGGGTGGAGCACCACAGAGCAAGGAGAAAATGACTAGTTTTTCCAAGTGTGCAAATGAGTGCATTATCTATTTTTAAATATTTCTAAGACACTAAAACTAATACAGAAACAGTGACAATGTGTGAGTAAAGCAAGGTAGCTCAGTAAACAGCAAATGCAGATTTCAACATCACGTATTGACAATGGCTGAGAAAAGGGACTTCAGGAAACACCAAAAAATAATCACAGAAGAGTATTTCTGTATGGCTGAGAGATGGTTGGAAATGCCAGCTTTATGGGCCAGGTGATCATGCCATGTTGAACAAGTATGTGTACAAATAAACTTTAAATCTAGTGTTGGAATGTGGTCCTCAAAAGGGAGTTGGATTCCCATCTTGTCGGTGATGACAAATGATGAGAGTCGAAGTAGTAGCTCATCAATGTATGGAAGACAATTAATTTTCCTACTTCTATAAATTATCAGTTCAGGTTCTGAATATGGGAGACTGCATCACCCTTGCTGGGAATATGGGACTACATGTTTGCTTTCCTCAGCCCCCATGTACAAAGATTATCAGATCCTATGTAAGGCTCTCCTGAAACTCTGACTGTACTGAGATGGGCCACAAGATATGAATGATAGAGAGACATTAAGGCCTCAATTAACCTTGACCACTGATCTCCACGAGAATTGACTCCATGTCATTTCATATCATGAAATATTGACTGCATACCTGAAAGTGTAAGGTTACCATGCGAGGTTTTTTAACTAAAGATGCTCTTTAGATAAAGTGAGTCCCCACTGCAAATCAGAATGGACAGGGTGCTATAGAAATACCAGAGCTTAGTAAGTTACATTTGAAAACATAATTTGCTATAGCTAGAAGTCAGAGGAGGACCCCTTGTTGATTATTGTCACAATTACCATTGTAAAAACTAGACTTTACTTAATTTTCTCAAAATAATTTTAGCTACTTTTTAAAAAAATGAATGGTGGAAGCTACCAGTCTGTGATGAGCTGTTGAATTCATTGTCATCTCAGCATATATACCACAGTGCAGCAGAAGCAGAGGTGGGATTCAGCAGGTTCTCACCTATTCTATAGAACCGATTCCTAAATGTACTATTGGTTCTTAGAACCGTTTGCTGGCCTGAGATGAATGAAGGAGGAGGGGCCAGGTGACCAGCGATGAGTGGGAGGAGGGGGGCGCAATTAGCTGCCTCCCTTCCTGCGCCACACTGAGCCGTCTGAGGTGGGGTGTGGGTGAGAGAGATAAAGCCCTGGAAAGAGCAGAGGCGTCAATGGGGGAAGGGGGGGGAGGATGAGACCTTGACGTCACTGGAGGAAAGCCCGTGGCCTCAAGGCAGAAAGGGGGGGGGTGATTGACAAGGCATGAGGGCAGGACACAGAGGGAAAAAGTTTTGGGGTGAGACCGCTTCAGTCAAACACCCAACCGTCCTCATTTTACTATGATTTTTTTCAAGTTAAAGGTACCACATAAGACTTGCTTATGTGGTACTTTTTTTAAAATCTCAGAGAATATCCAATGCATGAAGTGGTGACAGTCTCACTAATCCACGCAAGCAAGGTATGCAATAGAAAAGTCACTCACACCACAAAGAGATCAAACCTCCAAGCCTCATTTAGAATAACAAAGAACTGTTCCTCCTGGCCCAAAACTGACAATTTCAGGAGACAAATGGCACACAAATAGCCCACTCTGTTAGAAGGAGGAAGACAGCTATCAGTATTTTAACACTACTAAGATTTACTATTCTTGAAGGCCATATATCCAGGACCAAGAAAGGAAAACACATAAACATATCAATAGATAAGGGGAATCAAAACTCTTCTCTCCAGACATTCAGGCGCATCTTGACCACAGGTCAACATGGGGGGGGGGTGAGGGCCGGAGGGACTCCAAGGGGGAGGGACCATCATGAGAAGTCAGCATCCTACAGAATGAGAGTATACTAATCAAGCATTTGTTGATATTGGTTGTTGTGGGTTTTTCGTGCTCTTTGGCCGTGTTCTGAAGGCTGCTCTTCCTGACGTTTCGCCAGTCTCTGTGGCCAGCATCTTCAGAGGACTGAAGTGTTTATTTATATTTATTTATTTATTGGACTTATATACCGCCCCATAGCGCTACAAGCACTCTCCGGGCGGTTTACAATTTTAATTATACAGGCTACACATTGCCCCCCCAGCAAGCTGGGTACTCATTTTACCGACCTCGGAAGGATGGAAGGCTGAGTCAACCTTGAGCTGGCTACCTGGGATTTGAACCCCAGGTCGTGAGCACAGTTTTAGCTGCAATACAGCATTTTAACCACTGCGCCACGAGGCCCATCAGTTGAGATTGGCTTTCAAGCTTTCATTTCTGAGATTACTTTCAAGTAAGTATGCTTCTTTTCATTCATAGGATTTTTAAAAACTATAAGAGACATGTAATTTTGCATATGATGAAATACAGATATCTACTGTAGAATGGTACACAACCTTACCAAGGTGATATATTGACCAAAATGAGTACAGGCCATGCCATTTCTGTGGGGAAAAATCCCGGGTGTAAAAGGAGAAAGGAAGGCCATCCCCCAAACATCATCAGGATTGATTCTATTCTTTGCAGGAGGGGAAAAGGGACGTGGCAGTTTGTGTGTATGCACGTGTGAATTGGAACAGGTGTATTCTCCACGCTTAAACCATCTTGATCTCAAGGGGACTTCTCCTGTGTAAATACGGAGAGATCCGGGTTGTGCATAGATTAAATATCATTTATAGACCGGAAGATTACGGGGGGGGGGGGAGAGAGAGTTTTTGGAGTGAGTCAAAGCTAGTTTAACTTCCATATGATGAACCTGGAGTTCTTTCGGGGGGAACACCCCGAGTTCTATTGAAGTTCTGTAAACCACCTGGCAAGCACAGGGCAGGAGAAATAGTTATCTTCTCGACTTCCCCAGGAAAGCAGCTCCAATGGATCTTCTCCAACCCAAAGCAACCCCCCCTGTTTGTTTTCTGAATTTAGCTGCAATCCTCACAGTAGCTGGCGGTGGGAAAATCCATATTTCTAAGAACAACATATTGCTGCGAGTGATCCCTCCTGTAATAATAATAATATGAACCATTTGGAGATGGGCTGGTCTGGAATTGACAGTTAAGACCCATAAAGTTGACAAAATACCTGTCCCTGGTGGAAACAAAAATTGCTAGCACCTGTTTGTTGGCATGGTTCAATACAGCTGTGGGCATTGTGGGACTCTCTTAGGAAGATTGTTATGTTGAGTATCTGTGTGTTCAGATTTAACCCTGCATCCTGAGTGTATGCTGGAGGCTGAAGTAAACCAGAGCTGCCCTCTCCAATGAATAGAAAACAGTTATTTGGATCCGTACTATCTGTGCATTTGGTGGTGGGAAGGGAGACGACCTTTTGTGCTCTTTATTACCTTTTCCCATCCTGACCCTGTGCCTTGCCTGCTCCTGCTTGACCGCTCCAGGGTCGGAGTGCCCTGCTCTTCCCTATTATTATGCCATGCCTTTCATTCTCCATCCAACACTGCTTCTCTTTGTTGCTCTCAGAGGATAGTTTAATCATGTCTGCCAGTTTCCATGAACTCGCCCCACCACCAGCTTTCCATCCCTCAGCCGCCTTTTGTTTCTGAGACACTGTCACCGGATTGGTGTCTCCGTGTCCGTTTGTCTCACTCATGGGAAAAGTCATTTCCCCACTCCCTCTTTCTCTCCCTCTGGGCACGGTGCCACCTAATTCAACCAGTTCCTCTGGCTGGTCATCTAAGCCTGCTCTCCACCCCTCTTTGTCCCCCCCTGAGGTGTTTTGGGAGGGGGGGAGCTTCATCCTCTTATAGCATGCCGGGGGTGGGGAGAGAGAGAGACCAGCATGGAAGCAGGGAATAGTGGGGTGCGGGGGGGGACAGGCATCCGAAACAGGGAGGGCAGCAGAGGGAGGAGCACGGCGTGTGTGTGAGAGAAAGCTCGGAAGCCCCTTCCATGCTCAGGCACAGCTGCAAGTGCCCGATGCAGAGCCTGCACTCTGGGCATTGTGTGTGTGTATGTGTGGGGGGGGAGAGGGAGTTCTGACTCTGGACAGCCGGAGCTCAGTGACACCAAAGGTCGCTGTAGGTGCTACAGTCAAAGGCACCTATCTGCCACGGTGGGTACTGTATGGGAACCAGGTTGGATGGGATGTACTGTGAGTCTGGTGTGCTGTGAAGACAACTCGCCAGCCATGCCACCTGTGCCATGGTGCCATGAAGGGAAAGAGGGAACTGAAAGGAAAAAGCGGCCGCCGAGGGTGAGTGGGGGAGGTGGAGCCTGCCAGGGCTCTGAGGGAAGCCATAATCACCACCAGTGCTGCCACCAACACCAACACCCCTCAAAGCAACTGGCAAGAAGAAGCGGTGGGTGAGGGGTGGAGGGGAAAGATGGAGGAGGAGGAGACCTCAGAGGAGTCAGTAACTGAAGGACCGATTGAGGTGGTGGGGTTGAGGTGGAGTGGCGACAGATTAAAAAAGGCCATACCTTCCAAGCCAGAAGGAAGCGGGGGGGGGGGGGAGAAGAACTCCACAACAGGTGTTCAAAGGCGGCCTCCTTTGCGCACCTGACTATCAGTCATTTCAGAAGTAGGAAAGGGGAGGGAAGCAATTTTTGCTGGTGAGTTATAAGGTGAAATAGGAGGTAAAGGGAAGGAGAGATGTGTCAGTTCTCTGTAAGACTTGGTCACAAGCACCCACTGTGAGGTGTGTGTTTGATTGTGTGTGTGTGTGTGTGTGTGTGTGTGTGTGTTTGGCCCACGGTGAGGGTAACAGCAGCAGTATGCCCAAACAGATACACTTATCCAGATGTCTTAATCATGTGAGAAGTAATTGTGATGATAGGCAGTAGGGAGATCACTGTGGAAGAAACCCTCATCGGATCCCACTGTCCTGTGCATTTATTTATTTATTTATTTATTTATTTATTTATTTATTTATTTATTTATTTATTTATTTATTTATTTATTTATTTATCAATCAATCAATCAATCATTAGGACATAGAACCTGTTGTTAATTTATTTGAACCCCACCACTGAGCAGAAGTCAGCATTTAGAGACATATTTCCCATCCACAATTTTTTGTGAGGCTACATTGCATTACTATAAAAGTAACAACAAAGTTACAGGTATACTACTAAAGGAGTGAAGTTCTCTCTTGTTACACTACAATCTTAATGCAGTGTAATTTTCCTCCATTATCTGAAAAACAAACTAGTTTACAAGTAACAAATATTTGCAACTAGTTGTTATAACCTCTGAGAAATGCATTATTTTCCATTTGGTTTCTGATGTAAACAGAAAGTAGTGTTCCATAAACCCTCAGCCATCTCTAGTAGAGCTATCCTTCTGTTCCCTTTTCTCAGGGACACTGTCTCTGAATAAATTGGATTTGTCAAGTCTTATTAAAGCTAAACGTATTCTTAATTGGCAAAAATATTTTGCCTGACCCATCAAATTACTTTAATGTTCTTTTTTCCCTTTCTTTGGAGCACAATTCTAATTCAAACATCATTTATTACACTTCATTAAGTCAACAGCTCTGGTTAAAAAGTTGATCCAGCACATACACATACAGCAATAGCCATGATAGCATATATTAGGATCAAACATTTGCTCTCTAAATGAGGCTGCTGAACAATAGTGAAAGTCAAAATGTCATTCAGTTTGAAGCAAAAAAGGGGGTGGGGGATAGGAATTCACATAAGAGAGCTGAGACAGAATCACCCAGTGCACAATTTTTATTCTGAAGTGCCACAGCATGTGAGAAACACGTTGTGACCCTTTCTCCCACAATACTGCCCTGGCCCCAGTTCACCAACACCTCTGGAGCTGCTATTAGTCACTGTCTGAACTATGGAGAGCAATTATATGAGGCCTGTGGCCATTTGAATGTTGTTGGGCCCAGCTATCACCATCCCTGTCCACTAGCCATGATTATTAGGACTATTGGGAATTAAAAGTCTAATAATATGTGAAGAATGACAGATTCCTGATCCCTACAATGTTGTTGGAGCAATTTGAGTTATACACTGAACGAATTTCGTCTTAAAATTTCCTCCCTTATAGACCACTGTCCTGATCCCAACTAGGAGCTGCCATGGCTATTTACAGAAGAACATTACAGTGGTGCCTCGCTTAACGAGCACACCGTTTAACTACGAATCCGCATAGCAACGCATTTTTTGCGATTGAAAAACCGATCGCATTGCAATGTTCTGAATAGGGTAAACATCACATTGCGATGATCGGTAAGCATTTCGCTTACCGATCTTCGCATTGCAGTGTTTTAGAACAGCTGATCGGCAGTTCCAAAATGGCTGCCGGAAGAAGAAAATGGCCGCCCGTAGCGTTTTCGCGCCGATTCCTCGCTTACCAAGGTGGCGAAAATGGCAGCCGGATTGAGGATTCCCGCTTAGCGGTGAGTTTTGTCCCCATAGGGGACTCCGTTTAATGCGTTCCTATGGGGTTTTCCCCCCCCGCATAGCGATGTTTCCGGATAGCGGTGTTTTTCCTAGAACGGATTAACATCACAATGCGGGACACCACTATACTTTGAGATATAAACCCAGAGTCAAATGAGTTTTTAAAGGACATGCATATTCCCTACAGATGTCTTTTACCACTTGGAGGAGCACCTTGCCTAAAAACATTGCTAAGTGTATCATCCAGTTTTACCCTCAGATTTGCCATGTAACCTGGAGTTCCTGCCTTTCAAAATGATTTATTCCTCAGATGCAAGAGTACCCTTGCCCCTAAGTTGCACAAGAGAGTTACCTGGGATGGTGGAGCTCAGCAGGCAGTAAATTGGCAGCTACGTACTTTGTTCATGTTCTTGTATACATAACGCAGCTGTCATGCACAAGCTGTTCAAATGTGGGAAATGTGGGGGGTTTTTTACAGAAAGTTACATTGTGAAGAGATCCACAGTGAAGTAGCAATCAAGTAACAGGTTTACACGATACTAAGATGTCATTTGGCAGAGGAATTGTAATAATTCTCCACAGGAAAAATATGACCACAAAACATTCAAGAAATCCCCTGAGACTGGGGGAGGGGATAACCATAAAACATCTGCAAAAATCCCATGGGATTTCTGGGAAACAATGACAACAAAACATCTGTGAAATAATAAGAGATTTCCCATGAGCTTTCTCAAGGGAAAATACACAGAGAAAGCTAGGTGTGAGCAGGGAAAAAAGCCCCCCCCCATTTCTCACCAAAGGTGAGAGGCTGTAAGATTCACACCCTACCAAGAAACTTGATCTTGAGTTTCAAAACCACCATCCTAATTGGATTCATTGTTTGCTTGCTTTGCCATGCATCTATTTACACTTGAGCTGCACTAATATGAAAATAAAAATTCACAGAATGAGCTGCTTGACCAAAATACCGGTTCCATGTTGGGTGCTCCTCTTTAACAAGAATACAGGTTCAGAAGAAAATAGTGAAGATAGCTGATATTAGGAATATATAAAAATGGAGCCAAGCAGGGGGGTGTCTGTGAGGTTCTGTGAGGTGACTGTGGGGCAGAAGAATGCACTGATAGTTGCCCATGGGATGGAGCAATACACCCACATATCTTCTCTTTTGCCATCTGACATGGGTTGATTTAACCCAAAACACTCAGTGATTCAAACTGAGGAAGCAGACATAGAAAATAAACTAACCTGCTGGCATCAAAGGAGACAACAGTGACACCTGAGCCACTCACCTCCAATAAAATCCAAGATCTTCCCTGGACACACAGACCTTCAAAGAGGACTCTGACTGAAATCCCTGTGAAATCCCTCATGCTGTAGCTGTTTGCATTTTCCCTGTTCATCAGTGACATCCCTAATCCTAGTATGGAAAATGTCTCATATGAGGAAAGGTTGAAAAAACTAGACAAGCCTGGCCTAGAAAACAAGGACAACCTGAAGGGATGTCACATAGAGGAGACAGATGAAAAAGTTCTCATGAATTTGATTTGGAAGGAAAGATTTTTGTTTGATATTAAGTAGAAACAACTTGACTATTAGGGGAATTCTGCAATGGAACCCAGCAGAATATCGAGTTGTATCACTGAATGGAGGTCTTCAGGGTAAGGCCATGCAGTAATAAGATTTGATGAGGAAGCCTATAGACTTCCTTCCAGCTCTATGATTTTGCAGTTGTATGAAAGTATTTTGGCACTTGGCATTTTTAAAATATATACACATTATTCATTTTTATGTGTTCTAAGATATATACGCATTATTCATTTTTATGTGTTTTGTTTTATTGCGCTCACTCTTTTTCCCTTTAGGCATCAGAGGAAAATTCTAAGTGGCAGGGGGAAACTGATAGGGAGAAAGGTGACCACTGACAACATGTATAAAGTTTTAAGATGCCAAATTTATTTCTAAGTGAATAGAAGATAGCAGACCAAATCCATTTACAGAAGAAAATGTAGCATCATGACCTCTTCAAATCCTTTCAAAGAGTTAACAAAATACCAGCAAAAGGAGAAGGTCTAGATATAATTTGTTTAGCCTTTCAAAAGGCTTTGGATAAAGCCTGTCAGAAGAAGCTATCAAAGATTTTCTGCCTGATCGTTATCTCTCTTGCTTCCCCTGGACCCAATTTTTCAACTGCTCCTCCTGAGGAAATCATTTAACTACCAAGCTGTGATGCCTAGCACATTTAAACGTGTAAATACAAAACAGGTGACCTTGATGCATTCCATCTAACCCACATTTAGTAACTCTCCCAACTTAGCTTGAAAAGGGCATTTCTCTTCTGATCTCTGTTTTACTTGAGGGTGGCTTTGAGCACTGAGATTTCAATTCTTTCCTACTAAACTGGAAACCATCCATGCTCTTTACCATCAAGATCTAGGATGGCAATAAAATCCAACAATCATGTTATTGTTGTTGTTTTTTAATCATTAAGTTGTGTCCGACTCTTTGTGACCCCATAGACCAGAGTACACCAGGCCCTCCTGTCTTCCACTGCCTCCCAGAGCTTGGTCAAATTCATGTTGGTAGCTTCAATGACACTGTACAACCATCTCATTCTCTGTTGTCCCCTTCTCCTCTTGCCTTCACACTTTCCCAACATCAGGGTCTTTTCCATCATGAGATGGCCGAAGTATTGGATCCTCAGCTTCAGGATCTGTCCTTCCAGTGAGCACTCAGGGTTGATATTCTTCAGAATGGATAGGGTTGATCTCCATGCAGTCCAGGGGACTCTCAGGAGTCTCCTCCAGCACCACAATTCAAAAACTTCAGTTCTTCGGCGGTCAGCCTTCTTTATGGTCCAGCTCTCACTTCCATACATCGCTACTAGAAAAACCATAGCTTTGGCTATACAGACATCTGTTGGCAAGGTGATGTCTCTGCTTTTTAAGATGCTGTCTAAGTTTGCTTTCCTCCCAAGAAGCAGAAGTCTTTTAATTTCATGGCTGCTGAGGACTTATTTGCTTCTGTTTCATCTATTCACCACACACCCATTTCACCACATTGTTACACTACATAGTACGTATATGTGTGTGTCAGAGTCAGAGACAGAGGCAGAGACACACACACACACACACACAGAGAGAGAGAGAGAGAGAGAGAGAGAGAGAGAGAGAGAGAGAGAGAGAGAGCTGTCTTCAATTATTCTCTGCATTGCCTGTAACTATGTCGTTTTTTCCACTCCCTTTGGTTTTTACTGCTCTTTATTGAATTTTGCCTTGGCTGAACTGAAGCAATATTGTATTGTAAGGGGCTCAGGAAGGAGCAAACTGCTCATTCTTCATTCATGACAGAAGTAATCCAGTGCTGCTTCTGGACTGGAACAATCAACTGACAGGCTGATGTCATTACCAGAGGGACACCCAAATGTATTCACAGCCCTCATACAGTATTCAGGGAACTCCCTTTTGTGTCCTCTATGGAGGGAAAAAATAACATGGATTAATAATTTTTTTCAAAAAATATCTATCATCCAGCTGTATCAGTATACCCTTGCTTGGGTAGGGTAGATCAGTTTAAAAGTACAAAGCCACATTTTCTTTCCCAATTGAATGCCTTAAAATTCTGCTCTAATCTCTTTTTCAGAATTAGGCCATTTCTGGGGGCTGTGCCCTTCTTTCCTGCCACAGAGTTGACTGACAAAACCTCACAGCAGTTACCAAAGATCTTTGATTAAGGCGTGTGGAAGGAAAGCAAGAGAATGTAAGGCCAGCAACTTCCCCGGTGGTCATCCACAACCATGGAAGAAGGGAAGTGTTTCCTATACACTTCTCCATTCAACAATGCCGGAGCACTGGACTCCTGTTGTGTTCAAAATCCATGTATAACACTTATTTGCCCCCAAACATAAGCCTCTATCAGAGAAATGGAGGCACACTCTCTCCTTCCCTCCCTCACAGAGCAGTGTGACACTGTGAATTCCCCTGGCCCATGTCAGCCTCTGGGCATGCCCCAGCACCCTCCCCAGTGAGCATACAGCTGTCATGCCAGGAAATGGGGCCAACCAAGGTGCTGTCATGGGAATGGAGGCCACTACACTACCAACAGCAAGGGTATCGGAAAATCCAAGACACCCCCCTCCTTTTCAGGCCCACTTCCTGGAGGTGACTAGCAGCACAGTATTTCTTGAATACCGTATTTATTAAACATTTACTAATTGGGATATCTATTTTTATTGGAAAAAATATGCATAACTAAAACAGTGCTGCTCGGAACCATGTAATTCAAAGGAGAAGCGTATATACCCATCAGCATTTCGATGTGTATCTTTCTTTTCCTTCCACATACCAAGTGAAGCAGACAGCTGGTCCTGTCACAGCACAGAGCAAAACAGTCACTTCAGATGGCAAATATTGGAGTGCTGGAGTTGGCAGCAATGAGGTGTTTGAAGGCAGAAACGTGGGTGCTGTGCAGTGTTTCCTACACCTCTTTGATATCTTCCTTTTCCTCAGATGTTGTGGATGATGGAAATAAAATACAACAGTGCTCAAAGCAAGGACTATTTTTCCAAAGAAGGACAGCACTAGTGGAGACAGATAGTAAGAACCAGGTGAATGCATTTAGCTTTTTTGACCTTTCCCCTCCTCATGCAAACTTACATTCTCAGAGTGACTTCACTTCTTTCTTTGTTAACACTCTCTCCAAGCATGTAGCTATCCAGTGCTTCCTCTGCATGGCAAATAATGTTATTGATTCATTCGTTCATTATTACCCCCACCTTTCTCCTAGAAAAGAACCCAAGGTGGCTTATGTAATTAAAAAGACAATGTCAAAAACTGAAAACAGTAATTTATTCAAATATTGAAGAACTAATAACATTATATTAAAAATGCAAGTCAAAAGTATTACAGAAACAGATTTAAAAGCAAAAGAAATATATAAACCATTCTGTTTATTGTTTCCTAGGAACTGGTAAATACCTTACTCACCTTGAAAGCCCTATTAGGGTCACTATGTTGGTTTTGATTTGACGGCACACAACAATAATATAAAATATAACAGTGTAGTAGGCATCCTTCAGTCTCGAAAGACTATGGTATCGTGCTCTGTATGGAGGACTTGGAACAGCGTCTAGTGTGGCTGAGGAGGCCAATTCGAGAGTGACAATCCCTTCCACACTGGAGACAAATCCAATCTGTCCCCTGTCCAGCTCCCTGGTTTTGCTTCCTTTGTGACTTCCTCTTTGCCTCAGCCTGCTGGACAAGGGTCTCTTCAAATTGGGAGAGGCCGTGATGCACTGCCTGCCTCCAGGCTGAACGATCAGATGTCAGAGTTTCCCATCTGTTGAGGTCTATTCCTAAGGCCTTCAGATCCCGCTTGCAGATATCCTTGTATCGCAGCTGTGGTCTCCCTCTGGGGCGATTTCCCTGCACTAATTCTCCATATAGGAGATCCTTTGGAATCCGACCATCAGCCATTCTCACAACATGCCCAAGCCAGCGTAGACGTCGCTGTTTCAGTAATGTATGCATGCTGAAAATTCCAGCTCGTTCTAGGACTACTCTATTTGGAACTCTGTCCTGCCAGGTGATACCAAAAATCTGTCGTAGGCAACGCATATGGAAGGTGTTCAGCTTCCTCTCCTGCCGGGCACAAAGGGTCCAGGACTCGCTGCAGTACAGGAGTGTGCTCAGGACACAGGCTCTATAGACCTGGATCTTGGTATGTGTTGTCAGTTTCTTATTGAGCCATACTCTCTTTGTGAGTCTAGAGAACATGGTGGCTGCTTTCCCAATGCGTTTATCCAGCTCGACATCTAGAGAGAGGGTGTCAGAGATGGTTGAGCCAAGGTACACAAAGTCATGAACAACCTCCAATTCTTGTGTGGAGATGGTAATAGAGGGAGGTGAGTCCACACCCTGGCCCATGACTTGTGTTTTCTTCAGGCTGATTGTTAGTCCAAAGTCTTGGCAGGCCTTGCTGAAACGGTTCATGAGTTGTTGGAGGTCTTCAGCAGAGTGGGCAACAATGGCTGCATCGTCTGCAAAGAGGAAGTCCCTCATGCATTTCAGCTGGACTTTGGTCTTTGCTCTCAATCTAGAGAGATTAAAGAGCTTTCCATCTGATCTAGTCCGGAGATAGACACCTTCTGTTGCAGTTCCAAAGGCATGCTTCAGCATGACAGCAAAAAAGATCCCAAAAAGTGTTGGTGCGAGGACACAGCCCTGTTTCACTCCGCTTCGGATGTCAAAGGGATCTGATGTTGAGCCGTCAAAAACTACAGTGCCTTTCATTCCATCGTGGAAGGACCTGATGATGTTAAGGAGACGAGGTGGACATCCAATCTTGGGAAGTATTTTGAAAAGGCCATCCCTGCTAACCAAGTCAAATGCTTTTGTAAGGTCTATGAAGGCCACTAAGAGTGGCTGTTGTTGTTCCCTGCATTTCTCCTGCAACTGTTGGAGGGAGAATACCATGTCAGTGGTGGATCTATTTGCTCGAAATCCACACTGTGATTCCGGATAGACTCTGTCTGCAAGCACCTGGAGCCTCTTCAGCACAACATGGGCAAGCAGCTTCCCTACAACGCTAAGAAGAGAGATACCACGGTAGTTATTGCAGTCACCCCTGTCACCTTTGTTCTTGTACAACGTGACAATGTTTGCATCCTTCATGTCCTGTGGTACTCCACCTTCCCTCCAGCAGAGACAAAAGATTTCATACAGTTCGGTGATGATGATCTCCTTACCGCATTTCAGCACTTCAACAGGGATGTTGTCCCTTCCAGGTGCCTTGCCAGAGGTGAGGGAATCCAAGGCCGCATTTATTTCTGCTAGGGTTGGTTCGCTGTCCAGCTCTTCCAAGACAGGCAGGCACTCAATGTTATTTAATGCTTCTTCGGTTACTACATTCTTTCTGGAATATAGCTCGGAGTAGTGCTGCACCCAGCGTTCCATCTGCTGTGCTCGGTCCTGGATGATCACACCTGTAGTAGACTTCAAGGGAGCAGATTTCTTCTGTAATGGACCTAAGGCCTGCTTGATACCATCATACATTCCTTTGATGTTACCTGTGTCCGCTGCTATCTGTATCTGAGAGCAAAGCTGAAGCCAGTAGTCATTGGAGCATCTCCTGGCAGCCTGTTGGACTTGGCTACGAGCGGCTCGAAGAGCTTGCAGGTTGTACTCGCTAGGACAGGCTTTGTATGCTGCTAGAGCTCTTCTCTTATCCTCAATGGCTGGCATTAACTCCTCCGAATGGGCTTCGAACCAGTCAGCCATCTTTCTGGTCTTCTTGCCGAAGGTGGACAAGGCGGTGTTGTAGACAGTGTTCTTGAAGTGTTCCCATCGTTCAGGTGCATTTACATTAGCTGGACCTGGAAGGGTTTCCTCGAGTGCTTGGGCAAATTCCTTCACTTTTCTTTGATCGCGAGTCTTGTTGATGTCAATACGTGGTCTTCCTTCCTTTTTCATGTGATACAATTTCTTTGTTCGCAGTTTTACTCTACTACACACCAGGGAGTGATCAGTATCGCAGTCAGCACTCTGGTAGCTGCGTGTGATCGTAACACTAGGAAGGCTAGAACGTCTAGTGATGATCAAATCGAGCTGATGCCAATGCTTGGATCTTGGATGTCTCCAGGAAACTCTGTGTTGCAGCTTCGTATTAAAGAATGTGTTGCTGACACAGAGACCATAGTAACAGCAAAACTCCAGTAAGCGTTGGCCATTTTCGTTCATCTTTCCAATGCCAAAACGGCCTAGACAAGTGGGCCAAGAATTGTGATCAGCACCAACTCTAGCATTAAAGTCTCCAAGAATGAACAGTGACTCTCTTTCAGGGACATTTTTGATAGTAGCTGCCAGATCGTCGTAGAATTTGTCTTTCACTTCTGGAGTGGATGACAGTGTTGGTGCATATGCACTAATGAGGGTTACTGGTCCTGCTGATGAGTGGAGCTGCAGAGACAGGATTCTTTCACTCCCCACAGTGGGTGGAACAATGCATCTCAGGAGAGTGTTTCTGACTGCAAAGCCAACACCATATTCCCTGGTCTCATTCGATGGTTTTCCCTGCCAGAAGAATGAGAAGTTTTTTTCTTTGACAGATCCCGAGTCTGGCAGTCTTGTCTCTTGCAGGGCAACAATGTCCATCTGCAGTCTACTCAGTTCCATGTCAATGACAGCTGTCTTGCGCACATCGTCTATTTCTTGCAGGTCGTTAGGAAAGCCGTAGTCAGGAAAGCCAGGGGTCATTGTCCGTACATTCCAGGTGCCCAGCTTTAGGGCAGAAGTTTTCTTATGATTGTTGCATGGTGCACGGTTGTCGATCTGCTTGTCGGGTTTCACCCTAAACCCCACGCACCCCGTGAGGTTAACAGACCGTGGCGAGGTAGCACCTTACTGGCTGGGGGCTGCCCAGCTTAAGGCGGGCGGTATCTACCTAGTGAGGTGCAATGACCTCTCCCACCGTCAGAAGTAGCCCCTGGCGTCCTGCTCTACGCCAATTGAGCAGAGACTTATAACCGGTAACTGCTACTTCCCGTGTTGTTTCGACGCTGTATGCGAAGCTGGAGTGTCCTCTCCAGAGCACGAAGCCTGGGTAAAATAGTATGGAGGATAGGCTGTTACCCAAGCAGCAAATCCCCCCTCTCCACATCGCTGAAATGGTCCAGTGGAAAGGCAAGAGCCAATACAACTGGTTCCAGCAACGTCGCAGGAGTTGGCAGAATGAAAGAAAATGCCTCCGGGACTCCGGCTCCGGATTTTGCCTCGAGGTTATCTCCTGAAGCCCTTTCCATAAGTGGATATAGCCACAAGGCAGTGGAGGTTTAAATTCGGAGTGGTCCTTCTCCTAGATGGGCTGCCTTCCAGGGCTGACGAGCCCCACCGACCCGGCCTGATCTCTAATAGTATGGAAGTATGATCTGACCTTTAAAAGTATACTCCCCCCAGGTGTACGAGATGTTAGTTGGTTTTCCTATTTACCAAATTTGGGTAAAAAGTAGGATTAGAGTTTCACATGCCGTTAGACACACTCTCCTGTTCATCCTCCTTTACAGCTGAGACTCTGCCTTTGCTCAGGTGATTTCTATTTACCATATTAGGATTGGAGATAGAGAGAGCGCGCGGTCCAGGAAACAAAGGCTTCAGCAAGACATCCAAAGAGAACGCACCTGAGCTTCATCCAGGCCTAAACCTCCTAAGGAAATGAAGGCAAGGTCCAGAGACTTCCCAGTTAAAAAAGTAGGCCCTCCCTCTTGGCCCATGTGATAAGAGAGAGAACAAGCAGCCCCCCCACAGAACAAAAGGCTTCAGCAAGACATCCAAAGAGAACGCACCTGAGCTTCATCCAGGCCTAAACCTCCTAAGGAAATGAAGGCAAGGTCCAGAAACTTCCCAGTTAAAAAAGTAGGCCCTCCCTCTTGGCCCATGTGATAAGAGAGAGAACAAGCAGCCCCCCCCCCACAGAACAAAAGGCTTCAGCAAGACATCCAAAGAGAACGCACCTGAGCTTCATCCAGGCCTAAACCTCCTAAGGAAATGAAGGCAAATGCTACTAAACTTCCTGTTGCGCACCCCCAGTGCCCCCTGTTTGTTTCCCCACTCACAGGTTCACCTTCGGACACAACGTGTTCTTTTCACCCTTTTTCGCTGCCACCAGAGGATATTACCCTCACTGTACCAATTCTGAATCTCAGACTATTGCTGCCAAATATAACAAGTTTTATTTATGGTTTTGTAGGTAAATCACAGAAGAAAATTCATGGATGTTCTTTTATTATTCATTCAATAAATGTGGATTTGATTACATGTGAGCTTGCTTGTATTCTTTCACTTTAATCAAGGTCTCAATATATTCTGACTGTCTATGTATTTCTTATTACTTTTAACTCTTTTATATTCTCTAACACACCAACTTGCCAATATCTTGTCTAAACACTCCTCAATCTTCTCCCTAACTCACTGGTTCTTAACCTTGGGTTACTCAGGAGTTTTGGACTGCAGCTCCCAAAACTGTGCTGGCTGGGGTTTCTGGGAGTCGCAGTTCAAAAACATCCGAGTAACAAAGGTTAAGAACCACTGCCCTAACTGACTCTCTGTCCCTCCCAGTTATGTTGACTCTGCCCCTCCTGTCCTGTCATAGGCTCCTGCACTAGAGCTCTACAATGACTGACAGGAGTGATGTGTGGGCTGTCCACCACAATTCCCTTTAAGCTACAACTTTGGCTACAACTTTGCCTTATATAGTATATCTGTGGCATGCTACACAGGGACATAGGATATCACATCCCCCTAGATGGACCTATTGCCTTCAAGATAAAAATAGAGAAGAAAGTTATTTCAGTTCATTCTGATGGTTGTTGTGGGTTTTTCGGGCTCTTTGGGCCACGTTCTGAAGGTTGTTCTTCCTAATGTTTCTCCAGTCTCTGTGGCCGGCATCTTCAGAGGAAAGGAATAGCATGCTGTGCTCTGGTTCATTCTCATAATTTCCAAATTTTGTAACATTTCCTTATATTTGGAAAGCTAAACACTTTAACGCTTTGTTTGTTAGTTTTTAAATTCAGAAGTAGAAGATACTGAAACCAGCACCTTTGTTCTTCCAGACCCAGTGTTAACTTTGAGTGCTTAGCTCCAGGACCTGGGTTTGGGTGAATGGATCTGTCAATCTGGGTATGAATCCCTTCATATTTAACCATGTTCATGCTATACTGCAGTTGTTCCCCCAAAATTCTGACAGCTTCCTCTTCTTTTACATATATATGGGAAGCCGTTCTCTCTAAGCTGGGACTAGCTGTACATGTTGCATTTGTTCACTGCAACAACTTTGTTTTAGTTCCATTTTGAATAATTTGCTAAACATTCACATTCTATCCTGAATATGTAATTTGTGAATGTGAATTTTTTGTTCAAAAAAATTAACATGCAGGAAGAGGCGAAACTGATGATTTAGCCATGCTTACCTCAAAGGAGATGACAAGTCTTTGCTACCCTAACTGTAGGACCATTTGTCTTCTGTAGGTTGAATGGGGAAGTGTTCTTCACCTGAAGGGGAGTGTATGGATTTATTGAAAATACAACTTTCTTTATTCTTTTTCAGATTAAATCTTAAAATACATAAAAAGTAGGCATTATTCTTGTCATCTGGGTTAATGTCAAATATCAAATACCATAGCAGTATGATGTACTTATCAACAAGGTTCTTTATGTTAAATGTGGTAGCTTCCACAATGACCATATCACAAGTTCCTTATTCACAAGACCATATTCACAAGAATTGTGATATGATGCACAGGAGGTGCATAAATAGCAGCTTTTCATTCATTCTCCACAGGTTTCAAAATAGTATAAATTGGTTGCATCATAGAAAGGTAGAATAATGGAGTCAGGTGTGGCTTATAAGCCCATCAAGCCCCACTCTCTTTTCAACACAGAAGTCTAAGTTAAAGTATATCTGACAGATGGCTGCCTGATTTTCTCCTGAATGTTTCAATTGTTAGAGACCATTTCTTGGAGTAATTGGTTCTATTGTCATACTGCTCTGTTCCTGTGGATATCACAGCACAATGGCCAAAAACTTATTGGATTTTTACACTGGCAGAACTGAAATGGCATAACCTACAATGACAAAGTACCACTAATTAATGACTCTATGCTTAGACTCCTGGTTGTACGCCAAGCCACTCAAATGATGTACAACAAGGAACTAGTTATTTGATTTTTCTTCCCACGAGCCTAAGTATGCAACAGGATTTTGGACATTGCATTGCATGCAGAGTCGAAAACAGGGTTTGAAACATTAGGCTGTATCTTTTCTTGAAGTGTAGAGGCATATTTAAGGACTCTGTTAGTTGTCCTCCGAAGACTACAGGCATCTGTGTTTACCTTGCATCCTTATGGCGGGATGCTGAAACGTATGCTACACCATCTTTCATATCCCAAGGCTTGTAGCCAAGTCATTTCTACTCTAGAGGAAATTGGTTGTGAAATGATTGCCATCATAATTAAGCACAGTTTTGATTACAGAGCTTTTACCCTTGTACAAAGCCTGCTGTATTTCAATATTCCTCCTGTTTTGGCTCCATCTCGCCATAATTTATCAACACAAGTATTTATTCATAGGGACCAAATAAATGCTTCCCTTAACATTTAAAATGAAGCCCATCATTTCTTCTTGCTTATTTGAATAGATCAGATTATACTGCAACTGCAATCACAAATGCCAATACATGCATTTTAAAATGCAGATTGACATAATGTCTGGGTGTGATGATGAGTCGTTCACAAGGGCATGTGGCCACAACTTGCTTTGATTTGATACAAATTATTTCTCTTACAAATTGTAACCTGTTCACATCAAACCATTTTCAAGCTCATCCAATTCAATTTGTATTTGAATATTTTAAGTATCTGTACATATTGTATTTTTACATATAGTGAAAAAACATAAACATGGGCAAAATAAAAGGCTGTAATGGAAACTGGCTGGATAGCTCAGTGAGTTAGGCATATAGCTGCAGAGCCATAGAGTTCAATTCCCTACTGTGCATCCCAAAAGAGTCACATTGTGTAGCAACAGAAAAGTTGTACAGTCCCAAGGCACCCCAAGAAGAATGGAATGGTAAATGACTTCTGAATAGAGATGGGGGTACTCATATTCATATATGAGTATGTGTAGGGCAGATAACAGGTGCAGAAAACGAGGGTCCGGGCCCCCGGGGCCAGACCGACAACTCACATGTCTGCCACTGCCCCGGGCTAGGTGATCCCTTCCTATCACTCCGAAACTTGCCATGGATTAGCCACTCCTGACAGAAGGCAGGATGATGAGCCTCTCTGCCAGGTCAAAGGGTGACTAATCCATCGCGAACTCCGAAGTGATATTTATTTATTTATTCCATTTATACCCAGCCTATCTGGTCATTGTGACCACTCTAGGTGGCTTACAACACAAATGCATGAACAAATTATATATATATAGGCCTGCCGAAACATCCATGTTTTCAGTGGGTTTTTAAAAATACCCAGCGAGGGAGCCACACGAATCTCTGGAGGCAGATTGTTCCAGAAGCAAGGAACCACCATGGAGAAGGCCCGTTTTTTTGTTTTTTCCTTCCGGGTCTCCCTTGGCGTCAGGCTCCTCAGCCTCACCTCCTGACTCACACAAGTGACATGGTAGAACTAGGTGGGAGAGGCGTTCCACCAAGTATTGAGGCCCTAAACCGTTTAGGGCTTAATACGTAAGCATCAGAACTTTGAAGTCAACGCGGAACCGTATGGGCAGCCAATGCAACACGGCCAAAATAGGAGAGATGTGATGATATTTTCTCGCTCCGCTAAGGAGCCTGGCCGCCGCATTCTGTACCACCTGGAGTTCCCTACGTGGGGCTACTTCAAAGGTAGCCCCATGTAGAGCGCATTACAGTCATCTAATCTTAAGATTACGAGCACATGAACCAAGGTAGTGAGTGCCCCCACATTGAGATAGGGCCGCAGCTCGGCTATCTGCCACAGATGGAAAAAGGCGGTGCAGACCACCAACACCACCTGAGTCTCCATGATGAGCATTGGGTCCAGATGGATCCCCAGACTGTGGACCCTACTCTTTGCGGCAAGGGTCACCCCTCCCATACGAGAGGGAGTCACCCAAGTCACCGATAGTGGGGGCACCCACCCTCAGTGGAGCCTTCAGCAGCGGTGGACAGATGAGTGGTCGGTCTGGCCCCAGGGGGACGGACCCTCATTATCTGCACCTGTGGGGGGGATATTCGTATTTGCATACGAATCCCCCCATCTGTACTTCTGAGGATTTTCTATCTGTTAAACTCTTTAAAGTGTTGCTGAAAGTCAGAATTGACTTGATGGCTAATTATTGTTATTGAAGGGGAGGTGAAATTCAACTATTGCTTGACCTCCAGTGTGCAGGCAAAGCTCCACCAGCCTCCTTCTTTTTCTCCCCACCCCAACAGGATCTGTGCAATGTACTTCTTGTCCAGCTCTCACCTTCCATGAGTCCTTCCTCATGGAAGTCTTCTACAGTATTTTGTAGAAGAATCACAGGGTTTTGTTTTTGTTCCCCTTAAGAATAGGTTTCAAAAGAGAGAGATTCAGAAATATTTCCAAAAAGAGAGATTCAGAGATATTACCAAGGAATTTTTCATCCATGTTGACATGTAGAATATTAAAAAGAGTTGTTCTTTGTGGCTTCAGGATTAGAAAAAAATGATGGAACTCACAGAGAAGACACATTTGACTAAATATTAGGAGAAATATCTTAACAGCAAGAACTGCTCAACAGAGGAACAGATGGGTTTCAGAGTTACTGTGTTCTCCCTCACTGCAGACATATTGAACAAAGGCTGGGCAGAAATCTGGCTATGTGTTTCGCAATCTGCTTCAAAAAGTGGGTCAGATTAAATAATCTCAGGGTTCCTTCTAATATATGGATCATAGCCACAAAAATGAGTTCTAGATGTTTCTTTATTGAACAGTCATGTAGCAGTATGGAATTGTTATTTTATTAGAAATCTTTTGACGTATAAGAGCCAATTGAAAACATTCACAAAAAATGTGAAGAAACAAGCAACTTTAAAAATTAAAAAAAATCAAGCAGAAATGTGAACACTATGAACTATTACAACAAGACAGTGGAATACGGGTGTCTTTCTCCTGAAGAAAGCAAACAACAAGTCACGCACACCACATCACACAATAATTCTTCAATTTATTTTGAACAGCATTCTGATCCTCAGCTTCCACTTCACATGGCAGCTTGTTCTTTCAAGCAGAAACTTTTTCAGCAGCATTTTTAAAAACCCTCTCTTTCTAAACTAACTAAACTTAGTCTAGCCTTTTTAGAACACAACAGAATTTAAGTGATGCTCACTGAATTATAATTTGTTCCATCACCCAAGGGCAGCAGTGCTTAAGAAGGTTTAAAAATTCAATTGAAAAACCTCTGATGAAGTGGGCTGCAGTCCACAGACATGGTAGCATATTTTAGGTGCCACGAGATTCCTTTGGTCAGAGACCTTGCTCAGTTTTGGTGAAGCAAAAAAAAAATGCACTAGCATACTGTTGGAATCTTTGCTACTTCACATGCTGCCTTTAGCAGAATTGGCTGGGATGGACCTTTGGGGTGACTGTCAATCTATCCAGCACTAACACATTATTCTTTCCCTGCCTCTGAGTTCAAAGACAGTCCTGCCTCTCTGCTCTGTCTCTTTCCCTTTCCATTTTCTGTTGAAAATAGTGAGTCTTTTGAGGTCTGTTACTGAAAGCAGTCATGTTTGTCAATTTGCTGTTTGATCAATTCAATTGTAAGGAAACCTCTTATTCTTTCAACTACAAGCCCTCAGAGTGAGTTACTGAGACTATAAGTGCCAGTTGATGAGAAAAAGGGGTGGACTAATCTGGAAAATTTAAAGATATTCTGCTCTGTGAATAGTTACTGAGACTATAAGTGCCAGTTGATGAGAAAAAGGGGTGAACTAATCTGGAGAATTTAAAGATATTCTGGTCTGTGAATGCCTGCACTTCTACTGTGCAGTTTGAGGAACTGAACCAAAAATGTAAAACTCTGCAACACATATTGGGCACAGGTAGAAAGAATGAGGCATCACACTGCATTTGATGGCAACAGATCAAGAGACCGAGTGGGTGAACCTGAACTTGAATACCTGATGGGTACATGACCAGCAGACAAACTAGCTCCTTTGTCCATCCTGGCCATTGTGAAACCAACAGGGGCTGCATGGAACTGCTTCCACAAAGAGGTCAAGTGGCAAAAAGAATGCAGAACTGTTCGCAAAAGGCCTGACCATGCAGGTGCTGTGTCCACATGAAGGTTGTGGCTGTGAAGTTTTGATAATCTGAATAAACCCTAGAAATCTAAAGACATTATACAGTGTGCAGGTAATTGGCAGGGACGCCAAGTGTCTTCTACTCTAGCCACTTGGGAATGCAGGAAATCCACAGTGAGAAAGTCCATAGGAAATGCTCATTCAACCCCTCTTTGAAAACCCCCAATGGAAGAGAGCCCACCACCTTTTGAGCCAGTCTTGTTCAGTCGTCAACTCTTATCCTCAGGAAGTTCTTCTAATCTGAACCCTTTGGTTCAGGTCCTACCACATGGAGCGACAAAAAGTGAGCTTCTTCTGCCTTATACATGACATCTGTTCAAATATCTGAAGACAGCTGTCAGATCCTCTCTCAATCTTCTTTTCTCGAGGCCGAATTGTACCCAACATATTGAACTGCAACATATTGAACTGCAACCATGCGTAAAAAGACAAGGCCATATCTATACAAACTTCTAATTTGGTGAAATTCTGGAGGAAGGTGATTCCAGAAATGACAAAATAAGCCATGGGACATGTTTGTCTAGATGTCCTCACCATCCATACTTATACAGGAAAAAGCTTTATTAAGAAATGGTATTCATTTTTTTCTCCCTCTAAAATTTCTCTCCTCTAAAAACATTCATTTCTTTCCATTTGAATTGTGACAGTGAAGGCTCAAAAGATGGAATTTTCCCTGACACTTACAAGGCATAATTTTGTAGCTTAACCTTTGATAGTTTCCCGTTGCCTCTCTCTGCTTGAAAGCATTCCTAGCTGTACTCATCACGACCTATTTCATGCTTCTCCACAATGAGAGAGATTTGCCTCAGCAGTGTTGCCAAGCTATAATAAAACATGTTTATAACAAATTTTATTATTTGCATGCTCTTATTAAAAGGAGCATATCAACTGCCAAGAACATAGTGTTCTTTCAAAACTCCACTTTCGGAGCACCAACATTTGAAGACAGCATGAGAAAGTATGTAATTTACAAAATGACTGTAATTGCAGTCCCTGGCAGGTAACTTTGTGAGCAGGGATTAAGGTAAAGCACTGCAAAAGGAAAATGTGCTGCTTATACACTGCCCCATAGCACTTAAAGCATTCTCTGTGTGGTTTGGAGTTCAATGATGTAGGCTACACATTGCTCCCCCTCCAGGTACTCAATTTACTGACCTCAAAAATAGGGAAGGCTAAATCAACCTCAAGCCGGATACCTGGGATTAAATCTGAATGTGAGAAGAGTTTTGCCTGAAGTAATGCAGTCTGACCACTGCATCACAAGGTACAGAGTGAGGAATCAAGTTATAAAGCATGAGAGATGTCTCACTCTGTACTTTCGTCTCTGGTGCACAAAGGTACTTTTTGCAAGTACATCTGTCTTGTATTGCACTTGTGATGTTCTCATCTCTGAAACTGATTGGCTGAGCTGGTGTGAAGAGCCTTTGCCTGTGAATCCAAATGACATATGTTTAAAATAAGAAGAAAAAGTAAAATTAAACCACAGCATAGAATCCATCAATTCTTAGGAGCAGCTGCCATCAGCAGTCATTGAAATGCAACAGAAAACAAAGGGCAACAACACAATCTGTTGTGTATGGGCATGTAGACCATCTCCACTTAACACCCACAGAGCACTGAACAGCACCCATAGTTCATCTCTGCAGAGAGAATTCTAAATGCAGGGGCCTGAGGGAGCCTTTCTTTGGTCATATTAAAGCCTGACTTCAAAGGATGAGGGGATTCGACAAAGAGTATCTACTAACAAACTAGTCACGCTCAAAGATAAACAATTTTCTAGACAGTAACCAGTCCCTGAGGAGTTGGAAACAAATAAATGTAGAAATTAGCACCACCAGTGAAAAACACACTTTACTGCTGGTCCAAATAAGTAACTTAGCAGCTTCTAAGTAATACTAATAGAAGTATAGACTGTTGTGCTACTGTCAATAGTTCCCAAGACACCCTTAGAGATGTTTGGGGGGGAAAATGCTGTTTCTGCTACAAATTCTCATGGTCTACCCCTCCCAGTCTACCGGACAGATAGGAGGTTTGTAACCACCAGATTTCCTATTTCCTGAATGCCTTAGTGCAATTCTAGGTTCAGAAAACAGGTCAACATGAAAATACACATTGGCGGGAACAGCCAAGAGATTATGTAAAACAAAGCTGGGGACTAATATATCTCTGGGCCCAGAAGAAGACTGAAGTTTAGGGTGAAATTTAGGATACATGTAGAAACTTATTAGTATATGCTGTAAACAGATATAGGGAGAATAGAGGACTAATGAGGCTGGAATCTTTGACTCCAAGGAGGGGGCACTTCAGATAGAGGGGTTAATTTCGGTTTGCTTTTTTTTCTCTTTGCTATATGATTTTCTTTTTTTCTCTCTCTTTTCTTTTCGTCTCTTTGTTTTGGTTTTCTTTTTCTTTTTTTGGTATCTTGTGGTCTTTTGTATGTTAAAAAACTCAATAAAATTTATTATTGAAAAAAAAACACGAAAATACACATTTTGAAAGAAAATGCAGTTAAAAGAATTGCTTTGAATTCTCATGGTTTTTGTTTTTTAAAAAATTATAACTTAACACAGAAAAGAGTTGTGTGTGTGTTTAGTCGTTTAGTCGTGTCCGACTCTTCGTGACCCCATGGACCAGAGCACGCCAGGCCCTCCTGTCTTCTACTGCCTCCCGGAGTTGTGTCAGGTTCATGTTGGTTGCTTCGCAGACACTGTCCAGCCATCTCATCCTTGGTCGTCCCCTTCTCCTCTTGCCATCACACCTTCCTAACATCAAGGTTTTTTCCAAGGACTCTTTTCTTCTCATGAGATGGCCAAAGTACTGGAGCCTCAGCTTCAGGATCTGTCCTTCAAGTGAGCATTCAGGGTTGATTTCCTTTAGAACTGATAGGTTTGTTCTCCTTGCAGTCCAGGGGATTCTCAAGAGCCTCCTCCAGCACCACAATTCAAAGGCATCAATTCTTCGGCGGTCTGCTTTCTTTATGGTCCAGCTCTCACTTCCATACATCACGACAGGAAAAACCATAGCTTTGACTATTCGGACTTTTGTTGGCAAGGTGATGTCTCTGCTTTTCAAGATGCTGTCGAGATTTGTCATCGCTTTCCTCCCAAGAAGAAGGCGCCTTTTAATTTCAGGGCTGCTGTCTCCATCTGAAGTAATCATGGAGCCCAGGAAGATAAAATTTGACACTGCCTCCATATCTTCCCCTTCTATTTCCCAGGAGGTGATGGGACCAGTGGCCATGATCTTAGTTTTTTTGATGTTGAGTTTCAGACCGTTTTTTGCACTCTCCTCTTTCACTCTCATTACAAGGTTATTTAATTCCTCCTCACTTTCTGCCATCAGAGTGGTATCATCTGCATATCGGAGGTTGTTGATATTTCTTCCGGCAATCTTAATTCCGGCTTGGGTTTCTTCCAGTCCAGCCTTCCGCATGATGTATTCTGCTTATAAGTTAAATAAACTGGGGGACAATATACAGCCTTGCCATACTCCTTTCCCAATTTTGAACCACTCAGTTGTTCCATGACCAGTTCTAACTGTTGCTTCCTGTCCCACATATAGGTTTCTCAGGAGACAGATAAAGTGGTCAGGCATTCCCATTTCTTTAAGAACTTGCCATAGTTTGCTGTGGTCCACACAGTCAAAGGCTTTCGCATAGTCGATGAAGCAGAAGTAGATATTTTTCTGGAACTCTCTGGCTTTCTCCATAATCCAGCGCAAGTTAGCAATTTGGTCTCGAGTTCCTCTGCCTCTTCGGAATCCAGCTTGTACTTCTGGGAGTTCTCGGTCCACATACTGCTGAAGCCTACTGCTGAAGAGTTACCAGACACATATGGGTGAACACATTTCAACATAGCATGGATAGGAAATATACACTCATGGGTAGTGAGAATGTTCAGTTATTGAGGGAACAATTTTGATATTATTATTTTTTGCACCCAATACTTTGAAAGTTGCTGTTTGTAAGCTTTTAAAAATACAAAGTACAGGATATAAATGAATTGATAAAATAAAGAACCCCTCAGCAACCACTAATTTTTTTTTAATGTGGTTGCTTTTTTATATTTGCTAGACATCATCCCCTTGAGACAAAATGGTTTACACCAAGCTCTTCAAAGAAATTTAAAACTGAGCCATCTTTAAGAAGATGACATTACAGGGCAAACTTCAGAAGAAGGCTGCAGTTATCTGCAGTAGAAGGCTGCACATATGTCAGTGTTGTCAATATATAGATACACATTTTCATCTCATGAAGCTTTTGCCACGTCTCCCACCATATGAAAAATCTGATCAGTTAGGATTAACTGCTGAATGGTGTTCAAAGCCAAAGGCAACAATATCACTCACCACAACACACAAACTGGTCTGGAGAGTGTGTGATATCAGACTATAGAAGAGATTTGTGAGTGACTCTCCCATAAGTTCATATATAGTGCAGCCTTTTGTAAATCTAACTTCCACTGTGTTTTCGAGTAAAGTATGATTAAGATATTACCCCAGTGTTAACACTCCAGCACTAGAGAAAGCAGCTTCTGTACATGTTTTCCATTTTAACCTCCTTATGAATCAGCCCCTCGTCCTTTCAGCCAAGCACTAGGGCTTCTTCTGTGTGCTGTGACTTGCAACACAACTCTACATATGTCTGCTGATCACAGCTCTATTATTTTTACTCTAGTGGTGTGTGTTTTTTTTAAATCTGGGAGCCAACTTGGGGCCACTTGGGTAGGACAAAAGCCAGGAAAAATGTTTAAAAGATAAATAAAATAGATGGTTCTCCTTCCTCTCAGTTTCTTTTTGCCACCCAATTTATTTACCTGTTGTTTCGGGAATTAGCACACTATAGTCAGCTGTATCTAAAGGAAGGCTGTTACCCAAGCCTGCTTTGTTCACACTGCCTGGTTGCCACCGATTTGAACAAAATAACTGGCATTATAATAATATACCTGTCAGGATCTGATGGATACAATTGCCTAATTATAACTTTGTCTGTGGGCGTGGAGGTGCATAATCGATTTAACAGCTTTTGTAATGCGAAGGAATTGTTTAGTGAGTGTACTGAAAAGTAAAATGAAATTGTTTTATTACCTACAGATGGCAATTTCCCTTTTAGTTTTTAATTATTTGATTATGTTATAGTCATTCTACAGTCATTCTATGGTGTGTTGGCCACTACCCAGCAGCCTCTACATATCTTTAGTTCCTGGTGTTTTAGAACTGCAGATCTGGCAACAATCAGCACCACAGTAACGGCCTGATCACATCGGCAAAAGTACCCCAATTATATCCCAATTAGATCGTTACATAAATTTCTGGTCATACAGCCGAATCATGATCAAATCATTTTCCCGATCAGTGGTGTATCTGTGCTTTATTTTCCTCTCACCAGGCAGATTGTGTTATTTTGTTCCCATGATGAATCGGATCATTCTTTACCGGTACCACATGTGTGAATGTCCCTATCAGTTTTTTTCCAATGAAAAGTCCTCGGAGAAGGCTGCTGCGATGATTGCCATGCAGATGCCCTGCAAGGGAAGGGAAAACCCCAGAACCTGACTCCTTTTTTTAAATCAGTTAACCATTTCTCACCCAAACACAAAGCAATGGTCAGGGTTGTTTTTCAACCAATGTAAATGCTATGACAGCATATAAGGATGGAGAAAGCAACCTGCTGACTTAAGTAGGAGGAAATGTCATGAAGAGCCTAAGAGGAAAAACAGATTGCATTTAAATAATACCATGCTATTAGTGATTTTTGATTTATCTTGATATTAATTGGTTTTGATATTCCACACTTATATTCTGCAAAGAACGGGGTCAGGAAAAAATACCTCAAAATCATAACCAAATACTTATTGAGAGAGAGAGAGAGAGAGAGAGAGAACATTTTCAGGCCTAATGTGACCTGTTATAGGTGCCTCACCCCACCTTAGGCTACAGCTTTAGATAAGATTATAAATATTCAAACGCAGAAGTCAGATATTTGTAAAGAGCTTCATTGTGAATCAGATGTGACAAAAGCAGATGTTTGATCTAAATACTTGGGTCTCTGAAGAACATTTAAAAACAACGGAAAGAACATAGTTACCTCTACCAGCAAACCTAAAATGCCTTTGAGTATATACTGGGGTACCCATGTCATTGTGGGAAATGTATGAAGCAGGGTTTTTATCAATGGAAAAATAAGCAATGCATGCTTTTTCAGGGTGCCATTTGTTTGGCTCAGATATCCTGTCACCGAAAGCAACATCATCCCCTTATGTCCCCACAGACATAACCATAACGAGGCAAGTGCACATGCATGGCAGAAGCTTATGACTTTTGAACCAGATATTACTGACTTTTTCTCTAGGGAACTAAAATGGCATTTAGCCGTTCACTGTTCTCCAGCTCAGTGTTTAGAATATTGTACATGCTGTGTTCAGATAGTCTTTCATTTTTTAAAAAAAAAAAACAACCACCTAATTTAACTAGAATAAATGCACCTTTCCAAACTTCCTTTGCCACTGCCTGGATGGAATTAGCATACTATATTTGTTTAGAGCTGTTGCAGCTGATGACTTCCGAAAGGCTTGCTGTGTTGCCACAAACTGAATCTTCACAGCGGTGGCAGCTTCAAGAACTTTCCGCCCCGCAGCTACTGCTACAGCTACAGTCGGATACTGTACAAGTAATGTCACATGACAAGGGGAGATTATTAAGCCCTGACGAGAGCAACTGCAGGAAAACATTTAAAGAAAATTGAGCTTTGGAGATTGGTCAAGAAAAACTGGTCAGAAGAGAGCAAGTTTATCTCTTAACATACACTGATGTAATAACTGGGCATAGTGGAACAAGCATGTTTCTGTCAACCACGCCTGCAGCCAATCTTAACACTTCATAACACTTCACAACAACATGTATCTGTTTTGGGTCATCTTGTGGAAAAAAGCAGGATATAAATAATTCAAATAGATACACATGTATACACAGAGAGAGAAATAGAGACAGAGATAAAGATAGAATCTGATATACCAAATCCAAAATATTGGATTGACTGTTACTATTATACCCTGTAACCTTTCGACCAAGGGCCACTAGCTGAGGAGATAGAATTCACTTGGAACCCAGCTGAAACCCAAAGTGGCTGATGCACTCAGTGGAAAGACTTGAGCTACATTAGAACAGAACTTGATGATCCATAGGATCCCTTCCAGCACTGCAATTCTAAAATGATTGTAATGATTATGTTACTATTATTCCCATCTTTCACTGGTTATTTTCTAAGCAAGCTATTCAAAACCTGAAATCAAGATTTCTAATAGCTTTAGGAGTCTACATAAATCTCTCCATTCGTTGCATTAATGTACAAAATTTTAATGTCAAGAAGTATACTTCTTTAGAGCTAATCTGTAACAAGCCTTTATGTTGGTGGTGGCTGGGACTGAAGGCTGCAATGGATGGAGACACCAGAGATTCCTTTTTGCCTCTGGTTGTGATTTCTCCCTTTTTCTCCTCACACAACAGGAGGTGCGCTACAAGCGGCTGAACTGGTCATTGGTCGAGTGCTTGGAAACAGGCCTGAGGGTGGCATGAGATCAGACCAAGGGCACACATGGCCAAAGAGATGGATGCTGCCCACCCTGATTTTTTGCATCAGATTGAATGCTGTGGTGGTGCTGGGGGTTAAACCGCAGAAGCCTCTGTGCTGCAAGGTCAGAAGACCAGCAGTCGTAAGATCGAATCCACGCGATGGAGTGAGCCCCTGTCACTTGTCCCAGCTCCCGCTAACCTAGCGGTTTGAAAGCATGCAAAATGCAAGTAGATAAATAGGTACTACCATGGAGGGAAGGTAACAGCATTCCGTGCCTAGTCGCGCTGGCCACGTGACCACAGAAGATTGTCTTTGGATAAAAGCTAGCTCTATGGGTTGGAAATGGAGATGAGCACCAGCCCCTAGAGTTGGACATGACTGGACAAATTGTCAAGGGGAACTTTTACCTTTGCCTAACATCCTAGATTATTGAAGCAAAGAACAAACCTTCACATTTTAAAGTATTTGTAGTTTTTTTTTTTAAAAAATGGATATATATTCCTAAAAAATACATCAGGAATAAAATGTGAAACCTAACCTTCCTTTGAAAAGTTAAGCTTTGGCAGGACATTTTTCAAGGAGAGAGGAGGTTTTTTGTGATACAAGTAACTCCCAAGATGAGCCTGCACTTCAACAATGGTACAAACCAGAACCAGGCCAATATATGCCAGCCTCCATAGTATGGATGTGATTATTCAACCTAGAAGGCTTCCAGTTTTGTGATTAAAGTGGAGCCTAAATAATGGATAACTAATGGGACCTTGTGAAGCGTTCACAAATGTATATGACGCATGTACATACAACCAGCTTACACACAGAGAGAGCTACTCCACATATGGGTGAGCCTGATCGGGCTTTCCATTCCATTAGAAGGCCATCAATCACCCTCTCACCTATGCCAAGCATCAGCCATTTTCCTTATCACTGACATTCCATTAGAGATATTTTCCTGGCAACATTTTCCCATCCACTCTACATGACCCAGCCAGTGATCTGGGATTTTACTCCGCTGCCCATAGGATTGTGTTTCTTAAAGTCATGTCTACTCCTGCCTTCAGTGATATATCATAAAAAGTTTCAAGCATCAGCATTGGTGTGTGTTTTGTTAAATGAAAACTCAATCTAGCAAACATGTTAACAAAATGAATTTAAAACAACAGTGATAAACTAAAATTGCAGCAGTCAGCTAAAAAAATATAAAATATCAGCAATAAGACTTAACAAAACAAAACAAAAAAAAAAACAAAACAAGAATTGAATTAGTTCAGTTCCACTACACCACAAAATGCTCAGATAAGCAGAATAATTTATCTCTGGCTTCTATAACTTGAGAAAGTAAGAGCCAATCTAATGGGTATGAGAAGCAGTTAAAAATAAGAGGCAGGCCAATTGATCTTGATAAGTCACTCACCTTACCTCTGAAGCTAAAGAAGAGACATGATTTTGGTGATCATCTTACTAGACCACATAACCTTTCTCCAGATAACAAGCTTAGAAACAATTAAGGACACTGCTAATCAGAAACAGAGTCCGCTTTCCTATGGGGGTTGTGGGGGAGAGAATTACCTTTAAGCTGTGGAGCACAATGAGCAGCAAAGCGTTTCCCATCAGGGGGACACCCCAGTGCCACTTTGAACAGCATCATTTGCCAGCTTCAACAAATGCTCCCAGCAACAGAAGAGCCAGCACATCTCCCTGGAGCAGCCAGTCAACCAAGGCTAGGTATGTGTTAGGTCAATATGGGGCTTTATGGCAATCTTCACAGAGTTCGGCCCCTGTTCTGGAAAACTACATTGCTTATTTGCTCTCAGGAGAAAATGCCACCACCAGGAAGCAGTCAAGCTGGCTCACTGGGCAGCCCTGTGAGCTGCTTTTCTGTTACAACAGAGACAACAGAAGAAAAGCATGCTGGCCTCTTCTTCAGAAAATGCACAGAAGACTCCTCTCCGTGGAATTGCTTGGCAGTCTGAATTTACTGCTAGATAGATTGCCCTCATTCACATTTGGCTCTGTAATGGGCTGGCCACATGTTGCCTCAGAGAGGACAGTGCTCCATTTAAAAGTCTTGAAGACAAAAACTCCTTTTGAAGGGATCCTTCATTTGGGGAGCTGTTCAGTTCAAACCTGTTTCAGAGTTAAAGGAGATCAGGGTCCCGAACGGTCCAGCCACAGCTAGCAGCCCCTGGGCAGCAAACTCGGCAGCTTTACATGGGCCACCGGCTCATGATGTCCCTCACACTGCTGAGATGTCTTGTGAGGCCATTTATTTTTAAAAATTCAAACTTTTGATTTATACCTACAAATTAGCCTATGCTGTTCTGTACAAATCAGTACATTATTTTGTCTACAAATTAGCCTATGCTGTTTTGTACAAATCAGTACATTATTTTGTCTGCTCTTTTGGTAAGTAGATGTCCTCTTTTTGTGCAATGTGGAAGTGACCACCTTACCTTGTAGCTACGTGTTTAATTAGAAGATCTTCAGCAATTAGCAGATGGTCATGCATACTTCCCTGCCATAAAAAAAAACTTCATCTGATGGTCCCTGTAGAGCCTGTTGGTGTTAAAAGCAAGAAACAGATGGAGCAGAGAACGTTGGCAAATGCAGTCCTTAATCAGTGTCTAAGGTGGTTCTGTTCCCTCAGCCATCACTGTTAGCTTCATATCCAGCAGGCCAAGGATGTGTCCTTGTTCGGGAGTCTACTGAAGGGAAGACTGGATGATATCCTCCTTGTAATACAAAATATACACCTTACAGGCCATCCAATTTTCATGCCTGAAAGCAGCTGTGAATTATTTCTGGCTATTTAATTAAAAACACAACAGTAGTTCATTCCACAGTGCCAGGAAAAGACCATTGCATGGCCTTTCTCTCATCATTCCCTCTCTTTTTCACACACATCCGTCTTTGTTAAAATGAGGTTCAAGCTGAGTTGAAGTTTTGCCTGAATGACCCTAAACTTCGAACTACAAGAGAAGCAACAATAGCATCACCAAACACCGGCCTGAGTATGTAAACAAGGATATAACATAGTATAGCAAAAAGAGGATCCTAATTGAGTCTACAGAGTTTTGTTGGATAAAACTGAATCTAAAATTGGCTCAAACCCTGAATCTTATACAGAATTACACAAAAGGGTGATTTGAAGCTTCACTGCAACACTTTCTAGTGTGAATGACAACTTCCATCTTATTTTTTCCCCTCACAGCAGCTCTAGCAGTGACATCACAGTGACTCCTATTTTACGCATGAGGAACCATGCCTGAGAGCGCATAACCTGCCGAAGGCTATTCTTTCTCATCAAATCCAAGGTTGATCAGGAATTTAAATCTATGGCAACCTTCAGTATTCCAACTACCAGGTGCCCTGTCGCTTTCAGGTGTCAGTGTTAGTTGCAAGTGTGGTGATACACGCATCCAATGACTGCCATTGTTCTGCTAAGCATATAATATCCTAAAATAAGACACATTTTTTGGTAGCATATGTCCAGGTCAAGTGCTGAAATTATTGTGTTGGTTTGAGACACACAAGGTTGTTGTGCAACAGCTGTTCTAACCAGATGTAGGTTACTGAAATCCTTCTTAAAGGGGGGAAGCCTAGGCATTTCTTAAATAAGCTAGATATGTGGCATATCTTGATTTCAGTAAGGCCTTTGACAAAGTTCCCCGTGATATTCTTGCAAGAAGCTAGTAAAATGTGGGCTAGACAGTGCTAATGTTTGGTGGATTTGAAATTGGTTGACTGACCAAACCCAAAGGGTGAGCACACCAATGGCTTCTCTTCATCCTGGAGAGAGGTAATTAGTGGGGTGCCTCAGGGTTCTGTTCTGGGCCCTGTGCTATTCAACATCTTTATCAATGACTTGGATGAAGGAATAGAGAGTACGCAGATTAAATTTGCAGATGATACCAAATTGGGAGGGATTGTTAATTCCCCAGAGGACAGGAATAAAATTTAAAATGACCGTGATAGATTAGAGTCCTGGGCCAAAACTAACAAAATGAATTTCAACATGGAGGAATGTAAGGTCCTACAGCTAGGCAGAAAAAAATGAACTGCACAGATATAGGATGGAAGACATGCGGCTAGACAACAGTACCTGTGAAAGGGATCTAGGAGTCTTGGTAGACCACAAGCTGAACATGAGTCAGCAGTATGATGTGTCTGCCAAGAAAGCCAATGCAATTCTTGACTGCATCAATAGGAGTATAGTGTCTAGATCAATGGAAGTGATAGTGCCACACTATTCTGCTTTGGTCAGACCTCACCTGGCGTATTCTGGGCACCTCAATTCAATACGGTTGTTGACAACCTGGAACGTGTCCAGAGGAGGGTGACCAAAATGGTCAAAGGTCTGGAAGCCATGTCCTAGGATAGGGAGCTGGGAATGTTTAGCATTACAAAAAGAAAGTTAACAGGGGACATAATAGCCATGTTTAAATATTTGAAAGGATGTCATGTCAAGGAAGGGACAGGTTTGTTTTCCAGGCTCCAGACAGTAGGACAAGGAGCAATGGTTTCAAACTACAGGAAAAGAGATTCCACCTGAATCCCAGGAAGAACTTCCTGACAGTCAGAGCTGGTCAGCAGTGGAATAGGCTGCCTTGGGGTGCAGCGGAGTCTCCTTCTTTGGAGGTTTTTAAGCAGAGACTGGATGGCCACCTGTCAGGAGTGCTTTGATGGAGTTCCTGCATGGCAGGAGGCTCGACTCGATGGTCCCTGTAATCTCTTCCAGCTCTGTGATTCTATGATTCCAGATAAGACTGCAATCCCATAGACACTTAGCAGTGAGTTCATTGTGGCTTTCTTCTCAGCTTAGAACTCCTGAGCTGCAAAGGACCTTATGGATCATCGAGTCCAGCCCCTGTCAAGGAGGCACAGTGGGGAATTGAACTCTCAACCTCTGGCACCACAGCCAGAAACCTAAGCCACTGAACTATCTAGCAATTCTGCTGTTGCATCCATCTCACCAGTTATTTGCATAAGCAAAAAAAATAGATATGGGTAAAGACACAGGAGGATTCTTCAAGTAACACAATAAAGCTCAGATGCTGGTCCTATGCATTTCATCTCCTCCATATGGAGGAGATTTAGGCCTGGAAGTGACCAAGACAAAGTGTGTGCCCATGAAGGGTAACGTACATACAAGCACAATTTGTGACATTGTACACTGCCATTCCTAATCACAGAGCATGTCTCTTAAATTTTAGTTCCAATTTCCAGTTTTTATTGCATGTCAGCCGATGTGAGGCAGCTTCAGTTCTAGTACTGAATGGCAGAGGTTTTATCACTGAATACACAGGAAATGCCTGTCAGTCTTAATATACCTAGACAATTAATCCATAACAGGACCAAAAAAAAGAGCCTATAAACAGGCGTTGCTTACTCTGAAATCAGCATTAATACATTAATTCTGATATTGGCAGGCCGTGGCTTCAGTAAACATTTGGTTTTCCAGATTAAATCCACAAAAATTAATGGTCTGTCACTAGGCATGCCTAGGTTCTAATGAAGCACTTTGTCAAGGATGAGTGAAGTCAGGTGTGAGAAGCTGCCTCAGCCTCATCCACGCTAAAAGCCTCCTTCCCCATCCCTTGTTTTGCCCCCTCCTCACACAATTCAAAATTCAATTAACTGTGAGTGAAAATTTAATTACTGCTGTGCACTAATTTTGCATCTGTGATCAAATAAAAGAGCATTTGTAGGTTTTATACTCTTTTGCTCTACAAGAAAGGGTGATAAGTGTTAGATAAGACCAGCCAGGAATTAGAATGCAGCTATAATTATTATTAGATATTGTGTGTGTAAGAAAGAGAGGGAGGGAGGGAGAAAGAGAGAGGGGGAAGGAGGGAGGGAGGGAGCATATGTGCAATGTTTCTTTCTTCTCAGCTTTTTATAAATTACATAAAAGGAGGAAGGAAAGACAGACCATGTGAGCCAGAAGCTGAATGCAACCTAAATAAATAGCTCAAGAATTCTTAATAATCTTTCCAAATCCTATTATGTCACTCACCCCAAAGACTCTGTGAGGTTAGTAAACTAGTAAAAGGAATGGGAACTGGACAGGCTACATGCTATTCTTTCTTGTTTAGGTTTTTTTTTAAATGAAGAGGTGTTGCCTTTTGCACCTATCAATAGACTCAATGTAATGAATGCTACAGATCCTTTAATATAAGACAAAGAAGCTCTATGAGAAAGATTGCTGTTTTGTCGGAGCATTTTCACAGGTGGCCAAAGAATCTTCTGCATGCCTATTTTCCTACCTCTTTCATATCTGAAGCCTAGAGTGTATAAACACACAGTGCTTTTTTCCCCTATCAGAGAACACTTCCCTCAGTTAATATTTCTCCCAGACTGAAGATGCAATTGAATGAACCTGCAGTTGGATACTCTGGACAGCCATTGAACCTGCAGCTGGACATCCATTGCATATAGCATAAAATATATCCAACAACATGCAGATATATGAAAAGAAGTGGTGCACCTACTGTTCTCTCTATCCATCTGGGTTCTTTTATTTTTAAATTAGAAAGTTCTGCCCTGAACTGGCATGAAATGGCCCTGCAACTGGCAAAGGGAGGTTGAGAGGATATATTTGACAGATCTTCCTTCCCTTCTTCTATGCTGTATCACCAGTGAAAACTAAAACATTCCCCATCACACAGCAGGAATGAATGACAAAGGGTTAGTGACAGAACCTTTAAAGGTGACTTCCTACATGAGTGTGACTTTTTGATGGAACAAACATAACATCTGAAGAGAGAATATATCACAACCTGGACATTCTTCTATTCCTTTGATATGACCAGGCATATTGATCAGTCAGTTTTATGGAAAGTTACCGTAAGCTGTTTTCTTGGCCCCTTTAACCTATGCCTGTGCAAATCTCAGGTTTGGAAGAATATTTAGCCTATTAGCCCTGTCTAATATCAAGATCTAGGACAGGATTTCAGGCTTCTTCTCAGGGCCTCCAACTCCTGTCCAAGCTGAACCCTGTGGCATCCATTTTCTTTGAAGCTTTATGGAGCCAGGCTTTTCCACTGAGCAAGCAGATACAAATACCAGGCACCGTTAGATTTTTTTCCCAGTCCTTTTCAACTCCACCCCGCTGGCTTCATAAGCTGCAAGGCTTTCTAAGGCCCACCTTCAGTACGCAGAGGCATTTCAACAGGATCATTGCTAGGGAGGAGGGATACCCCACCCTTCCCCAAATCTACCGCACCCTGCCAAAACCATTACCCTAGTGCAATGGCAAATGTCTTTGAAAAAGCTCAGTTGGTATTGGTTGACTGAAGTGCCAGAAGTCTTGTACATTTACAGCTGTGAGAAAGAAAGAAAGAAAGAAAGAAAGAAAGAAAGAAAGAAGGAAGGAAGGAAGGAAGGAAGGAAGGAAGGAAGGAAGGAAGGAAGGAAGGAAGGAAGGAAGGAAGGAAGGAAGGAAGGAAGGAAGGAAGGAAGGAAGGAAGGAAGGAAGGAAGGAAGGAAGGAAGGAAGGAAGGAAGGAAGGAAGGAAGGAAGGAAGAAAGAAAGAAAGAAAGAAAGAAAGAAAGAAAGAAAGAAAGAAAGAAAGAAAGAAAGAAAGAAAGAAAGAAAGAAAGGGAGAGAGAGAGAGAAAGATTATATTTATCCCTTTAATAAACAACCATAAAATTAAAAACTGAGGCTAGCTTTTAACGAGTACAAGTCTGCATTAGGCTGGCCATTACAGTGCTTTGGCTGGTGCAGACAAGACATAAAAATTCTACCAACAAAACATGGCCGGATTCTTTTGTTAAATGGAAGGGAATGTCCACAAGGGGAAAAAAGCTCACTATTTGGATTGTTTCTGGTGCCATTTGGTCTAGGACATCTACCCTTGTTTTGACTTCCATCAATCCATCCCATGCTTTTTAGAGCTGTCCTACTCTTTTCTGGCAAAGAACTAGGGCTACAGTGTTTGTTTGTTTTTTGACACAATCCAGAGTGCTCCTACTTGTCCATCATCTAGCCTTTGCAAATATTTAATTTGCACCAAAACAGAGCTGTGGGTGGTGCTATCTGAGGTGGCAACCCTGTGACATATTTGGTGACTTGTAGCATTGAAAGAGACAGTGAAGAACCTCTCCTTCCTCTATTTTCATCTGCTCTGAAATTTTAATATTTTGAAAAACACATTCTTCAGCATGGTCTTCTGTGAATGCACATAATAAAGGGTTAAGTCAGTGACTGCGCTGGTCTCCTCGGAATATTCTCGAGCTCTGCAAAAAGAAACATTGTTAGGACTACCTATACTGCGCATGCTCTGCCCGCCCAATCCTCTGTTCCATTTCTCCGCCGTGTGAAGTGGTTCTTCTCGGCTTGAGCTCTTGCCTTTTTCCCTTTTTTCCTGGTTATCCTATTGATTCCCTTTGAATATTATACTTTGGCGTGTTTATGGACATTCTCTTGCATTTCGGACTGTGTTGGCGTTGCGGTTCTCCGTACGGAGCTCCGTGAGTTTTTCCCGCCCTTTTTACTGGCTGCCCTAGTGATCTACAAGTCTATGCCTCCTCCACCCTCGGGACCCTTTAGTCGGTGTGTCGTTTGCTCCGCTAAGATCCCTTTCCAGGACGGGCACGACACGTGTCTTTTTTGTCTGGGGGAGTCCCATTCCCCCCCAAATTGTGAACATTGCCAGGCATTCACGAAAGCCGCTTTAAAGGCGAGGCATCAAAGAACAAAATTGCATCTGTGGAACGCTGCTTTGTCGGCCTCGGCGCCATCCTCTATGGAGCTCCCAGCTTCATCGTCTATTTCTCCCCCAGAGGGACCAGCAGCGCAGGCTTCATCGGCTGCACCCATGGACTTACTGGCAGGAAAACCTTCTAAAAGGTCCACGGTCCCTAAAAAAGCGTCCGCTCCCAAGGTGGCCGTTTCATCATCCAAACCTACAAAAAAGCAAAAGGTGAAAGGTTCAGGAAAGTCCAAAGACCCTACTTCACCTATGGTCTCTGGCTTCCATTCAGCTATATTGGAGGAGTCGTCGAGGGATAAAGATTCGGTGTCGGAAGGGGCCGTTTCACTCCCTCCCCATCAAGTTGAGCCAATTTTACCCCTTGGCGTTCCTTTACCGACGCCAAGTCAGCTTGTTCAGGCGACTGCAAGCTTGGGTTTAGCCACTTTGAGCCCTGTATCGATCGGGCAGGCTTCTCCGACTCAATCTCCTTCGCCTGTGCCTTCCTGTCATTCCTCGCCGCCGAGGAAGAAGTCGGGCAAGAAGAAACACTGTTCTCGGGACCGGCATCGGTCACCCTGCCGAGACAGTGAAGGGAGTCACCACTGTTCTCGCCGTCGACATAGGTCGACCTCCGACGAATCCTCCACGTCGGAGTCGCGGCATAGGCGCCGTAAACATCGCCATCGGCGACACTCTTCCACTTCATCAACTTCGACATCAACCGATCGCCCTCGGCAGCGTCATAAGATTAAGTACGTCTACCTATCGTCATCATCTTCATCCATGTCGACCCCAGTTAAGAGGCGTCGACGTCTATGTCACAAAGCCAATGGAAGTAAATCTCAGCCAGCCCCAGCGTTACCGCACCCGGTTGTGCCGATTCCCCCCCTGCTCCTCCTTCAACGTTGACTGCGCCTCCTCCACCTCAGCACGCACCGACCGAAGCTCTCAACGCCCAGCCTCCGGTCGAAAGAGGGGGCACGAATCTTCTTCTGATGAGGACGCCCCATTCTCCTCACATCCTTCTGACTCTGAACCTGACGTTCCACCGCAACCGGAACCACAAGAACTGCCAGTAGGGGAGACTGTTGGATCAGATACAGGTGATCCACATGATGCTTCCCCTTCAGAGGATTTTTCCTCTTATTCGCAAATGTTATCCAGACTGGCCAAAGCTCTAAAGCTCCGCGTTGACGAACCCGCTCCCCCAGAGGAGGACCTTATATTTGGGGACATTAAAAAAGAGCAATCTCCCCCGCCTAGTCTTTCCTTTCTACCAGCTCTCTTAAATATCATCAAGGAGTATTGGGAACATCCGACGTACTGAAAATATGTACAAGATCTACGGGGATGATGCCAAACTTTTACTCAAGCACCCTATCCCTAATTCCCTTATTGTAGAAACCAGCTGTGCTAAGCCATCAGGCAAAGCTCATGTCATTCCAGCCAACAAAGAAGGGAAAAAATTGGAGATAATTGGAAGGAGACTGTATTCTTTAATAGCTTTTATACTACGTGTCGCTAACTATCAAACGGCCCTCAGAGCATATCAGAAACAGCTATGGCTCAGGATACTGCCTGGTTTGAAGATGATACCAGAGGAGTCTCGGCAGGCCTTTTTGAACACCTACGAGGAAGCCCAAACTGTCTCTAAGCACCCAAAGATTGCCACTAGGCATTCGGTCGAGGCTGCAGCTAGGATCTTGGTTTCAGCTGTTACCTTGCGCAGGCATGCTTGGCTGCGTGCGGCCAATATTCTTGATGATGTAAAGACAAAAGAGGAGGATTTGCCCTTTGATGTCTCTGGACTTTTCAGTGAAAAGACTGATGGCCATCTTGAGGACTTGCATAAGGCTAAGAAGACTGCCAAGTCATATTATATCCAGCCGCAGCCTAGATTCAACAAATACCAGTGAAAAAGGTCTTTTTCCCAATATGGTCAACAGTCACAACAATATAAACAATTTAGGAATCGGCCTCCAGCGAGATCATCGCCAGCCTCCTCTGTGATATCCACTTACCGTTCCCAGCCGTCGTCGCACAGGTGCCAGTCTTATAAACCACCTGCAAAGAAACACAAGAATTATCTTTGACTCACCAACAATCAGGTCAATTCCCACTACAGGCACAAGACTTCGGCCATTTTTTCAAAGCTGGTCCGCCATCACAAAAGATTCCTGGGTTCTCAGCATTGTTTATTCAGGCCATTGTCTAGAGTTTACAGAATATCCTCCTCTAGGGCAGGTAGAATATACATCATCAGACCCTGCACTAGAGGAGGAGGTTCACTCCCTTCTACAAAAAGGAGCCATTCAAAGAGTGCCAAGAAGAGACATCGCAAACGGCTTCTATTCAAGATATTTTGCAGTCACCAAAAAAGATAGAGGGCTGATACCTATTCTAGACCTAAGAGAATTGAACACTTACCTTCATCCGCGCCGATTCAGGATGGTGACCTTAGATTCCGTCATTCACTTCCTGAAAAAGAAAGATTGGTTTGTCGTTATAGATCTAAAGGACGCTTATTTTCATATAACCATTCACCCGGATCACTGCAAATTTCTCAGGTTCATCTTTCAGGACACTCTCTATCAGTTCCTCACCCTACCGTTCGGGTTAGCGACAGCACCACGGACGTTTACAAAATGCATGGCACCCATGGTGGCCTACCTCAAACTCAACGGAGTGCACATTTTTCTGTACATCGACGACTGGCTAGTGGTCTCGCCGTCAAAGAACAGGGCCCTAAAGGACACAAGGTTCACCCTTCATGTCCTCAATACCTTAGGCCTCACAGTGAACTACAAGAAGTCTCATCTACAGCTGTCCAAGGTTGTACACTACATTGGTGCCAAGATAGATGCACACAAGGGCCGGATTTTCCTCCCGGACGACCGGATCGTGAAAATCCACAAAGCAATAAGAAAGTTTTGGCCAGGCCGAACGGTCTCAGCCAAACATGCACAACACCTTCTGGGGTTAATGTCATCAACAACACCTGCTTTAGCCCATGCCCGTCTGAAGCTCAGGTCCTTGCAGGTTTGGTTCCTCTCTCTATTCAATCCTCTATGAGACCATCACAAGAAGCGCCTCCTTGTAACATGGGAGCTAGCACTACAGCTTCAATGGTGGGAGTACACTCCACACCTGCAAGTCGGATGCCCGTTCCATCCATTATACCTCTCCGTCCAGGTCAACATGGACACCAGCCCCACGGGCTGGGGGGCACACTGCAGTGCTCATCGTGTGCATGCTCTTTGGTCACCTCACGAGCAGATGTTCCATATCAATCATCTGGAAATGTTAGCAATCATCAAGGCACTCAGGGCTTTCCTTCCTATGGTTCAGGGCCGTGGTGTGCAACTTGTTACCAACAACACCACGGCTCTTTACTACATAAACAAACAAGGAGGCACACACTCCCAGTCTTTACTTTATCTGACTGTGATTCTCTGGGAATGGTGCATCAAGAATCACATCTTTCTAGTAGCGGTCTACATTTCAACAGACGACAACATAGTGGCGGACGAACTCAGTCGTTGCAGTTACCAGATGCATGAGTGGGAGTTAGATGCATCGGTCTTTCACCAACTTTGTCTCCGATGGGGCAAACCTATCATGGATTTGTTCGCCAATCGCCTCAACGCCAAGTGCCCCCTTTATACATCCAGAGCAGGACGAGGGCAGGATTCTATGGGCGACGCCTTCATGATTCCATAGAAGGGGGGCCTGCTCTATCTTTTTCCTCCATTTCCTCTGATTCAAAGAGTTCTAGTACATCTTCGAATCCAGTTAGCAGAAGCAATCCTGATAACACCCTTTTGGCCTCGCCAGCCCTGGTTTCCAATGTTAGTGGACATGGCCATAGACTCTGTGAGACTCCCCAAGTTTCCGTCTCTCCTCACTCAGGACGAGGGCAAGATCTGTCACCCAGACCTGGGAACACTACGCCTTACTGCGTGGAGGATATCCCCGAGATTAAAGAAATACTAGATAAATCTCGGAAGTCTTCAACCTCCACTTTGTACTCTTAGAAATGGAAGAGTTTTCTTAAGTTCACAAACTCAAAGGGATTGACGTCCTCCCTGGCATCACTTTCTACTGTTTTGAGGTTCCTTCGGTACTTGTTTGACCTCGGTTTGTCTATTTCCACTTTAAAGGTTTACCTCGCTGCAGTTATAGCTTTTCAGCCTAGAGGATCGCCTTCCTCCCAGCTTTTTTCTCACCCCACAGTTAAGGCCTTCCTCAAGGGACTTGTTCACCTCAGGCCTCCTGTGAAACCGCTCGTGCCTCAGTGGTCACTCCACCTGGTACTTAACGCGCTGATGCATCCTCCTTTTGAACCTTTGGCCACATGCTCACTAAAGCTGCTGTCTTTGAAGGTCTCTTTCCTTGTTGCAATCACGTCTGCTCGCAGAGCCAGCGAGTTAGCTGATCTGAGAGTGGACCAACCTTTTCTGCAATATTTTCAGGATAAAGTTATTTTACACACAGATGTCTCCTTTCTCCCCAAGGTGGTGTCGGAATTTCATTTGAATCAGCCCTTGGTTCTTCCTACGTTATTCTCTCATCCTACTAATGACACTGAGCGCATGCTCCATACTCTTGACGTTAGGAGAGCACTTTCTTTCTACGTAGCCCGTACTAAGGAGTTTAGACGGTCTCCAAAACTGTTCCTCTGTTATTTTGGACCAAAGAAGGGTCTCCCTGTCTCTCCTTCTACAATATCACGCTGGTTGGTTTCTTCGATATCTCTAGCTTATGAATTGCAACATCAGCCTCCTCCTGAAGGTTTCCGTGCCCATTCCACCAGGGCAGTTGCTTCCTCAACAGCCCTCTTAAGAGGGGTAGATCTACCTGATATATGTAGGAATGCCACTTGGTCGCGAGTGTCCACCTTCATTTCCCATTACAGGCTGGACATCAGGGCCAAGAGAGAAACAAGATTTGGGAGAGAAGTCCTCACTTCCACCCTTCAGTGACGGCCCACCAACCGGTAAGCCAGCTTGCTAGTCACCCTTTATTGTGTGCATTCACAGAAGGCCACGCTGAAGAAAGACGGGTTACTTACCTGTAACCATGGTTCTTCAAGTGGTCATTCTGTGAATCCACACAAACCCGCCCAGCCTCCCCACTTTCCGTCACTGCATATCCATATCATTTCTATATCTGTGGCGGATAAATGGAACTGAGGATTGGGCGGGTGGAGCATCAGCAGTATAGGTAGTCCTAACAATGTTTCTTTTTGCAGAGCTTGAGAATATTCCGAGGAGACCAGCGCAGGCGCTGACTTAACCCTTTATTGTGTGGATTCACAGAATGACCACTTGAAGAACCATGGTTACAGGTAAGTAACCCGTCTTTTCCTTATTCCAGCAGCATTATTCTAGATCAGTGGTGGCAAAACTTTTTGGGCTCACGCAAAATGGGGGGGGGGACACTAACTGGCGTGCCACCACCGCGATAGTGACAGCTTCGGATCCAGAACCAGAAGTGGCGGTTTAAGAGGAAATCACGCTGACAGACCCATAGGACCTGAAACTGGAAGTGGCAGTTTAAGGGGGAATCATGACGGAGGACCCAGAAGTGGCAGCAGAAGGGGAATCCTGGCTGCAGCCGCCTCATGAGGTTTGGCTGGGGGGGGGCAGGGGGAGTGGTGACCTATGGCTCACATGCCAGAAGAAAGGGCTCCGTGTGCCAACTGTGGCATGCGTGCCATATATTTGCCATCACTGTTCTAGATTAACAAGATGCATTGGCAGATAAATAGCGTGTTTTCCTCTTCTTCTTTTTTGCCACAGGATGAAAGTCCAGTAGCCACAGCCAAATGCACAGTTAGCTAACAATAATGTCACACCTTCCATGCCTTGGCACTTTTTTCTGTTGATTCTCTAACATCCAAAACCCAAGACTGATCATTCAGGGGGAAGAAGAAAAAGGAATTAATCTGTAAACCAACAAGTAAGAATCTGTGTCTGTTTCTTGCAAGAAAAAGCACCACCTCCCCAAATTTCATTTTATTTTAAGTCAAAGCAGATAGCATGCTCCAGAGAAGGTCCTTTCTCTCTCTTCACAAACCCTTCTGATATACACATTCCAAGTGTGCGGATGGACAAATACATGGACCAGAAATTAAAATGCAATGGGGTGGGGAGAGAGAGAGAAGTGTGGACACAACAACACTAGCACTAAATAAATAAAGTAAATTAAATAAAAAATAAAACATTGCTTTGAAGAGCCTTGGCACTTATATCAGGTTTTTCAGTGCCTCCAATCCTGGTCAATTTCACTCCCCTGCAGTGTGATTTGGATGAAATTAACTAGGATAATAGATCTGGACACCAAATAGCTCAACCCAGTGGAAGAAATGCTGGAAATGCAAGTGGTTTGGAAGTGGGTGAGGGCACAAAAAAGGAAGAGAATGAAGCCTACCTTATTTTAACAGTTGAACATTGAAAGTGATTGGGGCAACTGAGAGTCATCAGGAAAAGGGAAGAATTTGAAACAGCTCTGAGAAAAAGGATTTCTTGTTAAATGGACTGAAGATGATCTGTGGGATTTTTTCCATCATTATTATCATCATTATTTGGGAGGGCAGGCTGGTGGAGCGGCTAGCTGCTTTATTATTATTATTATTTCCCCTCTCCTTTTTTTCTTTCTTCTTTTTCTCTACTGCCTCAGACATCTCCACTATCTTTCCTTCTCCTCCAGATATATATTGTCTTAATATATTTCAGAAGAGTTGAAAGTTGGCACATCAGACAAGATAGAGGCTACATCTGGAGCGCACTCTTATTCCTGCACAAAAGATGGATGACGCTTTCTAGGTGGGACTGCCATTCCCGTCTGATGCAAAAGAAGTAAACAGACAAAGCTGTCTTTGACTCCACTCATCATTCTACTTGACATCTGCCATAAAATTGGAGTCATTGCAATCCTTTTGACATCAGACAAGCTGCCTTACAAACATCTCCTCACCTGTGTACGCCTTTCACAAGCATGTCAGAGAAGGTCAACAGTTTATCATCATCGCAGATAGTTTCAGCTTACTTGTAAGCCCTCTTCTGGATTTTCTTTTGTTGCTGCCCTTGATGTTTTTAAAAGTATGTGTCAAAATACATTATGCCAACTGTTAAAACTCTGCAGTCTTGAGAGACCGGTCATACTGTGGTGAAGTAGCAAATGGACCTCCGAGCCCAAAATGACTAAGTATCATTCTAATTTCACAGTCTTCCTTTACACCTTCACCTTAAAAAACTGTCATGGGGCTACCTTGAATTCTGGAGTCTTGGCTGCCCCTGTCAACTTGATTATTTATCCTCCCTGCCTCCAAGATTTCAGAAGATTTTTCAGGTTCAGGTCCATTTTCTGCCAAAGTGGCTTGCTTGGCAAATTGCCAGTGCAGAACGTTCTTGCCTCAGTGCTTGTGGAGAGGGGAGAGAGGAACAGCCTGTGTCTCAATATTAGTTCCTCTCATTCCAGAGAGAACTATGCCTAAGGAATGGACAGATATGCACATGGCAGCCAGTAGAAAGAATTTGGAAGAATAAGGAAATGGTGACAAGGGACAAACCCATCAAACATTTGACGTGTTTACCTGAAGAAGAAGAAGAAGAAGAAGAAGAAGAAGAAGAAGAAGAAGAAGAAGAAGAAGAAGAAGAAGAAGAAGAAGAAGAAGAAGAAGAAGAAGAAGAAGAAGATATGCACAGAAATTTGCTTTCAAATAAAAATTTAGGATATTTTTTAAACATACCTCCTCGGGCTGGCTGGATAGCTCAGTGAACTGGAGCATAAGGGTTGGGTATTCAATTCCCCACTGTACCTTGTGGGAGAAATGTTAGCCTGTGTAGCCTTGAGCAAGCTTCATAGTCCAAGCCCCCACACCCACAAAGAAGGGAATGGTAAACTATGTCTGGGTCTATGCCTAGGAAATTTTGGACAGGGTCGCCATATGTCAGAATTGATGGCATGTGAGTGTTTTATCATCTCTCAGAATTTATGCAGGTATTTTATCTCAAAAACATGCATTTAAAAGCACATTTGTGCTATTTTTTAAAAATTGAGAATATTGTCATAACATTTGGAAGAGTCCAAATAGCTCCATTTTGTCGCACACAATGAGTTGAAGAAAGAAAGATCAGGTTAGGTCAGGTAATAAATAAGAGAGATTATATTTCTCAAGCATTGGCTTAGCTGTGTCCTTTCTCAGTATTAGCTCTTGTTTCTCCTTATTTCTATTTATTGTCTGAAAGAGAAGGACTAAAGAGCTTATTGAATCTTTTTTTAAAAAAAAATGAGAGAAAATTAGCATTGGGCCATTCTTGTGCAGCTCTGTGCATGGAATACTTTGCTTCTTAGACTCCAAAGCACTGATTTTACTATATTATTATTACTGTTGTTGTTGTTCCCATACCTGTCAGAAACATCCATGTAAACAAATATATATTTTGAGAAGAAAATGAAAAGTTATGAAAATTCGGGCCTACTTCAGACAGCAGCCATATTCAGTATTTGGGACTTTGATGAATTTATATGGGGGTGAGAGGAGATTGCTTTAACATTTAAGGGTTTCATCATTTTCTAATCCTGGATGCACGGTGCTGGCAAATTAATTCACTTTGGTTGGGTGGAGACTGTTAGATCAACTGTCAGAGGTTGACTTTGACAAGTAAAGCTTTCAGGATTCTGGTCCATCATTTTAAAAAGAAAAGTACTGTACCATTTTTAATGGCAAATGACTCATTTAAAAGTACATTTGTCTTTAAAACTGTGCCACATCCCATTAACATGGATTTATTACTCTGTGACAAATCCAGTGCTAATGATATGAAAAGAACTTATTAATACATCAAATGTTAAAAAAAATTACTATTTTATAGCCCTATTTAGAGAAATGGAAAGGGAGCGCACAGTAGATTAATGGCAGTTTGATTCAGAATTAGGCAGGCGGCAGGCTTTGTAAGCACAGGGTGGTTCCTGCTTACAATGCCGGCAGGCAGTCTAATGGTGCCAGGGCTGTAGTGTTTGCAAGGATCAGCCATGTGAATCAGCGGGATCAGAAATAAGTCCTTACACAAATACCATGATTCCCAAGGGGGTGCATGGCTTGAATGCAAGCTTAACATACAACCCAGACAAGCAACATTGTTGTTCAATAACACTGTAGTTTCCAACCAGGAAATTCCAGCAGTCCAAAGCAAAATGAAGAAAGCCACATACATTGTGAGCAGAGGTCTATCCTGCATCTTTAAATGGCTCTGCTCTTTAAGGCTTAGGGACAGCTCTTCCAAAGCTCCCTTCAACTGGGGGCAGGTGGGCTCTTAGCCATATCTCCTGAGGACTTGGGCTCTGTCTGAGCTTCAGTTTCCACTAGCTCCAGAAGGGTCTGCTTGCTGAGTGTTTGTCCTTCAGTTAGGGCACAACATATAAGACTTTTTCACAACATGGACAGGCCCCTGAAACAAAAGGTCTCAAGCCAACCTCTGCAACTTCCATGTCCCCTGCAAGGAAATGGAGAGAGGAGAGCACTAAGTGAATGGTGATATCCGTGAGAGGAGAGGAGCACACCCTGACCTGATGGGTCCATAACCTTGAAGTCAGAAACAGATCCTTCCTCCCTGTCTACCGCTGGATAGGGGCATGCCCTGATGAAGCAGCTCAGGAAACTGGATCGACAGAAGCAGGGCAGGTGGGGTTGGCCAAGAAGGCAAGATGGTGTTTGAGAAGCAAGGGGAAGGGGGATTAAAATGGAGGAGGCACGCTTGTCTGAGGATGAGAAAGTGCAGGGCATTCCTGTTCTTCAAGGAAGAACCATGTGTTGGTTATTTCTTGAGTACCTGAGCCCCACTCAGCTTGGGAAAACATTTGCCCAGGGACTTTGTACAAGTCTAACACAGAGAGAGAAAGAAAATGCTTTCAGTTGTTGATGAACCATGTAGCATATTTCTATCCAATTGCACTAGCCCTTTTAAAACCTTCCTTCCCATGGAAGGTCCATGGGGGCACAAACACTGCAACATACAACTCTGATCAGCCTGTGTCTCCTAAACATGTGCGCACAGTTGTATGTGGATGCATGCTTGCCACTCCAATTTCATTTGTTTGCTGCAGGAAACATCAGTACCTGCTGATGTACCTAGATGCAGATTTTTCTTCACCTGTGCAACAGTCTCTAGTGAACCTGGGACTCAACAGGGAGCACCTCACTTCACAATTTCAGGGGAATGCACCCTATTCTGATCATGAGCCACCTATGGCTGGGACTCCATCTGCAAGGGCAGCCTGTAAAAGGACTGAAATCTAGAGACCCCCTTTATGTCACACTTATAAGCTGATGATGTAGGCCAGTCTCCCTAATGCAGTATCCTTGAGATGGCTGGACTCCAATTTGAATCATCCCAAACCACTGTCCATCCTGACCAGAAGTGATGTTGTTGTTGGGCAAACATCTGAAATCTTGAGCACCAACAGCTACTGAAATGGCTAGTTCTATTTAAAAAAAGAGATTCCTAAATAAGGGAGCAGATGCAAATCGTACTAAATGGAGAAAAGCAATTATGGATAATTACAACAGATTGGATTCTTCCCCACCCCCACCTTGAAAACAAGGTTCAAAATGGCATGCCAGCTATTTCAAGTGTGCTTTGTTTCTCTTAAATGCAGGAAAGGGACGTGGATCCAAAGTGCCTCCAGAAAACCTCTATTCAATGGTTTTCCTTCTTGTCATTGTGCATAAATCCTGCTCAGTCTTTGGGCCATGGTCTGCTACCCTTAAAATCAAAAACTTCTCTCACTGCTAGGCATCTTCGACCATACATCAAGTAAATCCTGTGAGACAAGCTAAAATCTGATAGCCTCCAGAAATATTTGCCTATAATGCTAAAATGGTCTTTGAAAGGTTTAAAATAGGCCGTGTTTAATTCTCTTCTCTCAGCTTTTGACTAGCATGCACAAGTATGCCTTGTTATCGCTAAATCCTGCGAGTGTATATGTGTGTGCGTGCATGTATTAAAACAGTTCCCAAAACCTCGGATCAATATTCAAAAGTTTGGAAGACAACCCTGATAAATTATCAAAAGAAGGAAAGACAAAGACAAAAACTAAAGGAACAAAATATTGTAGTACCTTTACAATTATCAAACTCATTTCAATATGAGTTTTCATGGATCACAAACTACTTCTTGTCTTTCTCACTATTTTTGATGAAACAAACTGACACAGCTGCCATTCTGAAAATGGTTGAATTGCAGCTGATGCAGAATGTTCATCATCATCATCATCATCATCATCATCATCATCATCATCATCACAATGGCAGCATTAGGTAGAGAAGGTGTCAGAAAATGAGGAAGTCAAGATCTTGTGGGATTTCTGGATCCAAATGGACAGACACCTTGAACATAACACACCAGACATAGTAGTAATAAAATGAAGAAATGTCCAGATTATTGACATTGCAATTCCACGGGATGCCATCCCATACTTTCATGGATTGCTATTTTGGAAAGGGGGGCGTTCCAGCCCATCTGGTGCATCCTCAGCAGCTGTTACACCAGTGACGCAGCAAAGAGTACTGCGGGCCTCTGAACAGCGGTGCAGTAGGTCAAGGTTGGCAAACCTGAAGCTGGGGCAGATTTTCAGGTGCAGACAGATGCAGCAGGATCCCTGGGGTATGGCATCCTTTTCAGAGGCCGATGGTGTGCAGGAACATGGCCAGTTGAGTGGCACACAAGGGATCTTATGTTTCTCAAGCTATTTCCGATAGTGGGGGTCTTATGGTTATGGGGCGAGCAGTGGGCTAACTCAGTGGTCACTTTCTGGTGTGATAACCGGGCAGTGGTGCACATAATTAATTCACTGACGTCCAGGTCCTGGAGGGTGATGGTGCTCGTTAGGGCTATGGTGCTACATTGTTTGGAGCTTAATATAGTTTTTCAAGCCCGTCATGTTCCGGAAATTGACAATGGCATAGCTGATGCCCTGTCCCATCAACAGAGGTGTTGTCACTGGGTGCCTTCGCAGAGTTGGAGTGGAGGGACAGAGAGGCCTGCTATGGGACATGTTCCTCGAAGTGGTGTCCCTGGATCCCTCGCAGGTGGCCCCAGACATTCTGGTGGTCCACCTGGGGGGCAACGACTTGGCTTGTAAGTCTGGCAAGTCCTTGATACTTCAGATTTTAGCTGACCTGAAGGTTTTTACTGAATGCTGTCCATCAACACACATACTATGGTCAGCTATAATTTTAAGATTGTTCTGGAAGGTTAGTTGTGACCCTAGGTTTATAGACAAAGCTAGGAAATCAGTTAACCAGGAAGTTGGCAGGGTTGTTAGGCAAGGCTTAGGGTCGCTTATATCACATTTGAACATTAGAGTACCTAGCTTGTATTATATTGGCCTGATGGTGTTCATTTGTCAGACATGGGGTTGGATATTTTCTTAGATGATTTACAAGGGGGCCTTAGGGCCGAGATCTTCAGCTTGGTGGGGGGTATGGGGCATACCTGCCGTGGCAGGTAGTGCAAAGGGAATAGGTTCAAGTGAATTCAAAAGGTGGCATTTAGGAAGTGCTGAGCACCCCTCTTCTCAGGTTGAAATTAGCAGAAGTTAGCTGAGGGGAGTGGACGTAGGGTACTCCTATTACTTTATGCCCAGGGGCATGCTGTATAGTAGAACAGCACACGTGCAGATTATGAATTCACTAAAAAGAGGTCTGGAATACAGAGTCAAAATTGACTACGGACACAGACCAGTATTGCACCATGGTAGGCCCCCTTGTGAAAGGGGAATTAAAGTTATTAAAGTTAATAAAATTGTGGCCCAGTTACCCCATGTCACGTGTCTTGTCTCTTTATTCTGGGCTGCGGGAGCAAATTTGACACAGTACTATAAGCAGTTGCAGATCTCAGAAATCATACCACCATCAAAGCTACAAAAAATGGCAATATTAGGAACAGCATACATACTGCGTCAATATTTAACAGATACTTAGGTTTTTGGCTAAAACTTGCATCTGTTATATAATACCTGTCAATGATTTTGACTGTGCCTGGTGTTGCTGAACAACAGCAACAAACTTTGAACTGCAGAGCTGGAAGGGACCCTATGGATCATTGACTCCAGCCCATGTCAAAGAGGCACAGTGGGGGAATCAAACTCCCAACTTCTGACTCTGCAACCAGATACCTAAGCTACTGAGCAGTGGGTATGGGTAATCTCTCATGATACCTTGTATGGAACTGATTTACCTGGAGTTAATTTCAAGGCATTCCTAAGGATAATCCTTTGTGAGGAAGAAGTTGCTGTGAAAGTATAGCCCAGCACAATTTATGGGTAAACGTGTAGATCCTGCTGTCAGACCCAAGAGGTGTGATGCCTTCTGTGTTCGTTCCTTTGCACTGATTGGCAGAAGCCTGATGTCTCACGGTGACACTGATACATGCACTTACCACACCCATTGCTTTGTACACAAGAGGGTATAGTATACAGAGCAGAGGTGCTTTATGTGTCTAGGCCTCCTTTCCAGACTAGCAGAAAATACAACGATCAAACAAAATGTTTAGTGCTCAGGACAACAGCCCAGAACATACAGATCTTCAAAAGTACTCTGTTTTTCATTACTATTGCATGATTGAGTTTTAGGGTGCAAAACAAGTTTCCAGGCTGATTCTCTAAAGAGAAGGATTACCCTCATCAGACGTACAGGTGGTTACCATGCTTGTTTATCACTACTACAGTGAGAACCAGTGCTGCACACAGTAGTATCATAATACCTTAACAGCTGCTCTCAGTGAAAAACCAGGGCTATGTAAATCCAATACTAGTCCCTACGACAATCCCATTAAAACAATGAGATTTGATAAATCAACAGCTGTTTGAGTATCATTGATTCAGTGGGTCAAATCCAGTTGGGGCTACCAACCCTTAGTGCTCCACCAGGGCAATTATCTTTTGAAACCTCAGTGGAAGATAGCAGAATAATTCCAGGTACAACAGCCATATCTTACATTATAGTGGACCCTCTACTTAAGGAATTAATCCGTACTGGAATGGTGGCTGCAAGTCGAAAAGTCTGGAAGTCGAATCTCCATTGACCTACAATGCACTGAAAACCGATTAATCCCATAACCAGTGGTTTTTATTCTATTTTTATTCCATTTTGGTTTTTTTCTGGTCTGTAAGTCGATTCTCTGGCTGCAAGTCGAATCTAAATTTTGCAGCCAGAGAAGTCTGTAGCTCGAAAAGTCTGTAAGTCGAGCCGTCTGTAAGTCGAGGGTCCACTGTACACCTTTCCTGATGTTATGTAAGGTGTTCTCTGTTCTCCTTCACTCATTATTGTACTGATCTGAATATTGTATAGAACAGAACAAGTTTGTCAATACCTGAAATCTTGTGCCTATAAAGTGTTGAAAAAATTATTAAAGAAGTTGCAGGAAAAGTTGCTATGAAAACCAAAGTATATTTAGAAGTACAGCTTGGAACATCAGTTTACATTTCCCAATAATCAGCTACTTTTCAGCTAAGCCTGAGAACATGATCATGATATGATAACACTGCAGATTATTTTATCTGCAGATTATTCCTCAGTATAAGAAGACATTCATAGCATGCTGTTGTACATTCTTTTTTATATGCATGCTGCCTCTCAGGCAGATGAGGTTTGAGAGGCATTTAGGATAGCTCACATCAGTAGAAAGCCACTAGAGAGCCAGGACTTCAGGGCTGAAATGTCAGACATTAGAGGGATTATAACATAATTTGCCACTGTCCACTCCTCAGGCTTCTTTGTTCTTTCGGAGCTTAGCTGCAATCCTCACGGTAACTGGGGAAGAAATTGATTTTTTCCTGGAAAGATCTATTGATGCAATTTATCCCCCTTGTGCTGCAAAGCTTGGTTTTAAATGGCTAAGAGGCATTAGCCCTACAAAATATCCACCTATTTGTTGATATGGACTAGTCTACCTGTCCCTATTTTTTGGATGTTCCTCATCTGTTGGGGGGGGGATTGTGTGTCTGTCACAATGAGTTCATGCATTTTCAAATTCACCATTGGACCACTGTTAGAAAGTGGTTCTATAAGCAGCTCTGATGGCATTGCCGCACATGTCTCATACTTCTTTATACACCACATGTAAACTATGGAATTTCTTGCATCAGCACGGGATCCAGATTGCTTCGAACAAAAATCAGGCAAATTCATAATGATAGGGAGGAATTCTGTTCAGTTCATAATTTGCAACAAACAACAATTTTACATTTCCTAAATCAACATACAAACTGGAACACAGTTTCGGACTGTAAAGCATTCAATGCTTGCACATTTCAGAAGCTTGCAGTGTAACTCTCTGGTCGAGAAATATGTATTTGCAGGGAAAGTACAGACAAAAATACATATATTAATAGGAAACAGACAAAAACACATGTAAGAGTACACTGCAAAAACAAATATATTGAATCTATAGAATAATTAGTATATTGGGAGAAATGCATAAGATGTTTCTGAAATGTAAAAACAATTGCAGCTTGATAGAAAACTCAGGTGGGGGCAAATTAAGGGTTAAAAAACAGAAAATCAATAGAAACCAAAGTGAATAAATTTGCCCATGTCTACAGAATTGCTGGCTGGATAGCTCAGCAGTTTAGGTATCTAGTTGTGGAGCCAGAGATTGGGAGTACAATTTCCCAGTGTGTCTCCTGCAAGTAGAACCAGTCTGTTTGTCCTTGGGCAAACTGTACAGTCCCTTGGGCAAACTGTACAGTCCCAAACTGTACAGTCCCAGGGAATGGGAAACCCTTCTGATTATTCTCTACCTAGAAAACCATGGAAAAGTTTTCCATGAATTGGAATCAATTTGACACAATCAGTATTCATACATGATAACACTATCAGAGGCATCTGATGCTTGTGGCTATGTTTGCTTCAGGATCAGAAAGCAGCATGCCTCTGAACCAGAGCAAAAGTGGGAGAAGCTATAGCCTTAATATACAAGAGATTCCCAGGGGCATTGAGTCGGCTGCTGTAGGAAATAGGACACAGATTAAACACGTCTTGGTCTGACCTTGCAGACCTGTTTAATCTGTGTCCTCTCTCCCCCCCCCCCTCTCTCTCTCTTTCTCTCTCTCTCTCTCTCTCTCTCTCTGTGTGTGTGTAGGAGGGCCTGGCGTGCTCTGGTCCATGGGGTCACAAAGAGTCGGACACGACTAAACGACTACGATACACACACACACACACACACACACACACACACACACACACACACACACACACATTCCTGTTATTTTTATGTTCCTATTTCTCCTGTGCATCCATACTATAAGTCATGGCATCACACAAACAAACTCCACAATTCTATGTAAGGTCAAACAAATTGTCTGCTCACTGACACGCTGGTCTAAGCGTTCATGGCTGTGGTTTCCAATTTCCATGGCTTGTCTTCACCACCAATGCCGAAGTATATCTACCACACCGCTGTGGTAGTCTATCATCTTCATTCTGATAGGTCAGAGGACTACAGGAGCCAGGTTCCCTTTGGGCTGTGTTGTTTGATACAACAGCACAATAGTAAGGGTAGAGACATGACCAGGATCACTGGGTTCCTGTTCTGCCTACATTTGGTTCTCACTCTGTATACTATTAGCTCTGCCATTTTGTGTGTCCACAGCTAAAATATAACTTCTCAGCTTAAAATGCCCATTGCCACTTTGCCTAGTGCCTACCCTGGTTAACTGTAAATCCAACCGTATTGTTGCCCATATAATGAATAAGGGTATGGATTTTCCTTCAAGAAGACTAAAACATCCCACCGACCTAATAGCACAATATACTGGTTGCATAAATTCCCTCATTCATCCTTTCTTCCTATGTCTTAAACAATTTTTGCTTAGTTATTTATATTTAGCAGTAATCCCTCCAACCTTCTCTTCTACTATACAAAGTTTGTAGTAATGCAGTGACATCAGGGAGGCAGTGCGAATATATCTTGCACACTACCCATGTAGACTGATTTAGATGAACCAATTGATAAGAAGTGGCTTCCTATTGGCTAAATCCCCCTTTAGTTCTCACCAAGAAGAAACACTGAAACTGACAGATGGTCTTTTTACTCATGACAAACAAGTTTAATTCATTTCAATGGATCCACTCTCATTCAAGGTGGAACTAGCTCTCTGACCCTAGTGATGGGATTATAACTAGAACTAGCTATGTGTACTCAGTATGATAGTCACTATTGGTGCGCAGGTACAATCCTGAAGAGCAACGCTAGTGACTGAATATCAGAACGTTGTTCCCTACATGAAGTAGGTGGCTCCATTATAAAAGTTTTAACAAAGGGAAGCAAGCTGAGCATTGGACGGTTGGAAAAAAAAACCCTTTCCCCCACCATTCTCATCTAATATTGCTCTGCAGACAGGCAATATATAAGACACCAAGCTCTGGCTCTCCTGCCAAATGTTTTATTCATTACCCATTGCCCTCGGGAGAGAAGGAACAATCCTTCTGTTTATTAAACTTTTCTTTTTACATTTGAGCTTATCTGTGAAAAATACTCAGCTGTGTACATTCTCTTATTTGGCAAAAGATGCACCATTGTACAAAACAGGCCCCTCGTTTTCCACAAGCCATTCTTCTTCTTTGCATTTTAATGAAGAACAGTCTATGTACCTCACAATATCTTCAGGGTTGCCTCAACTATCACTTGCCATGCTGTTCTAACGGTTGGTAGCATCCTCCGCCCCCTGCACCACGTAATTTAGTTGCACATCACTCCTAATGGTGGTTTCACTGTCTGAGATTAAGTTCCGCCTTTCATGGTAGAAAACAGTCTCTAGTTTTTAATGAAAGAGAGCCACTGTTGTGCTACAGGGAGTTGAAAAGCTGCATTCAAGCCATTCGGATGCCTTTCGACTGGAGAGTCTCGGCGCTACAGACCAACTCATCCATGAATTCTTCAGGTGACCCAGGGCAAGGCATTGTCCTTCACTCTCAATTCCCTTGCTGTATGATGACTTTAATACTCTTTACTGCTTTCAGAATGGGATTGGGAGAAGGACTGTAAAGCAGATCCTTAAAGTAAAAGTATCAGTTGAAATAGGGGTCAGGTTGGGGAGCACAGGTCAAAGACATTGCTCTCGCTGTCCTCTACCTGAAGCTGAAGCCTGCATACAGATGAGCTCTCTGGCCATTCACCTGTTCACCCTTACAATGAAGTGGCAGACTTAAGAAGACAAAGATGGAATCAGGGATTCTAACCTCCACCTGTTTATGTTCTTTGCCAGATGCCTTATATATGCTTTGGGGTAGAAAAAGCAGTAGTGATGGACTGAGTTCCCAGAAGATCCAAAGTGCTGTTATTTACAGACCTGGGAGGGGCGGAAAACAAAGCAAGCCTTCCTCACCGGCTCATGTTCTGTTAGACACAATATAGAAGGAAATAGAAATGAAGGAAGCAAACAAACTCAGGCAAGAATAAATTCCAAAAGGCCACTTAACTATTTTTCCCAGTGATTGGCAGGACAAAACCAAAGTGGTGAATCCCTGTTTGCCCAAGGGTTTGATCCAATTTCAGAGCAGTTCTTGGGAGTTATACTCCTATAGTTGGCATGGCAAAAGAATGGGGGAAAGAAGACCAGGATATCTAACCTAAACTTCTTCTTGGTGGTAGCTAAGCAGTAGAGCAAGCATTTCAGCTTTTTAGAATCACAAAGAACCATGCCAGGTCAGGGGATGGGGGGGGGGAATGTTCTCACAGGAAAGGGTTGAAAGATGTTTGGCAGTGAAGCCTATGAGAAAAGATTGAGGTGTACTCAGGAGTGGTCATATAGACCAGATGGGCGAGATATAAATCAAATCAAATCAATCAATCAATCCGATCGATAGATCGATAGATCGATAGATACATGCATGCATGCATGCATACATACATACATACATACATACATACATACATACATACATACATAAACGATGGGTATTTCTGGCCTTGGCACTTGATTGTCCTGATGCATAACTTGAATTGTGGACAAGAAGGTACTGTTAGGACAGAATATTGAAGAGTCAAAATGGTTTCCATAGGCGAAGGTCCCTGGATTCAGTTCTCCCAGCCCTGAAGACAGTGGGAAATGCTGCCGACCCAAATTGGACCACCCTGGACCTCGAGCCACTCTCTCCATTCTGACTGATGATCCGGGTGTGTCCTCAGCGGATCTTTCACCCCAAGCACTGTAATCACACAGTCCGCAATGCTGGGAGTTCAGATGAGCTATAATTATCTGCCATTACAATTTGACTCTCCTCTTAAAATACCTGTTTAACCCACACTAACCACCAGTGTGACCAAATTTCCACCTCCAAATGGCCAACTCACCTAATCAGTGTAGGATAGGCAAAAAAAAATCCCCACCTTCAAGAGCCAATCAAGAGACGGGTCAAAAATTCCTATCCGGCCCCAGAGGCGATCAGGTAAATTCACACTAGAATGTAGGGCAGATGAGTGGGATGTCGACAAGAAAGAGGAAGCGAAGAGGGGGGAACGGTCCTTATATAGCCTACCATTCCCCCGTCTTCCAAAGCTGCTCTCGCGAGATAACAGCGTAGTCCTGTGTCATCCGGGGAAGTTGGCAAAGGCAAGCCACGCTACCAAAACAAGGCTCTGCAGCGGCTTATTCATTATCTTCCATGCTATTTTGTTTTACTCTGTATGCTGAGCTTGGATATGTCTCTTACTTATCATTATCCCATTGCAAGGTATGAATCCTGAAATGATGTGCCTTTTTAAAGCCTTCTGCGCCCTCCAGGTCATAAATTTTCACTCATTTTCCTTTTTAAAATGACATACAACAGGACTGGGAGTGTCTCCATGCTAGAATAAACAACCCTCTGCCGGCACAGTAAAATGCCACTCTTCCAACCCAAAAAACATAATTCCTAAGCAAACAAATCTGTGCTTCCCTTTATGTCATGAAGGCCCCTTAATTGACACTGTTTAAAAAGAAAAAAGAAAAAGCAAACCCCAATTCAATAGCAGTTCCTATTGTTAGTGGGGCCGGGCTCTGAGGCTATCCTACTTTGGCACATAATGAGAAGGCAAGATACTCCGGGGCGGAGGGGAGACACCAATAATTCTGGGAAAGCTTGAAGGCAGCAAAAAATAGTTATTATCAAAGTGAAATACAAGATGGATTGATTCCCAAAAGGAAGCCGCAGGATTGAGTTTGCAAGAACTGAGCAGGGCTGTTGAGAACAGGACATTTTGGAGATCTCTCATTCATAAATCAGAGGTGATGAGGCAAAACATAACATCCACAACAATGGAAGATTCCATGCAATGAATAGCCAACCTGGACAGTATCTACAACCAGGCAAGAACATTTAACAGTGCTCAAGCAAGACTGAGTACGGATGACATCTTCCTCCAGTCATTATTTATTTATTTATTTATTTATTTATTTATTTATTTATTTATTTATTTATTTATTTATTTATTTATTTATTTATTTCCCTCCTATCTGGTAACATGACCACTCTAGGCGGCTCACAACATCATAATACAATAATAGAATAATAACAGCAGCAATTAAAAAAAAGAATTATTACAATCAATATTAAAAAACATCAAGATGGGAAAATGAACTACAAGGAGGAGAGAAGAGAAAAGCAAATATTAACTGGAGGGGAAGGCCTGCTTGAACATTAATACTTTTAAATTGGCTACAACTGGCTCTCTCAGTGCATAGATTATATTGCACCCCAGTTTTTTGATTTTTTTTTCTCACATTTCTGTTTACCTGTGTACCAAGCTGAAAAGGAACCATGTGTTTCTTTATAAGAGATTGCAGGTGGTGGTCTGTCTAGCAGGTTTAGACGGGACAGTCTAAGCCATATCAACAAAGATTAAATCTGAAATTTACCACCTCAGAGCTAATTCTGCAGCCACCATTTTAGAACCTGTTTTAAATAAGGAAACCTATCCCACACATTTGGTTGTGGATTTTGGAATGTTTCTCCTGCACCAGCCCCAGCTCTGTAAAGCTCATCCTGATAGACTTGAGTGGAGTTGAAAGCTAGCTTCTGTTCATGACATTCTAGTGATCTAGCAAAAGCTATCTACCACCCTTGTCGTTGGACTATAGACAAGGACCATGTAGGGGTTTTTTTTTCTTTTCTTTTTAGTTGGATAAATTCAGAGTCATAATAAGTCAGAAACAACTTGAAAGAACATTAACAACATACAAGGAAGGAATGCTAAAAGATATTCCCCATTTACTTCCCTATACAGTATCATTGATCAACAGACATCGTGTCATGCTTTCAAAATGAAACAGGAGGTCCACTGCCATGCCTTTCTAACCCCCTCCACTGCTTCTCTTGTTTCTCTTTCCAGCCACAGAATGTGACAATGTGCACTCCAAAGTGCAGATGTTCTTGATGATGATGATGATGATGATGATGATGATGATGATGATGATGATGATGATGATGATGATGATGATGTTTGATCCATTGGCTGAAATCCTTTTGCTTGGCACAGTAATTCACAACTAGAGTAGGCCCATTTGAATCAATGGAACCTATGGAGAGGTTGACCCATCAGGTCTCCACTGGGCCGACTCTAGTGTGTGACTTACTACACTAAGTAACAGATGTCAGCTATTGTATATGTTTGGCTTCTGCGTTCATAGTTTGGAGACTATTGCCATATATTATTCCTGTCTGCACCCAGATCTCTTTTCACAAAAACTGCATCTCCTGCCCAAGGAAAGCCAGTTTCTTAGTGATCTTGCTTCCTCATGATGCGCCTTCTTGATTTGGGTCAAGGCTAGAATTTTGGCTAGCATTTCTAGTACTAGCCAGTAAATAAATAAATAAATAAATAAATAAATAAATAAATAAATAACAACAGACACGAAGCCAGAATGTCTGCAGAGAAAATAGCTTAATAGCACTTGTTTGGACCACAAAAGTAGAATTCTACTACAATTGAATATACAATTTTCTCCCTCTTCCACAGGTGAAAAATGCACTATGCTATACACTGTACAAGCTACAAAAAGGTCACAAGTCATCACAGACAGGTTGATAAGTTATCAGCAGTTCCTTCAATAAATAGAAGTTATTAGTTGGATGGTAGCCCTGATTCTTTGTTAGGTCTTTTGCTGAGGTTATAAACTATATTCAGTGATTTATAGCAGTAATTACATTTTAAGTAAATAGCTGCCATAGATATGTAGAAAAATCACTTATCCTTTGCACTTATCCAGCTATTAATTTTGTCTTAATGACGCTTGCTGTAAGAGCACATTATTCAGTTTTTTCCTTCCCCCAAGATTTAAAAAATCCACCTAGTATAGTATTTATTTCTATTTTATTTTCCTTTCACTAGCAATGAGCATATGACTCTAATGAACAAAAGATTTTGTTCGGTTTAATTTTATCTACAATTCACTGAACACTGGAGAATCAGCAAAAGAAAAAGAAAAAGGACACAGGCATCTCTCTCTTCTCTCAAAGCTTGGCCTAGAATTCATATTCTTCTCCTGAACAGTCTTCTAAATTATTGTGAATACTTATTAGATATGAACTCCATTCAAACCAAGCCAAGTGAATTTTGATCTATCCAAAATGGCTCCTGCTTGCAGAACATTTGAAATGCTGTCTAAGCAATGGCCGCTCCCCATCACATTGGTCAGCCTCCATGCTTTGGTCTTCTTGATGCCATAAATCATTGATATTGACAGGTCATGGCAGCTTGAACTGCAGCAGCAGCTGAACTACTGAATGCTGAGCCAGTTGCAGAAATGTGATTTGAGGGTCTGTCCATGAGATTATCATTTTTGTATGATGAAATGTTGCCATGTTCTCCTTCAACACTTACTACCTTGACTATAAGCTGGTGTTTAAATCACTCCCCTGGCTTTTAACCTAGCAGCACTCAGGACACAGCAACTATACAATATGGAAACATAACCCCCCAAGCAGAAAAACACTCTGCAAAAATACCCAGAACAGTTTTTAAAAATATAAAGCAGCACCTTACCTTAGCAGGTAGCCTACTCGGATCACACACTCTCTAAAGCAGCCTCGTCACCACCGACAGTTAGAAATTTGAATTTCCCTCCCTTTTCCCCAGCCTTTTTTATGTTCATAAGTCAAAGCTCCGTTCACAGGTCAAAGCAAGATTTTGTGAACGGAGCTGTTCGCAACTCAAAACATTCGTAGGTCAAGGCGTTCGTAAGTCAAGGCACCACGGTATTCAGAACTGTGCTGCTCCAGAAATAATGCCAAGCTAAATCCTCTGCCATCTTTATAAAAAGTGCTACTTCATTAACCAATCTGAGGTAAGTACCTTGGCTCCTTTCGTTCATTTGTACCTTCATGCATTTGCCCTCATCACAGATCAGGGGTAGTAGTGGCCTCAAGCTTCAGCAGCTCCTGTGTGATCCGTGAAAATCAGTCTTCAGCCAAAATAGATTTTCAGGACATTTTGTTCTGTTGTGCAAACCAGAGTCTGGAGAGTTTTCGAAGGGTTTTCTTGCCATCTTTGAAAGCAAAGATGGAGAAAGAAAAAAGTGTGAAAAGCCTGCCTGTACTGCCTTGCTCCACAGAAACAGCAAAGATAGGGGAAGGGCACTTTTCTACATCTGAGGTTTGCTGACTAAAACAACTAGATTGAAGTTTTAAAGAGAGGGAGAGAAAACTAAGCCAGAAGAACAACAAAGCAAGTTCTTCCTTTTGTATTAAGAACATCCTTCAAATGTCCCTTCATGTTCCTGAATACAAGAAGCTCTTGCCCTTACACATAGTTACAGGAAAGTATCTATATATTTCTCAGCTGTATAGTCTTCACCAATAAGGGCCAAAATGTTACTGACTACCTTTTATTTGTATCCTATGTGTCTCCTCCCAGAAAAGATACTGAAGGCAACAAGATTTTACAAATGCACAAAAGACATCATGTAAGTTGCACCTTGTAACAAGATACTATACACATGACAATTGTGCACACAGTCACCCTCTCAGGAGCCACCGGACACCTCGTCCGTTACCCACAGTGAGTTACACTATGTGTGATTCTTCTTGCAGATTCATAAAATCCAAAAAGGATTTTGACTATGGGTTAAACTTGGAGAGATTGATAAAAGGTCCAAATAAGTGTATGTTATCATTCAGAAAGACACTTTCCACTTCTATTTACAATGCAATTTAAGCTTATGTTTAGATTTCCATTGGTATTTAAAGGTATTTAGATGTAGGTTAATTTAGATTAAATTAGATTACAGGTCTCCCATCAGCACAATGCAAGTTATGACAGCTAATAATGCACTTAAATACTGGATGAATGATTTAAAAATCAACAAAGCATTTAATTACCTACTATATATGTCCTGTTCTGTTTTGTGTCTATGGATCTCGTTCCCACAAAGATCTTGAGCAAGCCACCTTCCACAGGATTCAGGCCACATAGAAGTCAGGTGCCCCTGAGAGCCAAGAGAAAGGAAAGGAAAAGCACCTTGGGGAGCTCCAAAGCAGATTTAAAGCCAGAGAAACATGCCTGCAAGTTGCTCAAACAAGCAACAGATTGCAACTAAACCTCAAGTAACGTTTTTGCTCCTTTAGGTGGATTAGCTCTGCTTCCATATTGATAAAACGTTTCTATCCCAACAGATGCCTCAACTGCTTTAGCAACCTCGGACTACAGCGATGTAGCTGTGGCCATGACATGCTGGTATCTTTGTGCTTGCCGTAGTCTAAGGATGGCAATGCAACCTTAGACTAGTCTGGAGGTAGAAAGCAATGTTTTCCTAGGGAACTACCTGCCAGAAAACTGGCCCATCAATCATTTATTCAGGAGCATCTTCTCCTATGGTCATGGTTCTCTGAGGTGAAGAAGTTAAGGTACAGGATGATGCTAGTCCCATTGGCAAGATCTCATCATCATTAAACTCCCCTCCATGGACACAGGCCTTGTTCAGGCAGAGGGCTTGCATGCTTCAGTGAGGTTGTGCGCTATGCCAGCGGTACTGTTGCTGCCTGAAGGGACTACCAAGCCAGACAGGTCTCAGCTGAGAAGCCAGACCAACTGTGTCTACCAACCATCAGTTATGACGAGAGGAAAGAAACAGAAATTCATACCACCATTGGTCATTGTCCAGGTCAAAAGCCCTTGGAAATCAGGTGGCAATTGGGCCACAGGGCTCAGCAGACCCTGTTAAGGAACCAGGACAGGCTGAAACAACATAAACACAAAACTTGGACTCCCACTGACAGTCAAGCAATTATGAAATGCTCTTACGAAGCAAACTCAATGCTCAGCGATTAAAAAAAATGATGGAAATTTGGAAAAGGAAAAACCCAAGTAGTGACATACGTGAACAACGATTAAAGGACTAGAGAAAATTTATCATCTGGAGTAAAGTGTTTTCAAACGTGGAATTGCAATAACTAGAAAAGGTGCTAAAAGAAAAAACAACATAAAAAAAAACCTAAGATCATGGCCACTTGTCCCATCATCTCCTGGCAAATAGAAGGGTAAGATATGGAGGCAGTGACAGATTTTACTTTCTTGGGCTCTGTGATTACTGCAGATGGTGACAGCAGACACAAAATTACAGTAAAAGACATTTGCTTCTTGGAAGGAAAGCAATGACAAACCTAGACAGCATTTTTAAAAGCAGAGACATCACCTTGCCAACAAAAGTCCGCAAAGTCAGAGCTATGGTTTTTCCAGTACGGATGTATGGAAGTGAGAGCTGGACCATAAAGGCTGACCAGCGAAGAAAAGATGCTTTTGAATTGAGGTGCTGGAGGAGACTCTTGAGAGTTCCCTGGACTGCAAAGAGAACAAACCTATCAATTCTGAAGGAAACCAACTCTGAGTATTCACTGGAAGGGCAGATCCTGAAGCTGAGGCTCCAATATTTTGGCCATCTCATGAGAAGAGAAGACTCCTTGGAAAAGACCCTGATGTTGGGAAATTGTGAAGGCAAGAGGAGAAGGGGAAGACAGAGGACGAGATGGATGGTAAAATATGTCACTGCCTCCATATCTTTTTTGGGCTCTCCTCTTTCGCTCTCATTACAAGGTTCTTTAATTCCTCCTCACTCTCTGCCATCAGAGTGGTATAATCTGCATATCGGAGGTTGTTGATATTTCTTCTGGCAGTCTTAATTCCGGCTTGGGAATCATCCAGTCCAGACTTTTGTATGATGTATTCTGCATATACTGTAAGTTAAATAAGCAGGGAGACAATATACAGCTTTGTCGTACTCCTTTCCCAATCGGTTGTTTCATATCCAGTTCTAACTGTTGCTTCCTGTCCCACGTATAGGTTTCTCAAGAGACAGATAAGGCGGTCAGGCACTCCCATTTCTTCAAGAACTTGCCATTGTTTGCTGTGGTCCACACAGTTAAAGGCTTTTGCATAGTCAGTGAATCAGAACTATATGTTTTTCTGGAACTCTTTCTCCATAATCTAGCTCATGTTAGCAATTTGGTCCCTAGTTCCTCTGCCCCTTCGAAATCCATCTTGTACTTCTGGGAGTTCTCCGTCCACATACTGCTAAAGCCTGCCTTGCAGAATTTTGAGCATAACCTTGCTAGCGTGGGAAATGAGTGCAATTGTATGGTAGTTGGAACATTCTTTGTCACAGCCCTTATTTGGGATTGGGATGTAGACTGATCTTTTCCAGTCCTCTGCTGTGTTTTCCAAACTTGCTGGCATTTGATGCTCCTTAATCTCATTTTCCCCATTCATCTCCTGCCACCGGTTGTGCACATTTAATACTGAGTAATAGTAAATGACAAAATATGCAACTCACTGGGGGGATCTAAAAGTTCAATACAGTACTCAGAAGTTATGATTGTTTTATTTCCTCAATGTAAATCAATTCATAAAATAAGACCATAATATAACCCAGGTCTGAAGCTAAATCAATAACAAAGTAATATTTCAGATATTTCAGCACATATTATGCAAGTGGAGAAAAGTCAAGCATGTAAAGTACATCACAATTTTAATATGTCACTGTACAAAATGGAAAACTATCAAGGCAGGTAATGTTGCTTTTTATATATCATTGTTTCTTATCAGTTGCCACCCTGAAGCAGTGAAATATTTATAGCTAATCTCAGTAGCAATTATCCCTGTGGTGCTTTTCTCCTTTCCTATCCTTCCCTCCACCCCCACCCCAATTATAAGGATAGTTGCTGATTAAGAGAAATCACGCTGTTCCACTTTCTCTATAAACACAGAAATGAGTATCTATTCCAATCCACTGTTGTGTTTATTGAGTCCCCTCTGCTGTGCAGCAGGATGACGTAATCTATTTCTGACTTCATCATTTGAGAGGTAGAGTTAGATTAAGGTACGATCTAGTATTTGAGTGACACCTGAATGCTGCAACAGCACATTTTGAAATGGTGGGCCTAACCAAGGTAATGGGAATATTACTTAGATTCCACTTGACATGAGGTCCATTACATGATATCTACTGACTTCTGGCTGGATGCGTCAATATTGGGATATGAAGGAACCTCACCATTTATGTTGGAAAGATTCACTACAAAGGCATCACTGAGCTAACTTTGCTCCAAGAAATTCCTCAAATAAGATGTGTGCATCCTTCTATATGAGTAGCTTAGTTTCTTAGGAATTTGCTCACAAACTGATTCATATTCTACAGCAATTTTCCTTGTAGAGGGTGATTGTCCTTATAGAAATATACACAGAAAGAGCAAGCAAAAGCATGCTTGCCTTCCTTCTCATTTGAAGAAGAATAGATAGAAAATAGAGGGTACCATTTTCATATTTGAACAGGAGGATGGACTAAATGGCCATATAGGCCCCTTCAAACTCAATTAATCTATTATTTTCTAATTCTATGTGTATGTGTGTATATATTGGAATATTTCTAAATCAGACCTCATCCTTGTAGCTTCTTTACTAATTTATAAGAATATTTCAAAATTACACAAAATACATTACAAATACTAAGTATTCTCAAAGGCTTTCACGGCTGGGTTCTGATGGTTGTTGTGGGTTTTTCAGGCTCTCTGGCCATGTTCTGAAGGTTGTTCTTCCTGACGTTTCGCCAGTCTCTGTGGCCGGCATCTTCAGAGGACAGGAGTCAGAACTTTGTCCATGCTCTGTTTGTTGGATAGTTGAGTATTTATAGCTGAGGGAACAGCTTTTGTCCTTTTCAGGAGATAGGGTGATCAGTCTGTTTTGTTGTGGATGTATTGTTGTGATAAGGGGGAGAGATTATCTGTCACTATGGTTGATGGGTGTCTTTAGCTGGTCTTTTTTGTGCAATGATCCCTGGTCTTTGTGTCTGGGTAGAGTTCATTGACCTTCTGCAGGCTGTATTTTTCAGTGCTGGGAGCCAGGTCTTGTTAAATTTCAGACTTTCTTCTCTTTTGTTGAAGCTCTGCTGATGTTTATGGATTTCAATGGCTTCCTCATGCAGTCTAACATAATGATTGCTGGTGTTGTCTTATCATCCTACTTAACCCACAGCCAGTAAAATCTTCTGCGTCATTATACCATTGCCAGAAATGTACATTGTGAATGCTTAATATGTACTTGGAATGTATTTATGCAAGTCATTCCCACCATTCTGCTTAATATACCTATTCACAAATACTTAACTTTCATATTTTAAAATTTGAAATTTGCAGGAGTGGGAGGAAACCAGGAGAGGAAAGAAGGATTAAGATTTTAATGCAAGAAAAAGCAGAACTGACATTTTCCCACCTCTTATCCCAAATGAGGTCACATATCATGAGAAGATAAGACTCACTGAACAAAACAGTAATGTTAGGAAAAGTTGGAAACAGCGGGGGGGGGGGGGGGGAAAGAAAGGCCAGACATGCTATGCATTGACTCAATAAAGGAAGCCACATTAGTTTGCAAGACCTAACCTGGGTTATTAATGACAGAATCTTTTGGGGGTCATAAATTTATATAAGTCAGATGTGACTTCAGAATCTATAACAACCCAATGCACAGTTTGAGAAGCACTGAACTTTGGCTGACTCCCACATTAATTTTCATGACTTTTCTGCAGTATGACTTTAAGCTCGAAGCCAGTGACAATACCCCTGTTCAGACATTCAGAAGTGGTTAATTTAAAAGTGTGAACAGGGAGAAAGGCCATGCCCCCTGCCTGTCACTGTCTCCATGTGAAGAAAGTCTAAAGAAGAAACAGTCTGCTACATACAATATGAAGCCTCTCCACCTGATCTGAAATCCAGAGTGGAGAAACTCCGGTGGTAGCAAAAACTTTCCTCTTCATACTGTCCTTCTTCAAGTGAAGACACAGAGAGGCAGGCAGTGGGACTAGAACTCTCTTCCTTTCCGTAACTGAAAATTAACCCTTTTTGAACTCCTGAATCAGGCTAAAGGCTAGGGTACACTCATGGCAAAGTTTATTCAGCCCACAACAGATTACAATGTTGGGCATATAATCACCAGAATCTTCTCCATGTATAGACAGCTGAAAGAAAGGATCTAGTTTCTTCCCTAAGGCTCTCCCTCAGTTCCTCTCCATCAGCCACCCAAGTTTCTGTAAGAGTAGGACAGACCAAAGGGAAGAAGGTGGGCTATGTGGGTTCACAGAGGACCATTTGAAGAATCACAGTGACCTGACCTTTGTTTGTTGTGGTCTCTGTGACTCATTTATATAGGTGACTCACCTACTAGCTTACTGGCTTGTGGGATTTTATGCTGAAATCGAGGAAAATACAGCATGTTCAAAGGGGGCATCTGCCTGAGCTTGTAGATGCCGTAGTGGTTTACGAAAATCAGGATTTCCAACCAAGTTGTTGCTTTGCAAATGTCCTGCAGCTGAGCCACATTAGAAAACCTGCTGATGAGGCCATAGTCATTCTAGAATGTCCCTGTGTCCCTTGAGGAAGATGCAACTTTGCTAACACAAAGGAGCATAGAAGGCTGCCTCATATTGAATCACATCTTTTTACCTCATAGCCCAATATTGCTAACATTAACAGGCAGTGGCTCTCCGGAGTTTTGTGCAGGCATTATTCTGGTGTCACTTAAAGAGGACACAGATTCAGGTTGGACCTTCTGCATGCAGAGCATGTGCTCCATAAGTGAGTTACAGTACCTCCTCCCTTCCCCCTGCCACCACAAATATTATCTCTATATCCCCAAGTACATTCTGCATGTTATCTCTATATCCTCAGGTAACTCTTGTGCAGTAAAGTTCCCTACAAAAGGCAGGAAAAAGAAAATCCATAAACATTTGTATTTAACTGCTAAAGGAACTTTGGGTTAAAAGAAATTCAATTCAAGAAGTTTAAATCTCCCGTGAGTATTATGGCATATATGAAACGGTAACTGCTTTTAGCCTAAGTATATGCAGCTGGTTCAGAGCAAAAGAACTGTTTTGATCTTTGCTTCATCTTTTTTTTCTTCTTCTGAACAGTAAGAATCATAGAAGCTTTCCCAGGACTCGTCTTGGGTAGAGATGGGAGAAAAGAGGAATTAAAAGGCTGTGGTGTTCTTGCAGAAATCTTGGTATATACAAATACACCAACATAAGAAAAGATGAAGTGTACAAAATGATACATCCACTGTTCTCTCTGAGCACAGAACCTGGGCACTCCTTTGGATCCCAAAGGCAATAGGGAGCCTAGAGTGCAGTTCTTTATACATATACTATATACTCTTGTCCTGCTCAAATTTAGAACCATTTTTACTAGTTCAGTGGACTCTACACATCTCCCAACCTCCATTTTATCACCTAATAATCTCTCATGTGTTCCATGCTCTCTAAAACACAAACACACAAACACATACACAAATTGCTCTTAGGCTGTTTTTCATGCAGTAGGTGGCAGCCCATGGGAGCCAAGAGTGATTTCCCCCCCCTGACCCCCCTCCCCAACAGCCAGGTTAACTGACTTGGCATGCTATATAGCTAAAATGGTGCGCCTTCACGGCACAGTGAGGAAGAAGCTTTAGTCTTCAAGCAGCAGAGGAGGCCTAGCTGGCAGACTGTTTGGGTTCATATCCCTGAAAGTCTAGCGGTGGCCTTGGGCAAAATCCACTTCTACAAGTTTCACCTCAGACACACAGTTTTTGAAGGGATAAAACTTCGTAAAGCCACGTATATCTGTTTCCAGTTCTTTGGAGGTTATGCAGGCTACCTGTTAAATAACTGTAACTAGTCTCAGTGATTATTTGATTTAAAACCGGCTAATGAGAGCTAAGAAACAATGTAATGAAACAAACAGATATGAATGAAATGGAAAAACAAATTCACTACATATCACCCTACTGCCCTCCAGTGGTAGTCAAAAAAGTACAGGGAAAAATACCATAAACAGAAGCAATCCAGATTTAACCAAAGGTTATAGTGAGCTGAGTATCTGGCTGTGCTGACAGGGTCTTGAGTTCTGTTTCCTAGGAGAAAAGCCAACATGTGTGACCTTGGGCAAGCTGCATAGTTGCAGAGCACCCCCAGATGAAGGGAATGGTATACACTTCTGAGTGTATCTAGAAACCCTAGGAAGGGTTGTCATAAGTTGGAATTGACTTGACAGCACATAATGATTGATGATTGTATCTAATGGCATCAATGTGTGTCTGTTGACTCACCTCCTGTATATCACAGTCTTAATTAAAAGATGGAGCAGTTCCGCGAGATGGAAATGGAAGTTACTACTGACTGAAGCAAGTTATAGGAAGTATATAATTCCCTTGCTACAACTATGACACCAGCATGTCACCAATCCAGTGCATATTCAAATATGGCCTATGAATGTTACACCATTTGTCTTCTACCTGTGCAATAAAGCACCAACATTTTAAACATCATTTGCTAGCTTTAGCACTTTAAGGCTGAAATCCAGGAGAAAGTTGCTACCAGAGTAGGCTCATTGAATCAATGGAAGTTGCATAGACAGTAATTCACCAAATCCCCACTTACTCAGTGGCTTTACTGAAATGTACTACTGAATTTCAGTCTAGGTTTCTATTGCATCGGCACCAGCAAGCATCCGTATCTGGGAACAAACTTTATCCCTTGGACATTAAAGTGACATTAAACAACCTGTGCTGTTTTGGATTTCACAGAGAACTCTGGTTGCAACATCATTCATTTGTTTGTTTAGTAGTTTAGTCATGTCCGACTCTTCATGACCCCATGGACCAGAGCACGCCAGGCCCTCCTATCTTCCACTGCTTCCCATAGTTGCGTCAATTTCACGTTGGTTACTTCGCAGACACTGTCCAGCCATCTCATCCTCTGTCGTCCCCTTCTCCTCTTGCCATCACACTTTCCTAACATCAAGGTCTTTTCCAAGGAGTCTTCTCTTCTCATCAGATGGCCAAAGTACTGGAGCCTCAGCTTCAGGATCTGTCCTTCCAGTGAGCACTCAGGGTTGATTTCCTTTAGAATTGATAGGTTTGTTCTCCTTGCAGTCCAGGGGACTTTCAAAAGCCTCCTCCAGCACCACAATTCAAAGGCATCAATTCTTCGGTGGTCTGCTTTCTTTTTGGTCCAGCTCTCACTTCCATACATCGCTACTGGAAAAACCATAGTTTTGACTATTCAGACTTTTGTTGGCAAGTTGATGTCTCTGCTTTTTAAGATGCTGTCTAGGTTTGTCATTGTTTTCCTCCCAAGAAGCAGGCGTCTTTTAATTTTGTGGCGGCTGTCTCCATCTGCAGTGATCATGGAGCCCAAGAAAGTAAAATCTGTCACTGCCTCCATATCTTCCCCTTCAATTTCCCAGGAGGTGATGGGACCAGTGGCCATGATTTTAGTTTTTTTTTGATGTTGAGTTTCAGGTCCTTTTTTGCACTTTCCTCTTTCACCCTCATTACAAGGTTCTTTAATTCCTCCTCACTTTCTGCCATCAGAGTGGTATCATCTGCATATCGGAGGTTGTTGATATTTCTTCCGGCAATCTTAATTCTGGCTTGGGATTCCTCCAGTCCAGCCTTCCGCATGATGTATTCTGCATATAAGTTAAATAAGCTGGGGGACAATATGCAACCTTGATGATGGTTGCAATAACCATCATCAAAACATCAAGCGGTACATGGAAAGCTTGGTAAAATAGGTACGGGTGTTGATGCAATACATTCATTCTTATCAACAGTAAACAATTGCAGAATATATAAAATTTAGGACCGCTAAATTTGTTTAAATTTAGCCATGGAAAGACAGAACTCATTGCCTGCTCCACAAGTTCTTCAAGTTAATTTCACAAGTTGAAATTACTTATTCAAAAAAAAAACTTATTGTTTTATTGTTTTATTATTTGCATTAATTAAGTCTTTTAAAAAATGACTTCCTCTGCCCTTCTGTCAAGGAGTAGAGGGGTTATTTAACTAGCCAATATCCTGAAATAGTTTTCTTATTAAGCCCCTTCACGATTTGTTGGCAACTCAAAAGAGGAAGGCTTTTGGTTCATTCCCAGTGATCACACACACTGGAAAGGAACCAAAAGAGAGTTGATCCTACCAACACACACAAAAAAGTGGAATATATAAACAGCATGCTTTGCTTTGCTTTTTTTTACAGGGTACAGATAGCTGTGGATAGGACCACTCTGGTTCATTCCAGCAAAGGAATTGTCTGATTGCCATCTTTAGGAGTAAACCAGCTGTGACGGACAGGCCAGAAACCAGACCTGTCCATCACAATGGAACACTGATTCAGTAGCCAATGGTTGTGCAGGAGGGCGGAACCAAGCAATATAAGAAGAGAATGGAGGACAGTTATAATCAGTTAGAATTTCGATTAGCCAGGAGTTAGGGGTTTCAGTTAGTGATGATAAAGGACAGTTAGTTAGGAGTTAGGGAAAGAGTTAGGTAGTTGGAAGAATTGTTTTGGAAAGAAATACTTGGAAGAAACGTATAAGAGAACTGAATGCAATGAAAACTATAAGAAATAAATAAACTGTTATAAAGTGATTGAAACTAAATACAAAGTAACCAGCATATTTCCAAGTTAAATGAAGTTTAATGAATATCAAATACAATAGCATATATGATTTCCTTGAGTCTTAAATATGTTAATCTGTTAATAAACAACATTATATTTGACACGACTGATTCCATGGTCCTAATTGGTAATTGAGGAAGGATTTCTTCGGGTGGCAGTGGAAGTGGAGAAAAGAGAAACTGTCATGCCCGAAGGCAAATCTGTTTGTTAGGGAGATTGCAGAATATATAAAAGTCATCAAAAGTTGGGATCAAATTGTTGTTGCTGTTGTTTAAAAAACACCAGGCACAGTCAATCAAAATTAGAAAAATATTGACTGGTATTATACAACAGAGAAAAGTTTTAACAAAAAATGAGCTATCGGTTAAATATCGGTGCAGTATGTATGCCATTCCTAATATTGCTGTTTTATGTAGCTCTGATGGTGTTGTTTCTGAGATGTGCAACTGCTGACAATACTGAGTAAAATGTCTTGATATTGTCCCCAAAACCCCAATGATTATGAAGACCATTGAAGTGTGTTTCATGCACAAGGCAGATGTTTCGATTGCCAAGTCCCTGCACTTTGTTAATTTTTCCATTTTTTTAATTTGCCACTCTGCCATCCCCAGGAATTGCAATGTCAATGATCCAGACATTTATTTGTTCTATTACTACTATGTTGGTGTGTCATTTCAGGTTCAATCCAGAAATCCCAGAAGAGCTTGACTTCATTTTCTGACACCTTTGCTACCAAATGTTCCCATGAGCTTTTGGAGGCAGGCAAGTTATTTTTATTTTTTATATATATTTTTTGCTAAAGACCAGTGCACTAAATTTTGCCACTCTACAATGTCTAACTTTGTAATCTGTTTGTGCAGTCTTTGGACATTCACAGATGAGGTGTGACACAGTTTCTTCTTCTGGAATAATAATAATAATAATAATAATAATAATAAGAAGAAGAAGAAGAAGAAGAAGAAGAAGAAGAAGAAGAAGAAGAAGAAGAAGAAGAAGAAGAAGAAGAAGAAGAAGAAGAAGAAGAACTACTACTACTACTACTACTACTACTACTACTACTACTACTACTACTACTACTACTACTACATCAAGTCCAGTGAGACCTTCGGCCTGAAACCTGGTCCCGCACTACCTCAGGCCCTCCTGCTTGGGAACAGCAAGAGTTAATGTTACCTGTTCAATAAAGAGTGGCTCTAGTTCATCCAGCACTTGTGTCTTGCCTCTTTATTTTGGTTTGAGGGGGGCAATGTATTTTTCAGTGACAAAAGGATACTACCTTTTCAGAGGGGGGGATCTTGTTTAGTGACCTTTCCCATCCCTCACTTGAAAGTGTTCTGTTAAACTCACTGAGACTCCTATTCGCCATGCCAAAATGCGTCTCTTCAGCTGCCTTGCATTTGGAGGCTGGCCTTCAGTCGGTGGAATGTCAAGCTTGGTTGTACGCATTCCGATTCTGGTTGAAGGTGGTATATGCTCCCACAACCAGTGGGTATTTATACTATTTACAAAAAGATGTCTTTGCCAGCTCATGGCATAAGGGATTTTTGACAAATTACATCTTTTAGGCTTCTCTATGGACTTCTTTCTGAGTCAGCCTTATGACAGTACCAAGTCAATGCTTGTACAATGCATTCAAGATATAGATCTCCAGTATTCACTAGCATGTGCAGACAGGACCTGCTCACCAATGTACTTTGGTTTAAATTTTAACTTTCCTAAGTTAGCAAATTATCTATATTGAATCACAGCACCAAGTTATCGTTTTGTCTTCTCAAGGGCTAGGTTTAATTGCTTTCCGTCAGCCTTGTTAAAAGGGCGCTTTAATAACGTTCCTTATGGAGAAAGGCTATGCCCCTATGGGGAAGAAACAGTTGAGTCCTTGGCACACACCATTCTAGAATGTAGCTTATATAGGTCTGAACGTATCTGTTACCTCTACCCAATAATGTATAAATGTACTAGTATACCTCCCACAGACCACCTGAAGTTTCTGCTGTCCGGAGAGAACCAATTAATAACACAGTTGGTGGCTAAGTTTTTATTCTCAGTTTTAAGAATTCGTAAAATATTATACTAAGACAACCACATGACTCAGGTTTTATACTGCTGATATGTTCTAACAACTTACTTATTCTGTTTATCCTATATAATGTTTTTATCTTTGAATTTGCGGGTCTATGACCGTATAATAATAAAACAAAACATTTAGTGACATTTCCCATCATCTGTTGTGTCATGTTAGCTTTTTTTGCAAGTGATATTTTAAGCCTGAAAAACACATTCATGAACTAGGACTATGCACACAATTCAGACAAATTTCAAATTAGTTATGTGTCTGATTAGGACTGTTTATATGACTCCAATTCAAAGTGAAATTGGCTTCCAAATCAGATCAAGTACCCATGTATCATTAGTCTAAATCAATAAGTTGTATTTGTATGTCTTTTGTTTCATTCATTATGAATGTAAGTTGGTTTTGAATGGAAAAGTCGAGGAGAAATCATCTTTCCATCCATCTATCTAGTAATCCTTCTGAAAGGACAAAGCAGAGGAGGTGCTGGTGGTTGATGTGCCTCAATATGACTACATATGCTTTACCTATTTTATTATTCAAACAGTCCCAGGTGTCTATGGAATCCAGCCAAAGAAGAGTGAATCCATATCATGCAACACTGAATCAGATCCGTTGAAATGAATGGCAACAGAGTATACAATTGTCAAACCTATATGGTAGTTGGCATAATGACACTGACTTGTAAAATGGAGATAGCCTTCTCAACAGGAGGAAAGGAAGGGTGGATTGCTGGCATGTTGTAGAGTAGGATGTCAATTGTCATTTGAATTCTGACTGTCATAATAAATGTCACCCTACCTTGTTTTAAAATGTTATATTTACAGTATTACTCATAGTCCCACACGTAGATTCTGCAGGTGTACAAATGCAGCTGATTATCATGTATCACTTGGATTTTAATTTAAGTTTACTAAAAGTAAATAAACCCAAATGAGTCATATATTTAAAATATAACATAAACAACACACATCTCTCATGTCTCTTTTCAGATTCATTGCCTCTACATATATTAAATTGTTTGCTATATTATATTTAACTAAGAGAGCTTTTCAGAGTGCTGTATTTGAAAGAAAGTAATTACATTTGCCCCCTTCACATATTACTGCCTTGTCGTGGCGAAGGGGCTTGAGTAATTCAGAGAAGCTCTGGGCTATGCCGTGCAGGGACACCCAAAACGGACAGGTCATAGTGGACAGTTCTGACTAAACGCGATCCACCTGGAGCAGGAACTGGCAAGCCACTCCAGTATCTTTGCTAAGTACATGGACAGAAACAAAAGGCTAAAAGATATGACTCTGGAAGATGAGCCCCTCAGGTTGGAAGGCGTCCATCTGAGGAAAAGCGGAGGACAAGTACAGGTACCTCCAGAGCTAATGAAGTGGTTGGGCCAAAGCCGAAAGGATGCTCAGCTGAGGATGTGCCTGGAAGTGAAAGGAAAGTCTGATGCTGCAAAGAAGAATACTGCATAGGAACCTGGAATGTAAGATCTATGAACCTTGGTAAACCGGACGTGGTCAAACAGGAGATGGCAAGAATAAACATTGACATCCTGGGCATCAGTGAACTAAAATGGACAGGAATGGGCGAATTCAATTCAGACAATTATCATATCTATAACTGCAGGCAAAAATCCCATAGAAGAAATGGAGGAGCCCTCATAGTCAACAAAACGTGGCAAGAACTTTGTGCAAAAATGGACATGAAAAAGGACAGAAATGGTAGGGACCTCACAGAAGCACAAAACATCAAAAAGAGGTGGCAAGAATACACAGAGGAATTATACCAGAAAGATTTGGATGTCCCGCACAACTCAGATAGTGTGGTTGCTGACATTGAGGCAGACATCCTGGAGAGTGAAGTCAAGTGAGCCTTAGAAAGCAATGCTAACAACAAGGCCGGTGGAGGTGATGGCATTACAGTTGAACTATTTAAAATCTTAAAAGATGACGCTGTTAAGGTGCTACACTCAATATGCCAGCAAGTCTGGAAAACTCAGCAGTGGCCAGAGGATTGGAAAAGTCAGTCTACATCCCAATCCCAAAGAAGGGCAGTGCCAAAGAATGCTCCAACTACAGTACAATTGCACTCATTTCACATGCTAGCAAGGTTATGCTCAAAATCCTCCAAGGCAGCCTTCCACGGTATGTGACCGAGAACTCCCAGAAGTACAAGCTGGATTTCGAAGGGGCAAAATAACTAGAGACCAAATTGTTAACATGCGCTGGATTATGGAGAAAGCCAGCGACTTCTGCTTCATTGATTACGCAAAAACTTTCGACTTTGCGGACCACAACAAACTATGGCAAGTCCTTAAAGAAATGGGAGTGCCTGACCACCTTATCTATCTCAGAAATCTATATGAGGGACGGGAAGCAACAGTTAGAACTGGATATGGCACAACTGATTGGTTCAAAATTGGGAAAGGAGTACGACAAGGCCATATATTGTCCCCCTGCTTATTTAACTTACATGCAGAATACATCATGCAAAAGGCCGGACTAGAGGAATCCCAAGGCGGAATTAAGATTGCCAAAGAAATATCAACAACCTCAGATATGCAGATGATACCACTCTGATGGCAGAAAGTGAGGAGGAATTAAAGAACCTCTGTCCTCTGAAGATGCCGGCCACAGAGACTGGCGAAACGTTAGGAAGAACAACCTTCAGAACACGGCCAAAGAGCCCGAAAAACCCACAACAACCACTCCACCTACTGTCTGGCAAGTGGCACAGTGCTGGTGGTGGTGGGTGCTGTGTCTAATGGGTGCAATACATTGCTTCCAGAGGTACCTGTGCAACAGAAGAAATTCTACTCATCAGGAAACACTACCCAATATATCTATGTATTGTTTTAATTTTTAAAAATGTATATATTAAAGCTGAGTGACTAAAACAAGAGAGAAAGTAAATCAGCATTGTGGTGTAGCCGGCCATAATGATTCAAATGGAAAGAAATGAACCAGTAACATTAAAATACATTGAGGCAGTCGTCCAGGTACATATATAGGTGACCACGAAGCACAACAAGAAAGGGATGAAAAGTCTAATTACCATTTTGCTGGTGTGACTGCAGCCTGATTGGAGCTACTGCATATGACTACATTCTAGCAAATTTTGTTTCATTCATTTTCTAGCAAAGTAATGTTTCGACTCAGCCAATCAATAAAAAAGCTTTTTAGGATCAAAGTGGGGATGGAAGAAAATTCTGCTTTGTTTCTTGCACATGCATGCACACAAATACACATGTGCATGTGTGCATGCGCACATGAACATGTGTAGACAAATCTGACTGATTTGTCAACCCAGGCAGAGAGTTTTGTTCTCAAAAGTCTGTTTTTTTATTCAACTACATTAAATCATTCACATTTTGTGGTACTGAATTAGGACTATTCCCCTTCTCTCTTTTTCTTTGGCTAAGTGAGATAAGTGAGGATCTCATTTGGGTCTTTCATAGAAGAACTCATCAATATCCAGATGTTTCTTCACAGGTGAGATAGAAAGAATTAAAGACTTTTTAAAAAAGTTGAAGGAAAAGTTGGGATGGTACATGTGTAAGAACAAAGTTTTGCTGAGGCTTGGTTACTGGCACTAGCAATAGTTGGCATAAATCATTTATATATTGATAATTTTTTCTCTCTATCACACACACACACAAAGAGAGAGAGATGTAATCTTTCACCAGGCAGTTTTCAGTTATAAAATTTTAAGAAAAATCAAATTGCAGAACCAGCAGATAAAAGACAAAATAAACTATAGGTCAACCTAGTGAGCCATTAACTTATCTATTTCATTAATATACATCTTATCATAAACATACAAATATAATAATCATGAGTTGTGAAATGCCAGGAAAAACAACACGTTCCATAGGCCTTATAACTGCAACACACTCTGCTTAAACAGTATCTGTGCCATCAACTCATTTCCAGCAACATGAGTAGGACAAATGCAACAGTTGCAAGACTTTCATTATTGGTTTGATTTTTTAAATTAGGTCATTCCTTCACCCACAAAGATGACATCTGCCCTTTCTATTTTTAGTTGTGGAAGGCCTTACTAGTTCTGACACTTCCACTTCCAGCCAAGCTGTCTCTCTTCCTAGATTTAACCAAAGACCTCATCTATTCTACTAAGAGGAATATTCTGGGATTTTCTGACCATCAACCATGAGGCATATGTTTGGAACACAGCATTGTGGGAAACTTACTGTGAGTTGCTGGCCAGAGACCTACAACAAGGGGCAACCTCAATGCCTTCTACAACCCCTCAATGCACCCATCAGGGAGAATGATACTCTTAGCACCCATCACCAGAACTCTGCTAATGGAGAGCCAAGCCCTCATTAGGAAGCACTTCAAGGGCTTGTATGGAAACCAAAGCCATCTGAAGGTGGTAAAAATAAGCAGCCTTCAGGGAAGGCTATAAAAGGAAAGGAACATGGGGCACTAGAAGAGGAGAGCGGTGAAGAGAAGACAGGGGACATATGAAGTGATGTTCCAGGATTCCAGGATGGTTCTTGTGCCCATAGGTCCTCTCCTATTATGATTACATCAGCCTCATCATAGAACATCCCACTCCAGGACCTAGTGGTTGAAGACCTGCCTGAGACTAACCCTATGGTGGGTCAGCCTGGGGCTCACTCTGGCGGAACCTGAGAAGGGCATGAGATGCTTTCAGTTCAGGAGGAAATAGGAGAGTTCTTCTCTTCAGTGGAATAAAGTGCTCTAGCAGGAACAACCATGAATTCAGCAGCAGCTGAATTTCAGCCATCAGCTCAACTGGCAATAGTGGGAACTGAAGTTGAGTCACACTTGATGCACACACTTTTCTGTGTCAGTTCAACTGATCTCATTTCTTGAACTGATGCAAATAGATCCACTGTCAAAAAAAAGGGAAAAGCCCCAGAAATGGAAAGAGAAACTACAGACTGGGGTGGGGGAAAAGGTCTGGGCCATTCACATTGGCTTTTATGTCATGTAGTCAAGGGAAAAATATATGAATCAAAGCATTCCAGTCCATAACATTTCCTGCATTATATGTCAGTGTAGTCACTCTCTCACTAGGCTTGTTTATTTATTTATTTAGAATACTTTTATCCTACCTTTCTCCTTAAAAAAAACAAGGTGGCTTACATCATTAAAAAGACAATATGCAGAAGCAAAAAACAGTAAGTATACAAAAGTAGGTACTGTTTCAAAAGAAACAGGCATGGAGGAAACTTCTAATTAAAGGCCCAGTAGCAGGGCAAACCCTCCCTGATGTTTTGGCTGCCCAAAATCAGGCCCCAAAAAATCCACAAGGAATAAATTAGACACACTACAGTACAAGAGTATGAAAATAACTTTATCTCAACCCTCTGATTGAACAGATGAGAACACTGTAGAGAAAACAGCTACAATCCCTAATTGTGCCTCTAGTGCTACTCCTGGAACTTCTCACCACTGAGAGCTGTCCAGTGTGTACAATAACAACTAGGAGAACTAGCCACAAAGATATTAGCACTTCTAAATGCTAACAGGTTCTACAGTATAACTTAGTTGCTACATGCACAAAGTTTGCTTTATCATTAGGCGGGGCAAACATAAATCACGTTTCATCTAAAATTCTATGTGGGAAATTATTTTTAACTATCATTTTTTTAAAAATGAATATATTGATGCGCCAGCAGAACTACATAACAGAACGCAGATATAACGCAGTGATTACATCTTATATTGCAATGCAACATCTTGCCAGCTTCCCCTGAGAATTTATATCTAATGAACTTATTGAAGAAGCATTGATTATGCAATTCAAAGGATTAAAAACATCAAAATGGAGATGAATAAGTGAAAATGAGGGCCCAACAGAAAGAACAGTTAATAAGTCATAAATATGTGACCAATTAAGTACCGCAATTATATACACAAAAAAACTACTACAGTATAATTAAAATATGGGTGTCTGTGTCTGGCTCCCTTGCAGTGAAACTGAGATACCTGAAACTTGGAATGAATATTAACAGACCCCAAGGATGTGCATCTTGACACAACTATATTTTTAAAACAGATTAATTAAACTGAATTAATTAAAACATGTCTATGGCCTGCAATACTGCTTCAGTCACAAGATGACAAACCAAAGCTCTTCTGGAGGATGAAGGTTCCTCGTAAGTAGGAATATCTTTTGTCAATAGAAAAAAGTCTGGCACTTGCAGCTGATTTTGTGTGGAGATAAAAATGCCAGTCTATTGAAACCTTCATTTGTGGTCATTCTCTCTGCTGGTGTAATACTGATCCGACTTCTGAGCATCCAGACTGCCTGATGAAACTTCCTCTATGTCCATGTGGAGAGGAAGGGGAATGAGAACAAACTGCTGCCTGTAAATACAAAGAGGAGGGTGAAAAGAGCGGGAAATGAAGAAGCTGTGAGATAGAGAAAGGTACAATCAGATGGAGACATGATCACTGCAGATGGAGACAGCAGCCACGAAATTAAAAGACGCCTGCTTCTTGGGAGGAAAGTGATGACAAACCTTGACAGCATCTTAAAAAGCAGAGACATCACCTTGCCAACAAAAGTCCACATAGTCAAAGCTATGGTTTTTCCTGTAGTGACGTATGGAAGTGAGAGATGGACCATAAAGAAAGCTGACCACCGAAGAATTGATGCCTTTGAACTGTGGTACTGGAGGAGGCTCTTGAGAGTCCCCTGGACTGCATGGAGAACAAACCTATCCATTCTAAAGGAAATCAACCCTGAGTGCTCACTGGAAGGACAGATCCTGAAGCTGAGGCTCCAATACTTTGGCCATGTCATGAGAAGAGAAGACTCCTTGGAAAAGACCTTGATGTTAGGAAAGTGTGAAGGCAAGAGGAGGAGGGGACAACAGAGGATGAGATGGCTGGACAGTGTCATCGAAGCAACCAATATGAATTTGATACAACTCCGGGAGGCAGTGGAAGATAGGAGGGCCTGGCGTGCTCTGGTCCATGGAGTCACGAAGAGTTGGACATGACTGAATGACTAAACGACAAAATGATAATCAGGAAGAAAAGTCTGATTCCCCGCTTTGCCTTCTTCATAGGGGTTGGACTTGATGGTCCATAGGACCCTTTCCAGTTCTGCATTTCTAAGATTATGATTGCGATTATGATTATGAAAGAGAAAATAAAGAACAGGGGTGGGGAGGAAAATAACTTCAGCTTCCCCTAGAGAAAACGCCTAGGGAAATCATGATGTCAGAGAGCCTGTAGGTAGCTGCATGTAACATTGTCATGTAACAAGGCTTCCAAACTCTTTGAACAGAAAGAGAAGGTGGTGGTGCCTTGCATGTTGTCATGTGCCTACTGAAGGGACCACCTGGGCCAGATAGCACTAAGGAGCAGACTACCCTGTGCCACTGGAGAAGACGGGGCAGAATCCCCTGCCTTGGTAGGTGGGTAAGGTGGAGCCAAGACCCAGCCCTTAAGTATATTGGTGGCTAGAATAACCTAAATGAATGTGTGCATGTTTGTATGTGTTTGAATGCTTGCTTTCCTCTCCATGCATGTGTGTATACGAATAACCACCATGGCTCCAGCTCTTCTAGTCCTCTCTCTAGCTTTGGCCAGCATTGGCTGCTGTGCCCTCAGCCAAACTGGTCACTATGGGCAGTGTGTTACTGGTTCCTTTCCTGGAATTCTGATCTTTTTGATAGACCACCTTTGTGTTTACACCTGACTTGGTGTTGCCCCTCTTCCTGACTGCCCCACCACAATTAGGGCTTTACATGATTGGGGTGGATTGAGCTAAACAGGGTCTCAAGGAGGTCTGGAATGCCATTTGGTGCAACCCTCACATCCAAATGGCATATGTTCCTCAAGTATTTGGACCACATTCACCCATGTTAATTTGCTAGTATTGTAAAGAGGCTAAAGAAGAGTGCCATTTCATGATATTAGCAAATTAATCACTTCTTTGGTTCCATGGAGGATATGAGGGAGGGGGTGGGGCAGGGAGTGTATTAAGTATGTGCATTACAAGTTAGATTTATCTACATAATATATTTCTCTTAAATTTTGGTCCAGAGCATGCCCATAGCCTAATACGTACACATTTTCTCTCAAATGTCCCATTGAACTGCTGCAATCTCCATCTTAGAAGCTGGTTTGCTTACCAAGATAATGGCCACAGAACATCTGGCCAGCTTTCAGGACTCTTTTTCTGTGCTCTGTATTTTTTACTTCCAGACTGAAGGAAAGTTCTGAAGAACCTGAAATTTTGTCATATGTGTTACGTTTTAGCATTCCTGAACCCTGCAATTTGTTCATATGGTGGCAGTATCTAAGTATTACAAACAGTGAGGTCAGAGATTCAACCTGTGCTTTTTTCTATGGATATTGGCCCCATTTAGCCTGAAGCAATGTTCATAAAGAATACCATACATTTTTTAAAACAGAGTTATTCTTAACCCAATAGTTTCCTCCAGTGAACTTGTGGAAAATAATAGTTAACCCAAAACTACTGGAAAAAGTAAATCAGTGCAAAATTTATTTAAATACAGTAGGTCTGCCGTATCCATGGGATAAGTACCCACCATTTCATTTACCACTGCCTGAAAATATTAAATTTAAATATATATATATCTGTTTCCAATGTGTACTACAAGAATTGGCCACTAGAGGGAACCAGAGACTATGATATATATAGGGTTGCTACACAATTTCCAGCATCTGTAGCCAGCTCTTGGAACTGATCTCCCACAGATACTATGGTACTACTGTAACAGACAAAACAGTGAAAAGTCATAGACATTCATAAAAAGTAAAAATAAAGTATATATTCCCTACAAAAATAAGTAATAACAATGTTTCAAACATATTTAATGAAGCAGAGTTTTGGGGGGTTTATGTGCTGTAAAGACTCACATGAACTCAGATAGAATTTTCAAGGTACATAAGATACTGAAAGAGTAATTCAGTGTTGTCACTTCCAATGAAGGTCCACAGCTAAGCAGGGATCTGAATTTACGTTTCCTAGTCCCGCACTCTATCCACTGCAACACAATGGATCTTGCACTGAAGCAGCTACACTAAGGTTATTAATCAATAGTATTTAAAGTATTAGCACGTCACACCATTACATTGATATTACTAAGAAAAGCAACAGCACAGTAAAACAGGAAATCAAAGTGGCTGCAGCATGAAAATAGATATGTATTAAGCGAAGAGAAAACTTTTACGACTAAAAGAACTGCAAAATGCAAGTAAATGACCACAAAACATCTACAAAGTCTTCTAGTACATCTTCTGGCCCCATTACCTTAACAGCAAAACTCTTGAGTGTGTTTTACTAAAGTGCTCAGACATTAAATGAACAGGCAAAAAAGTTCACTACTAGCTTAAATGATAAATACAGGATTGAAATAATCTATAACTATGATGGATAGCATTGACAAATTCAATGTTGCCACTAAAAATTGTTTGAAAACTATTTAATTTTAATAGCCTAGTACTCCGCAGGTCAATTCTATGCAGGCCTGTCCTGAAGCGAGCAGGCACAGTGCTGGGAATCCAAAGATTCTGTTATAAATATTAATTAAACTTTATTCTTGCCCAGCAACAATGTAACCATTTTAAAAAGAGACCTTTCCACGTCCGTATAACCTTCCATGTACGTGTTGACCTAAGTGTAACCATCAATGGAATGTCACTGATAATGTGTAATTTAGAGATTAATTTAGCAAGGAGGCGACAATGTATAATCTACAGATTACTTTAGGAAGGAAATCACAGTTTAAATTTTTGGTCTTGCTTATCTGCAACTTGGAATGTATGAATAATAAGATAAATCCTAAAGCAGCAGAAACTATTTGCTTTAATCGAAACTGGATTTAAAATTAAGTGATGAACTGTGTCTAACTGATGTCTACTACTTAAGGAGTGCCTCTCCCCCAGATTGCAGAGGAATCTCTAACTTTGAGGAAAGTTCTATGTGTTCTCCTCTTTTGTGGACTAAAATCTTTGAAAAAGTCCCATTTGGTCTCTAATGCTCTAACTCTCCAGTCTCGGTGTGAAATTGGCAGATCCCCCAGGGCTATGTGAGCATATTTTTGGAACAATTCCTTTTTTAAAAAAAAACTGCAAAAATATGTTACCCACTAAGCTTGAAATATAAATGTGAGGAAGCTCAAAAATTAAAAAATAAAACACTTTGATAATGTGTTCGGGAGGGTGGGGAGGAATCTTAAGCTAAGGAAACTAGGTTTTCGCAAAGTCCAACATGTAAAGAGCAGAAGAGAGGATAACAAAAGCCAATTGACACCCTTATTTTTCTTTTTCCAAAGTGCAGTTCAGTGCAGAAACAAGAGTTCAGCTGATTTCAACAAAGAGGAAGGAAGGAAGGAAGGAAGGAAGGAAGGAAGGAAGGAAGGAAGGAAGGAAGGAAGGAAGGAAGGAAGGAAGGAAGGAAGGAAGAAGCAGGCCAGACAAAGCAATAAGAACAAAACCTGTTATTATTGTGTAATATTTATAGTTTTTGTACATCAATCAAATTTTTCCAACAGAATCAGTGGTTGTTCAGTACTGAATCTATTAAGAATCAGAGGTGCAGAAGTGTGCAGTTCAGATATTGTGGGGCAGAGCAAAACAACATGCTATAAGATAATTCTAGAAATGGGGATAGCCCAAACAAAAACTTACAAGTTTAAACTAGGCTTCAGTTCGACACCAAAACTGGCAAGGTTATAGCAGACAGACTGTTCTTGTTCTGTGTCAAAGTTGGATAAATCTGGACACAGGGTTTTCCAGTTATGATTTTTAAACTAGAACTATTTTACCCTTCTGTTCATAAAAAAAAAAAACACATTGACTGTCTAGTGATTTATCCATTGAAAATCATTAGAATATAATATTGTGTGAAGACAATAAAGGAAAGAGCAAATTATAAATAATGCAGACATTGATGGGAAACATTTTAAAATCATTGATTATCTTATTCTATAACCAAGCATCTTAAAAATAAGGTCTCATTTTGATATTTTAATGTAGGGGTTTCAAGAGCCAACTACTACAATGTTTCACTTTTTCTTCAGAACTTCCTCATTAACACCAACCAAAAAAAAGGACTGTGTCTCTCATTATGCCTGGAAACTCATCCAGAATTCTCATTATATCTTTGCAACTAAAGTAAAAGCTACAAAACATTGTAGGAGGTCAAGCAAAGTTGACAGCTGTTATGGTTTAGGTTATTAAGGCTAATTTTTTATTTATGAATGGGATTTGTAGTCATGGAATTGTGTAGAAGGAATCCATTTTGATCTGTGTTAGCATAACTGGATGCTTCGAGAAGCTGTTTCTCTCAGAGCTAGCTGGAATTTTCCGTGAAGCTGACTTGGCCAGAGACGATAAGGGTCAAGACACAACATCAGGACGATGGTCAACAACACCTGCACATCCCATGGGAAATGGAGGTGGAGTGTGAAGAGACAGACCTTTACGCTGATTGGTTAACATCACAGAAGAGTGGAGAAGAAGGGTGGTCCCAGCAAGGAAGAAAAATGGAGCATGTAGTGAGAGAGAGGACTTGATTTTTAACTTGATTTAGCATGGATTTTAAAATGATTTTTGAGACTGATTTTTAGTATGGATTTTTAAGTTCCAAATGTTAGTTTTTACTGTTATGCTAGGATGTAGTTCAGTGTAAGGATAGAGAAAGGGTGGCTATGCCTAGCCTACCTTCTAAGCTATATTAGAGTTTGTTATTTTATTTTTGTAGCTGGAATTTGCTAAAGTTCTAACTGCTTTGATTTATGGAAATGTACTTGAATGCTATGCTTTTGCAACAAACTGAATATCTCTTTATTTTCCTAATAAAACAATAATTGTTAAAATTCAACGTTTGGTCTCTTGAACAGCAAACCTGCAAGATTAAGTGTCAGGCCACAGATATGCTACATGAGTACATTAATAGCCTGAGTTTTGAACGTCTTGGCAGACTCCAAAACTCATGATTTCTATCTTTGTTTTTCCTCAGTTAATTGCTAATTAGAATGGACTTGGGAAAAGGGTAAGTGGCACTGCCTGGTTGGGTACCCAGACTCAGCTCAGCTGTTTTAGGAGTACGCTTACACCTGGAACCTCTCTGTTCAAGCCTCAGGTGTTCTTTTATAGGATCTGTAATTCTGTCACACCTACCATGCTTATAGGATAAAGTAGTTCTACCCATGTCTTACGGATCGCTGATAGGCAACTGGTGAGCCACTATGTGACCAATATTCTGGACTAATTAGGCCAATAAGGTCTAATCCAGCGCAGCTCTTTATCTTTCAGGATAAAATCTGGCTTTTCCCACTTCCATAACAATGTTCTTCTCTGTGGTTTCATAGGTCTAGTATAGCTCCTAGGTCCCTAAAAAACAAATGCTTTAAAAGTGGCTCCTGAAATCACTTTTTAACCATTTCTTCCTCTGGTGATCACACAGGTGCCAGAAACTGGAATGCAAAAATACTAATATATAGCTTCACGGGGGTGATACTTTTCCACATTTAAAACACAAAAGCACAATGCAAAGCCTGTTTATGGGCCTCTTTCAGAAACGACAGCATCCTATAGGTGCTATCAACCCATCTTTTCCTATATGTACATCATCTCCATGTAGGAAAAATGTGAAACAACTCTGTCACAGTGCACTGGAGCTATTCACATGTTTCTGTGACCTATATTTTTCTAGCCATGAAGGGGGAAACTGATTATAAATGCATGCTTGATAGCAGGATAAAAATATACACAGAACATTTTACATATCCATAAAGAATTTAAGCAGCTAAATAAGGGGTGGGGGTAGGGAATTGGCAGTTTGGTGAGAACATAATGACACATTGGGATTTCACAGGTGTTGAGAAGCTAAAATGTAGAAGCAGATGGAGCTTCTCAATAGCTTCATACAGTGAAATGTAAACTTTGGCAGGTGGCCTTTGATCATTTCAGTTATATTTTTTATTTAACTAACGTTGGGTCATTTGAATTATCTTTAAACCCCACCGCCCACCTTTGTATATTGCACATTTGAGAATATGGGCAGCTGGTCTCCCAGCAGGCAGACACAGAGATGAAGCCAAGTGACTGGAAAGCTCTGGGCTTTCTTTCAAGGATAACATTATATAGTCCTATCCAGTGTTTAAAAGGGGTTAATTTGAAAAAAAATTACTGGGAAAAGAGTTCTAGCCCCATTCTGGTGAAGGATAGTCTGGAGAAGACAACAAACCGCTACACAAGCTTATCTACCCAATTGTGGGGAATCCTGAAAAATTCTAATTTTTTCAGGATCACCAGTTAACTGGATTCTATGTTTGGAATATGCTTTTTCCCTGGTAATAGAAATGTGGATAGGGTTGGTTTAAAACTCTTTTTTTTTCCCTTCCCACACATTGAAATTAACACTTTTTGAATGCCTGAATAGGGCTTTCTCCCCGCCAAAAAAGGAGCTCCGTTAATCTATCTCAACATGTGACAAACTGAAAGGAAAACAAAAGCTAAGGGCAAAATCTGGTGGCACTTTGAAGACTAACAAACCTCTTTCAGTGTATGTTTTCATGGCTCAAAATCCACTTCTGACACATTGATAGGGCTTTTACATCCCAGCTAACACATTCCTGGCACCAATGGACCCGAGACTCTGTTTTCTCTTCAGACAGTATAAATCTTCCACCTTTTACTAAAGATTTCTGTGGGCTTGAACATTTATGAGACTTAAAGGCTTCACTTGATTGAGCTGACGCACCAGTTCCCTTTTTTTTAACCCACAAACAAGACAAGAAATCACAGGCGGGCCTCCATGTTTTCAGTGCTTACATTCCTCTACCTATGTGGCTGTGATGATGGTGCTGCAGGAGATTAGAATGTGATGAATATATGAGCTGAGACTGTGGAACTGCCTTCTCTTGTCCCTCCTGTATCTTCTCAGAAAATCATAAGGGAAATTCTACCTTTTTTAAAGCACTAGACTAGTCTAGTGGAAGGGAGGGTTGGGTTTTTTTTTTCCTTTCCTCTTTTATACTTGATAATATATACAACAGTCAATATAAAAAGACTTACTTGGTGGGCAGTAAGTAAGAGGTAGATAAAAATCGATAATCTTTTAAAATTAAATTGATTTAAATCATGATATCAATCACAATTAGAAATGGGCACTGTTGCATCCACCCAGTGTCCTTTGTTTATTTTTCCTTAAACACAAGTCCACCCTCTGGATGCATTTCCTCACTTCACATTGCCACCAGGTATTAGTCCCTCAATACCAAAGAGATAGATCTTAGATGCGTCCTGCCAATACAACAGATTTATTAATAATAAAGATGTTATGCAAATCACAGGTGAAAATCACAGATGTTTAGGAGTATTCATTAAATATCATTTGCTTTCTTTTGACCTCTAGCCACCCATCTGTTTCAAATTACTTTTATTTTTCTGTTTTTCAAGCTCCTCTGCTTGTTCCAGTTCCCTCAGATCTTCCACCTTTGTCCCCTTCTTAGAGCCTAGGATCCAAAGCTAGCCCACTGGTCTTTCCAAATCTAAGGTAAACCTTAAACTATTGAATTTTTCTCTGAGCCTTTCCCTATCCTTAGTCTTTCCCAGGTCTGCAATAAGGAGTCCCTTTTAAGCTTTTCACCAAGACACTTTCAAGGGGCCTACTCCTTCACTTACAGTACCAGACTACTAGGTCTCTTAAGCTCAGGAAATTCACTTTTCTCTTCGGCTTACTGGGCTGCTAATCACATCCCGCCGCTGGCCACCACTTTGTTGCGTCCACCCAGTGTCTTTTGTTTATTTTTCCTTAAACACAAGTCCACCCTCTGGATGCGTTTCCTCACTTCACGCTGCTACCAGGTATTAGTCCCTCAATACCAAATAGATAGATCTTAAACACGTGCTGCCAATACAACAGATTTATTGATAATATAGATATTATGCAAATCACAGGAGAAATCACAGATGCTTAGGAATATTCATTAAATATAATTTGCTTTCATATTGGTTGGTATGTGTATTTATTCACTGTCACAATATTCTCTGACTATCTATATATTTATTCTCTATACTTTAAAACTCTTTCCTATTCTCTTTAGCGTTATCTCTTAACTTTCTCAATTCAATCTCCTAATTCTCTCTTGGTTGGACAGTGTCATCGAAGCAACCAACATGAATTTGACACAACTCTGGGAGGCGGTGGAAGATAGGAGGCCTGGTGTGCTCTGGTCCATGGGGTCACGAAGAGTCGGACACGACTAAACGACTGAACAAACAAACAAAAAATTCTCTCTTCAATTCCCTATCTCAAAACCTCTTTTTCCAACTCTCTTCTCTAACTGTTTAACTGTCTAACTGTCCTTTTGGTTCCACCCCTCCTGTCCTCTTATAGGCTCCTGCCCTTGAGCTCACGATGATGATGTGGGGGTTCCGCCACAGGCACGAACTGATGATTTGGTGGTTTATGCTGGTTCATCCTTCAGACAAACAGGTGTTCAGCAGTTCCCATCTCCACCTCCTCCAGCAGGTGCCCAGACAGAGGCATCACATGAACTTCTCTACCTGTTTGTCTGAAAGACAAACAGACATGAACTGCTGAGCTGGCAGTTAATGCAAACAAACAAACAAACAGACGTGTGTTGCTTATATATCACCCATAGTGCTTAAAGCATATTCTGGACCATTTACAATTTAATTATGCTGGCTACACATTGCCCACCCACCCACCAGCGAGATGGGTACCCAATTTACCAACCTCGGAAGGATGGAAGGTTGAGTGAATCTCAAGCCAGCAACCTGCGTTTGAACCCAGGTCTTGAGCAGAGTTTTTGCTGCAGTACTGCATTTTAATCACTGTGTCACAAAGCTCCATCTCTAATCACAATTTAAACCAAAACTTGATTTTTTGGTTTAAATAATAAAAAAATCAAAATTTTAAAAGTTAAATCGTGATTTAATATGTGATTTAAATAGTTTTGATTTAAATGAAATCCACCCTGGTGAAGAAGGAGAACAGGGAGAACAGGGGGAGGTCCAGGCTAGCCTCCCTCTGAAGGGAGTTCCATAGTTTGGAAGAAGAAACCAAGAAAATCTTACCTCTTGCCTTCACCAAGTGTGTCAGTGAGATAGGCTGGGTTGAGAGAAATTTCTCCTCCAATGATCTCAAGGTCTGGGCAGGCTCAGGTGGAGAGATATTCTACCATCAGTTTAAAAATCCATGTGGTCAAGCCAGGTTCGAAAATGTAATGTAAATCAGTGATCTGGAAGCCTCCTTCTCCTGCAGGGAGCGTGCTTCTGTCACCCCATACACTTTCAGTCTGTGATTCTCCCTTTTTATGAAGATTTTAGACTGACTGCTTTTCTCCAAATTTACCTGTAAATAGCAATAAAACCTTGAATCCAGCCAATTACTAATGCCAGGTCCATAACTGATGAAGGCTTGAGCTAGAGACTCTGTTTCATTCACACTGCCAGCTTCCAAAACCGAACAGTATCCTAATCCACCAAGTTTATCCTGTACATAAATATAATGTATATCAAGCAGTAGAATGTGACTTTCATTCCACTTTACAATTTAAGTTCACTCATTTCTGTATCTCAAGGGATGACATAAAGCTTTATGTCTCTCATACAGAACTCCAAAGAGCACATACTACTTCTGTAATATATGCTGAGTCAAATATTTTTGAAAATCTGTCTTTTTCTTTTAAACATCATCATTTTTTAAAGTCCATTTTCTCTCTGAAGGAAAAGTTAAATTTGTTTTCTTGCAGTTCCAAATTAGTAGGAGTCTGTTGCTTTTTGTAATCTTGGTAGCAAAAATCTTATTCTCTATTTGTGAAATATTTTAACCAATGAATGCCTGGTGGGACAAGATTTTCATGAGAAGTGAACTCACCATCAAAAAGCCAATGAGTGGCATTAGAGACATACCATTTTGCCAGGATTGCACAAAGTGAATTGGATTCTAGTGCATGTTACCTGTAACCATGGTTAAGGATACGATTTTTGGATTTTCTAGATTACAAATACCATCACTTTCCATTCTGGGAGTTCTACCTGTCTTAACAGGCACTTTACAAATACCTGAATATGATGCAACTGGGAGAAAGGCCTTTGATGCTTTGTTGTTGTTGTTTAGTCATTAAGTCATGTCCGATTTTTCATGACCTCATGGACCAGAGCATGCCAGGCCCTCCTTTCTTCCACTGCCTCCTGGAGTTGGGTCAAATTCATGTTGGTAGCTTCAATGATACTGTCCAGCCATCTCGTCCTCTGTCGCCTCTTCTCTTTTTGTCTTCACACTTTCTCAACATCAGGGTCTTTTCCAGGGAGTCTTCTCTTCTCATGAGATGGCCAAAGTACTGGAGCCTCAGCTTCAGGATCTGTCCTTCCAGTGAGCACTCAGGGTTGATTTCCTTTAGAATTGATAGGTTTGTTCTCTTTGCAGTCCAGGGAACTCTCAAGAGCCTCCTCCAGCACCACAATTCAAAAGCATCAATTCTTCGGCGGTCAGCCTTCCTTATGGTCCAGCTCTCACTTCCGTACATCACTACAGGAAAAACCATAGCTTTGACTATTCGGACTTTTGTCGGCAAGGTGATGTCTCTGCTTTTTAGGATGCTGTCAAGGTTTGTCATTGCTTTCTTCCCAAGAAGCAGGCGTCTTTTAATTTCGTGGCTGCTGTCCCCATCTGCAGTGATCATGGAGCCCAAGAAAGTGAAATCTGTCATTGTTTCCATATCTTCCCCTTCTATTTGCCAGGAGATGATGGGGCCAGTGGCCATGATCTTAGTTGGTGAGCTTCAAACTGTATGCTATGGAAGTTCATCATGAGAAGTCAAACGCCTGTTGGGTTTCCAGAGATGCAATGGTGGCAAAAGGTCCTGTTCAAGCAATCACATTTGCACATGAAGCCTAGGCTCACCTCTCAATGATCATCACCAAACAAAGTAAGCTCATTTGCAAGTTCTGGGAGGCATGAAAAGGTCCTGCTCTGACATGTCCATCAGGCATTTTCAGCACTTTAGCAATTCCTTCTTCTAATGATGTGTTGTCTGTAATACACCCCTGCTGTAACCCTTACAAAATGCAATATCAGAAAGCCTTGAACAAGAGTGTGCATGGCCCCGGCTGCTCCCAAACCTCCCATGTCTCTGCCTTCCATATCTGAATCCACCACCAGAAACTGATTGTGCTTATCAACAAGGATATTTATTAAATATGACTTGTAAAACAGGAACCTTATGAAAGGGAAAATAAAACCTTTCTTCTAAACTGCAACCAAACACTGGTCTCCTTACTTGCTCCTTACTCTGTCCCTGTCAAACCATCCCCTGTCCCTCCGTTACCTGGAAAACCCACTTGAGAGATGCTAAGCTATCTAAACCAATGGTTCTTAACCTTTGTTACTCGGATGCTTTTGAACTGCAACTCCCAGAAACCCCAGTCAGGACAGCTGGTGGTGAAGGCTTCTGGGAGTTGCAGTCCAAAACTCCTGAGCAACCCAAGGTTAAGAACCAGTGATCTAAACTATCCTTGTTGCAAAAGGGAGAGTTTATATTTATGCTTGTCTGTTTGAAATGGGGAGTTATCCCTCCTTCCCTCTCCTTTTCACAGAGGCAGGGGTTTGACAGGCCATCTCCTGATGACTGGGCTAGGCAGAAGGGTTGTTAGATGAACCTCCCCTCAGCCCCCACTCTCACCGCTCCTTCCTCTTCCCTCGCCTCTCTTTCCCACCCCAAAAGAAGCTCTTGCCTGGTGCAGCCTTTCAGACTCAGCCCTGGGAACCCTTGAGGGGATTCTCTCCCCAGTCCAAGGGTCCTCTCATTCCAGTCATTTCCAGTCCTCTCAAAGAACTGTTACCTTTAGGACTTCCCCTTCAGCCTGGCCAGCCTCAACTTCTGTTTCTTCTTTTATGCCCCTCCATATCAATTTTGTCTCTTCAGTCTCACCCTCCTCCTTCGCCACTTTCTCTGGAACCTTCTCTTTCTTCTTTTCCTTTCCTTTCCCCTCCTCTACAGGTCCTCTCTGCCTCTTTTCCTACCTTTTCTATCTCCTCTGCCTGATCCGGATCTGACATTTAGTTTGGTTGTGTCCAACTCTAGGGCGCAGTGCTCATCCCCATTTTCAAGCCATAGAGCCAGCGTTTGTCCGAAGACAGTTTCCATGGTGACGTGGCCAGCGTGACTAGAGATGTAATGGTGGTACATATTTATCTAGTTGCATTTTTAGATGCTTTTGAACTGCTAGGTAGGCAGGAGCTAGGACAAGCGACGGGAGCTCACTCCATCAGGTGGATCCAATCTTATGACTGCTGGTCTTCTGACCTTGCAGTACAGAGGCTTCTGCAGTTTAACCCGCAGTGCCACCACGTCCCGATCTGACATAGCTCCCCCTATATCTACTACAGAGCTGGAAATGGGAAAATTTTCTATGGCCATTGGGAGACAACACAGCCTGCTAGCAGGGACCAAAGTGTCCTTGCTCTCATCATCACAAAGGGTAATCCTCCTGATTTAACCAGCTTAAAGTCATGCTCCAAAAGAGGACCTATGGCAATGGTAATACTGTGACATCTGCCAGTTAAAAGAGAATTCTGAGCAGCAATAACAACTACAAGTACCTTGATTATTTGGGGAAACCATAGCAGTATAAGACTAATACATGCCTTGTGTATAAGATTCCCATTTTTGGCTGGAGGCTGGCTTACAGCCTCAAGGATAAATAACTTGCCCCTCTGTAAAACTCCAAGATTGAAATGCTTAGCATAGTAAATTACAACTAGAGTATGCCTCTGAATCAGTGGGACTTAGTGAGTCAACTCCTCCATAAATTCCACTGATTTGATAGGTCTTCTCTTGTTGTGACTTACTACACTAAGCAACAGGATTTCAGCCAAAGTGGTATTAATCAGAATGTTAGCACAGTGGAGTTCTGCATTTATCTGTTATTCTTTTGAAAAAACAAACATCTAAAAATTTGTTTGGCCTTTAGTGTTTTACATTGACAAAGTGCTGGAAAACACCCTTCATAATTTCAGTTTTTATTATCCAGAGACTTCCAGGGAATCCACAGAAATAAAACACGTTTTATAGTCATTTATGATCTAGCAAGCTTTTTCATGGAAGCAATTGGATAAATAAAATATACCAAGCCTCTATAAAATAAATCCTCTTGTCCAATTTTAATGATCTGCAGCCGCCCCGAGTAGTCTCTGTCTAGAGGGGCGGGGTAGAAATAAAATAATAAATAAAAATAAATAAATTATTGCCAATGTAAGAATATTTGGTATTGAAGATTCAATACATTGGGTTACTGCTGACCTTGTGGCCGTTGCATAGAACTGTTCTGGAAACCTGTAAATGGATAAAACCATAAAGTGTATGTTTTACCTTCAGGGACCTCTTCAACAACAGTGTGAGAGAAAAATGTCCAGACCTGGTGACACTGAAAAATCTTCCAAAATGTCATAGTCCAAAGAACTATTAGGTCCTGGGGGAACATACAGCACCTTCTGATGTTGCTATACTATGACAACCAGCATTCTTTACCATTGACTCTGCTGTCTGGGACCAGTAAGAATTGGAGTTCAGACTTTGAATGAGGTTTCTTAAAAGCCATAATTGGTTTCAATGAAGGCTTTTTAAAAGCTCAGTTGCTAGAGACAGGTGCTTTTTTAGGAGGGGGAATCTGTGAAGAAAACAAGGCTCATCCTCCATATTCTCTGCATTGCAACCATTTGTAAATGGTATTTTCTGAAAGGTTTAGAAATATTTGTGGTTCCCAAAAAGAAGAAGGAGAAGGAGAAGGAGAAGGAGAAGGAGAAGGAGAAGGAGAAGGAGAAGGAGAAGGAAGGAAGGAAGGGTGCAATTTTGTCTGTGTGTCTCTGATGTTCTTACTGGTATACTAAATGAATCACCCACCCTTGTTTTTAGATTGGCTTTCTTCATGGAGCAAGATTTCCCCCCTGTGAATACACATGATAGTTAAAGTCATAAGAACATGATGAGATCCTTGATGGATCAGATCATAGGCTCATCTAGACTAGTGTCCTGTTTCCTGCAGTGGCCAAGCAGATGTGTGTTGGAAAGCCCCAAGCAGGAGGCCAATATTTTCCTGTACTGTTGTTGAAACTGGTATTCTGGGTCAAACTTGATGTTAACAGCAAATGTTTATTGCGTATGAGTAACCTCTTCCCCTCACCCACCCACAAAAGGATTTTCTTTCAGAGGTACCGTATATTTCTCCACAGAGCTGGCTCAACAGCTCTGTGAGTAAAGTATCAGGCTGCAGAGCCACAGGTTGGTAGTTCAATTTTCCATTGTGAATCCCAAGTAAGAGCCAGCCTGTGTGGCCTTGGGCAAGCTGCACAGTCCCAGGATACCCCAGCAGAAGAGAATGGTAAACCACTTCTGAGTACTCTCTACCTAGAAAACTGTGAAAAGCATTGCCATAAGTCAGAATTGACTTGATTTCCTAAAATTATTATACTTCTCCACAATCAGACTTCCACACTGAACCTAGGCTTGCCCTTTACTCACATTCACTAGCCAAACAAAGCCCATTAAATGCAAGTAGGCGGGAAGGAAAAAATCACATACTATGATGCAAGATTATTTTACAATAGACAGAACACATCTATTGTACAATAAACATATTGTGTAGCTTGGCCTTCAAAGATAATCGTAGTCAGAGAGAATAACAAATTTAAGCAGTGCTTCCCAAGGCAACTGGCTGACTACTATGAGGGAAAAGGTATACAAAATTAAATGAATTGTGTCTAACCCAACTGGGAACAGTTTCTTCTTCACCTCATTCATTTCTCTCATATGTCTGTTTGTAGGTGTGCCCTAATTCACTTCTGCCTACAAAAAAAAATATTTGCTACTTATAAAAATTATTTTTCTCTCAGACTTCATTTTCTGTGAGATTGTTCCATCTAAACATTTATTCCCCTGATTATTTCCCAGTTCCAAAAGATCTTTTCTCTACCTCCACCACGTTAATTTGAAAACACACATCAAGCTTGTTTTTAAAAGGTAAAGAAAAATAAATCTGTTCTCTCTTTGTCTGCCCAAAAGAAAGGAATTACATGTTTTCTTTGGGTTCTATTTAAAGGCAAGACCCCAGTCCTGTGAAATCTAATTCTCTTCCTGCAGTTTAAAGGGTTAGGGTAAACCCTTGTAAAGGAAATGTGATTGACACCATTCATCACTATGTATGAACTGTCACTTACACACATCTCTGAATTCCAGGGAAAAGGCGTCTTCTTGAAAAGAAATGAATTTCATTCAAATAATGACAAAGGCTTTTAGATGGTGTGGACTGTGCTCTTTTCTGCAGACTTCCTTTGCAGTGGATGATTGAGAACTGCAGCTTGATATTATGGATCCTGAAATTATGGATACCACAGACAGAACCCTAAGTATCTGTTGCTTTAAGAGGATGGAGAAGTATCTATAATAAAAACAAAAGGCTAGGTGTCACTCAGTAGCATACCACTAGCTTTGTGTTCAATAGTGTTTGAAGCCATCAAGAGTACTCGCCAGGACAGAGTTGTAAGACTCCCTTTTTCCTGCTGGGGTTGCTGAGCATTTAAAGGAGTTAGAGTGGGCAGACTCCCCCTAATGGAGCTCCTCCCCCATTTCAAGAAGGGTGCCTGAGAAGGCCATCAACCATGGATCCACTTACATCGACAGACACATTATCTAAAAAGCAAAGCTCAGGATGTTTGATTGAGGGCATACAAAGGTGAATCCTTTTTTCCAGTCTGCAGTGGAAGAAAGTGGACTTTTACAAGATAGCAAGGAGGCCTTGTACTGATCTGACAACACAACAGGGGTCAGCAAAATAAATAAATAATAAACACAGGGCTATTTATTATTTTAATCAAAAATTATCAAAAGAAGCGGATGGAAGGAAGTCACATCAACTAATGCTACAATTTAAAAATGTACCCAACCGATATGCCAAGAGAACTGCACATTGTCACATAGGGTATGTTGCACTAGCTTTTGGCATCAGGCTAGCCTTCATGAATCTGGTCTACTCCAGTGATGTGTGACTATAATTCTCATCATCCCTAGCTACCATGCACATCAGAACAGGTCTGGTACAAGTTACCCCTCTTCAGTTACCTTTCCTCCATGCACAGAGGAAAGCTTGATGCCTTCCTTTCAGCCACTACCAGTTCTGCAGCTGTTTATTTATGTATTTATTTATTTATTTGATTTATATCCTGCCCATCTGGAGGGAAAGATCAAGAAACTGAGCCTTCTCAGTGGTTGCCTCCTGCCTATGGAACAACCTGCCTATAGAGATCCGCCTGGGTTCAAGAGAGCACTGAAGACCTGGCTTTATTTTTTTTTCTTTTGCTTTTCTTGCTTTCCTTCTTTCTTTTTTGCCCTCTTGAATAATTTACTAATTTTAAGTCATCTTATATTTGTATGTGTGTACGTTTTAAGCTGCTCAGAGTGGTCGGAAGACCAGATGGGCGGGGTACAAATCAAATAAATCAAATAAATAAATAAATAAAATATTCCGCCAGGCTTTCCCAGAGCACTAAGATCTCGTCCTCCCTTTTTACCATTCTTTTTGCTATCCTCTCCATCACCCTTTTTACCACCTTTATTGCCATCTGTTTTAATTTCTCTATTTGTTATGTATTAATTTATTTTTTATCATTTTTTTAACATTATTCCTTCTATTGTTGTTAGCCACCCAGAGTGGCCTGGTTGCCAGATAGTGCGGGATATAAATTCACATAATAAATAATAATTTTTTTAAAAAAACTGATGGCATGAACTAATCCGAGAGCAGATGGAGAAAAAGAAGGGAGGGAGGAAGAGGAGGGCAGCGGGAAAAAATGAGGAAAAGGTTGGTGTGGAAAGCCTCCTTGAAAAGCAATATCTTTCATTGCTTCCTAAAGGTCCACAGGGAGGGAGGGGGCTAGGCAGAGCTCTTACATATGATATTTTAGGATTGCTGGAGGAAAGAGAGGACATAAGTATAAGGAATAATGAATTAATAAGTAGTCAACACACTGAAAACCAAACAATAGTGCCACCTCATCTTAAGGTCATTTCCTCCTAATTGTGTTGATAAGAAGTTTTTTATTTCTTTATAATGAGGTTCCATAATGAGAGTCCATAAAGCGGTTCTTCCTTCCCCTTTAATGCAGTTTGTTGTTTCGTGACAGATACTAGACAATTGCCCCAAATCTATTACTAATCCCTACCTCAGTGTGCCATTTGTCAAGTAGCAAAGTGACTGGAGGGGGGAGCGACAGTTGGAATTCTCATAAGAGAAGACTTCTGTGTTCAAAGCCACAACTCCTTCTTGATAATTGATTATTGAAAGCACCTTCCAGCCTAGTTAATTTCTACATTTATACAGAAAGGAGAACCGCTTTCCTAAATTATTTTCTTCTTTTCACATTTGTTGGCAAGACCAGAAACATAAATAAACATGTTCAAGTCATTTGACTGCTGGTCTTTGTCACCAGGATTTGAAAACACAAAAGAAGAAGTTTAAATGGAGAAAAGACAAGACACCCACAGAGATATAACTAGAAACAGAGGGACAACTACAGACAAAAACCAGCATTCTGTGGTGTTTATGGGATAGTGGCAGGTTTATCCTCACACTCTGACAAGATCCCTGTTGTGGGACCACTCTCATATTAGCTGTGAGATTGATTAAGCGACCAGTTGCATCATGCATTGAGTACCAGAGGGTGGGTTGGGGAAACCTTACACAATTTCCTTTACACTTTTGACAGGATAGATGCCAAACAGTTTTGCTAAATAGAGAAGGCAGGTAAGAAAATAACACTTCCTCAGCAGGAAAGGAAGCAAAAGGCTTCTCTGCTTCTGTTTCTATTGTTAACTGTCTTTCCATGACCCAAACCTTTAGAAAAGAAATTAAAAACAAACTTTTGAGCTCATCTTCCTCAGAACTCTTAAAAAGTAAATCCACTTCATAAGTGAAGTCTTTCTCTCTAGGTTATTACTATTTGCATTTGAATACAAAGCCATTCAAAAATCAAATAAAAGCTTCAAGGTCGAAAGTCTTTTATTAGGAACTAAAGCCTACAAGGGGAATTTAAGCAATTATTCTAAACCAAAGCACTCATCAGTTCAAACATATCATTGCTTCTAAATGATTAGTGATAAAATCCCATGTTGCGTAACAATTGAGGCTATGATAGAAACATTTAAAATGCAACATTTCTGTAGACTCAGGTTTAATCAAGGCAAACCATTCATGCAGCTAGAGAGCGGGTATACATTTGTAACAATAGAGTTTAGGAGTTTTGTTAGTTAAATAAAAATAAAAATAAGGTCATAATTTATAGTAAGGAATCATCTCACACATACATTACAAATTAGGTATTTATATGACAACTTAGATTTGCCATTTCTCTGGAGTCCTGAACTGTATATGGGAAAAGCACACTTAACAGACAATTAAATATTTACTCTTATTTTTATTTTTTTTTAATTCTATCCTACCTTTCTGCCAAAGATGACTTGGTAGCTAAAATAAGAAATATCAAATGAAAGAAATGGCACATATATCAGTGGGGACATAGGAGTGCTTTTTGGTTCTTCTGTGCCTTTGAGTCAGAACTGACTTCTTGTGACCCTAACACAGCTGTCATGATAAGCAAGATATCTTCTAAGAAATGGTTTTACAAGTTCGTCCCAAACCCAGTGGGGATTTGAACCCAGGTCTCCTGGGTTTTAGTCTTTCACTTTATCTGCTACCCACACTGTGCATAGGAGTGCTTATCTCAATGTTCCTTTTTTAATGAATAGATTACTTACCATTTGTTAATTTGAGGAACATTGTGGCACAACTGTTAAATTGCATTATTGCAGTCAAAATCTGCTCACAACCTGTGTTTGATCCAAATGGATCCAGGTAGCTGGCTCAAGGCTGACTCACTCTTCCATCCTACTGAAGTTGGGAAACTGAGTGTAGTCTGCACACTTAAACTATAAACTGCCACTTTGCTTTAATTTACTTCTGTCTGGAGGTTGCAGTACCACCTTTACTCACTGGATGAAAGATTGTCCTAGCTCAAGGTAGGCCTAGGATCTTCATGGAGCATACAAGCAGTTCAAAGTGCTGCTTCGCTGCATAAGGCATCTGAACACTTAAAAGGCAGAGAAGGAAAATGTTCTACTACCTGATGAGAATGAGAAGGGCAGTGAGCATAGATATTTCTTTATTCATATCAGAATATTGCACAATTTAAAATTATGGGCATACATGAAAATAGGTAAAATTAACCCCTATAAAATATTGGTTCAGCACAAAAGGGTGGGACAAAGACAAAGTGTGGCTGTGAGTAAGAGATTTGAATCAGAAAGAGCAAGAGAGCTGAAGAGGCCGGAGCTGCTGTTGTCACTTAGACTATGAAGGCCCCTGCTAACTTCGTTTGGGTATAATTGGTCAGGTGAATCCACACAGTGAATTAATGTGTGCACAATTGAAATGATATTTTATTCTAAAGTTTTGAAGATTCTGCATCTGGAGCACATTTTTCAGTGTTATGGATGCTCAACCCAGTTGAGGAAGACATCTTGAATTTTTATCTGAATTTAAATTCAAAAGACACTTGAACTTTGCTGTTCTACAAGCACCTTCTGTATCGGTGCTGCTGGATGCACAAATTGTAGCATTTTGTTGCTGTTAAAATTGTTCATGTTTTCTTTTACGTAACTGTGAATAAGAAGAGACTCATTTTTGTGAAATCATCTTTGCAAGGTTCAGCAATAGATATTTAATTAAATGATAGCCCCTGAGAACTTTAAAGTGTTGTATCAGCACATGCACACATGTTGTCAACTAAAAACCCAGTAAAAAGAGCCATCCTGCAACTCACTCTGTGGGCTACTTGGAAAACCTTGCTACTCTCCTTCTTTGTCACCCAATTTTCTATCTCACTCTGTGTGTGTGTTTTGCAGTCCAATTGCTAAGACCAGTAAAAAGAGGAGGGGGTTAGGGAGAAGCACAGGGGAGATGGTGGCGAACCATGGCAGCTGCAGGCATGCAAGAAGAAGGGAAGAGCTGGTCTCTGGATTGCAGCTTCTCTCTGCCCTGCCCATGGGTTCCCCCCCCCCCATAGATAAAGGTAAAGGTTCCCTTTGATATTTAGTCCAGTTGTGTCTGACTCTAGGGGGCAGTGCTCATCCCCATTTCCAAGCCGGAGAGCCAGTGTTTGTCCATAGACAGTTTCTGTGGTCATATGGCCAGCTAGACACGGAACACCGTTAACCTTACCACCATGGTGGTACCTATTTATCTACAGTACTCGTCTTTTTACATGCTTTTGAATTGCTGCCTCTCCCCCCCCCCCAGTTGCAGCTAAATCATAATTTCGACTGTGATAATCTATGTGCACACATGTCAGGAAGGAAAGTGTGGGTGGGGGGGTTGGTGGTGCATAAAAGTCTCTTGGAGAGACCCTGTGTGGAAAGATTGGATATAATGCATAATGAGTTCTTGTTATGATTTCTGATTTCTTGTCTAAAAATGTGTTAGGTAGAAATTCCCAGGAGAAAGTGGGGATCAAAGGAGCACCATTTCAAAGGGAGAAGTCAACCAGGCAGTGGTGTGTGTATCTCTGATATGTAAAACAAGCCAAAGGCTTCAAGCCAAATGTTTCAAGCCAGGTGGCCAGGAAGCAAGCCTCAATATACAGTTGAAGGGCAATTAACACACCTAACTAGGGAAGAGCCATTCAGAGCTGGAAAGAAAGAAATGCTTTAGGGATTAGATCAAAGTTGCCATTCCATACCTTGTAGCTGCAGGATTTTATACCCATGGGCTTTGAAGTGCAGAGTGAATGGGATTTAGGAAATGAACCTTAGAGACAGGCAGAGAGGCAGAGAGTGAAAGGACAAAGAAATGGGCTTAGTGAAGCTATGCCTTGGAGTTAGGAAATTTAGATTAGCACCTAGAAGCGGTTGTTCCAGGATTTCTCTCTCACTGTTGTGCCTTCTGTTCCTCCTCTCTGTGCTCCCCTCCTTCTTTCTCTGTGTGTCTGTATGTGTCCATTTCTCCTTCGCAAGCCTAGAAGTGCCAATCAAGTCAAAAGAGGTGTCAAAATCTAGTCTAAATGTCTGGTCAGTTTCTACACCATTCAGTGTCTCCCTCCTTCACAAGCCTAGTCAATTTCCAGCTCTGGGTCAGTGTCTTTCTCTCCTCTGTCTGTCTGTCTGTCTGTCTGTCTGTCTGTCTGTCTGTCTGTCTGTCTGTCTGTCTGTCTGTCTGTAAGTATACCAGGCTGGAGGGAAAGCTCTGTTTTAATTTTTTTTTAATGTCCTTCTGTTCTAGCACTATTTCAGAGTGCAAGAAATTAAAACATATTTTTAAAATATTTAAACTAACACCACAATAGCAATGGCAAGTGGCTGTGAGCGGCAGCCAGCATGAGGGTGGTGGGGAGGCATAGGACCAAGCCTCAAATGAAATGATTCTAAAAGTCCTTGTAGCCTCCTCAACTGATACACAATGCAGTTTAAAAATGGATTGAAAGTTTTCCCTAGAGGTCCCACACATCAAACAAAAGCCACCGGACTACCACGTGACTTCACAGTGAATTCAAGAAACCCCAATTCCTCACTCAATTAATTTCAAAGTTATAACCACACTCTTAGTTGTGTGTTACTTGTTGCCTTAGTTCACATCACCTTCATGTTGTCTTGGAAACTGGTAAATAATTTGAGGCTCCGGGTCATATCTGTAGGAAAAATGCTTAACAAATGTGTTTCATGTGTTGTAATCTCTAAAACAGACTACTGTAACACTATGTACATAGGACTGCCCTTGAAGTCAGTATGGAAATCTCAGCAGGTCCAAAAGACAGCAGCCAGATTGATAACAGGTAGCAGATATGAACACATATCCCCAGTTCTGGAATGCCTTCATTGGCTCCCTGTTGGTTTCCATGCCCAATTCAAGATGCTGGTGGTTACCTATAATGCCCTTAAGGGTTTAGGACTTTGATATTTGTCCGAATACCTCTCCCACAAAACAGCCACCCACTTCATGACTCAGGAAGTCAAAAATGGTGACACTAAGGGTGGCCAAAAGAGTTAACACAGGAACCTTTTTTTTTCAATCATGGCCCTTTCCATTTGGAACAAGCTTCCAACAAAGCTTTGTCTTGCACCTTTCCTCTCAATCTGCAAAAAATTAGTAAAAACAGTATTATTTAAAGCCTCCTTTTATTAGTGCTTCTATTATCTGAGATGTTCAAATCTCACCTAGTGAAAAGGTTTTATCTATTTTATGGAAATGTATTGTGTGGTATTTTGTATCATTTTATATGCGTCTGTGCACTATGGAGCGGTGTACATATTGAATAAATAAATAAATAAATAAATAAATAAATAAATAAATAAACAAACAAACAAACAAACAAACAAACAAACAAACAGAATAAAACCAGACCGTTCAAGAAGCTTTGCAATGCACTGGATTTTTCCCCATAGTGTGCAACAGCTTCTAATTATCAGTATTACATGCTGTGCCTAGTTAGCATACTCGTACCTGGTAAATAAGATTTGAACAGCTGCAAGGAAGTAAACAGCCCACTGGCTTACAAATGCACTTTGAAAATTGCTGTGGAAAAGTAAAAGCATCCAAGCTGACCTTCATGCCATGGGTGGTCAATTCTTGTCCTCATATCTGCTAGATTCAAATTAATTTCTCTCTCTCTCTCTCTTTCTCCCTCTCTCCTCCTGTGCTTCCTTATCACTCTCTTGTAATGTTCCTTTCGAGTTAGTGCTTTTTTGGCATTCAGCTCACCATAATTACCTGCCTTGCCAAGAGACCAGCAATTTTACCAGCTAAGACAGAAGCAATTTCACACTAATGAGTCCCCAAAAGCAAGAGAGGAAATGCCCCTGTATCCCCATGATTGCTGTATCAGTCCTTGGCAGGGCAATTTCCAAGTCCCCTGGCAAGCATCTATTAGCATTGTGGTGACATTTGGCTGGCAAGCTGCTGCCTGACAAAAGAGATGGGAGGCGTTCCTTCCCAGGCAGAATCCATCTCCTGCCCACGTCACTGAAAAATTCAGAGGGCTAAGGAACATTTCCAAGAAACTCAGACTGCACTGCTGAAACCTTTTCCCTTTGTTCTACCAGAAGCCACAGCTTAGAACATTAGTCAGTTACAGTAGTTATTTTAAAATAGATACATATAGCTCTTCCTTTTACTATACTCCTACTATGGACAGAATGTAATTTAAAAAAAATCGTATGATGCTTCACAAGAAAATATCAAAACAGCATCAAAACGACAGTGGTGGTTTGAGCTGAGTTGGGTCCACGTGAGTGAGCCTCTGTACCTTCACATGTGATATGTGTGTCATGTGTAGGTACCACTACCTTAAAGCCATAAGAAAATATAAATATTACATCATAGGAATAGAGGTTAACATGATATTCTCTGAATCACTATCTACCTTTTGCATAAGCTTGCTTTGTTCAAAAATCATTAAATAGACTTATTCTTCCTGCTAGGTCGTGCAAAGGAACAGATTAGCTGAAGAGAAAATGCATGCTTCAGTTCTTACATGGAGCATAGAAGTCACCCAGATGTCATTATGTTCTGCTATGGATAAATCTGTTAAAAACCTGTATTGTGCAGGCTTATTCAACCATTGGCCAACCATTTGAAAATCCAACATATCCAGTTGTGCGACTCTGTCATCATTACGTCTGTGAGTTGGCTTCTCTAGCATACTACCATAAACACTGTGTGGGGTTAAAACCAACCAAATAAACAAAAAACACCCAGGAACAGGAAAGGTGCTTGCTTGTACCACAGTTGCCAGAATCCTACAGACAGTGTGTGGTCCTTGACCATGCTGATAATAAGGGTCTGGGAGTTGCAGTCCCAAAAAAGCAATTCTTCTCCTCTCATTTTTACCACAATTTCATGGTGCAGGCTGAACTATGAATCTTGCAAATACCAGTAGACAGAATGATATCCTGCCTATAAACTACAAACCTGTGCATGTGTATATATACACACTTCCTCACAGTTAACACATTGCCTAGTTATTTATGAATCACCCCAAAACATCATTAAAGTATCAGAGGAGGGGGGGGAAATCCATCTTTCTAGATTTTTTCACACAATGCAGATATCATGAAAGTTGCTGCTGAGAAGGGACAGTGGGGCAGGCATCAAGGATAGGAGAATTAAGGTACAATTATTGTAAATGCATGCAGTAGATGTCTTTTTAAAAATAAATTTCAAGAGAAAATACAGAGGAATTCTCATGGGTGAGGTTTAGGATTCTTCTGCTTACCTTACTTATGAGGAGGCTAAGGCAGGGCTCCTAAGATGAGATCTTAAAAGGGATTTGTTCTGTTACTTGCCATTTCTCAGCGGACAGATTTCCCTTATTGTTACAAATTCCTCAGCTACCCATCAACTCATTGCACTGCTCACTGTTAACATGTTGTGTCATCAATACGAACAAGCCAGAAAAATAGAAGACCGTACTCTCTCATGGACCATTCTGTCATTGTATCTTGGAAATATTTATTTTTTGAAAAGGCAAAGTAAAATACAGTGGTGCCTCGCTTAACGAGCGCACCATTTAACGAAGAATCCGCACAGTGATTTGTTTTTTGCGATTGCAAAAGCAATCGCATTGCGATCTTTTTAATGGCAAAAAAATTGCTTTGCGATGATCGGTAAGCATTTTGCTTACCGATTTTCGCATAGCAATGTTTTTAAAAAGAACTGATCAGCGGTTCCAAAATGGCCGCTGGGGAAAAATGGCCACCCGCAGTGTTTTCGCACCCTTTTCTCGCATACCGGGCAGCGGAAATGGCGGCCACATGGAGGATTTCCGCATACCAGTGAGTTTTTTGCCCATAGGAACGCATTAAACGTGTTTTAATGCATTCCTATGGGGTTTTTTGCCCCGCATAGCGACGAATCCACATAGCGATGATTTTTTCGGAACAGATTATCTTCGCTATGCTGGGCACCATTGTATTTCCCTTGCAACTGAGAATTATAGAAAGATGGCATTAAACTGCTGTCAAAATGTGTTTAGAATGTCTTTTAAAAGTCACTTTTGAAAGCAACTAGGCATTACACTTTGCTCTAGAACAGTGGTTCCCAACCTTGGGGCTGTGGATGTTCTTGAACTATAATTCCCAGAAATCCTGGCCAGCAGAGCTAGTGGCAAAGGCTTCTGGGAGTTTTTGGCCAAGAACATCTGGGGACCTAAGATTAGTAACCACCGCTCTAGAATGACACAGACTAGAGAGCATTGTGTGGTAGTAAAATGGTGTCCAGACTGTCAACACAGTTCACTGTTGGTTGTTGTGGGTATTTCGGGCTCTTTGGCCGTGTTCTGAAGGTTGTGCTGTCCTCTGAAGATGCCAGCCACAGAGACTTGCGAAACGTTAGGAAGAACAACCTTCAGAACACGGCCAAAGAGCCCGCAAAACTCACAACAACCATTAGATCCCGGCCATGAAAGCCTTTGCGAATACAGTTCACTGTTTTGCTACATGCAGTGGCACTACAAAGAACAAAAACAGCAAGAACATAATAGGTGGGAAATTAACAAACCTGTGCTATCAGTAATACTATTGATGAATCCCTGTAAAACCATTGGGAGAATCTCCCCTCCCTATGTATGTAGATAGATGGAGAAAGTGCTCTTTCAGCATCTCTACCCACAAATAGCATGGGGAAGTTTGTGAAGCCATCTGTGCATATTACAGTCATGAAATGAGGAGTCAAAAATATTTAAACCACACAAATATTCATAGTAAAATTGTCTTTTTCATACTATGACTTTATGGAGGTCTCTTGCACTGTGTTTCCAAACTTTGTTAAGTAGCAATCAATGTTGCTAAGGGGAGGGGTGTCAAATCTAAGATGTAGTCTGAGGATTTGCTAGAGAGAGAAATACATAGTTTAGATCCTCTTTTTTTCATAATTAAATCCATTTTTAAAAATCTGTCATGGCCTTGGCTATCAAACTGATTTTTTTTTATAATGGAATTCATTCATCCAGGAAAACATTCCTAAGTCTCTTTGTTCCCTCTCCATATTATAAACACAACATCATCAAAGAAATAGCCATTAGTTTGCACAAACATAACAGACAAAAAAAAACCCTAAACAACAACAAAAAAGAGATGTTGTGGATCTTTAAAGACAAACTGCTATTTTTTAATGTGAGCTTTTGTGAATCTTCCATCTCTGATAGAAGAATGAGATTATTTCATTGTCATATTTATACATGGCCCCATAACTCGGTGAGAATACAGACAATGGACAAAGTGGCAATGACTCATTAGTAGTGAAACAGCCTACAAGGCAATGAATATAGTAAGACCTCCGTATCCATGGGGGATCCATTTTGCAATCTACCAAGAATACATAAAAGGACAGAGAATAGCCAACCTTTATATACAACATACAAGGAGATTGGCCGAAGGCCACAAGGCCTGCCCTCTTACATAGTCTACATAGGGCTGCAATAAACCACATAAAACTGAAACTGTGGATATTGATTCTGCAGATACGGGAGTCCTACTGTACTTTCAAATGCCAGTTTATGCAGTAACAATGTTAATTATGCTATTGTTATTTTGTAGACTGATAACTTAAAATATCCACAGCCTGATAGCCTATTATTAAAGAATCATTGTCACTTTCTCCATTATCTGTAGCCTCATCTAGTCACGGGCCATCTGTAAACATGACAGTTAATTTCACTCTTATCTCTGAAGAAGTGAACTTGATTCATGAACATTCACATTAAAATATAGGAATTAGTGTTGAAGATACCACCATTTTTTGTCCTTTTTTCCCCTGAGGTTTTCTGAGTCAGTGTTGTTTTGTTAGACGCACCATCTATGAATCACTTTTTCAGATGTTTTCAAAAGGGTTGACACAAATAAGTACAATTTTCTCAAAGCTTTCCATGCAGGCTCTTCTGGATGAAACTAATGCCCTGGATCAGATTCCAGTCAGGCTTCGGGCTGCGTCATGGCATGGAAACAGCATTGGTTGCCCTGTTTGATGACCTGCTGAGGGAGGCTGACAGGAGCAAAATGTCTCTGCTGGTCCTCCTCAATATCTCAGCCGCCTTTGATACCGTCAGCCATGGTATTCTCCTGGGGAGGCTCTCTGAGTTCAGAATCGGTGGCCTGGCTCTTGCCTGGCTCTGTTCCTTCTTGGAGGACCATCCCCAGAGAGTGAAGGTTGGAGTGAGTTTCTCGGCCCCGTGGAGCCTGAATTGTGGGGTCCTGCAGGGCTCAATTATCTCTCCAATGCTGTTTAATACCTCTATGAGGCCGCTGGGAGAGGTCATCAGGGAATGTGGGGCTTCGTGTCATCAGTACGCTGATGATACTCAGCTCTCCATCTCCTTTTTCCCAGCAACAATGGATGCTGTTTCGTCCCTTGAGCACTGCCTGGGGTCTGTTCAGCAAAGGATACAGGTGAATGGACTGAGGCTGAATCCGGGCAAGACGGAGGTCCTTCAGATGGGTGCCCCAGACACCAGTGGTCTGTGAAACTCTCTTTCCTGTGGGGGGTAACTCTTACCACCAAGAGTGAGGTTCGCAGCTTGGGTGTACATCTGGATGTGCCACTCACCATGGAGACCCAGGTGTCATCAATGGTCCATTCCGCACATTTCCACCTTCCGCAGATTCGCTAGCTGCGTCCCTATCTTGATGTGGGGGCACTCACCACTTTGGTCCATGTGCTTGTAGTCTCAAGATTAGACTAGTGTAATGTGCTCTACATGGGGTTGCCTTGAGATTGACACAGAAACTTCAGAGGGTACAAAATGCGGTGGCCAGACTTCTAACTGGGGTGAAAAGGTACCAATATATTTCCCCAACACTGGCCACCTTGCATTGGCTGCCCATTCGTTTCTGAATTGATTACAAAGTTCTTACGATTACATAAAAGCCCAAAACAGTTTAGGACGTTGATATCTGGCAGAGCGCCTTCTCCCAGCCAGTTCTGCCAGAGTCACTCATTCCAGCCAGGCTGGGCGGCTGAGAAGCCTAATGCCAAGGGAGGTCCGGAAGGAAAGAATGAGGAACTGGGCCTTCCCAGCAGTGGCTCCTCACCTCTGGAACAACTTGCCCGTGGAGATCTGCCTGGCTCCCTCTCTGGGTATCTTTAGAAGCAATCTCAAGACCTGGCTATTTCGGCAGGCTTTCCCTCCTGCTGTATCTTAAATTCACATCTTACCATCTTGCATTTATCGTCGTTTAGTTGTTTAGTCATTTTCGACTCTTCGTGACCCCATGGACCACAGCACTCCAGGCCCTCCTATCTTCCACTGCCTCCCGGAGTTGGGTCAAATTCATGTTGGTTGCTTCACAGACACTGTCCAACCATCTCATCCTTGGTCGTCCCCTTCTCCTCTTGCCTTCACACTTTCCTAACATCAAGGGCTTTTCCAAGGAGTCTTCTCTTCTCATGAGATGGCCTAAGTATTGCAGCCTCAGCTTCAGCATCTGTCCTTCCAGTGAGAACTCAGGCTTTTACTTTAGAATTGATAGCTTTGTTCTCCTTGCAGTCCGGGGGACTCTCAAGAGCCTCCTCCAGCACCACAATTCAAAGGCATCAATTCTTCGGCAGTCAGCTTTCTTTATGGTCCAGCTCTCACTTCCATACATCACGACAGGAAAAACCATAGCTTTGACTATGCGGACTTTTGTTGGCAAGGTGATGTCTCTGCTTTTTAGGATGCTGTCAAGGTTTGTCATCACTTTCCTCCCAAGAAGCAGGCGTCTTTTAATTTTGTGGCTGCTGTCTCCATCTGCAGTGATCATGGAGCCCAAGAAAGTAAAATCTGTCACTGCCTCTATATCTTCCCCTTCTATTTCCCAGGAGGTGATGGGACCAGTGGCCATGATCTTAGTTTTTTTGATGTTGAGCTTCAGACTGTTTTTTGCACCCTCCTCTTTCACCCTCATTACAAGGTTCGTTAATTCCTCCTCACTTTCTGCCATCAGAGTGGTATCATCTGCATATTAGAGGTTGTTGATATTTCTTCCGGCAATCTTAATTCCGTCTTGGGATTCCTCCAGGCCAGCCTTTCACATGATGTATTCTGCATATAAGTTGAATAAGCAGGGGGACAATATAAAGCCTTGTCGTACTCCTTTCCCAAACTTGCATTTATAGTATATGCTTATTGGTTTTAACTCTTTTTAAAACTTGTAATGCTGCCCAGAGTAAACCTTTGGTCTAGATGGGCGGGGTAGAAATTCAACTAACTAACTAACTAACTAACTAACTAACTAACTAACTAACTAACTAACTAACTAACTAACTAACTAACTAACTAAATAAATAAATAAATAAATAAATAAATAAATAAATAAATAAATACATAAATAAATAAATAAATAAATAAATAAATAAATAAAGTGATTAAGGCATAGGAGAGCCCACAGCTGCTGCACTTCTCTGCCAATAAAAGCTATTATCAAATTTCAGTATGGACTGAAATCCAGGAGTAAGTCGCAACTAGTACAGATCCTCTGAATCAATGGAACATATACAGGAGGTGATTGTTCAAATTCCCACTGATTCAGTGGGCCTCCTCTAGTTGCGACTTACAATTGGATTTCGACCATACTGTCCAATCTGCCAATGCATACCAAAAGAATGTAGTTGAGTATTGTTTATGGTTCCCTTAAAATGAGTGGAGTCTGTTCACGAGGGATGCTGGGTTATACAAGAATCTTATACATGATCATAATTAAACTACTGGCATATTTCAGATCATTATTGCTATGAATGGAATTTAAATGTTCCTAGTTTATTTTCCTATGAATATACTATTATTGTAATTGATGAATTGCTTCTTCTGTCTTCACACCTGACGAAGGCCAGAAAATATTCAACTGGCTCAAATGCATTGCACTCTTTTACCATAAGACCTGATTTTTCCCCACATCATGAAACTTTAATTCAGAAGGGATTCCATCTTTTGTTTTTGGTTTCTTTTCTTGATGTCTTTCTATATTTCTTGAGCACAGATCATTTCATGGGCCAGTGGTTCTCAGCCAATGGTACATGACACAGAAAGAGTGTTGATGGAGCTCAGGGTTTTCATAACAATTACTATGGATTTTTAATCCTTCTATTTTCCTGTGCCATCTCCTCTTGATCTAACTGCCACAGATCTACAGGCTAATAGTAACTTTGGATACTCAGGGCAGAATCCTTAGGATCATGGATGTGGAAATCTTCTGTTGGTATAGTACACCATATAATTTGTGGCTTACAGCTGTGCAAGCTGAAAATTGGCCCATTTAAAAGCACCAGTATGTTATGCTTATACAAGGTGAAAGGCCCCTTATGTAAAAAGCAGATCATATTCCAGAGTGGTCGAATAGACCAGATGGGCGGGATATAAATCAAATAAATAAATATCATAAACACCCAATACACATCTTTCCCTTTTCCCTTTGTCTTCCTACTTGCTGTAAAGGATAAATAACATAACAGAATACCTGTAAATATATGAATGTCCTTCCCAGACAAAATGGGCCTTTTGTTTTTATGATTGTAGGATGCAGTTATTTATGACAGAGTGATTGGTGGGACTTAAGAGAGCAAGGGTTGAGTGCCATTGCGAAAAGCAGCACTCAAAAAGCCCAGCAGTCTTCACAAAACTATACCCTGCTTCCACCCATATGATTCTTGCTCATGTGTTTGTTTTGGAGAACAGATTATTGTTGAGAGAGATTGGCTTGCACTCTAAGTGTCCCCAAGTCTGTAGTTAACTAAATTATTTTCGACAGCCTCTCATTGCATCTCCATAGGAAATGATCCAAACTCAGTAAGGTAATTATCAAGGAAAAAAATATTGAGACAATGTAAGTGAGCAGAGAATTGTATAAAAATCCTGTACAATTCACATTGTGTTTCTGAGAATACAAGAAGAACCTGTGAAGTAAAATGAACACAGCATGCTCCTGCATAGTCAGAACAGTTGTCCTCATGCAAAATTCAGAGGCTGTTCCCTCATGTCAGTACCAGACAAATTGCACCATCTGGTCAACAAGATAAAAGTCTTCTATCAAGAACCTTGTTGATTAGAGACTCCCAGCTATGAAAGCAAGGCTCAGGCAAATACTGTAGCTGGGATCATCTTTTCTATCAGAAAGAATTTGATACGTGCTACCTCCACTGTCCAAGTGGAGAGAGCCTTAGGAAGAGAGAAAGTTAGGTGTCAATTAATCAGTGAAGGACAAAACAACAAGGAACTGAACTTTGAATCCTGCCTCTACTTGTAGGCCAGCTACCATGATTGTGTGAGACTCCCAGAAGCTGAGTCAGTCTCTCAAAGACAGCTCCAAAATTTAGATTATAACATGGCAGAATATACAAATACCTACAGTACAGGAGTGTGCTTAGGACACAGGCTGTATAGACCTGGATCTTCATATGTGTTGTCAGCTTCTTATTGAGCCATACTCTCTTTGTGAGTCTAGAGAACATGGTAGCTGCTTTGCCAGTGTGTTTGTCCAGCTCGACATCCAGAGACAGGGTGTCAGAGATGGTTGAGCCCAGGTACACAAAGTCATGAACAACCTCCAGTTCTTGTGTGGAGATGGTAATAGAAGGAGGTGAGTCCACACCCTGGCCCATGACTTGTGTTTTCTTCAGGCTGATTGTTAGTCCAAAGTCTTGGCAGGCCTTGCTGAATTGATTTATGAGTTGTTGGAGGTCTTCAGCAGAGTGGGCAACAATGGCTGCATCATCTGCGAAGAGGAAGTCCCGCATGCATTTCAGTTGGACTTTGGTCTTCACTCTCAATCTAGAGAGATTAAAGAGCTTTCCATCTGATCTAGTCCGGAGATAGACACCCTCGGTTGCAGTTCCAAAGGCATGCCTCAGCATGACAGCAAAAAAAGATCCCAAAAAGTGTTGGTGCAAGGACACAGCCCTGTTTCACTCCACTTCGGATGTCAAAGGGGTCTGATGTTGAGCCGTCAAAAACTACAGTGCCTTTCATTCCCTCATGGAAGGATCTGATGATGTTGAGGAGACGGGGTGGACATCCAATCTTGGGAAGTATTTTAAAAAGGCCATTCCTGCTAACCAGATCAAATGCTTTTGTAAGGTCTATGAAGGCCACTAAGAGTGGCTGTTGTTGTTCCCTGCATTTCTCCTGCAGCTGTCGGAGGAAGAATACCATGTCAGTGGTGGATCTATTAGCTCGGAATCCACACTGTGATTCTGGATAGACTCTGTCTGCAAGAACCTGGAGCCTCTTCAGCACAACACGGGCAAGCAGCTTCCCTACAATGCTAAGAAGAGAGATGCCACAGGAGAGGAAGCTGAACACCTTCCATATGCGTTGCCTCCGACGGATTTTTGGTATCACCTGGCAGGACAAAGTTCCAAACAGAGTAGTCCTAGAACGAGCTGGAATTTTCAGCATGAACACATTACTGAAACAGCGACGTCTACGTTGGCTTGGGCATGTCGTGAGAATGGCTGATGGTCGGATTCCAAAGGATCTCCTGTATGGAGAATTAGTGCAGGGAAACCGCCCCAGAGGGAGACCACAGCTGCGATACAAGGATATCTGCAAGCGAGATCTGAAGGCCTTAGGAATGGACCTCAACAGATGGGAAACCCTGACATCTGAGCGTTCAGCCTGGAGGCAGGCATTGCATCACGGCCTCTCCCAATTTGAAGAGACCCTTGCCCAGCAGGCTGAGGCAAAGAGGAAGTCACAAAAGCAGCAAAACCAGGGAGCTGGACAGGGGACAGATTGGATTTGTCTTCAGTGTGGAAGAGACTGTCACTCTCGAATCGGCCTCCTCAGCCACACTAGACGCTGCTCCAAGTCCTCCATACAGAGCACGGTACCATAGTCTTTCGAGACTGAAGGATGCCTAACTAACTAACTAACTAACTAACTAACTAACTAACTAACTAACTAACTAACTAACTAACTAACTAACTAACTAACTAACTAACTAACTAACTAATACAAAGACCATCAGTCAATGTTTTATTTTAGGCTATTGCAACTAATCTGTATAACTTTAAGCTTGATCTCACGGACAATAGAACCCACTGTTGCCTCCACCCAGTCACCTCTTTGTCCATCCAATCACTTCATCTGTCTCTCAGTCCCACTTCACCCACCCAATTCACATATCTTTAGCCCAATTCTTTTAAAAAAAAAAACACCTTCTACTGGTTTATTTCTAAGACCAAAAATTAATGGAAAAGTATGTTTTAGAGAAAGTGTCCAAGAAATATTAACACCTTGTCTAGAAGGAATGAAGGAAGGAATTGAGTCCTTTTGCACAACTTCAGGATCTACTTGATTTTCAGAGAGGAAATCCCAAAATGAAAGCAGCATGGGGTTCTAACTACTGCAGCAGTGACAATGAAGCATTATAGGAATTATGTGCTATAAAGAAGAGAGCATGACAACTGTGAGCGGAGCTCCTCTCTTATACTCATTGGCTTTTACACTATATTTGTCTATGTTACTTCAAAAAAAACTGTGGTTGCTAGCTCTCTCTCTCTCTCTCTCTCTCTCTCTCTCTCTCTCTCTCTCACACACACACACACACACACACACACACACACACACACACACACACACACCAATTCATCTCCAGAAAAGTAGCAACAATTTCCTTCTGGTGAATGGAGATGGCCAATGGAGGCCAAGCGTTTCAAATTTCTCCTAACTACAAGGTCAGGATCAAGGTATACTTTTATTTGTTTGTTTGTTTGTTTGTTTGTTTGTTTGTTTGTTTGTTTGTTTGTTTGTTTGTTTGTCTTTTATACAGCACCCATTAGCACAAAGTAGTATTCTGGGCAGTTAACAATTGATAAAATCAGACAGATATCAGTAAATCAGTTAGAAACAAAGATAATGTAAAGGAACAGATCAACACCAGACATAACAAAGAAGGATGCAGCAAACAATAACCCAGGATAAATCAGTTTCTCCTCAGCTCCAAGAACTTCCCAGAGAAAATGACTCCAGGCCATGCTGGATCCAGGATTCTGGAAGGTGTCATTGAAAAAGTAAATGAGTTGGATAAAACTCAATCATGACACATGGCAAAGGTAGGGGTACCATCACTAACAACTTTCCACACCACAACAACCACCAGCTGATGTTATGTATATATGAGCCTCCCAGATTTTAGGGAAGAGCAAGACATAAAGCCTCCAAAACTCTTCAAAACCCATTCCAGGCAATTGCGCATGTTTCCAGTTATACAAATTGCATGTCAAACTGTAATTAGAAAAACCTCAATCATTAGATGACATGGTGTGTACTATTTCTTCGAATTCCTCAGACTATTCACAAAGCTCAGTCTTGGCTCAAATGTGTTTGGGAGATTATGTCATTTTGGCTCACTCCAAGACAATTGGCTCTAAACGAATCAAAAACTTGACACCAACAAATACAATCCAGAAATTAATCCTTAAATAAAACAGTGAATCTAAAAATTATTTACCTTTCTACAGAAAGCATCTTGTAAGTCATATAAGGACTCAGAAGAAAACATATGATTTCAATTATTGGCTTATAAAAAGCTCTAATTCCCAAGATGAAACTGTAACAACAAAAGAGCTACTGGAGAGATTTTCCATCTTAAAAACCCCTCTGAGAAAAATTAATATTCATGCACATCTGTCCATTCAAGACTAAGTAAGTAATTATCCCAGTTTAGATTATTCCCACTGAGTGATCTGTTTCTGTTACATTTTTTATGTATCCTGACACTTTAAAAATCACAAGCATAAAAGGAAAATTTTGAGGACAAGATAATTCAACATTTCTTTATCTGATAAAATATCCAATTAAGAAAAGCCTTCCAAATGTCCATGTTTAGTACTAGCATGTAGTAGCTTATGCCTAAAATGTAAGTCAAACATGATTTATGATACTACAAAAACAGAACTAGAGTCTATCATTTATGTTGAAAGATACTGCCAGCTTCAAAACTTTTAATATTTTCAGTGAGGCTTTGCAGTTTGTATTTGTCCTATTAAAACTATTTGGTGTAATAATTAAAGCAAACAAGAACAAGTGTTGTGGTAGCTTTAAGACTGATATATTTATTTCAGGTGAATTTGATATCTAACACACAACCTCTTTGGATGTACAGCCAAATATTCTTTCATCCATAAGAAAGATCAGATATGATCAGATAAATGGACTTCACTATAGTCTCCTTAATATGCTGGATGGGTTATTGGAGCCATAATATTTACCTGTTAGAGTCCATGGGTATAACAGAGATCTGGACATCAGCTCAGAGGCTAAGGAACCAGTGGTAACAACTGAGGTGATACCAGGCCCAAACACAATTAAAGATCCAGACATTCCTAAACACAATGCAATGGTCCAAATGGGCAAACAGCTGAAGCCCAAGACTCTTGAGGCCCCAGGTTTAGTGGCTCTTAGGACTAGTTGACATGAGCCTCGTGGCACAGTGGTTAAAACGCTGTACTGCAGCTAAAACTGTGCTCACCACCTGGGGTTCAAATCCCAGGTAGCCGGCTCAAGGTTGACTCAGCCTTCCATCCTTCCGAGGTCGGTAAAATGAGTACCCAGCTCGCTGGGGGGGCAATGTGTAGCCTGTATAATTAAAAATTGTAAACCGCCCGGAGAGTGCTTGTAGCGCTATGGGGCAGTATATAAATCCAATAAATAAATAAATAAATAATAAATAGTTCTAGCATTAAGATCTTGAAACCTTCTCTAGAATTCCACAATTTCCAAGCTGCTATACTAAGGCCAGCAATCACACCTAGTGTGAGCTCTTGGAGGAGAGACTAAGCAGTGCTAAGCTTCAAGAAAAAGACCTGTCCCGTTAATGCTTCCCATTCCCTAGCAAGCGTGTTGGGGATAGTCTGGCCCAAAGGGAGTAAAGAAACATAGGTGAACTTCATGCCTTGTCGGAACACATTGTTCCCAGTGCTCTATGAAATGCTATCCAGTGGCTTTGCTGCCTTGCAGCTAATGGACTTTTCCTACCTGAGTAGAACACTAACGTCCTAGAAATGCCATGCATTTGGGGAGGGGGACTTGGCCCCATGGAGCCTCAATTGTGGAGTTCCGCAGGGATCGAACCTCTCCCCAATGCTGTTTAACGTCTATATGAGGCCGCTGGGTGGGGTCATCAGGGGGTGTGGAGCATCGTGCCATCAGTATGCTGATGATACTCAACTTTACATCTCCTTGACTCTCATTGCTAAGAATGAGGTTTGCATCTGGGGATACATCTGGACCTGGTGCTCACCATGGAAACTCAGGTGGTGTCAGTGGTCCGCACCGCCTATTTCCATCTTTGCCGGATTGCCCGGCTGCGTCCCTTTCTTGATGTTGGTGCGCTCACCGCCTTGGTCCATGCACTCGTAATCTTGAGATTAGACCACTGCAATGTGCTCTATGTGGGCTACCTTTGAGATTACTGTGGAAACTCCAAATGATGCAGAATGCAGTGGCCAGACTTCTTAGTGGGGTGAGGAAACATCAACATATTACTCCCACTCTGGCTGCATTGCATTGGCTGCCCATTAGATTGCGCGTTGATTCCAAAGTTCTAATGATTACATACAAAGCCCTAAACAGTTTAGGACCTCAATACTTAGCAGAATGCCTCCTCCTACCTAGATCTATTCATATCACCCGATCTAGCCAGGAGGGGCAACTGAGGAGCCTAACGCCGAGGGAGGCCCGGAAAGAAAAAACGGGACACTGAGCCTTCTTGGCAGTGGCTCCCAAGCTCTGGAACAAGCTTCCCCCCCCCCTTAAGATTCATCTGGCCCCCTCGCTGGGCACTTTCAAAAACCAACTCAAGACCTGGTTATATAGACAGGCCTTCCCTCTGGGCACTATGTAACTTTCTCTTTTTTTTCTATCTTTATCTACTTGGTTTTGTGTAAATGTTGTAAATGGTTATTTGATATTAATTGTTTTTATTCTGCATTTTGTGAGCCGCCCAGAATAGACTATGTCTAAATGGGCAGCATATAAGCTCAATAAAATAAATAAATAAATAAATAAATAAATAAATAAATAAATAAATAAATAAATAAATAAATAAATAAATAAATAAATAAATAAAAAATACATACATACATACATACATACATACATACATACATACATACATACATACATACATACATACATACATACATACATGAATGAATGAATGAATGAATGAATGAATGAATGAATGAATGAATGAATGAATGAATGAATGAATGCACCTTTCCTGACCCAACTCCCCTTTAAATCTGCAAAACAAATCCAGGCATCAGAGCTGAAGGACAGCATCTGACAGGGTTCCAGCTGTCTTGGAAGCTATTGTGCATATAAATCCATCTGCATAGGTTTCTTTAATGTTTATATTTCTACTAGTTTAATAAACAGGCTCTCCTCCTCAAATTAGTGCCTGAAAGGACTTTTGATTGATTGATTGATTGATTAACACTGTTATTTAACCAACAAATAAATTAATTATATATTAATTATGTTGAAGGTGTATATTTTTGCAAGGGTTTTCAAGACTATTGTGTTGCCTTCTGCTGGGACAGAAGGATGGACTTTGTGGCTGTGCCAGCATGCCACTCAGATGGGTGGGTGGTGCTGGTGGTTGTTTTGGCACAACTTGGGGCATTTCTCTCTTGATGTTGGTGTTTCATTACTGTTAGCAGCTTTGGTAAGTGGGTGCCATTGCATTACCAGGCAGTTAGTGCCTGCCTTGCTGCTTCCTCGCCTTTTTCTCTTGTGCCGCTCAGGGCCAGAGAGTCTGCTGTGCTGGGTGGGTAGCAATGAACTGATACTGTTGGTCTGAGTGTAATAATATAAACGAGTGCCTGAAAGGGACTAACTATGATTTTTCTTTCTCATGCACTTTGTTGCCTTTTGGCATCGCCTTGCCACTGCATTTGGGTTCCAGGAAAAAACAAATGGGGAAACGTGGATAGGAAGCTCAAAAGGCACTTTCCTTTTCATGTAAAACAAAAGGTCTAGAGATTATGAAAAACACAAAGATAAAAGAAGCATCCCCTTCCTAAAGCAACTTGCAATGGAAGCCGTACAAATATGTTCACCATGGCCACCCCTGGTGCAGATCGAGTATATCTACCACTGAAGAGGTCTCTCAAAAATTTGAATATGATTAGACAACAAGTTGCTGTGGTGTGCATCATTTCAAGGAATAAAGGAACTTATTATCTAGAAAAGTTTTATACACTGGATGGATATCCCCTTCATAAACATAGATACACCATAGAATCATAGAATAGATGAGCTGAAAGGAGCCATCAAATCCAACCCCCTGTTCAGTGCAGGAATCCAAATCAAAGTAGATCTGACAAATGGCTGTCCAATTTTCTCTTAAATACTTCCAGCATTGGAGCACACTTACAATGTTTCACATAGACATTTGTCCCAGAGAGAAGAATCTCATGCATAATGTCCATACATATCTACAGTCTTCCTCACGTAAGTGTTGCAAAAACAAAAAAGATGTATTCTAAGTTATTATATCCTAAAAGTCTGAAGGAGTGATACACAAACAAATAAATAAAGCTAACTGTTGAAATTATAAGTATAGAAAGTAGATATGTGATACCTTATGAGGTGACTTTTTAAAACAAATTGAACTAAACTAAGCTAAACAGGTAAATTTGTGTGCACTGAACTCAACATGTGGGCTCAAAAACTATAATAGCAAAGGCTAAAAGTTAAAATTTTAGGTCATAAGAAAAACTAGAGTGTTCCTTCAAAGTAATAGTATTTTAACTTTTAGATTAAATATCAAATATGCAAGTAAAAGATTTAAATAATTTTTATTGAAGCATGGAAAATTCTCCAAATAACCAGAAACCTATTTGTCTGAAATATAATTGCTTCCAGTCTGAAAGCTTCCAGTCCGATTATACAAGTGGAAATCTGCATACCTAGACAAGGGTTGGAAAAGTAAAATCATTGTGTGGTATTTTAGAAGGAGAAAAGTATTCATTTGATAACACCTTTCGGAACACCATTCCTGAAACTCAGTGTTTATCACCTCATTATTGAGATTCTGTGAAACTTCGTGACAGATTACCAAGGCCCTTACCCCAGCATAGCATTTTCTCTTCCACATACTGTACTTTTCAAGCTCTGCGAGAAAGCTTCGACATCCATATTATATAATTGACCTCACCATCACCAACATTTTTTATTAAAGTGAGTTTGTCAAATTTCATATTTCATAGCCTATCATCTCCCTTTGGAATCTGACTTCAACACAGATGAAATTCATGAAATATTTGAGCTTTCTGGTGGTTCTTGTTCCCCATTTAAGATGATTTTGCTGTTTTAGCTTAACTTAAATTTTCTTCAGGTGCTCAGCTAAGGGCAGAGGAATAGAGCTACCCCCCTAGTTATGACTTGCGACAGCTAAGCAAACACCAGCCATTTTAAATTCAAGCTTCCTCCTCCTTTGTTTACCGATCCAAGGGCTATCTAATCCAGCTTTCTGTCTCCCGGCTGCAGGAGAGGAAACGGCATTGGTCAAAATAGAGCTGCTTAGTTATGCAAAAGGTGTAAATCTGAGAGATGAATTGCCTCAACTTGAGAAATCTCTGTAGACACAGTCTGTTGCATATTGAGTCTGTAATACAGTCATAAACAATGAAAAAAGAAAAAGGCAAAGTGGCAAAAATAGAAGCCAGCAGCAGGAATTTTAAAATGCTTAGCACAAAATGGAATGAAGTGGGGTTGAGATAACTGAGGCTCTATTTCTGATGTGAATGGGACCTACCGCACTCATATCCTGCACAAGAAACTCAAAACATCTATGACACATTTACACACACAAGCAGTCCATTAATTGGATTCTAGAGTGTAATGCAAAATGAAATCTGCAGATTTCAGAAATGGACAAATACCTCTGCTTGGCTTCATTTTCTGAATAATTCACAATTTGAAACACATCCCTACTAGTAACTATCCTCTGTGATGTTGTATTATCTCTTTTTCAAGATTTCTAAGTTGCGGATCATAGCCTTGTATTGTTGGCTCTAGATGACTGGCAAGTCTCCTTCCAGAAAAACCCAATGCCCAGCTACTGCATCTAGACAGAAACATCAACTAACAGGAAGTATCAATAAGAAAGATAAGATCTTAATCAGGGATTCAGAAGATTTATGCCATTTTCATTCTGATTTAGGTGGCGTAAAGCTGGCTGAATAGCTCAGAGAGTTAGACATCTGCCAGAGGTTGGGAGTTCAATTCCCCACTATGCACCCCAGAAGGCCATTATGTGGCCTTGGGCAAACTGCACAGTCTCAGGATGCCTCCAGGAGGAGGGAATGGTAAACCACTTCTGAGCACTCCTTACTTAGAAAACCCTGGTAGGGATTGCCATGAGTGAGAATTGACTTGAATGCACACAGTTATGACGACAATAATGATGATGCTTCAAAAATGCCAGACATTGTCAATCAAAATTATAAAAATATTTATTGGTATTGTATAACAGATAAAAGTTTTAACCAAAAACCTGTTTTTGATTGTCTTATAGGTTTTTGTTTGTTTTGTATGTACGTATGTGTCAAAAAAATAATAAAATTTAATTTAAAAAGTTTTAACCAAAAACCTAAGTATATGTTAAATATATCAGCTCAGTACATATGCTGTTCCAAATACTGCCATTGTGTAGCTCAGATGGTGTTGTTGTTGTTGTTGTTGTTGTTGTTGTTGTTGTTGTTGTTGTTGTTGTTGTTGTTGTTGTTGTTGTTGTTGTTGTTGTTGTTCAGAAACTCCAGGCACAGACAAAATTATAAAAACTGGTATTATATAACAGATACAAGTTTTAACCAAAACCTTAAGTATTTGTTAAATATCGACGTAGTATGTATGCTGTTTATTTATTTATTTATTTATTTGATTTATATCCCGCTCATCTGATCAAATTGACCACTCTGAGCGGCTTCCATAAATATTGTTCCTAATATTGCTGGGTTTTTTTTGTAGTTCCAATGGTGTGATTTCTGACATCTGCAACTGCTTATAGTACTGTGTGAAATTTCTTGATATTGCTCCCAAAGCCCCAATGACTACAGGGACCACTGAAGTATGTTTCTTCCGGAGGTGAGAGTTTTCAATTGCCAGGTCTTTGTACTTAGCTTTTCCAATTCTTTATTTTCAACTGTGGCATTCCCTGGAAGAAGAAGAAGAAGAAGAAGAAGAAGAAGAAGAAGAAGAAGAAGAAGAAGAAGAAGAAGAAGAAGAAGAAGAAGAAGAGTTTTTCATATAATACCAGTCAATGTTTTTATAATTTTGACTGTGCCTGAAGTTTTATAACAACAACAGCAGCAGATGCAATAACAACAAAACTGTGGTCCATCCAGATGGGCATACAGATTGGTATTTGAATCGCTGTTGGTTCAGTTGGTTTGAACCAAATTGCATCGTCCACATATATTTCTAACTTAGATCGATCGATCTTTCTCCTTTATGAGCTGCCCCACTCCTTTCTGGTACAGGGCTAGGGGTTTCTGGGTTTTTTTATTTGATTCCGTGCTCTCCTAATTATCCTGTTGTGTAGTCTGTGCAGATGACTCAAATGGAGCTGTGGTTGGTGTTATCAGAGGCAACAACCATGTGACGGGTTGTGACATTCAAAGGGAGGATAGAGAAACCCCCTCCTCTACTTTCATCATCTGCTTTTTGATATTTCCCCAACGGACGCAATGCAATTCTAGTACCACACAATGCTGGATGCTCTTTTGACATGTCACTTACTTTATTTAGCAACAACAAAAAACGAAAGTCACTGCGGTCTGCTGAATGACGCCTATGAAAAAAAGATGGGAAAGGAGACTATGTCGACTCCCTGGACTCCACCAGCACAAGGCAGCACAACCCCAGCACAGCCCAAACTGAGGAGAAAGGTGGGAAAGGGGAGGGGCTATCATCTGGACAGGCCCTATGAAAGCCAGGGAGGCTCTTATTAAATTCTCCTCAGTAAACCAGCCCAGTCAAAGTCTGGACTCTGCTTAACCTTTGGATACTCAGGTACCACTGAACCAGAAAGTATGCCAGAGAAATCTATTAAGCAGAGACAGAAAATAACAAGGAAAATCAGTTTAAACCAGTGACAGCCAGCAGGAACTTTCAATCTGCAAAAGGAAAAGACAAGACCGGTAGCAGCCCAGCATTCTTCCATAAGCAGCCAAGGAATTCCATTTATTTCCAGAAGATTATCTTTTAAAGATATTCCTCCCCATCTCCAAACACTATCATGACCATCGTCTTAATATGCCAAAGCTAATTATGCTAGGAATGAATGATTGTTAGTTCATGAAAACAAAAGCCAGGATACCTACGCCCAGCAAGCTTATGTAATTATTTGCTTAACCTCATAGTGCACGAATTCGCAAACCTTCTGAAATAAACAGTTTTACTTCCCTAAAAGCAAGTTTGGGTTTGAATAAAAAAATCTCTGGCTTCTTTTGAATCAGACAGTTTGTTTCTTAAGTGATTCAGCCACTCTTTGTTTAAAAATAATTAATTGTCCAAGCTAGGGATTTTTGTATTCTGTCCATAATTAATTCAAACCTCTGGCCTAACTTGCAGATCTCCATAGCTCTACTCACTCCTTAGCCTTAGCCAATTTTTGTATGAGCTGCCCTAGTATGAATCAAGCACTCTTAAGGCCCCCAGGATCTAATGTTTAGCTGTCATCTAACAATAGCATTATGCCTCTAAAAATTTTTTTTATATTTTTACATATTTTTCTGATGCCCTAAGCTGTAGCTTACATTGCTTGTACATAAATCCAGCACTCCTCCCCAATGATCAATGTTGAAAATCTGTTTCTGGGAGTTGCTGAAAAGCTTTTAGGGGGAAAGTCACATTGTTCCTGTACCATGTTATATTTCATCCCATTTCCTCTTATTTGTATAGTGTACTGGGGGTAGATCTGCTGTACTGGCAATCATTTTTAATGGGAAAATAATATGCACCGTAAACTACCCTTGTGAATTAGGCTGAGTGAGAAAGAATCTCATCTTCCATATGTTGTTGGTGGATTTACATTTGCACAGTTTTGCAATGAAGAGACTTGGGACAGAGGTGTGAAATGACCATAGCAGCTCTGTGCTACTCCATGTCTTTGCAATTTGTGTCAGTAAAGATGCAGCCAGTATGACAGATGAACCTGTTAACAAGTGCCTGGTCCATAGAGAACATGCCCTACGACTTGAAGGCAGACCCTAAGAGCACAGGTGCAATGGTTTATTTTAACAAGAGCAAAACAGAGAATCAAGAGAGCTTCCGGAATTAGCTCTAATAACAAAGCTGGCTGGTTGTTCATTTTCATCTGGATTTTTGCCAAGAGTTCACATTGCATTTCCTTGACACCTGTCTTTGCTGCCAGAGTACATATTCAAATCACTCTGGGCAAGTAGACAACAATCCACAGAACCTTATGTTAAATAAGAACTGCTAGCCATAAGTGCTGCAGTGCTTTCTTGTTTTGGCTATAAACAAAAGCTGTGCACCAGGATGGGTAGTTTGTTATGGAAAGGCCAGAACTGAATAGTAATGCACACAGTATGCAATTGGCCCCTCTAGGCAAGATTATGTGCAACCATAGAGAATCACTGACAAGTAGTAATAATGCTGGGTGAGAAAGGCAAATGGTCTATCTCAATGGCCAAAAACCTGTTGCTTAGTAAAGTAAATCACACTAGAGTAGACCCATTGAATCAATGGGGATTTAATGAGTCAGCTCCTCCATACGTTCATTGATTCAATGGGTCTACTCAGTTGTGATTTACTGCACTAAGGAACAAGATGTTGACCAATATGTTCCTCATCTGTATTGTTCTGTAATGTTCCAGCATTGACAGTTTTGCATCACTAAGAGGAAGGATGAAGGCGGATGCCAATGTGTATATCAGGGATGTTGACAAGTCTTTGGGTCCAAGTCCAGGTCTTTGGTACCAAGTCTCGAGTCCCCTGACTTGAGTCCATCTCTAGTGCATATATTACTTTTTATATAGAGATGCAAATTTAGAAATAATTAAAAAGAACCAAACTGGCCAAAATCCTGTTGGGGAGGGTCTGTCTGCATGACAGGAATTACGTTAAAAACAGCAGCTTTAGTTAATTAAAGGCTTCCTTTTGCCATTTCACAATACAAAGAACATAATCTCATTGTTTATCATCTATGCACACTCCAGAATCACAAAATGAAGACTTCAGTCAGCTTCAATCTGCTGCTTCACAGGTGGACACCCAATGTCAACAGGAGTTGAGCCAATATCTCTTTCCATATTGATAAAAAAGATAATCTACATATGAAGATTGTGGTTTCTAAATCATATTTACAGCAGGAATTTGAATATACTGATTTCTATACATCTCAGGGACGTGGTGGCGCTGCAAGGTAAACTGCAGAAGCCTCTGTGCTGCAAGGTCAGAAGACCAGCAGTTGTAAGATAGAATCCACACGATGGAGTGAGCTCCCATCGCTTGTCCCAGATCCTGCCAACCTAGCAGTTCGAAAGCATGTAAAAATGTGAGTAGATGAATAGGTACCACCTCGGTGGGAAGGTAACGGCGTTCCATGTCTAGTCGCGCTGGCCACATGACCACGGAAACTGTCTTCAGACAAACACTTGCTCTGTGGCTTGGAAATGGGGATGAGCACCACGCCCTAGAGTCGGACACGACTGGACTAAATGTCAAGTCGTGTCATGTACCTTATACATATCAGACCCATCTTGAGTGCACACCTTAACATGGCAAGAAGGTTTGGGTGTGTTGAGGAAGCTGACAGCAATGCTGTCAGGAAGCTATGCTCCTCAACTGCAGGGTCACCCAAGCCAGGAAGTGGAAAGTTGAGACACAAAATGATGATGTAGCCTTCCTCTTCAGGAATTAATAGTCATATCAGCATAAGAGAATTGATCATTCCATTGGAATCAGGGCACAGAAATTCTTAAAGAACAGCAACAGTCATAGAAGGTAGCACTGGCACAGGGTCTTTCACAGAGAGCACATCAGTTGACATTCAGTTTAACTCTTGTTAGTACTGCACTGAAAAAAAGCAATGATAAACAATATCTGAATGTCTCTTTCTTCAAAATCTCTGTACAGGGTGTGAAATAGTTAATACTGGAATAAGGAACCACTAGCCTCTAGGCACCATCAAAAATTGTTTGCTAAAAATACTATACACGACAGCATCAAAGTTTGTGGGGGACGTCTTTCCCAGCCTTGTTCCCTCACTTACTGATTCCAGGAACTAGATTCAAGAACATAAAAGCTGCCTTACTTCAACTCAAACTATTGGCCCATATAGCCCAAGGTTCCAGCTCTGAATGGCAACAGCTTCCCCTGGTTTCAGGCAGAATTCCTGGCTAGGCCTACATGGTGGTCCCTGACATTCTTTGGCAACCTCCCATCCACATATTAATCGGAATCATCCTGTCTTAGTTTGTTCAGGACTTCAATTTCCAAAGGATGTGCTCTGCAGTTGAGCTATTGTCAGTTCCCTTGTGCATGTTTGCCTTGTTTTTATAAGTTTGCTTGGTTTTGTTTTGTTTTTTTGTTTTTTAGAGCAAGGCACAATAGTTTCTCCTCCTTGGCAGATAAAACTCCTTGGAAAGAGGCAATTTGTTCTGTGTTTCCCCTACTACATATTCAACAAAATTTATTCTGGTTAACACCAGCAATGTGCTAATCAGGCCCATTCTAGGAGAGAAACTGTTGAATTGCCTATAATATAAAATACAGCACTATTTGTAAATATTTAAGCCTACTGTAGGTTCATAAGCACTTCTCTAATAAGCTGTTTGCAAGATGCACCAAAACCAAAGAAATTAAATGAATATCTTTAATGCAGCTTTGAGCCTGATTTTAATGTTAATTTCCCCCCAGCTTTATTCATCTCTCAAAACTTAATATGCATGCCTTAATTATTCAGAGATCTAGACAGCTACAAGATGCGGGCCGATCATTCTGTGGTTATTATGAATTACTTTTTATTACTTCCTCACTGACAACTAGCTCATGTGGTAACAACACTTACATCAATATTAGTGCAGTAGCTTGCCCATTATAGTTACAGTAACTTCTAAGCATCTGGCATAAGGAGAAATAAATGTTGAAATCATCTTGTACTTTCACAGTTTCAAATAAATGGCACTCACATTATAAAGCTAATAGGCGCTACCTGCTTTTCAGACACGCTGTGACAGCACAGTTTACCTGAACCATGAAAGAGGAGGGAGGGAGGCAAATGAGCTGACCAAAACCTTCCTTCTTTAGTTCAATTGCCTGCCACTAAGTAGGTGTCATTATTTCCTGCAAGCCTATGCTAGACAGCCTTTTAGTTTCCTCTATTTATTTGTTGATCCAGCTAACCCAGTTTGCAGATGGCAATAAAGGTAAAGGTAAAGGTTCCCCTTGACAATTTTTGTCCAGTCATGTCCGACTCTAGGGGGCGGTGCTCATCCCCGTTTCCAAGCCATAGAGGCAGCGTTTTGTCTGAAGACAATTTCCGTAGTCACATGGCCTGTGCAACTTAGACACAGAACGCTGTTACCTTCCCACTGAGGTGGTCCCTATTTATCTACTTGCATTTACATGCTTTCGAACTGCTAGGTTGGCGGGAGCTCGAACACGCAACAGGCGCTCACTCCGTTGCGTGGATTCGATCTTACGACTGCTGCTCTTCTGACCCTACAGCACAGGCAGTAGAGTAATGCAATTAAGCAATGAAAGCATCAGACTATGTTAAATCTGAAAAAAAGAGTAAGTTTTCTCTCTTCTGTTTTGGGAGTGGTGATAAGGCAGCAATTTAAACAGTGAAGAGTGTTCTTAAAGTGGGGAAAGCCTTTGTTTTGAAAGAGTCTCAATAGTTAAAATATAAGAGCTATACCTGTAACAGAAGCTGTCTTGGTTTTTTTTCTGTCAACTGCTGAAATCCAGTAATAAGTCACAAGAGGACTTTGAGTAAGTGGGGATTTGGTGAGTCAACACCCATGGAAATTCTATTGATTCAGTGGCCTTACTCTAGTTGCAGCATGCAGCAGATTTCAGTCACTGTGTTGGAAATTTGGCCACCTAGTGGCAAACTTTCTGGAGTTGACCCTCTTTGTACTTAGCCATACTACTCTTTGGCTCTTGGATGAAGGACATGCACTCTGCCACCAGACCTATAATGCAAACCTTAACAGCATGGTGGAACCTGCCAGAACTTGTGTGCTGGACAGTGGATGAGGCATCAGAACATAAGAAGCTGTTTTTTACTGAGCCATACTGCCAACCCTGAACTGGCAGTGGGCCTTCAGGCAGGATTCTGGTTCATGATCTTCCTGCAATTCTTTGGTGTTGCCTTGTGTCGCCCTATCCAGCACAAGCTACACCTAAACCAGTTCTCTTCTGAATCAGACAAGATTCTGAAGCGGTACCCACTGTGCCTCCTGCAAGTCGAGCCAGCCTGTGTGGCCTTAGGCAAGCGGAACAGACCCAGAGCACCCCCCAGAAGAATGGTAAACCACTTCTGAGTATTTTCTACCTGGAAAATCCTGAAAAGAGTCATCATAAATCAAAATTGGGACGATGTAGTAGACAAGAGTGCCAGACTAGGATTCTGGAGAATAGGGTTCATGTCCCCACTTTGTCATGTCAAACCACTGTGGAACTGATAAAATCACTCCTTAAATATCTCATTTACCTTGAAAGGCCTCTTAGGGTTGCTATAAGTTGGTTCTGACTTGACGACATAGAACAGACACACACAAACAAGTCAGAATTGACGGCATATGGCTATTATTATTATAGACTATGTATGGCATGGTACTAAATCATCTGCCTTTCCCCTGACAACTAAACTTCAAGAATTGTTGAAAGGGGTGCATTATGTAAGGGCATTCCATTGAATCAAGACATTGGGCCAAGGTAAGTAGGTACTTTTCTGCTGCACCTTCCATGTATAAATTAAATGCAGGTGTACTGAAGATTCACTTCCAATTGCCACTAGATATAACTAGACATTCTGTATGGAAGAGTTAGATGAATGGATGGTGCCTTTGATGAGAATGGGCAAAACTCATTTTATTTATTTATTTAGTGCATTTTTATACCACTGACATAGTGCAGAGCACTACTCAAACTGGTTTACAACATAAAAGTGAAACAGCAGTCCCAACCCCCTATAAGCCGAGAAACATCCCAAATAAACACAACTGTAAACCTCAACCCCCATTGTATTATTTGAACTGCTATTTAATCATACTGTAGCAAAAATTTCTAACATGTAGGACACAGTGAGGCCCCAACCTCAATTCTTGAATACCTTAGAACTTCTAGAATAACACTATTTTTAAAAAGAAACATGTAGCTGAAAACTTTCAGATAGCTTAAATCTCTCTCTCTCTCTCTCTCTCTCTCTCTCTCTCATCCTCAGACTATGCTAAACATGCCTTGTGCTCATAAATAAGAGCTTCACAAAACCAGAAGAGGGTTTCCAGCCACTACCATCTAACAAAATTGTCCCCCGATCCTCTGAAGCTTCACTACAAGCAGCAGTGGGGCCCAAGATATTTTTCTGCCTGAGCTAAAAGACAAGCTATGTACTGTAGTTTTCTTTTCCTGTTCCCTGTTCAAAAGGTGGTAAAGACCACCAAGGAAATTTTTTTCAGCACTGGGGACAAAAGAGTGTCCTCTGCTACATCTTAGACGCAATGGTTTTTAAATTGCAGATGATATTTCTTACAATTTTAAGACTGTTCCATAAAGTTCTACATTCTTTGAGCAGTGTGTGGGTAAATTGAAAACATAAAATGTAAAAACCGTTTGAAACAATGATAAAAGCAGTATATAATAAAAGCCAAAATAAAACCAGCAGGATGGAGTAAAAAAAAACAACACACATAAACACGTCGTTTCGTTTAGTCGTTTAGTCATGTCTGACTCTTCGTGACCCCATGGACCAGAGCACGCCAGGCCCCCCAGACTTCTGCTGCCTCCCGGAGTTGTGTCAAATTCACGTTGGTGGCTTCGCAGACACTGTCCAGCCATCTCATCCTCGGTCATCCCCTTCTCCTCTTGCCATCACACTTTCCCAACATCAGGGTCTTTTCCAGGGAGTCTTCTCTTCTCATGAAATGGCCAAAGTACTGGAGCCTCAGCTTCAGGATCTGTCCTTCCAGTGAGCACTCAGGGTTGATTTCCTTTAGAATTGATAGGTTTGTTCTCCTTGCAGTCCAGGGGACTCTCAAGAGCCTCCTCCAGCACCACAATTCAAAGGCATCAATTCTTCGGCAGCCAGCCTTCTTTATGGTCCAGCTCTCACTTCCATACATCGCGACAGGAAAAACCATAGCTTTGACTATTCGGACTTTTGTTGGCAAGGTGATGTCTCTGCTTTTTAAGATGCTGTCAAGATTTGTCATCGCTTTCCTCCCAAGAAGCAGGCGGCTTTTAATTTTGTGGCTGCTGTCTCCATCTGCAGTGATCATGGAGCCCAGGAAAATAAAATCTGTCACTGCCTCCATATCTTCCCCTTCTATTTCCCAGGAGGTGAAATAAACACACACATAAACACACACACACACACAATGTGTTCCATACCAAACCAAACTAAATTCGGCATCCCATTACAATAAGGCTATTTCAAAATTAAAAATCCAGGACTATTGAACCTTTGGGAGGTCAAGATTATTTGGTTCTGCCCCACTTGAGTACCTCCTGGAAGCTGCCATAGCACAAAAATATCTAGAAACCGTGGCTTTTGCATCTTATGAATACATTCAGTTCTCCACAGATATATGTGTATGTAAGAGTTCCTGGGCAAGTATGAAGCTACCCTTTAGTTTTGCAGGGTGGGGGTGGAAGCAGAATGATTCTTGTATAGTTCATTCCAATCCATTAGGTGTAGAAGAGGAAGGACATTTATAATCTGCACTGCTGGCTACCCAAAGGAGTGCATCCACGTTAGTCTTCGGAATAGAAGTGGCAGGTAAGCCATTCTCTGCACTGATAGATTATTGAGAACAACTACCTGCGCTAAAAGCAGTAGAGTGGAAAATATATCTTCCGAAGGTTTGTCTTTGGGATGCATCTGCTCTGTATGAGCCGAGGAGGGCTGCTGGGCAGACCTCTTTGGGGTATTATAAAAAAGCTCTTGCGAGGTCTATGCTATTATATATTGCATTCATGTTATTACCTGAACAACAAATGAAAGCACTTTGCCATTCCATTGAGACACACATTTGCAAAATTTTAAGATAAGGTGGATTCCTATCAGACTAGAATAATGGAGGCGGCTGGACACCTTTTTTCAAATACGTAGTCAGAAAGCAGGGCCAGTTCCACCCTACGAGCAAAGTACACTGCTGTCTGGAGAAGAATAAGGCAGGTGTTGTTGAGGGTGTGAAGCACAACATGCAGGTCTGGGTTCTCACAGATGAGATGGAAATTACAGGACTGTATCAGTTAGCCATGGTTTTCTCCACTGTCTGTCTTTTGATGTATATTCAGAGGGACTCCATGCATATACTAGTGTGTGTAAATCTTACAGGGTAAGTCCCCTTCCTTGCATACAGAAGCTCTGAGCACCTAAATTGGTATTTACATGCATAGGGTCCCTTCTGATATGTTCCAGATGTGAAGTTGATGGCAGCATGGCCAGTGGGAGAAGGGATCAGTCCACATTGTCCCTATGTATTATTCAGAGTGTATGTGAAGGTACATCTTCTGCTATTTTAGACATAATACTAATTTGATCAGTCTTGCTCCCTGATCAGATGAGTGCTGTATCTAGAAAAGTCTGCCATAAGCTAACAATGCTGTGGAAAACCTCCTGTGCATTCTAAGATCTCCTCAACCCTCCTGTCTTGCCAGTCCCTGCCATCCCAATAGTGATTTCAGCCATTGTGACTGAATCCTGACCATCAGCTTGATGCCCAGACATAGCCTACATCACATTTAAGCAACGTATGGGCCTCCAAATGCTGTATCACAACAATCAACTGTGAGGAAAGCTGTCAGTGTAGTCCAGTGATTTGGAAGGTGGATGAAGCTTGTTCTCTGCAACTCCGAAGAGGTAGGACCCAAACTATTGGCCTCACATTACAGGAAAGAAGATTCCAATTAAACACTGTAAGAATTTTCAGACAGTAAGAGTTGCTCAACTGTGGAATGGAACACACTACCTCAGAAGGTGGCAGACTCTCTTTTATTAGAGATTTTTAAACAAATGTTGGATGTCCTTCTCTCAGGGAGCTTTAGCTGTGAATTTCCAACTTCAACAGAGGTTTGGAATATATGACCCTTGATATCTTCTCCAACTCTGTCGTCGTTCTGTGCTATCCAGTCAGAATTGACTTATAGTGACCCTGATAGGGTTTTCAAGGTAAGTGACATAGTTTAAGGAGTGGTTCTACCAGTTCCACTTTTCCAGTCAGTTTCCATAGCTGAGCAGGAATTCAAAACCTGTTCTCCAAAATCCTAGTCTGCTGCTCTACCCACTACACCACACTGGGAACCCTCTTTAACTCTACTGTTCTAGGAATCCAGCATTCAGAGGGTTACACTTGTTACATAACAGCACTGATGTTACCTGTCTGTCATGGGTTTGGAGGGAAAGTTCCATCCTATGGGGAGTGGAAGGCGGGACATCAGGAGGAGGGGCTGTACTGTATAAATATGTGATGCCTGTGTGGTGAAGAGGAGATGCTGAGACAGACTGTGAGACACTGGGTTGGGACGAAGCAGCAGCTGGGGAAGAAGAAGCTGTTGTGGGAGTCTGGGTGTCTGACAGGGTACTACTGTGTGTCAGAGTACCAACCTGATAGGTTCAGGTGTCTGTGGGTTAGCCAGAACTGATGGGTTCAGGGTCTGTGCTTTAAGTTAAAGGTTCTAGGTGAACCAAACTGTATGCTTGTGTGTGTGGGAATAAGCCACGTTACTTTATTTTATTCACCTGATTGTTTTATTTACCCTGTTTGTATTTAAAATAAACCTTATTCTTTTATTGTTTAAAAATCCATCCCTGGTCTGTGTGACTTATTATAGGGAATGGTTGGTGGCAGCTTAGTAACTGTGTGATAGATCCCAGTAGGTCTGGGTTTGTCACATTGATTGGTGTCCAGCGTGTGGGATACGACTGGTCCAGTTGTCCAGCGGTCCAGCAAAGCCTTGGCAGGTGTGCCCAGAGCAAGGGGGGTCTAGTCAGGGACAGTCTGAGGCGCGTAGGTAATCTTCTAGGTGTACCTCACGGGGAGGTGCGCTAGTAGAAGAACGTGCCAACTGGGGAGACTTAGATTAAGGTGCTCTGAGGCAGCCTAGTTTTGGCGGGAAAACGCTGAGGCAAAACTGCGTAGCAACAGCGAGCTAGCTTGCCAGCTGAGAGGCCCAGCAGAGGGGGGTAGGCTCTGACTCGATACTGTTGCAATTTAAGTGCTGAAGAACAGCAGCAATCTCTAGGGAGAGCTGGTTCTGAGGCAAGAAGGAAAAAAAGTGGTCGTTTTATTTTGAGGCTTGACTTTTTAAAGCAGCCTGTTCTGAGGGGGGGTATGCCCTTGACTCGAAGCCAAGTAGCAGACATGAGTGAAGTGAAAGACCCCCAGATTGACCAAGGTTCTGAGGATGAATTTGGCTCAGTGCAAGGTGACAGCACAGGAGAGCAGAACCCAGAACTTAGAAAATTGATCCTAGCCCAACAGCATGAACTGAGGGTGAGGGAAATGGAGGAAAGATTAGAGAGAGAGAAAATGGCATTTGAATTAGAGCGAGAGAGAGAGAGGATGGAGAGAGAAGAAAGAATGGAGAGAGAGAAGATGGCGTTTGAATTAAGAAAACTGGAACTGATGAACCAGAACAATAATAATAATAGGGATTCTGAGGGAGGCCAACTGTCTAAGGCTGACCTGAAGAAATTCCCTGTGTACCACAAGGGAGATTGTCCTGAGGTGTTCTTTTCCTTAGTGGAAAGAGCGTTTGTGGACTTCTCAGTGAGGGAAACTGAGAAGATGACCATCATGCGGTCTTTAATCAGTGGTAGCCTGGCTGAGGTTTATGCCGAGATGCCTGAGGAATTGATGAAAGATTTTGCAGAGTTTAAAAAACTGGTGTTTGCAAGACATGGGATAAATGCAGAGCAGCTGAGACAAAGGTTCAGGTCCCTCACCAAGAAGCCAGAACAGACTTTTACCCAAGTGGGGGCCCAATTGGTGAGGCTGCTTGAGAAATGGCTGTCGCAGGAGGGAACAGAGACCTATGAACAGCTTAAAGACTTGATAGCCCTGGAACAGTTCTATTCAGTCCTGCATGGGGAATTGAAATTCCAGGTGAGGGAAAGGAAACCGAAATCTGTGGCAGCAGCCGCAGAGATCGCGGATTTTATCTCCCAAATAAGAAAGCCCTTGGGTGAGGGGAAATCTGTAGGTAAACCCAAAGAAACCTACAGCAAGTACTCTCAGGGACCAGGGAAAAGCCAGCAAGGGGGAGGGGCCCATGGTGAAGGGAAGCCCTCAGGCATGAAACCAAGCCCTCAGAATTTGGAGGGAAAACCCAAACAAGAGGAGAGAGAATCAAAATACACCAGAAAATGCTATTTCTGTCAGGGAAAGGGTCATCTGATCTCAGAGTGTGAGAAATTGAAGCAGCTAAAAGGAATGGTGCCTCAGAATTCTAGTGGGACCAAGCCAAAAGCTGTGTTCTGTGTCCAGAAAGAGCAAGGCTCAGTGTCACAGAGGGAGCCTGTTGCCATAGCTACTCAGTCTGGAACAGCTACCTCTGCTGATCAGGCTGAGGAAAATGGTCCTCTGGTGGAGGTAAAGCGCTGCTTGCTGATAAAAACAGATTCTCAGTTGTTTGAGACAGCAGGGGTGGACGTAGGAATACTTGACCGTCAGTATAGGGGGCTGCGGGACACTTGTTCCCAGGTAACCCTGTGCCATCCAGATATCATCCCTAGGGAGTTTATAATCCCAAATGAGAGCATGAAGGTGGCAGGGATTGAGGGGCAGATAATCTCTCTGCCAGTAGCAGAGGTACCTGTCAACTTTCAAGGCTGGAGGGGAGATTGGCGGATAGCGATTTCATCGACTCTGCCAGCAGCCGTGCTCGTGGGAAATGACCTGGCTGAACATGTGAAACGGGTGCTAGTGATTACACGCTCACAAGCCACCACAGGGACAGTTCAGGGGGGTAATGATGAGCCAGAGACGGAAGCAGAGGGGAGTTCAGAAGCTGTGGTGGAAACCTTAACCACAGACAGCAGATTTGGACAGGAGCAAAAGGCAGACGCCACTCTCCAAAAGTGTTTCGAACAGGTGACTGACGCCCAGCTAACACCTGAGACCCCAGTGAGATTTCTGGAGAAAAAGGGGATTTTATATAGAGAAACCCTGAGGAATATCTCAAAAGGGGGAGATGGGATCAGAAGTCAGCTGGTGGTACCTGAAAAGTATCGCCCCATGATCTTACAAAGGGGGCACTCTGACATGTTTGCTGCACACTTAGGGGTCAACAAAACACAGCAGAGAATCACACAGAATTTCTACTGGCCTGACATAGGGAAGCAGATCAGGGAGTTCTGTAAACAATGCGATGTGTGTCAAAGGCAGGGGAATAACCGCGATAGGACCAAAGCAAAGTTGTGCCCTTTGCCTGTGATTGACACTCCGTTTAAATGCATAGGGGTGGATATTGTGGGACCTTTGCCCAAGGCCACAAAGAGGGGGAACAGGTTCATCCTAACAATTGTGGACCATGCCACAAGGTATCCTGAAGCCATACCCCTGACTAACATTGAAACTAACACAGTGGCCGATGCTTTGGTGGGGTATATGTCCAGGATGGGATTTGCCTCAGAGATAATCACAGATTTGGGCGCATCGTTCACATCAAAGCTCATGAAACGCTTATGGCAGATCTGTGGAATTAAGCACAAGGAAACCACTGCGTATCATCCTGAAAGCAATGGGTTAACTGAGAAGTTCAATGGGACTCTAATGCGCATGATTAGGGCTTACTTGGCAGAGAATCCAAACAATTGGGACCAGAAGCTGCAATCCCTTTTGTTTGCTTATCGATCAGTGCCACAAGCCAGTACCGGGTTTAGTCCATTTGAACTTCTATTTGGGAGACGGGTGAAAGGGCCCCTTGATTTGATCAAACAAAATTGGGAGCAGATCACCCAGGATGACCCACAAGACGTTGTGACTTACATAGACACCTTGATGAATGACCTAAAGCGAAATCTAGAGCTGGCAGCAGAAAACCTGCAAGCGCAGAAGGTCAAACAGAAAACATGGTATGACCGCAAAGCTAGAGAGAGGCACTTTGACCCAGGGGAGGAGGTGCTTTGGCTTAGGCCCTGCAGAGAGAATAAGCTGCAGCTCAAATGGGCAGGACCATATAGGGTCATTTCCAAGATGTCAGACCTGAACTACCTAATAGAGCAAGAGGAGAACCAAGCAAGGAGGGTGGTTCATGTGAATGCCCTAAAACCCTACTACAGAGGGGAACAGAGGGTTTTATTCGCGATAAAAGCAGCTGAGAGTGAGGAAGCGGAATTACCCTTCTGGGAGGGTAGAGGGGAAGTAAAATACAACCCAGAGGAGGTAAAGATCAGTCCTGCACTCACCCAAGACCAGCAGCAAGAACTAAAAACGCTGCTTAGTAAATATCAACAGGTGTTTTCCAACAAGCCGGGGATAGTGAAGGGAGTGATGCATCGGATCCACACAGGGGATGCACCCCCGCAGGCAGTATCCCCATACCGAGTAACGGGACCCTATAGGGACAAGGTGCGGAAGGAGTTGGACGAGATGCTTAGGGAGAACATAATCGTCCCCTCTTCTAGTCCTTGGTCCTCTCCGATAGTCCTTGTGGACAAGCCTGATGGGAGCATTAGGTTTTGTGTCGATTACAGGAAATTAAACCGTGTAACCACTCCTGATGCCTACCCAATGCCCAGGCTAGACAACCTGATTGAAACCATAGGGGGTTGTCGGTTCATCTCATCATTGGACCTGGTAAAGGGATATTGGCAATTAAGAATTGATCCCAGGGATCAAGAAAAGACTGCCTTTTGCAGCCCTTTTGGTCTCTATGAGTTTCGAGTCCTGAGCTTTGGTCTCAGAAATGCACCAGCCACATTCCAAAGGCTGATGGACCAGACCTTGGCAGGGCTCAGTGACTTTACAGTGGCCTACATTGACGACATAGGGATCTTCAGTAATACCTGGGAAGATCACCTGATACACCTGGAGTTAGTGCTGCAGAGGTTAAGTGCAGCAGGGCTAACAGTAAAGGCCAGCAAGTGTCAGCTGGGTAGCCCAGAAATAAAATACTTGGGTCACATGGTAGGGGGAGGAATGATAAAACCCCTGGAGGCCAAAATAGGAGCAGTTCGTGATTGGCCTAGACCCAACACCAAGAAAAAGGTCAAATCATTTCTTGGGTTGGTGGGCTACTACAGAAAGTTCATCCCGAGGTTTAGCGAGATTGCGGCTCCGCTGACCGATCTGACGAGGAAGAAGGCTGATGACCGCATCCCGTGGACCGGCGACTGTGAGGCGGCGTTCCAGAGGTTGAAGGAGGCGTTAATCAACTATCCTGTCCTGCGGGCTCCAGACTTCGACCGGGAGTTCATCATCTACACAGATGCGTCTAACACCGGAGTAGGAGCAGTTCTGTGCCAGGAGGATGAGAATGGTGACCAGCATCCAGTGTCCTACCTGAGTAGGAAACTTCAAAAAGGTGAGAGACATTTGGCAACTGTGGAGAAGGAGTGTTTGGCCATAGTCTACGCGATCCAGAAGGCCAAGCCTTACATCTGGGGAAGACATTTTATTCTGTGTACTGACCATTCACCATTGCAATGGTTAAAGACAATGAAAACCCACAATAGCAAACTTATGAGGTGGGCTTTAAACCTACAGGACTATGACTTTGAAGTGAAGGTGGTCAGAGGGTCAGTGAACTGTGTTGCTGACGCCTTATCAAGAAGACCTGAAGACTGAAGACGGCGAAAGAACATGGACTATATGTATATAATGAAAACAAAAAGTTAAAATGTACCTGTGTTTTGAATTTGGGTTTGTATGAATAAAGGTAAATTAATGTAATGTATATGGTAAAATGTTTAAATGCATATTTGCTATGGTTAACTTGGAGTGTAAGTATATGTAAGTATTATATGGTATGTATAAATGTTGTTGTGTATTTTATGCAGGTTGTTTTTTGGTGAAAAGCACTTTTAGCTTTCCCCCTACAAAACAACTTTTAAAGAGGGGAGGTGTTACATAACAGCACTGATGTTACCTGTCTGTCATGGGTTTGGAGGGAAAGTTCCATCCTATGGGGAGTGGAAGGCGGGACATCAGGAGGAGGGGCTGTACTGTATAAATATGTGATGCCTGTGTGGTGAAGAGGAGATGCTGAGACAGACTGTGAGACACTGGGTTGGGACGAAGCAGCAGCTGGGGAAGAAGAAGCTGTTGTGGGAGTCTGGGTGTCTGACAGGGTACTACTGTGTGTCAGAGTACCAACCTGATAGGTTCAGGTGTCTGTGGGTTAGCCAGAACTGATGGGTTCAGGGTCTGTGCTTTAAGTTAAAGGTTCTAGGTGAACCAAACTGTATGCTTGTGTGTGTGGGAATAAGCCACGTTACTTTATTTTATTCACCTGATTGTTTTATTTACCCTGTTTGTATTTAAAATAAACCTTATTCTTTTATTGTTTAAAAATCCATCCCTGGTCTGTGTGACTATCCAGTCAGAATTGACTTATAGTGACCCTGATAGGGTTTTCAAGGTAAGTGACATAGTTTAAGGAGTGGTTCTACCAGTTCCACTTTTCCAGTCAGTTTCCATAGCTGAGCAGGAATTCAAAACCTGTTCTCCAAAATCCTAGTCTGCTGCTCTACCCACTACACCACACTGGGAACCCTCTTTAACTCTACTGTTCTAGGAATCCAGCATTCAGAGGGTTACACTTTTCCCATCTCTGTCTTAAATTAAACTAAACTATATTTTGGAAAGAAGTCCAGGTTTTATTATTGCAACAACTGAAGATTAAACCATCAAGGCTCAGTTTGACATGAGTGCCATTTTGCTCTATATTTGTAGAGTGTATACTATTGGGGTAATGTGATTTGCTTCAATCCACATGCCTGTTTCTTAAGTGACCCAACATGTTCCACATAACTGAAAGATTTCCAAAAAAAAAAAAAAAAAGGAAGAAGCTGATTTTAGAGCTGTGGAAAATTCTGCATTGATGAGACAGAAAGAATCCTAAAACTTCATAGCTGGAAGGGACCTTATGGATCATGAAGTCCAGCCCCTGTCAAGGAGGCACAATGAGGAATCGAACTCCCAACCTCTGGCTCTGCAGCAAGATACCTAAAGCACTGAGCAATTCTCTAAAGTAAGACAAGATATTAAAAGCCATTGTGGTTCGGTTAGCATATTATGATAAACTTTGCATACATGTAGTCCAAACATCACTATCCAGCAAGCGGCAGTGTTTCAGGAATGACCTCAGGTGTTTTAGACACTTACTTATTCTTTCTGATTTAGATGTGCCCACACGAATATGTTGGCTTTTTCATTTTTGCTGCTGCTAACCAAGTACTTTGGCAGCTTCTCTGCAACAACAAATTGCATTTTTAAGGTGGAATGTTTGCGCAAGGGCCAGTAGCATGAGAGAAAAGGGTTAGCACTGCTTTTCTGCTGTTCAAAATCTAGTTCAAAATCAATCTCCCCAAAAGTGTCTTTCACTCCGAAGAAAAGAGATGGGGCAGCCAGTAAGAGATCCTCTGTCTTCTCCCTGCACATGAGTAAGCGCAGCTTGAGTTCACAGATGGCAAAGAAAAAGATGCACAAGGAAGTTGAAGGCAACTTTCAGTTTGGAAAAAAAAAGAACGTGTGTGTGTGTGTGTGTGTGTGTGTGTGTGTGTGTGTGTGTGTGTGTGTGTGAGAGAGAGAGAGAGAGAGAGAGAGAGAGAGAGAGAGAGAGAGAAATATTATTTCAGCAGAGCTTCAGGCAATAGCCTAATGATTTTTCTCATGCTGAAGCCAATGATTAATGTTCCATTTACATTCTGCAGCGGTCGTGTTAGATTAAGCAATGCCTGTTTAATGTTAGTTTAAGAACTAGCTAGAAACACCAAGAAATTACAGACATCTTTACCATTTTCCTAGGTTTCCAATTTAGGAATCATACATGCCATACTTGATCTGCTGACATCTTGATTGTCCCTTCATCAAAGTTCTGAAACACTTTTAAATTGCATTTTTAAAAAAAACAGTGTATACACAAATGTGAAGCATGCCTAAAGTTCACAGGATGCATCCTGCCTTGGGGGTACTCCGTTCTCCTTCAGATACAGATTTATCTGAAACGAAACCATTGCCCCCTTACCCCGGAATAATGACGCGAGACAAGTATTAATGGGTAAACATGGGCCACACATTATTGAATAATCATTATTGCCCACCATAAAAGGAGGATCCTGCCATAGTGTGGAATCAGAGGAAGTGGGAAAGGGGCAGGCAGGCATCCCCTTTTGCCAAACAAACAAAACTCCAAAGGGGGGGGGGACCGCTTGGCATTATGTTTTGCTTCAGCAAAGCAAGATCCCCCAACTGGGCTGTGAACCACAAACCAGCCTGGTTTGTTGCGAGGTTTTTTTGGTTCATGGTTAATTTCTACCCCATCTCTAATCTGTATTTTTTTTGTTGTGATGGTGATCACTATTAATCAGACTGGAAGCCAAACTCAAGAGGATAGAGCAGGAAATGCAAAGACCTGGAAGGGACCTACGATGCAGTGCAAAATAATAAAGAGCATGATCTGGATTCTCTCAACATCTGTGCAGCAGCACGTCGTCCAAAGTGGACAAGGAATTTCAAGACTCAAAACATAAAGAAACAACACAAGGCATGTTGTACAATTGAAAGGACAGGGTGGCTCTGCAAGCAATGTGGAAACAGAGCATATTTACCTCAGAGGTATATGACAAGTCTTAGAATAATTGATTTTGAAGGGGCCTATAAGGCCATTGAGTCCAACAGGAATCCAAGTCAGGGCAGATTTGACAGGTGGTTGTCCAATTTTCTCTTGAATGCCTCCAGCATATATATATATATATATATATATATATATATTTGGGCTCCGTAAGACAAAGAAGAGTGAACTAAACGCAGTTTCTATTTCCATATTAAAGTTGCACAGAAAGAGTAGGAATCCTGAGGTTATCAGTGCATTTCATAATAGGATTCACTCTATGTGCAATCTCAGGAGCTGTTTCATTATATAGAGTAGTTTATATATTTTTTCAAATTATGGTTTGTGCCAAGATCTGCAATATTACTTGCAAATCAAAAACTGTATCTTTATGTTTGCCACTATGCTTTCCCCCCTGCTTCCTCCAGGCCTTGCTCAAGTGAGTAATATGATAATATAGGTTATTCAAGGCACATGAAGAACATTATGGGAAGCTTAGATCTTGGGGAGATACTCAATCCTAATCACACATAGAATTACTCCAGCGCCTATGATTAGTCAGTGTCAGGCCCTGTAGCCAGGCAAGAAATATAAAGAACTGCAGCCTGACGAGTAATTCAACTCAGCTCATATACTTTATTATAGCAGCGATGATTGTGTACTCAGTGGGATGAGATTGAGGAATAAAAGCTGCGGCTAATGTCTGATTGGCTTTCAAAGGATTATCTTTCTTTTGGTGTAATGAAACACATGAGCTCAAGTTATTATAAAAAAATTGTAATGCACAGGATCACTAAATCATACCTTGAGCCTTCTATAGTTCTTCTGTGCTATCATCACTATCCCCACCCCCATGCAGCTCTGGCCCTACTATTAGACAGAATGAGGCATGTGCCTCAGTCAGCTGACAGCAGAGGTGCTGGTAAGAAGGTGTCGGAGTCTTGTGTGCCAGGGGCCAATTCTGCTGCCTTCCTGGGCCATGGAGGATACAGTCCCTGTCACAAGTGTGATATGATTCAACTACCACAGTCTGATTCGCTTTTGTTGGTTAAATGGGATGGGTGACATCTTGTCTATCCATTCATGCAATAAAATGCATTGAGTTATCCCTAACTTCACCTTTGCCATGGCAAACTAACTACACCACAGGTCTACTGTGGTTTCCAACCATAAGCACATGCTCCGTGGCAAAGATGCTCACACTGCCAAATGCACAGTAGACCTGTGGCAGAAAGTTGCAGTTCATTACGTTAGCTTGGGTCCACCACTGATCCTTAAGTGTCTGGAGCCCTGTATCTCCCTTTCATGTTTATTGCTCTGATTTATTTTAATTTTACAGTGGGGTCTCTACTTAAGAACTTAATCCGTATTGGAAGGTGGTTCTCAAGTTGAAAAGTTCTTATGTTGAATCTGCATTTCCCATAGGAATGCATTGAAAACCATTTAATCCGTATCTGCTCTTTTCCGTCCATAGAAACTACAGTGGAACCTCTACTTAAGAACTTAATCCGTTTTGGAATGGTGTTCTTAAGTTGAAACGTTCTTAAGTTGAAGCAAAATTTCCCATAGGAATGGACTGAAAATCAATTAATCCGTTCTGGCTGTTTTTTTTTGTTATGTAGAGGTGCGTTCGTACATTGAAGCATTAGTTCCCATAGGAACTAATGCAAAGCTGGTTAATACGTACTCTACCACTAGGGGGAGAATTTTTTTTTAACCTAAGATGACCTAAGGTTAAAAAAAGAACAGGAAAGGGTTTTTTTCCTGTTCTTATCTTGGATTTCTGTTCTCAAGTAGAAGCAAAATTTAGCAAATGGAGCTGTTCTTAAGTTGGATTGTTCTTAAGTAGGGACGTTCTTAAGTAGAGACCCCACTGTATTTCATTCCTTTGCTGCCTTTCTCTCCATAGGGGAATTAAGGCGGTTCACAACAAATGAAAACAACACAGAAAACACCATTGAACCCCACACAGAGACACACACATTATCCTGTTAAAAAAGATTTAAAAGTGAAAAACCACCACGTGGAAGCATTTGAAAGCTGTCCAGTTCACGCGTGGAGTCCTAATTTATGTGTGCCTACAGAACTGGATAGCTGTGGAGGCTTTGCAGTTCCACCAAGTAGCATTCAAGACCTGCGCCCCACCGTGCGATTGAAGCACCGATGCATGCCTCACTCTGCAAGAGCTCTATGCAGATGGCTTAGAGCAGATGCATTTCTTGCTGCAAATATCACAGAACACTGCTAATATCTGTGTGTCTACATAACATAACAGGTTAATCTCATATTTGACACATTTGGACAAAAATGTTCAATTTTGTGATAACTCTCAAGTCTCAGGATGAGTAAGTTTTTTACAGGACTTTCAAAACTGTGGTCTCAGCTGACAGCTGATAGTCCAGAACATCCTGAGACTTTTCTTCTTTTGGCAGGAGGGAAAAAAAGAAATTAAATTCCCAGATGGAATTTCCTGGAAAAGGGTCAAATGGCTTCATTAAGTACAACATGTCCACCAGCTGTATATCCTGGCTTCCAGGAGAAAGCTATCCAAATTGTGGCAATTGTTTACAAATGAAAATGTACAGAGCACTTCGCCATGCAAGTTACCCTTCCTTGGCCACATCACTCAGCAACAGATGTCTGCAGTGCTGAAGCATTTTAACTCCCTTTCTTTCTTTCTTTCTTTCTTTCTTTCTTTCTTTCTTTCTTTCTTTCTTTCTTTCTTTCTTTCTTTCTTTCTTTCTTTCTTTCTTTCTTTCTTTCTTTCTTTCTTTCTTTCTTTCTTTCTTTCTTTCTTTCTTCTCTCTCTCTCTCTCTCCCTCCCTCCCTCCCTCCCTCCCTCCCTCCCTCCCTCCATCCATCTATCTATCTATCTATCTATCTATCTATCTATCTATCTATCTATCTATCTATCTATCTATCTATCTATCTATCTATCTATCTATCTGTCTGTCTGTCTGTCTGTCTGTCTGTCTATCTATCATTTAGATAACATAACTGATTACTCCATCAGGCAATCTGTGCTAGCTAGCAGGAATCAGGCTTCAAATCAAGAGAAGCCTATCCTTTAAAATAACCAAACAAACAAATAAAAAAAGGCAGGTGGTTAGAGGTAATTGTTGGGCACAGGCCAGTCACCACAATCAGCAACATCAATCAGCAATCCAGCAACCAAGTTCTTTCTAGAGATAGGAAAATTAAAGAGGTAGGGAGTGTTTACAGTTCTTTATACTATTGTTGATATTAGGTTCCACCAAGTCATTTCCAATTTACATGGGCTGTAATAAGGTTTTGAGGCATAAGAGATGCTCAAAGAGTGATTTATCACTAGAGAGAATGGTATTCACTGTCGTATATGAACGCAAATATCCCCCCTGCAGCTGGACTTAACAGGGGTCCAGCTCCTGGGGCCGGATTGTCCACTCATGCAATCCTGCTGCAGCACCGGACCTGCTCATCCTTCCAATCATGCCTGGAGTACCGCTCTCTTCCTGCTCGGCTGTGAAGCAGAAAGAGAGCAGCGCTCCTGGTGCGATTGGAAGGATGAGCAGGACTGGAACTGCAGCAGGATGCGTGAATGGAGAGTCCAGCCCTGGTGGCAGGAACCTTGTTAATTCCAGCTGCACAGGGATATTCATATTCATATTCATATACGAAGACGAGTACCCCCATCTCTATTTATCACTAACACATTCATACATATGCATGCACCACATGAATTTCTATGACCAAGCTGCCACTTGAACCAGTTTGGTTCATGGGTTGTGGGTGGTGGTTAACCATGAAACACCATTTTTCAGCTCTGTGCCCATTTCTATCTTTGTCATATTCCAGGACTGAATTACAGAACTAAATGGCAAGCTAAAATTCATTCTCAGAGCTGGAATTCATTTTGAGGGGAAATTTTGAAGTAAATTCTCCTATCATGAAATCAGTAGTATGAAGATATCAGCACCCGTCCCAAAGCATTATGATGACAATCAACACAAAATGAGGCCCTGGTCACACGAGGGAAATGTGCTCTAGTTCTTTCAGTACTTTCCGTACCTCTGTTGTACTAATTCTTGGTCACGTGGTATATATACTGTACCTGGGCAAATGTCTCAAGATCTTTTTAGCAGTAATGATCTATTTCCTTCTGTTTGAATCATGACTACACCATGGTACCAGCTAATTTTCTCATTTGCGTCAAGGGACAATTCAGCTCCTTGATAAATATATATTAAAATATATTTATGGATACATCAATTTATCGGGAATGGGTTTCTGTTTGGGAATATGTCCTCTGTTGAGCTGGCTGCTCCTGCAGAAACTCATTGGTTCATCTACTTCTCCAACCATTTTGTCTGCCTTTCAGATTAATCTGCCATTCCCCCCCCCCCCCAATGTCTGTCTCCTCACAATGACTGGCAAAAAGCAGTGTGTCAAAACGCTGGTACTGCAGCAATGACTCAAATTGCTCTGTGACATACTTTTACCAACATATCGATGTACAGGCCACGGCAAATTTTTTTAAAAATGCACACTGAAACAATTGCGGACAACTTCCTGGCTTCGATTCTGAAATGAAAGCGGGACAGGTTGTGCATATAGGCAATTCTGATATAAGGAACACACCAATACAACAGAGGTACAAATAACACAACCCTCCCAGGGAGTGGAAAATAAGCTGCAGTTACACTGCTGGCCAGGTAAATGTTTCAATCTTAACTATGCATTGTGTGTCCAGGAAAAACAGCAACAATCTAACAGGGCCTGAGTGAGTTACATTTAATAATTAAATGCATTTTGTCTTTGCTTGTGGAATTTTTAAGAGTTACCACTGCCACCATTAAATCTAATGTGTTACTGCTGCCCTTCTGCAAGGGAATTGACTTATACATGAATCTGGCTACTAAATTTGGTTGGGTGCAGGTTGTAAGCTGTGAAGCATTATTACAAGTGAGATTGAATGAATTGTAATGTTTGTTGCCAATAAATAGGGAACTTATTTTTTGTTGTTATTGTTGCCTATGGGTAAAAAAAAAAACATTCTAACCCTTAGAGCTTATTGTCAATGTTACACAATTGAGACAATCTCGACTATAACTGAGTGAGGCCTATGTTGAACATATGTGCTCATCCAATTAGTGCATTAGGAATTTCCTCTTTATTTATCCTCTTATACTGAGGCACAGGAAAGACGTGGTCATTCTCCTTCAGTCACATTGGCCAGAATCCTATTGTCGATTTATGCTTGCATAAGGGAACTCATGGAAGTCTTTTCTGATTATTGATGAAGTTGTGTTCCTGGGTGTACACCTGATTGTGCAAGAAGTCACATGCTTAGGAAGGACAGAGTTGCTACTCCAGTCCTCTGAAGATGCCGGCCACAGAGAATGGCAAAACGTCAGGAAAAATATTTATGGACAAAATTCTGTGCCATGTGTATAATGGGTCATGGCATGCCTCGTTGCTCTTTCCTTGCTATTCATCCATGGGGTATCCACCACCCTTTTGTTACTGGCTCAGCTCAGTAAATGTTCAATATGAAGAGAAAAAATGGAAAGTTCCCCCCTCCCCTTTTATTAATTCAATAGCATTGATGCCTGAATTCAAAGTTGCTATTAGAAGATTGACACATTTCTGTGCTGCATTTTTTTTAAAACAATGAAGATTTTTCAAGCATTTTTGTCTTGATAATTCAGCCTTGATGAGTATCCGTCATGCCTTTCCATTGTCCGAGATTGTAGCTCCCCCTAGTGGTTCCTCATGGAAAAGATCTAAAAAGGTGACTGGAGAAATACTATCAACAAGAAACACAAAACAAAAGAACAGCTCCCCTACCCCCCCCCCAAAAAAAAACACAAACCAAAAAAAACAAACATTGTGGCACCTTAAAGAATAATTGCTTTATTTTAATGTGTTTATTAAATGGGACCTACTCCGGGGTGTATTTCAGCAAAATCAGTTTCTCTGAAAGATCCAGATTTCAGCACTCAGGAAAAGATCCAAATTGTTGTGTTTTGTTTTATATTATTGCTCAAGGTTCTGTTGTGTAGTTACACAAAAAGTGTAATTTTAGCAGTAAACTGCTCTGAGTTAAGAAATCTCCATAGACATCTGTTGCACACCAAGTGGTGTGACTCAGTAGGCAACAAATAACACCTATGGAAATTTCTTAACTTATGGTAATTCACCACTAAAAAATTACACCTTTTGAGCAACTGTGCAACAGGATTTTGGCCATTCTGTTTGCCTCAGTACAATACAATGTGGAATTCAGAAGTGAATATTTGCAGATGGCTTGTTGGATCTATTTGGAATCTATCTATCTATCCGGTAGATTTGCCAGGTGGAGTCTCACAGAATGGGAGACACATCTCAGGGTGACCAACATGGGGGATAAGAAACTTTAAATTCCCATGAGTGAGGTAACTTTAAAAAGTGGGTACCAATATTCCATCTAATTTTCAGCCCTGCCTGATAGGGCTCCACACCCCGTGTGGGGTTCTGTTGCATCCAGAACCAAAGGGGCTGGAAATATTGTACTCACTGCGGGTACACAGCGGAGGAGGATTTCCACACACAGCAGGTGCAGCACTCCACACTTGTGCAGCTGCACACCTAAGAGGGAACCTTGATGGGCACCCATCTCCACCCACACCCAGCTGGCCTGGGAGCTTACCAGCTTGGCATGATGGCGATTTTATGTACATTGTGACAGTATGACACCAGTGCACTAAAAGCCAAGGGTGAGGGGGAAAGACTGGAGAAACAGACTATTCCAGCATTATATAAAAACCTTGCTTTTCAGGTAGCCACTTCAGGATGTCCTTCCCTCATAACTGCTGGTCATTTAGTTTTGTTTTGACCATTATATTCTATAATCTTTTTTGTCTGCTTCCACCCTATTGGTTTTTAGATTTGTTGGTCTTTTATATTGTTGTTGTTGTTGTTGTTGTTGTTGTTGTTGTTGTTGTTGTTGTTGTTGTTGTTGTTATGGTAATTTTTGGAGTGGGTGGAATTTTGCTCTTTCCTTTCCTTGACTGTATTGCCATCTCCTCCTAGGAGGTAGAAACTTAGATTTGTTTATTTATAAGGGGTTAGAATTCTTTTCAGCTACTATTTTAGATAATGGCTTATCTGACTACTTTTTTCGACGTAGTTCTTGTAAATTTCCTCTCCCCACTACCTTGCCTGTTCAGATAGTTATGATGAGGAACCTGTGTAAGGTTTCCTCTCATAACTTTATAGTGGCTCTGAATCAGGGGATCTTACAGCCATTCTTAGATTGGTCAAGACCACAGCGTATGCATTTAGATGATAATTTAAAGTCTAGCTCAGTAGATGAACGAGCTGACACTTTTCAATTAGTCACGAGTGAGACATTGGGGCAAGTAGCCCCCTCTGTTTGCTGAGAGAGAGTTGTTCATCCTGCTCGGCCTTGGCTAATTCAGGAGCTTAAACATGAATGATCCTCCCTTCGTCAGTTAGAACAACAATGGAAGCATGCACCATCAGAGCATTCTCGTTATCTTTTAAAATTAACATTGAGAACGTATTTTTTAAAAAATGTAGACAAAGCTAAACAGACCTTCTATCAGTCTACTATTACAGCTCAGTCACATAATCCAAGACACTTATTTAATACCTTTAGGAATCTATTGGCCCCAAGGTTGCCTGATACAATTGTAGATAACTCTCTGTCTCTGTCAGTTGACATGCTAGCTGATTATTTTTTTCAGAAAACTCAAAAAAATCTGTTCAGCCTTTTAGACAGATTCCCTTCCACCTTGTCCTTCTCCCTCTTGATCCGCAGGAGACCAGTTCGAGTTCTTCTGGGTATCAGAGGAGGAACTTTCTGCAATTCTGTCTGCTTCTCCATTAAGCACTGCACCTAGTGATCCCGTCCCCTCTTTTCTTTATTTCATTGTAAGTCCTTCCCTTTTGCCACTTTTGACTAGTTTAGTAAATTGTTCATTTTCTGCTGGCAAATTTCCAAGTTCTCTTAGTATGCCTTTGTTTATCCCCTCTTGAAGAAACCTTCCCTCGATCCTTTTCTTTGTGCCAACTATCGACCTGTTTCTCTCCTTCTTTTTCTATTTAAACTTATAGAGAGGGCAGCTCTTTCTCAATTGACTCTTCATTTAGCCTGTCATAATGCCATTGATCCATTTCAATCCAGATTTCAGGCTGGATATTCAACTGAGACTGTACTCTCTTGAGTCTTGAATTATAACTTGTTGGCCAAGGCTCAACATCATTCATCGGTGTTGGTGCTGTTTGATTTGTCAGCAGCATTCAAGACACTTAACCATCAAATACTTTTGACAAGGTTGGCTTCTTTGGGAATCTTGGGAATTTCTTGGTTCTCTTCTTACTTGTCAAATCATTTGTCCTCAGTATCGTTGGTTACTAAAACCTCTTAACCTTTTCCTCTCACTGTTTGTGTCCCACAAGGTTCCGTGTTGGGCCCAATTCTTTTTTTATATATATACGCTTTCCCTGGGTACCATAATTTCTGAATAGGGCTTTCACTATCATATACTGTATATGCAAGTGATACCCAAGTATACCAGTCTTACTCAGAACTTAATTATAAGGTATGGACTTCTTTGACAGGTTGTTTGTCAAATGTTTCATTGTGGATGTCCTCTCACCACTTGAAATTGAATATGGACAAGACTGAAGTTCTGGTCTTTTACCCAGATTGTCCTGCTCGCCCTTTGACTGTTTCCCCTATTTTTCTCCAGGGCTGCTCGGTGACTCCTGTCTCAGGACTAGGGATCTTGGTGTTCTAGTGGATGTTCGGTTATCACTTTGTTCATTTGTAGATGCAACAGCCAAGACATGTAATTTCCATTTGGCTAATATTCACCGAATTTGTTGCTTCCTGACTCCTGAAACTACAAAACGTCTTGTTGATGCCCTGGTGGTTTCACGTCTGGATTATTGTAATAGCTTGTTAGCTGGTTTTATTCTTCTGTACTTCATCCTCTCACCTTGGTGCAGAATAGTGCAATATGAGTAGTTTTAAGCCTGCCGTGCTACTCTCACATTTCCCAGCACTGCAGGGCATTGCACTGCTTACCCATCAGATCAAGAACATATTATAAGATTCTTGTTCTGGCATTTAAAGCTTTACATTTCTCTTGCCCTAGCTATTTAGCAGAACTTGTGGAGTGGCATATTCCTCATAGGAAGACCCGATCTGCAGATTCTGGTCTTTTACTAGGCCCTTTGACCAAGGTGGCTAACTCCAGACTTAGAGCATTCAGCCCCAAAGTTATGGAATTCCCTTCCGCAATACCTTCGCGTAGAACCAGAGTTGGACAAATTCAAACGATACTTAAAAATCTACTTGTTCAACCTGGAACCATAGGGGTTGACCATGGAAAAAGGCAATTCTTGGGATATAATTATTGTACTTTAATTATTATATTGTTATTATAGCTATTTGGATTGTTTATTGCCTTATTGAAAGATAATTGCTTACTATATGTTTTCATCATTGTGCTTATGTTATGGTTGTATTCTAACTGTTTTTGACTACAGTGGGGTCTTGACTTGAGAACTTAATCCTTATTGGAAGGCGGTTCTCAAGTCAAAAAGTCTGTAAGTCAAGTCTCCATTGACCTACAGTGCATTGAAAACCCATTAATCCCATAACAGGCCGTTTTTGTTCCATTTTGGTTTTTTTCTGGTCTGTAAGTCAAATCTCATTCTGCAAGTCAAACCTAAATTTTGCGGCCAGAGAAGTCTGTAACTCAAAAAGTCTGTAAGTCAAGCCGTCTGTAAGTCAAGGGTCCACTGTATTGGAATGCGCTCTGGTATAGAGCGCAATATAAATAATGATGATGATGATTATGATGATGATGTTAATTCTATTGCTGGAAACAGCCCAGAGTAGTGGCAAAGCCATTAAATAGTGCAGTTTAAAAATATACAGTAAGGGTGAGAGGTCAGATCAGATCAGATGAAAACTAATCTATATCATTTAAGAATACATGTGAACAATTAACTGGATCCAAAAGATGCCAGGCTAAAAACTACTATGTTTCTGTATCACCAATATTATATTTGTGTTGAACTGAATCTCCATTGATGCATTTTAGTGGTTTGGGGGATTGAGTTAAAACTTTATCTTTCAAGATTTAGTTGAAACACTGTGATCTTGTTCAGATATTTTCTAATACAACAAGCAAGGGGTGGGGGGAAGAGACATTCAATCTTTCAAAACCTGGGGCAGGTTAAAGAAAGGGAACTTTGGGGAAAAGAAGAATGAAGGCATTATATTTACCTCGATTTGTTCAGTAGGAACTGTAATTTTCACATCATCCTATGTAGAAGCTGAGATTACCTCAGGATAGGAACTGACAAATTAGGAATTTTATACTCTTGTTTCTCTTAAGATAATATGAATCTTTCACCTTATTACAAATTAGGAATTTTTATAACTTCTTCTCTCTATCTATTTTTTTTTTGTAACATGATTTAATAGTACAGATGCCGCAGCTTCAAGTTGCAGAGCAGAAGGATACACATATTTACTTTTTAAATGGACCCAGTGTGATAAATACTTGCAGCAGAATGTTCTGCTTCCGGCATCTCATTATCAGAAAGATGCAGACAAGCTGCAGTGAAGTCCAAGGAGAGCAGTTGTGATGATTAAATGGCTGGAGGGATTAGGAAGACTAACTGAGATTGCAAAGGACTACCCACATAGAGTTAAGCAACTTTATGGTGAGAGGATAGCAATGAAATGCTCTGTAGATGTGTAAAGACTGTGAACATGAAGGAAAGAAGCCCGAAAAATCCACAACAACCATTAGATCCCGGCCGTGAAAGCCTTCGCCAAGATATTCGATAAACCTCTGCTGGGCTCAAATGATAAAGTAATTAAGAAAATGTATGATTATTTGCTTGAAACTAAAATGTAAGATGAGACGGTAAAGACCAGATAGGCAGGATAGAAATAAAATAAATAAATAAATAAAAATAAATAAAAGAATATATGATTAGGTGGGCACAAAATATAGGGTATAATATTGATATTGATCAATGGTTGCAAATATGGAAAAAATAACATAAAGCTCACAAAATCAGTAAATTTCAAGGAGAACATATATAAGATGTTTTCTGGGTAGCATATGACTCTGGAAAAATTGTCAAAGATTTATACAGAGGTGTCAAATGTTTGTTGGAAGTGTGAAGCACAAGAGGGAAGCTTTTACCAGATGTGGTGGACTTGTAGAGTAGCGAAACAGTATTCTATCAGAAGTGTTGAAAGACTGTCCAATACAAAAGGCAACTAAATGATGCGATTTATTATATAAATGGCTTGAGTCGCCAGACAGTGCTTGAATAGTATAGAGTTAAACTAAGATGTAACTGTAAGTTGAAACCTGGAGGGCAACCAAATTGTAGAAAGGCAAAAAGTCGACTTGATATTGCAACATGAACAAACAGATTGGATGACAATACATTTTGTGTTCTCCTTCCCCCTCTTTCCCCTCCCCTATATCCCCTTCTAACTTTTGTACTCCTTAATTTATCCCTAGTTTTTTTTTAAAAAATAAAATAAAAGCTACAGTGCCCTTCATTTCCTCATGAAAGGACCTGATGATGTTTTGGAGTCGAGGTGAACATCCAATCTTGGGAAGTATTTTAAAAAGGCCATCCCTGCTAACCAAGTCAAAGGCCTTTGTAAGGTCTATGAAGGCCACAAAGAGTGGCTGTTGTTGTTCCCTGCATTTCTCCTGCAACTGTCTGAGGGAAGAAACCATGTCCACCATGTCACTGGTTGATCTATTAGCTCGAAATCCACACTGTGATTCTGGATAGACTGTGTCTGCAGGCGCACCTCGATGACTGGCATCAACTCCTCCAAATGGGCTTCGAACCAGTCTGCCGTATTTTGTCTTCTTGCCAAATGTGGACAAGGAGGTGCTATAAATGTTCCCATCGTTCAGGTGCATTTGTATCAGCTGGGCCTGGAAGGGTTCCTCAAGCACTTGGGCAGATTCCTCCACTTTTCTTTGATCGCTAGTTTTGCTGATGTCAATACGTGGTCTTCCTTCCTTCTTCGTGTGATACAATCTCTTTGTTCACAGTTTTACTCTACTACACACCAGGGAGTGATCAGTATCGCAATCAGCACCCTGATAACTGCATGTGATTGTAAGTAATAGGAAGGTTAGAGTGCATAGTGAGGATCAAATCAAGCTCATGCCAATCTTGGATCTCTCCAGAAAACTCCTGTGTTGAAGCTTCGTATTAAATAACGTGTTGTTGACACAGAGACCATAGTAACAGCAAAACTCCAACAGGCACTGGCCATTTTCGTTCATCTTCCCAAAGCCAAAACAGCCTGAACAACTGGGCCAAGAATTGTGATCAGCACCAACTCTAGCGTTAAAGTCTCCGAGAATGAACAGCGGCAATCTCTCAGGGATTTATTTTTAATAGTAGCTGCCAGATCGTCATAGAATTTGTCTTTCACTTCTGTTGTAGATAACAGTATTGGTGCATATGCACTAATGAGGGTGACTGGTCCTGCTGAAGAGTGGAGCTGCAGAGACAGTAGGTGGAACAATAGATGTCAGTAGAGTATTTCTTACTGCAAAGCCGACACCATATTCCCTGATCTCATTCAATGGTTTTCCCTGCCAGAAGAATGAGATTTTTTTTTTCTTTGACAGATCCCATGTCTGGCAATCCCATCTCTTGCAGGGCAACAATATCCATCTGCAGCCTATTCTGTTCCATGTCGATGACAGCAGTCTTGCGCACATCGTCTGTTTCATGCAGGTCATCAGAAAAGCCAGGGGTCATTGTCTGAACATTCCAGGTGCTTAGCTTTAAGGCAGATGTTTTCTTATGATTCTTGCATGGTGAAGGGTTATCAATCGGTTTGTTGGCTTTCACCCTAAACCTCATGCACCCTGTGAGTTTAGCAGACCATGGAGAAGTGCCCTCTCCCACCATCAGAAGTAGCCCCTAGAGTCATGCTCTACACCAATCGAGCAAAGACTTATAACCGGTAACTGCTACTTTCCATTTTATTTCGACACTCTATGTGAAGCTGAAGTGTCCTCTCCAGAGCACGAAGCCTGGGCAAAATAATATGAAGGATAGGCTGTTACCGAAGCAGAAAATCCCCCCTCCCCCATGTCACTGAAATAGTCTAATGGAAAGGCAATAGCCAATACAACTGGTTCCAGCGACATCGCAGGAGTTGTCAGAATGGCATGAACTACCTCTGGGACTCTGGCTCCAGATTTTGCTAACTCCTGAAGCCTTTTCCATGAGTGGATATAGTCACAAGGCAGTGGAGGTTTGAAATTTGAGTTTTCCTTCTCCTAGATGGGCCTCCTTCCAAGGCTGATGAGCCCCACCTACCTGGGCTGCTCCCCAATAGTGCAAAGATTAGAAACACAGGCCTCCAGCTGCCTGGCCTTGTCTTCCAAAAGGACCACCAACTTACAATTAGAGCATTTGTACTCAGGCACCTCATTTGGCAAGAAAACAAACATGCCACAAGTGTTACAAGTGACTGCAACAGATCCTGTGCTCTCCATCTCTTCTGATTGGTCAGTGAATTAAAAAGAGAGGAAGACTGATCCTCCCCCTAAAACTTCCCTGCTCCCCCAGGTGTATATACTCCTATTTGTCTTTCCTATTTACCAAGTTAGCATCTAAAAAAAAATACAATCAGAGAATTTCTGATTTAAATAAGTGCTTCTGGTAGCACATATTTAAAGCTAAAATCCTGCCCCATCAGACCATGCAGTCAAGGGAGAACAAAGGTCAGAGCAAGCATGCCATTGCAAGCCTAAAAATCCACAAACCTGGAAAAAAAATGCCACACTAAATAAAATGTCTCCCAGACACAGCTCACCTTCTGCTTCCCCTTCTTCTGCTTGCTCTGCAGGAAATGTTTCAAACATTCTATCCCTTTACTCTTGTAAATGTTGGTGGGGTCCCTCTTCAGTTTTTCATATGTGTGTTGGTCTTACTTTTCTATGGTAATCTGTAGTGTAATAATCCAGGAGGAAGTGAAACCAACATGAAAGATATATCAGGGATCTCCTACCAACTCTCTTCAGACTGAAGAAGCTACAGTGGTGCCTTGCATTATGACGTTAATTTATTCCAGCGAAATCGCTGTAGAATGAAAATGTCGTAATGTGAAATAAAAAAGCCCATAGAAATGCATTAAAACCCAATTGATGCGTTCCTATGGGCTTGAAACTCACCGTCCAGCAAAGATCCTCCATAGCACGGCCATTTTCGCTGCCCGTGCAGCGAGGAATCCATCCCAGAAAAGAGCAGGAAGCCATTTTTAAAAATCTGGTGGCCATTTTGAAACCACTGATCAGCTGACCAAAAATCGTCATTTTGCAGAAATCGGTTCCCGAAGCAGGGAACCGATCATCACAAAGCGAAATTCCCCCATTGAAACCATCATAAAGTGATCACTTTTCTGATCACTAAAAGTTCATCATAATGCGATTTCGCCGTTAAACTGGGTGCTTGTCTCGCGAGGCACCACTGTACTTGGATGAGTAGCAAAATCTTTCAACCTTACAAGAAAGAAGTCCAGTTATCATGACTCAACTTCCAGATAACCTCACCTGGATGACTGAGAATCTTCACAGACACTCTGTTATGGATGTGCAATAATCGAAAGGCCCTTCTTTAAAATTCATGTGGGATTCACACAAATAAAACTATAACTGCCTAATTTCAGATGCTAAGCAGTTTCTGGGGATGTTTAGTACTTAAATGGCAGACCATCAGGAAACACAGGGGATTTCCAGGTGGGTCTCAGGCCAGAAACAGACATTACAAAATAGCCCCAAATTAGAACTGAAAGCATGTTAATGAAGCAGTCTTTCATGTCTGTTAAATCAGACTTCAGAGGAATGCTTAAATCCTGCAGGCAATTGCCAAATAAAGCAAACTAATCTGCATAATCTCTTAGGGGGTTGAAACTCATACTATGACATTCTGATGCTAACAGTTGTAAGAGTTTCCCTTTTCCCATCACCACCATACAAAAGAAACCTGGCTGAAACATTGGTGAGCTGCCCCAGGTCAGTGTTAACAATACTGGGTTATATGTTCCAGTGTCAGAGAAAGTCATTTTCCTACCTTGCATTGTCCCAAGTCTAAAGGAATGATCTGAGATCTACAATCCTATGCATGTTTACTAGGGAACAGATTCTACTGAAGACAGGCTATGCGTTCAGCAAACATGCATAGAATTTCAACATTGAATTGCTGATGGATTGATGAAATAGTAAGCGGTACTCTCATAGGAAGCATGTTTCCTGTCTCCTAAAACAAAGAAATTGCAGTAGTGTTCATTTGCTTGGTCATACAGATCTGTTCATTTGCCCATTTGTTTGGCCTTACAAATTCACCAAGGAAAGTTGTACAAAATGAGGTTAGCTCTGTTGATCCATGAAAACAAAACAAAACCCAAAATGTGTCAGCAAAACCATTATTAGGACTAGCCTCAATAGTGTGCAAGCTTTTTTAAAAAAAAATTCCTGAATTCTCCCTCAGGTAGGTGGTTTAAATAATTTTTAAAAGACCAGGTTGAGGGGGCATGGAAATCTGTAAATGTATCCACATGATTCATTTTGAGATCTTCAGTTAAACTGTGGTTGAATATTTCAGCCATGAAGTTTGCTGTTAAAAGTATTCCCAGAGAAAAAGATATGAGTGACTAAGAGATTGTTTTCCTCAACAATGCTTGTTAGGATGAAGAGGAAATTGTAGGTCCCAGCTCTGAAATACATGGTTGGTTGCTCGTTACCTGAGGCAAAATGCACAAGTTTCTGAGGCAGTCTACAACAGGAATACAAAGAAACAGAAAAACTGGAATTGATCATTTATTCCAAGGAACTGGGGCAGGTAACGATTTATCACACTCTACAGATTTTAAATCTAGAGAACAAAAACAGCCCTTGAAGTGCTGAAGTCACACAGTTCAAATTTGGCTCTAAAAGCCACTCCAAGCGGAACAATCTTACAGCATTCCAAGATAATTCAAACCCAGACCATAGCTGCTTCTTGGTCACTTGGTGAGTACAATATCAGATGGTGACTTGGCCGCCTCACAACAGAGCTAAACCTAGGAGAAGCCCTTTCATATTCCCTAGTGTCAGACAAAATGCAACTCTTTTCAATAGTTATTTCATGGATTCAGAGCTCAGGCATTAAATGCTGAGTAACGAAGTAGTGGAAAATCACATGCTATATAAACAGCTGTGAATCAGCCCTATGATAATTTCATGGGGAGGGAGGACACCCAGTAAATATCAGTCACAAGCAAAAATCTCGGCATTTGAAACAGTAAAGAGATAGGAAATAAGAGGCTTGACAATATTCATGGCAAAGTACTGATGACATGTTTTTTTCTTTTGTGGGCTTAAATCACAGTTACCGAATGAATAGGACCATAAAGCTAGGCAAAGTTAGTTGTTTGCAACACCTTACAGTCCTGGCAGAATAACAATCCCCAGTAGGAAGCACAGTATTAGAAAAGCTGCTGCTGTCTTGTACAGCAGCAAAGACAAAGGCTCATTAAATCATGCCATGAAAAACAAAAGCAGATTTGTAATGTGCAGTTTTTAAAAAGTAACTTCCCGACTCTAAATCAGCAGGCAATGGTAATCTCCTTTATGGGGAAGTTTCTGATAATGAATTTCCTTGCCAAAGTGATTCCAATATCTGGTGCCCGTTATTATTCCCATTTTTTATTTTAGAATTCAACACAGGACTATGTCTCTCTAAACAATAACGGGAAGCTTTATGGCCATATTTCATGCCTTTCTTTTTCATGCTTGCCTTGGGGATTTTTCTTCTTCTGGCTTCTTCACTTATATAAGTGCATTATAAAGCAGAAGTCCCAACTGGCAAGAGGAACAAAATGATTGAAGAAGAAGGAAAATTGCAGGGGGAAATGGAAGGCAAGGAAACACTGCCTGTTTCCAGTGGTGTAATCGAAGCATAATTATTGAGGAATGGGGAACCAAAAGATAAAGTGACACACCCCACCTTTCAGATTTGAAGAACAGAAAATGGAGAAGGCATCATTATTCCACAGCTTGAACATCAGCTGTTTTCTCCTCTGTTTCTGCTTTGTTTACCATCTTTTCTGATGGAGGGTTCTGGACAATTTGAAAGCGTATCCACTATTTTCTCACTTTAATTTATCCAACAAATACATTGCCCAAATATAGGATCAGAGGCATTGTGGCACCTGTCTTTTCCATAATACTTGAAAGTGTATGTAATGCTTGACAGCAAGGAAAGGCACCACCTTTTTTTTTCTTTTTTGGTCAAAGGCCACGTTCTCCTGAGAGAAATCTGAGGGGAGACATAAACTGGGGGTGGGTGGGCCTGAAGGCAGTGACAGACAGGCAAGAGTCCACCCCTTTTATGTCTCTTTCCACCACTCTCATTCTTGCTCTCAGTCTCACTCTTCCTAGCGGGCTGCTGATGAAGGAACAGATCATTTTTGGATAGGATAATTTTTAAACATCTGTATCAATCCCCTGCAGAGCTGCATGAGATCAATACTTAAAATGTAACCTTCGACATTACAGTGGTGCCCCGCATAGCAACAATAATCCGTTCCAAAAAAATCGTCGCTATCCAGATTCGTCGCTATGCGGGGGAAAAAACCATAGGAACGCATTAAAACATGTTTAATGTGTTCCTACGGGGAAAAAACTCACCGCTATGCAGAAATCCTCCATCCGGCCGCCATTTTCGCTGCCCGGTAAGTGAGGAAAGGGCACGAAAACACTGCGGGCGGCCATTTTTTTTACCCGGCGGCCATTTTGGAGCTGCCGATCAGCTGTTTTTAAAACATCGTTATGCAATAATCAGTAAGCGAAACGCTTACCGATCATCGCAAAGCGATGTTTACCCATCGCTATGCGGATTTGTCGTTAAACGGTGTGCTCGTTAAGCGAGGCACCACTGTATTCTGTCTGTTCTGAAGGGAGGAGGTGGTACTGTGTTCTCACAATTAGGCATTTTTCAGCAGTTAAGGAATTCAGACTTCAAATACTGTTCTATATGTAATGCACAGTTTCTATCCTTAGGTTGCCATCCAATAGCCCACGAACCAGCCCCTTAGTTCACATAGTGAAATAGGATGGGTTACACCCAGCAACAGGAAATCGGGTCATGCAGTTCTCCTTGCTAACACTACACAATGAATAGCCCTTCCACCATAGCACTTTTGCAGATACCAGGGGCATAACATCAAGTTACACCTGCACAGCTAAGCAAGAGGATTTTGCCTAATATTTGTGATTTTGCCTTAAAAGGCTGTATTCTGCCAAATAAAGAGAAGTGTGGACATCTGACAGACAGAAGCCTTGGTACTCTAGCTTTCCAAGCCTCACAACTCTCATGTGGAGTGCTGAGTTGCTCTGTAAGCTAATCTCCCTATATTAATCTTAGAACTGCAGTGCGGGAAGGGACCTTATGGATCATCAAGTCCAACCCTGTCAGAGAGGCACAGCAGGGAATTGAACTCACAATCTAAACCACTGAACTATCCAGCAGTTCTATTAAAGCCTAGTGTTTTATTTTTACTGTATTTTGCTGATTTGTTATTGTTTAGTCTGCAGAATGTCCATGTGTTTTTCAGAAGTAACAAAGGAATTGGTCATCTGTGAATTCAAAATTTTGTTCATGTTGTGAACAGTCATGATCAAATTGGGAAGATTAAAAGACAAGGAGAGGGGAAATCTAACCATCAAGCCAAATCTAAGGTGAACCAGTCACCATCTATCACCATCTGTCAGTCTAGCTGAAATCACAGAGTATCTCAGTATGAGAACCATGTGTATTATACCCTATGCTTTTTGGGAAAATGGTGGTGTACTGAATTTATATATATTTATATAATATAAAAATGGTTCTGTCACACGTGTTCATTGATTCCTCAACAGAGTATTCCCAGTGTAAAAGCTGCCTTAAAGGATCAACATTTGAAATCCATTGCCACTGAATGTACATTAACAACTGACCCAATACTATAGAGTTAAATTGTAAAGATCAGACTTTGCTGATCTAGCTTTCTTGATGCAACGTTAAGATACTCCAATATATTGTTTGCTACCATATGCTATCTTTCTCAAAGAGGGTATTAGATATAACTATGTTTATTCTATGCACTACTATAATAATCTATGGCAGAAAAGACAAATATTTCCTTCATCAGGATTGCAACCAAAGCATAGCTGAGGCTAAAGAACTTAGAAAGCAACAAATATAACTAAATCTCACTTGAACAATTCTAATGAGTGGGCTTTGATAATTGATGAACATGTAGTGAAGCAATAAAAGAGCAAGAATAATGCACCACAAAATGTGATCTGAAGTATCATTATAAATAATATAAAAACTACAAACTTTCCATAATGCAGTTTGTGCAGTGATTAGATCTTATTAAATTCATTAATAGATTAAGCTATTAAATATTTTTAGGGGAGAAGAGTGACTCTATTTAGATGAATCAGTGTATTTATTGGGCAGGGAATGTTGAGTAGCCAAGTCCTAATCAGCTAATTCCTTAGAGTAATAATAATGTATGTCAATTCTATCCATTCTGAAGGAAATCAACCCTGAGTGCTCACTGGAAGGACAGATCTTGAAGCTGAGGCTCCAAACCTTTGGCCATCTCATGAGAAGAGAAGACTCCCTGGAAAAGACCTTGATGTTGGGAAAGTGCGAAGGCAAGAGGAGAAGGGGGCGACAGTGGATGAGATGGTTGGACAGTGTCATCGAAGCTACCAACATGAATTTGACCCAACTCCGGGAGGCAGTGGAAGACAGGAAGGCCTGGTGTGCTATTGTCCAAGGGGTCACAAAGAGTCAGATATGACTTAACAATTAAACAACAACAACAAAATGTTAATTCTACAGAAAGAAGAACATCATTCATAAACAGCAGGACACAAACAAGAAAATCAAAATGAGAAAAATCCTATTTTATTTTATTGACTTAGAATATTTTTACCCCACCTTTCTCCATAAAAAGGATCCAAGGTGGCTTACATCATTAAAAGACAATATTTAAAAGACAATATATACAATTTTAAAGGATCAAACAAATACCACACTAAAAATGGTAAACAAAATCAATACCAAAAAACCTGATTCAAGGCCACAAGACGAAACACTCCATTTAAAAACCCCTCCCAAACAGCCATAGTGGTGAGATATTGATATCACATTGTCATGGAATCAGAACTGTCCTGATAAGACTAGTCTAGTCATATCTTCTCCTTTGGAGTGGATTAGGTTTATCAAGTTTGATACTAGTACTTTAAATGAGCTTTGAAGCACTTCTGCAAATCTTGTGACCCTTACTGCTTTCTATAGTCATAGCTGAATTCACCCAAAGATTTATGACGCCATATTTCTACAGCTACAATATTTCTATAGCCAGAGATAGAGACAGTCATTATCTTCTCTTCTCTTCTCTTTTTCTTTTTTCTCCCTCTCTCTTTTTAATAGGAAGGGAACAGAGACATAATACCACACCTCACCTGTTTAGGCCTTGCATAACTTTTTACTTAAGCCGAAGTGACATTTTCCCTCATGGCAGTGCTCAGTTTGTCAACATTGGTTTTCTTCCTTAGCAGTTAGCTTCATACTGAATATTATGTGTCATGGCAGATCCACAGCTACTGTCATTGGCTTCTGGGTGAGGTAAAAATGGCTTACACCCATAGGAGGCCCTGTTCTGTGTGAGAACATATACACATCCAGGCTGAAGAAGCATGCAAAGGGAGTTCATCCTCTTCGGTTTCCAAGCGGCTTCTATTCTGAGTACTTGGGAAAAAAACTTTCTTTTCTTCCTCCTTTGCATTTAGAAAATGTTTTACGTCTGGGCTATCAGTGAAAAACTACAAAAGTTTGACTGTTGGAGGCCAACTCAGTCCTGAACTTTCCCTCCATCTAAAACAGTGGGAGGATTTCTGTTTCTCATCATAACTGCACTCCTCCTCCGAAGCCTCTGCTCACATGCTTCTCCTTCCCCTCCTCTCCCTGCCACATTTATCTTCACCCTTGCTTCCCCACTGTCTCCTGCTCCTCCCTTCACCTTTCCTTGCCACCCATGCTGTTTCTACCTGCCATCTGTGGAGAGAGGGCACACAGCATAAAGAGGGCAGCCTACAGAACTATGTAAGCCCCCGACACTTGGTTCTTTAGCTGTGGGTACAGAGGAATTCAGTTATGGAACATGGAAAGAAATTTTCCAGCACTTGTCTCCCTCTTCACAGTCCTTTTTGCCTCATTCTCCATTGTTCAGAGTGATCTCCTCCTAAACCTCCAGATAAATTCTTCATTGATGGATGGTAACAGTGACCAGAAGGAAAGGATAAGAGAACTTCTTCCTCTGAATCTGAATTGTCCGAGGACTCAGATCTTTCTTTTCAGCCTCCCTTAAGCCAGGATGTGGACATTAAGTCTATATTAATCTAATTTTGCCCATCTAACCACTGCTATATTTTCCTTGAAAATAAAGGGCTGCAACAGATTTTCCTGCTTAGCGTTTTTGGAACTCATTACTCTTTTTTCATCTGTGTTTTGGAACTTCCCCCTGTTCAGGAATGTTGCTTTGCAGATGGAGAACATAACTTCTGGGGCATGGGGCTTGGTGCTCCTTGTTTGTGTGAGACAAGTAACACCTGAATAGGATTCTTTTTTCTCTTATATTTCCACAGGCATACTTCCTAGGGGTAGCAACTGCATTCATCTACAACATATGAAGCATTTCTGGTGTAGGGCTCTTATAACAATCCCTGTTGTAGTAGTATTCACAACGGGGGACTAGATCTATGTGGAGTGGCTTTGAAATGTCAGTATGAAAGGACAACATCACATGCCTTTGTATGCTAGTTAGTCTAACATTTGCTGGTTCGGCAGCTCAGTGAGTTATGCATCTGGCTGCAGAACCAAAGATTGGAGTTCAATTTCCCCGCTGTGCCCTCCTGGGAGAAGAGCCAGCCTGTGCAGCCTTGGGCAAGCTGCACAGGTTGTCTCCAGAAGAAGGGAACGGTGAACCACTTCTGAGTATTCTCTACCCAGAAATCCTGGAAAAGGTCACCATAGGTCAGAATTGATTTGACGGCACTCCATTAATATTAATTATTAATCTAAAATTTAGGCAAGCATATCTGCTGTTGAGCAATATTCTAACTGAGCTGAGCACAGAGAGAATGCAATTAAGACATAAAGGTAACTAAAATGTATATACCTCAGGGCTGGTAAATTAAGAATTAGGGCATTGGGTAACTTAAGCAAACTGAATAATTGGAAGAAAGATGTTAACTTTTTGTAATCTATATTAATTAAACAAATAAGAGAAAGCCAGAATGTGTTCTATGATTGTGCAACAAAGCCCATTGTAAGCACTTACCTTATGACAATCCTTCTAAATTTCACTGTGCTACATATAATTAAATTCATTAACCATAGCAGATTGCTAAATGCAGACATTGAAATGATAATGTTTAGTTAAATACTGCTATTTATAGAACCTTCCTGCGACTTGGTCATTAGAATGAGAAAGCTGAACTAATTGATTCGCCTTTGATTTGCTTGTATATATATATTAAAAAGTTTGCCACCCCTTCTCCTCCCCATGATTCCATGTACTGTGTCCTCTTCTCAGCTTCTGAAGGAGCTTGAAGAAACTTCAGGAGGGAAGCAGAAGCACTAGAGAAACCCAGAGATGTATTGCCTCACTGGCCAGCCCTGCCTTTTCTGCCTGATACTTATATTCTGAGCATCAAGCCCTCTACTCGTGGTGTCTATCTTCAGTACTAAGTGTGAGCGATTGTGCCAAACTGAAATCCCTCTCTGAAGAATAGACAATTGTCTTCAGCATTTTCAATCTTTATGATGTCTTAATAACTTTTCCATGGGCATCCATATGAGCTGGACAGTGCCATGATCACCTGAATAAAGTTATAAGGTTGTTCTAAAATGAAATTTTAGTTCAAATACATTTTGATGAATGGGAAGCGACAAAGGCAACAGGTTGAAACACAAGATCAGAGGCACACATGACAACCTTTCCAGCAAAGTGATGTGAGAAATGACCTTCGGAGCAGCCGTCTCTATGGTGTCTTGCAAGAAAATGTGTAATGTGCTGTGAAAATCATGTTAATTAAATTATTAAAGGCTTCTCCAACTCCAACTCCCAAGGTACCCATCCATCAAAGCAGCCTTGGGTAGGAGCAGGCAGTGCTGTTACATCATTGGGTTGACGAAGGCCAGTCTTGGCATGCCAGAAGATGAACTGGTCAGGGATCAGAAGGTAGACTAAGGCAGATGCAGAAAAATCATTTAAAGGAGGGAAGAGTAAGATACATCACGCAGCCTGCATGTGCCCACCTACTGGCTTGGAGGTCCCAATCCGCTCTCCCCCCCCCCCCCCAGTTGTCTACCAAATTTCATTGTGGAAGAGTTCATCGCTTTAAGTGTAACTGGACCTTACAACAAAGTGCATGCTCCTGACATGGCTTGTTTTTAAAAGAAAATCTGCCCTTTATGGCCACTGCAATGCTGCTGAAATGTGGTGGTACATCAGAACTAAATTTTTCAGTGTGCTGGTAGCAGGTATAGTCCCTAATGGACTCGAGGAAGTCAGTGTGGATTCTCTAGCTCTATTTTAAAGAAGGAATGGCCAGCAAAGTATTTGGGTCAGCACCGAGGCTGGTTATTTATTTCTATACAACTGATTTAGTGAACGACACTATTCTAAGTGGTTTACAAATATAAAACAATAACCCAATGCATCAAGAAATCATCAAAGACAAGGCACTGAAGCTGGTTATGATTTCATTATTTGATCACTCTGAATGTAGAGAACCAGCAAATCAGAATTTCCCCAAGTCAGGGGGCCTATTGTGTGCTCACATGAGTAACTCTTTTGTGTTTTTCTCCATGCAGTTAGAAGAGGTGTTTCTGTCGTTGTCATGTGCTATCAAGTTGCTTCTACCTTACGGTGACCCCGTGTGTTAAAGTGTTCCTGTTATTAACAGCCCTGCTTAGGTTTTGATGCAGGGCTGCAGGGCTGCACAGCCATTCAGTTTATATGGAACACTGATTCACTGGAATTGATTTTACATATGTGAATGCCCTACCAGATAGCAAGAATTTTTAATATATAAATAAAAGCACCAGGTTGGCCAAAAAAGCCAGTGACCACCCAGTCGCCCCTTAGCTCAGCCACCCAGTTGTCCTCCCTTGCTCACTGCTCCCTGGCCAGCTACCCAATCACTCCTTCCCCAGCCCCGTCACCCACTGACCCACACTCACTGCCCTTCCAGCCCCCTGTCCTATTGCTCCTTTGCCACCCCAGTGGCACACGCAGATGTTGGCTTGATATGTATACTTGAGAATCCCAGCAAAGACTCATTAATTGCCAGCTAGAATTACATATCTTTTGCCTTCTGCCTGCATAACAAAGCAACAGGATTTCAACCACTCTGTTGCTCATTACTTTTTTAAAAAAAGTTTTGGTATCTTTTTGTCTTCAAAAAAAGGTTACAACTGATATGAGAATCACAAAAATTTGAAAATTCCCTGTCAAAATACCTCTGAAATATCCTTTAAATTCATTTTAAGTAACTAGAAATCATTATTCAAAACGTCTTTAAAAACACTGTTAAATTATCACTTTGAAAAGTATTTAGAAATCATTGCTCAGTCCACTGACAGAATGACATTGTCTTCAACTGTTATTTCTCAAAAGTAACTTCATTAGAGCCTTGCTACCAACCAAAGAAAGTAACTCATTATAAGCAACTGCATTATTTAGACCTCATTACTTCCAAGCTCTGTCCTTAGGTTATTCTAGATACATTAGGTTTCCCTTGAAAAATGTCCAGTCGTGTCCAACTCTAGAGGGCAGTGCTCATCCCTGTTTCCAAGCCGCAGAGACAGCGTTTGTCTGTAGACAGTTTTCCGTGGTCATGTGGCCAGCATGACTAGACACGGAACGCTGTTACCTTCCCACCGAGGTGGTACCTCTTTATCTACTTGCATTTGCATGCTTTCAAACTATTAGATTGGCAGGAGTTGGGACAAGCGATGGGAGCTCACTATGTCATGTGCATTCGATCTTACAACTGCTGGTCTTCTGACCTTGCAGCACAGAGCCTTCTGTGATTTAACCCACAGCTCCACCATGTCCCTAGATACATTAAGTTGCATTAATTCCCTGGACAAGCCCAGCCACCAATGCTCCTTTCTTGCATTAATCTGGTACAAATCAAATGTGCATCATGACTCAGCATTCAAATAACCACCACTGACCGAAGATTTATTGATTAACTATCAGCACTGATCAGTTTTTCAGTGGGAATAAATCAGCTCTCAGGATTACATCTTTTTCTGCTGTCACTCTCACAAACAGCAATAAAACTAATGAGGAAGCTATGGTTTCTTTGTATTCTCCTTTTTCTTGTTTTTCTTCCTCTCTTGCAAATAAGAGGCATTTTGAAAAGCCTCCATTTTAAATAACATCAAAGTCTCAAAGCAATGACGACCAATAGTTTTATTCAGGCCACCTGAAAGCAATCAGCAGCATTCCCATTTTCAAGCAGAAAAGAGCAGTTTCTCAAGAATTCTCTGTTTTATATAATGAACTGTCTACTCCCTGAATTGCTTTGCTGTGGACACATGGTTAAAGATGTCAGCTTTTAAAACTGTTATCTCGCTCGGCGCATCACTTGTACCTAAATTCCTTAAATGCAGCTGATCACCTCCGATTGTCATTGCTACTCATCTAATCAGAGTCGTGAAGAAGGCACCAGTAATCTGTCGTGTTTTTGTCCAGATTGTGAAAATCTAAGAATCATTGTCACTAAATTACTCCCTTCTTGCCTAACACACTGAACTTTGAGCTAATTTAAGATAGTTTAAGGTGTTATCTACACAGGGGAGCTGGTAGTCAGGTTTATGCAGTTGACTAAGCTTTCTACAGTCTAGGGATACATTTTGTGTTGGTGTACCTTTGCTTCCTTACTCAAAACAACAAAAACTAGATCTGCCTGTTAACTGGACAACCTATTGAGTGAAATGGGGTGGTGGTAGCTAAAGCTTTAAAAAGCCCATTCTAAACATATAAATAGAGCCCCATCCACCCCAGTTCTTTGATCTGTGAATCTACGTGATGTGTGTTTTACAACCTGATGAGTGCAATTCCACTTTTATATATGTAGGCATATTATCTAAACATAACAGGATGAATCAAATTAAGTATGTTGACAAATCCATCGGTAAATGCATACAAAAATTTGATGGCTGAAATCCTGTTGTGCTGTTATGCAAAAGGCTTAATTTGGGGAGGTGAATTGCCTCAGATTAAGACATCTCCATAGACATTATCTGATGGATATTGAGTCATGCAACTTGGCATGCAACAGATATTATTTATAGAGATAACTTGAGGCAATTCACCTCTCAAAGTTACACCTTTTTGGATAGGCTCTGAGCCAACAGAACTTAAAATTATGCCTGACCTCTCTGTATTATCTCAATCTAGAAGTCTGAAGAATCTGTAGCCCTCCTGGTTTGGTTAGACTACAACTTCTACCATTCCTTACCAATGACCATGTTTCATCAAACAGTATCTGGAGGGCGAGAGCTTTCTAATTTTTGACTTCAAGGAACTTATTTCTCTGTCAATGTAGTGTTTATTTTTTTTTCTCCAACCCACACTAGTGGCAGCAGTCAATGATATGGAGTAAAAACATGAAGCAACAGGCAGGGTGGTGTGGTGATGAAAAATTGAACTATGACGCAGGAGACCTCAGTTCAAATTCCCACTTGGCTTTGCAAGTAACTGAATGATCTTGGAAGCAAGCATAATCTCTCAACATAACCTCTCTCACACCACTGTTTGCTGTGAGAAAAGAGAGGAGAAAGGAGGAATCTATGCCTCCTCAAGTGTACTGGATGAAAAGTGGGAAATACAGTCAACCAATTGATAAATAAATGCAAAATAATAATAATAATAATAATAATAATAATAATAATAATAATAATAATAATAATAATAACAACAACAACAACAACAACAACAACAACAACAACAACAACAACAACAACAACAACAACAACAACAACAACAGAATACAGGCTCATGTGATGTTATACAGGGAAGGCGAGACCAATAGATGTACTGTACTGCAACATTCACAGGAGAGACATCTGAACGTTGTCACACCTCTCTCTTTCTCTCTCTTTCTTTCTCCTTTTCTCTTTGGCTCACAGAATGGAGAAGAACAAGCTAAAATCCCATATATTGCAAGTGGACTTCCAGTTCTTTGAAAGAATATTCCTTTCCCCTTCTTCTCCTTGCACCACCCATATACTTGGTCTCACTCTCTCTCAAATAGTCACCCAGTCAAGTTATGTTGATGGGCAGAAACCATGTGATACAATACATTTTCACAGTATGTTGTCTTTCTTCTGGGGTGCAAATGCTAATACAGAAGATACTTCTGTCACATGGGCACTGTAGAAATAATGGGAAGACAAGTGCTGTTCATCAACCTATAAACTGCCCAGAGTAGATTTGCTGAATCTAGATGGGCAAGGTAAAAGCTGGAAAAATAACTATATAAATAAATAAATCTCAGTCCCTCCAAAGCCAGATCAGCCTGTTTTGCAAGCTCATTTAATGAGTGGTTGATTCTAGTCACTTGAGTTACTTTCCAAAGCCACTTCTATGTCCTTGAAAAAGCATTTCACTGATGTATTTGTGGGGGGAGAGGGACCAAGAATTGACCTGTTTCACAGAATGCAATCAATTTCAAATTCAAACTCTTCATATGATCAGAAAGGATATCGGCAAGTTGGCCTGAAGGTCTAAATAAGACATGAGAGATAATTGTTTCTTTAATTGTGATTCCTGAATTAAATTACTTTTGCACTCTGTGTACTTAGGTAATGTGTAAAATTGAGGTCCTGACCAATCATGACCATTAAAAGCTCCTTCAGCACTTACTGTATGAGTAAGAGTTAACTGTTATGTCCTGGGCACAGGTAATTACAATCTGCCAATCTAAACATCTTTCCTGCCACAAATAGGTATTGCATTCAGCTTTACGGTCTACCGTGAACTTTTTTTAACTAAATCTGAATTACAAAATAGCCATAGTCTAGCCTCCCAGTCTGGACATATGTTTCTCAGGGCTGAATATATTAACTGCATACACATGCAGTTGAACTTAATTCCACACTAGCCTTTCCTTGTGGGGGTTCAAAATAAAATCTAGCCTGAAGTGTCTGTCGAAGCAAACATGACAAAGCCAAGGATATCCTACGCTGGGCACATCATGAGAAGATAAGACTCATTGCAAAAGACAATAATGCTAGAAAAAGTTAAAGGCAGCAGGAAATGAGGAAGACCAAATATGGGATGGACTGACTCCATAAAGGAAGCCACAGCCTTGACTTTCTAAAAGCTGGGCAAGGCTCTTTGTTGAAGAACATTGTGGAAGTCACTATGGTTTTTCCTGTAGTGATATATGGAAGTGAGAGCTGGACCATAAAGAAGGCCGCCCGCCAAAGAATGGATGCCTTTGAATTGTGGTGCTGGAGGAGACTCCTGAGAGTCCCCTGGACTGCAAGGAGAACAAACGTATCAATTCTAAAGGAAATCAACCCTGAGTGCTCACTGGAAGGACAGATCCTGAAGCTGAGGCTCCAATACTTTGGCCATCTCATGAGAAGAAAAGACTCCCTGGAAAAGACCTTGATGTTGGGAAAGTGTGAAGGCAGGAGGAAAAGGGGACGACAGAGGATGAGATGGTTGGGCAGTGTCATTGAAACTAACAGCATGAATTTGACCCAAATCCAGGAGGCAGTGGAAGAAAGGAGGGCCTGGCGTGCTCTGATCCATGGGGTCACGAAGAGTCGGACACAAGTTAACAACTAAAGAACAACAATAATAAGAAAGAAGTCCAGTTGCCATGACACAACTTCCATTCCACCTGGATGACTGAGAATCTTCAAAATTGATTCCCTTTTTATTGTTAACCATGGTGCCTTGAAACTGTGAGCAACCCAGCTTGAAGTGAGGAGTTGACAAATACCTTAACTTTTAGAACTTAGTTTTATTTGAAGTTTAATTTAATTTATATTGAATTGTACTGTGTTGATTTTAAATTGAGTATTCTGCATAGCTGTGTATTATGTAATAAATTAAATTTGTTCATTAACCATTATGCAATGTTAGCTAAGGATGGGCTTTTCATGTTTACATTGGGAAAACTGTGATAGAAGCTAGCTAGCTAGTTGCTTGCTTCCTAAAATCAAGAGCAGCAGTTTTCATTTCACAGGATCCAGTGGTGACAGGAAGCAGGATGGATTCATGGAAGAGTGGGAGCTGGACACAAAGTACATTGCACAGTTCCTGTCTAGCTGGGAAAGGAAGGAAGAAGGGAAGGGAGAAAGGAAACTGGTGGGAGTTTTGCCTGCACAATGGAGGTTGAGCAGTAGCTGATGGCACCTGAGTTTTACTTTCTTATTCCAAGTCAGAGCTCTTTGTTTTCCCCATGTTCATGGTTTTCCATTATTCAGACAAATATGTTCGTTTAGTCGTTTAGTCGTGTCCGACTCTTCGTGACCCCATGGACCAGAGCACGCCAGGCCCTCCTATCTTCCACTGCCTCCCGGAGTTATGTCAAATTCATGTTGGTAGGTTCGATGACACTGTCCAACCATCTCATCCTCAGCCGTCCCCTTCTCCTCTTGCCATCACACCTTCCTAACATCAAGGTCTTTTCCAAGGACTCTTTTCTTCTCATGAGATGGCCAAAGTACTGGAGCCTCAGCTTCAGGATCTGTCCTTCCAGTGAGCGCTCAGGGTTGATTTCCTTTAGAATTGATAGGTTTGTTCTCCTTGCAGTCCAGGGGATTCTCAAGAGCCTCCTCCAGCACCACAATTCAAAGGCATCCATTCTTCGGCGGTCAGCTTTCTTTATGGTCCAGCTCTCACTTCCATACATCACTACAGGAAAAACCATAGCTTTAACTATTCAGACTTTTCTTGTCAAGGTGATATCTCTGCTTTTTAAGATGCTGTCAAGGTTTGTCATTGCTTTCCTCCCAAGAAGCAGGCGTCTTTTAATTTCGTGGCTGCTGTCGCCATCTGCAGTGATTATGGAGCCCAAGAAAGTAAAATCTGTCACTGCCTCCATATCTTCCCCTTCTATTTGCCAGGACGTGATGGGGCCAGTGGCCATGATCTTAGTTTTTTTGATGTTGAGTTTCAGGCCGTTTTTTGCACTCTCCTCTTTCACCCTCATTACAAGGTTCTTTAGTTCCTCCTCACTTTCTGCCATCAGAGTGGTATCATCTGCATATCGGAGGTTGTTGATATTTCTTCCGGCAATCTTAATTCCGGCTTGGGATTCCTCCCATCCAGCTTTCCGCATGATGTATTCTGCATATAAATTAAATAAGCCGGGGGACAATATACAACCTTGTCATACTCCTTTCCCAATTTTGAACCAATCAGTTGTTCCATATCCGGTTCTAACTGTTGCTTCCTGTCCCACATATAGGTTTCTCAGGAGATGGATAAGGTGGTCAGGCACTCCCATTTCTTTAAGGACTTGCCATAGTTTGCTGTGGTCCACACAGTCAAAGGCTTTTGCATAGTCAATGACGCAGAAGTAGATGTTTTTCTGGAACTCTCTGGCTTTCTCCATAATCCAGCGCATGTTAGCAATTTGGTCTCGAGTTCCTCTGCCCCTGCGGAATCCTGCTTGTACTTCTGGGAGTTCTCGGTCCACATATTGCTGAAGCCTACCTTGTAGTATTTTGAGCATAACCTTGCTAGCATGTGAAATGAGTGCAATTGTGCGGTAGTTGGAGCATTCTTTGACACTTCCCTTCTTTGGGATTGGGATGTAAACTGATCTTTTCCAGTCCTCTGGCCACTGTTGAGTTTTCCAAACTTACTGGCATATTGAATGTAGCACCTTAACAGCATCATCTTTTAAGATTTTAAATAGTTCAACTGGAATGTCATCACCTCCACTGGCCTTGTTGTTAGCCAGGCTTTCTAAGACCCACTTGACTTCACTCTCCAGGATGTCTGGCTCAAGGTCAGCAACTACATTGTCTGGGTTGTCCGGGATATCCAAATCTTTCTCATATAATTCCTCTGTGTATTCTTGCCACCTCTTCTTGATGTCTTCTGCTTCTGTGAGGTCCCTTCCATTTCTGTCCTTTATCATGTCCATCCTTGCACGAAAGGTTCCTCTGATATCTCCAATTTTCTTGAACAGATCTCTGGTTTTTCCTTTTCTGTTATTTTCCTCTATTTCTTTGCATTGTTCATTTAAGAAGGCTCTCTTGTCTCTCCTTGCTATTCTTTGGAAGTCTGCTTTCAATTTTCTGTAACTTTCCCTATCTCCCCTGCATTTTGTTTCCCTTCTCCTCTCTGCTATTTGTAAGGCTTCCTTAGATTGCTACTTTGCTTTCTTGTGTTTCCTTTTCTTTGGGATGGTTTTTGTTGCTGCCTCCTGGACAATGTTACGAGCCTCTATCCAAAGTTCTTCAGGCACTCTGTCCACCAAATAGAGTTCCTTAAATCTGTTCTTCACTTCCACTGTGTATTCATAAGGAATTTGATTTAGATTATACCTGAGTAGCCCAGTGGTGTTTCCTACTCTCTTCAGTTTAAGCTTGAATTTTGCTATGAGAAGCTGATGATCAGAGCCGCAGTCAGCTCCAGGTCTTGTTTTTGCTGACTGTATAGAGCTTCTCCATCTTTGGCAGCAGAGAATATAATCAATCTGATTTCGATATTGCCCATCTGGTGATTTCCATGTGTAGAGTCGCCTCTTGTGTTGTTGGAAAAGAGTGTTTGTGATGACCAGCTTGTTCTCTTGGCAAAACTCCATTAGCCTTTGCCCTGCTTCATTTTGAACTCCAAGGCCAAACTTCCCTGTTGTTCCTTTTATCTCTTGACTCCCTACTTTGGCATTCCAGTCCCCTAGAATGAGAACATCTTTCTTTGGTGTCAGTTCTAGAAGGTGTTGTAAATCTTCATAAAATTGTTCAATTTCAGTCTCCTCAGCAATGCTGGTTGGTGCATAAACTTGGATTATTTTGATGTTGAAAGGTCTGCCTTGGATTCGTATTGACATCATTCTATCATTTTTGAGATTGTATCCTATTACAGCTTTACCCACTCTTTTGTTGACTATGAGGGCTACTCCATTCTTTCTATGGGATTCTTGCCCACAATAGTAGACATGATAATCATCTGAGTTGAATTCACCCATTCCTGTCCATTTTAGTTCACTGACGCCCAGGATGTCAATGTTTATTCTTGCCATCTCCTGTTTGACCACCTCCAGCTTCCCAAGGTTCATAGATCTTACATTCCAGGTTCCCATGCAATATTTTTCTTTGCAGCATCGGACTTTCCTTTCACTTCCAGGCACGTCCACAGCTGAGTGTCCTTTCGGCTTTGGCCCAACCACTTCATTAGCTCTGGAGCTACTTGTACTTGTCCTCCGCTCTTCCTCAGTAGCATGTTGGATGCCTTCTGACCTGAGGGTCCCATCTTCCAGTGTCATATCTTTTAGCCTTTTGTTTCTGATCATGGGGTTTTCTTGGCAAAAATACTGGAGTGGAATTGCCAGTTCCTACTCCAGGTGGATTGCGTTTAGTCGGAACTCTCCACTATGAGCTGTCCGTCTTGGGTGGCTCTGCACGGCATAGCCCATAGCTTATCTGAGTTGTTCAAGCCCCTTCGCCACACAAGGCAGCAATCCATGAAGGGGTCAGACAAATACAGATGCATACAAATAGTTTAATATATCCAGATTAAAATCAAACTGGATGGACTATAGATCAACTCAAAGTGAATCTGTGATTTGTAAGAAATATGTTTTGGACTAAACCAAAGTGGATGTTTGCACACCTCTAATTCATAGTAATAGTAAACTTAGTCATTATTCTAAGAAAATCCCACTTAGATTTTACTCAAAATAAAGATTAATTCTCTCCTTCCCCCCCTCTCTCCTTCTCAATCTCACTTTCTCTCCAAAACTGATATAACCTATTCCAAAAAATTCACTCCTATTCACTCACACTTTCTTCATATAATCCCACCAGATAACAGAAGAGTATGTCTGTTTACATTCATTTTTGGTCATCAGATGGTTATCAGCCAAAGTTATTATCTTTCTCTAACCTCAGGTGTACAAACTGGTTTGTATCATTTAAGTAAACAGATTGGTCACTTTGTTACGCAAACCTGGAACAGATATCCAAACATGAAAGACAGATACATATCTCTGTCCCTAGAAGATGTTGCTTCATCCTGCTGGCCTCAACCAAACTGAAGCAGGTTTCCCTGCCAATTTTATCTCCCAGTTGAAAGACGCAAGATTGGGCGGCATGCTGGACCTGAAAATTAACCTGCAGATCCAACAATAAAGGCAACAGATGTCCATACTTACGAGAAGAAAGTGAACATGTGGCCCATTCCAGAAATACTGTGAAAAAGACAAATGAGAGAGTATTAAAATCTTGTTTGCTAGAAAAAACCAGAGGGCAGCTTCACCACAGACTTTGCTCATCACAGAGAAAATAAAATGTCTGATATGGCAATGTTTAAAGTGAAGCAAGCAATATCCAAATAAATGTTGGGAGAATTAAGACAGCAGAGAAATATATTCATTTCTTCAAATAACAAACCCTCTGTTATATTAATGTGGGGTATTGTGCTTCTGTAGTCATGATTCAAAACTCCAGGAAATGGCCCAGTATTACTGTACAATATTGTGCCTGTGTTCCCAGCAGGATAAAGAATGCTGAGCTTTACAGAGCAAAGAGGAGTCTGAGTATTGACAACGCCAATTCAACCTAAATTTCTCACACTTGTCAAAAAACATCCCTGACAATTGCTTTATGTTTGAATGAGAAATGGTTAACTGAAGAAAAAAGGAGTCATATTCTGGCATTTCCCTTGCTTGGTGTCTCTTTGTGAATGGTAGTGAGCACAAAAGGCTGTCTTGTAGACCAGCTTGACTCCTGCCATTGGTGTTGTCAACATTCTGGGGTTGGATCCTTATACAATCAAATCACCACCATCCGTGCAGAAGAAGCAAGTCTTGCTTAGGTCTTGATCACCCCATTCAGACTCCCAAATATGTCTTAGTTTGAGGCTGAGATATAAAAAATGCTGCATATGTTACTGATAGATAAAACCACATTGGTTAATGAGGAAGCCACACAGAAGCAAATAACTTAGCATCAGACAATGTAACACCTACTGTAAAATGGCAAAGAATGAACTGGGCAACAAAGGACAAAGGGTGGATGTCAGATAATTAAAGGGTCTGCTTCATAATGATTAAGAGGAAGATTTGGAAAATGGCTTGAGGCGGAAACGGAGCCTATAGCTAGATGTACATGAGAAAAAGATGACGAAGTCCAAAAAGTTAACAAGATTCTAAATTGTAAATACTGAGGCAATGTTCTGTAAATCAGATGAAGATGTCAGACTTCCCTGTAAATGGTGGTATGTGAGGCATACTTAAAAAGATTTAATTGCCTAGAATAGGCTTAGTGAAGAGGTAGTAAAAATAAAATAAAACATTAAAGCAATGTAAACCAATCTCAAACCTGTATATGTACAACCACAACTGGTAGCATTAGGAGAAGATATAAACGTCTACATTAAAAAAACAAACAAACAGGAATACACTTTTTAAAAATAGTTGAAATGCTTATTCCAGCAAGGTGCCTGTCAGTCTTCCTCTGGGACCTCCTGGGAAGAAATGTTGAGTTGTGTAGTCCAGCTCGGATGGCCACTTCTGCATCCTCTCTCCTGAATATAATTAATTAATTGAGTAAATTAGGCAGATATTGTATGAAACTGATGGCTGTGCAAATCATAGCTTAGAAAAGTTACTTTTTTGAATGGCAGCTCCCCAAATCCCTTAGCTGGCAGGGCTAGTAACCATGTGGGCTGGGGAATTCTGAGGCCGCCAGTACAACGAGAGGAAAATCTTTCCCAAGTCTGTTACTACAAACAGATTCTTAGGTCCACCATGAGGCTCTCCAGATGTTGCTAGACCACAACTCCACTTAGACCTAGGGACCATAAGCAGTGATGAGGAATGTTATGAGCTGCTCTCCAAACACATCTGGAGGGACACAAGTCCCCCACCCTTGCAATATGCTGTGCTAAATACATAGTGTCAGTTTCATTTTACACTGAAGTAGAAGTATGTTGCCATGATTCAGATCAGGACTATCGTGCATGGCTTTCTGAGATTTAAAGTTTCCCTCCAGATGGGTTTCTTCCCCAAATCAACCCCCACCTCCACCCAAAGTGCAGGGTCTTTTAAAGAGTTTTAAAAGCTCCACTGCAACTAAAAGCCTACGCCATTGCAAGATAACCAGGGCAGTGGGGAGGACCCAGGTTTAAATCCAGCTACAGTTTCATAGTTTTATTTTATTCCTTCTTGAGCCAATGATCAGAGAGGTCATTGGTAGAATGCCAATATCTTAAATGCTAAAAGCCATTTTCTGCCCCTCCCACCCAACACACAGTTTGCAAATTAGCTTGCTCGGATGCAATGCTGGGAGGAGACTGCATAACTGCTAGCATGTTTCCCTCTTCTGGAAACCATAGTATCTGACTGGATCTCTTCTCCAATGTTGGATCACTGTTCAGTAGCCCAAGCTGTCTTGGCAGCACATGCACCCTACAGAGAAAAGAAGATGTCAATGAGAATTATGATAGGAGGGCTCAGTTGTACGATGTAGAGCTGGAGTCTTCTTAGACTCTAGGGTCCCTAGGCTCTGAGGGTCCTCGGAGTCAGGCCCTAGCAAATCGTCACTTTTCACAAAGGTCCTAACTCTGAAGACCCTCAGATCTGGGCATTCAGAAAAACTCCAACTCTTTTAGGTAGAGCCGTGTTGTGTTTATCCAGAATCCTTCCCTTCCTCCTTAAAAGGGTTGTGAGGTACAACCATGTACCACGGTTTTGCCTCACACTGCCGCCACCACCTCCTCTTCTATTTTCAGCTTGGCTATCGAGACCAGCATCAGATCTTCCTTGGGGAGCAGGGGCATCTTTCTCTCCTCTTTCAGCAAGAGCCATGCACTGCACCAGGGATACTTGTTGGGATCTGCAAGAAGAAGGGAAGTAGGGGTCTTGCAGATCCCGACAAAATGGTGCCCTCTCTGAGGTCCACTCTTGAAGACCACCTACTCATCACGCCCGGTATGGAAGGGCTACAGCGTGCGCACGCATCCTCAGGATCCCGATGAGTAGGACTGAGGTCAACTTTCGACAATTCGCACTCATCTCACCTGGCACAGGCCCCAAGACGCGTCAATCATCCGCAAGGATCCCTCGGGTGAGTGGAATTTGTCAAGTAAGACACCTACACTTTTAGCAACATGGGAGCTTCTTTATCCAATCTTCAGGAACAATTTGTAGTGTGTACTTGCCTTCAAGACACACATAACATCCTTTTCGATCCAGAATTCGAGGCTAATATGATCAAACAACTCCCTCAAATTCTGCCTCCACTCCCTTCAGCCTCTTTGGCTTGCCTGGAGCAACATGAGAACAACTCCTGGAAAATCCAGGATGAATTAAAAGCATTGGCATCTCAAGCAACTGATATTGATAACCATCCTTCAATGGATACAACAGAAACTTGTCCAGAAACTAGCTGTGCAATTTCTGCTGTCATGCAAGAATCTGCCATAGCAGTTCCTGTTGAATCTGAACTGCCCCCATCTCAAGGCATTCGCAAACTGCAACTCAGTCTTAAAGACAAAGGGACAGCGGCTCTCCCTGAATGCTCTTCTGTCCAACGGCCTGTCTCTAATGACTGCAAGGCCTTGACAAAAGATTCCTTTCCACCAGCAGAAGGACTCACTTGCCTTCAGGAATGGCAGGATTTAGCATTTAAGCGTGCAGAAATTAATGCTGGTGCATCACCTGATGGTCCTCTAATGTTTATGGGAGGAGCTGCATTTTCTACTGCTGTTCAGCAAAGCTTCATGACAACAGCTTTAACTCAAGCAGCAGGAGATTCCGCCTCTGAACAGCTGCCATACACTCGAGTGTCCCGTCTTTTCTTTTCCCCCTTGCTGGTCAAGGAGAAAGATCCCTGCCCTGAGGCTTCATCTGCAAGACCCCTACTTCCCCTCATCTTGCAGATCCCGACAGATACTTACTGAGAGTGTGCAGAAAGTGGCAAATTTCCCAGTCTCTACCACCCTAGCCACGATGGACATCTACAATACATTGTGCCTAGAGAGGGGCACAACCTGCCGGTTTGGTGGTTTGTAATGGTTCATTCTTCAGATGCACAGATATTCTGCGATACCCCAGCCTCGCTCCCGGCCTCCTCTGGGAAGTGCCCAATCAGAGGAGGAGGTGATGCAGGCAAGTCAGGGTGCCCACGGAATATCTGTGCATCTGAAGAATGAACCATTACAAACCACTAAACTGGCACTTCGTGCACATCTTGTGTCTATGTTAATACTATCAGTACTGTGTGATGATACTCCCCTCCTTTATATGACTTACCAACATCAAGCTAGGAGGTCACTCTGGCTGGTCCATAAATCAGCTAAAGGATGTCTGTCCCTATGTAACAAACCCCTAATTTTTAAAGTATTTGTAAACATGTTTTTCTCTTTTGAATAGCATTTGTTAGGTGACTAACCTTGCTTTCATTCATAATAAAACTTTATAAGCAAAATGATTTTTCAGTGCTAAAGTTATTTGTTTAAAGCAAAATGGACAATAATACATTAATTATGTCAAACAACTGACTTAAACTACTTACATTAACACTCTCACTCTGTGTGTGTGTGTGTGTGTGTGTGTGTGCGTGCGCGCGCGTGTGTGAGAGAGAGAGAGAGTGGACATAATGGAAGTATGCCAAGACATCATTTTCATCACTGATCTTACTACATTTCTGCATGATTTCCATAGAAACTGGAAACACTCCCTAATCCAACAGAGGGTTCCATACCTCTAGCAATTATCTTAAGGTCTAATTTGCATTTTAAATGTCACCTGTATAAATTAAAACTGTTTACTGCTAACAACACTGTCATTTTATGATTCATCTGGCAGAAGACAGCCAAAGTGAATGCCTATTTCAGAAAGCCATCCTGCGTCCATTACATCACATTAATATTGTATAGTTTTACATTTACAGCTTTTACCAAACAAATACACTGCGATGAACAGATGGCTTGGAGCAGGAATTTCCAAGCTCACCATCACTACCACCACCTTTAAAAAAAGGCATAGCATCTCTTGTACATTTGTGCTTTTTTTTTTTTTTTTTTTTTTGCAGCTTTCCTCCTCCTGGAGCCCTCCAAATACATTGAACTCTATCACTCTGTCTTTCCAAGCCACAGGCCATGCAAGTTGTGAGGTCATGAGAAATGGGATTCAGCACAGCTGGTGGCTACTAAATCAGGAAGGCTGTTCTACTGAGTTTCTCTCAGGAGGATAAGTCATCTTCCGGCATGATAGTGGGCTATGCCCACAAACGAACAGCAATGATGGCAAATTAAGTCCCTCGCCTTCTGTTTGTGTAGCAACAAGGGTTCAGGGCCTGCAACAATAATATGGAAGGATTGATATTCATGCAAGATGCAGGCATTGCCAGTTCTTCTGTACCTACAAGTAGAAGAAAATGTATCTATGCTAGCAGAGTGCAGTGAGCTAATGCTGAGCCTGTGGCCGTTACGCGCTAATAACGACTCTGGAAACTCATAGCTGGATATAACTAGAAACCTCATGTTTATTCTTGAGAAAATCCTTTCAGAGATAGTCCAAGGAAAATAACCCCAAACATGCTTACAGAATTTTTTAAAGCTCCCTTCTATGTATGCAGGTCTCGTCAACTATTATGGGGAAATGGTATGAATCAGTCTCTCTACAGGTAGGAGGATGAAGAAGAAGGAAGTGAACGTACAGAGAGAAATAGGAAGGAATCCCAAATGTACCAATCTATTGGGGGGGGAGGACAAGTTATCTATCTGCCTGTTTTGTTCCAACCATACCCATACATGGAGTTGTTTAGAATGAAGACTAGAAAGCTGAACTAGTAGGAAGATAAAGATATAGAAAGGGGATGTCAGCTTTGAATCTTCTTCCACATTGAAAATAACCTCCTGAAGAATGTCACAGCCAACAAAACCTTGTGCCACATAAAATGTCTTAATCTTAAAGATGCCACATTAGAGCCAAGAAGCTAAGGTCCTTTTTTTTTCATATCAGTGAGAACTCTACCAGCATAATCCTTTGTGTCACATTTGTGCTTATGAGGAGGGATTTTAAAAAATGTGTCAGAGCATATAAAATGGCATAATGTGCTTCAGTTCGGACAGTCCAAACTATACTCTAATGAATTTTTCACTTTCTCAGATTCTTCTGTAAATATCAAGTAACATTTTGGATTCCCTGTTTCTCTATGTATCCACAGATTTTCCCTACTGGACATGATAAGTTTTCTGAGATACATATTATTAAGCTCTGTTCAGATACTTAGGCTCTGAATGCAATCAACACACAAGCAAGGGAAAGGCTATCTGAGAAGACAGTCATGCAGTTCCAAACCTGAGGCGAGAGAAAATGAATCTAGAAAATCCTCCCAGACGTGTCTACTCAGAAGTGCTATTCAAAGATGCTCCTCACACAGCAAATCCACCCTGCCTTGTGGACTAGAGCAGTCCATACCTAAGAGAGCCCTCAGCTGCTCCCCCAATTCATAAGAGCTCCTGGCCCATACAGAACCAACAGTGCTGGTTTTACTACAGTAATTATTTCAGTGAAGAAGATAAAATATAGGACAGTTTTTGTGTCCACCTAGCTCAGAGATTTTAAAAAATAATTTAAAAATTATCTCCTTGATTGCCTTAATCAGTATCCTTAAGGACTATGCCAACCAGGAGATTCCACATATTAGTGTAACTCAGCATTTGCCAACTTCTCCAGAGCTTATGAAGCAGGTAGGCAGTCTGAAATTTAGGACATTCAGGAATAGCATGCTTCTTGAAAAGAAGCTGCTCAGTTTTTTCTTGGTTCCTGTCCTGAAATGTCTTGGCACCGTTAAATATTTCTGAGGTAAATCATAACAGCCAAGGCTGGGAAACTGCTACATTTTTTCCAGGTGTTGGGATCATATTTTTAGGCACCTGAGAAGCCTCTGCCTAAACATCATTGCCTCAGAATATAAATTCCTTTTATCCTTTTTCTTCTTCAAAAGAAGCAAGTCTGTGAAAGCCAAAGCTAGCTTCCTTATTTCTCAGGAGGTTGCTAACTAGTGCCCTTTAGCAAAATTAGTCAAGGAGAATGATTGCTTTGCAAGAAATTTTGTGCAATCATTATTTTGCCTAACTTTTCTTCTCGGCTTCAGGATCAATTCAGGTGAACTAATTTTCTTCTCCTTAATGATTAATGCTTCATATTAATATAGCCACAAGGAGGGCAAGGCCAAGAAACCTGTTCTGCCCCCTTTATTCCCCCCATTCCTGGAATAATTACATCTTATTTGAAGAGTAATTTCTTATCATTCTTGGGTTTTTTTTCCCTTTCCATTCTCCGATTGCCAATTTTTAAGCATACAAAGAGAAGGCATGATTATGAAAATCCTGCTCCCCCCCCCACATCGGTGGTATTCATGCATGATCCAGGGAGAGCAGCCAAGAGAGAATATCCTTGCCAACAATATTACTTTAAGTGTCACAAGCACACAAAACTATTAGCAGAGAGCAAGAACTGGCTAGCTGCTAAGGAAAGGGGTCTTAAAGATTTGGCTGAGTTTTTCTAATTTCTGATGTTACTTGGTAGTATTTTAACTGAGGCATTTTATATTGTTTCAACCATTCTGTTTCAGCATTATAACTGATTGATAATATTCTAATATTAATATTGAAATATTGACAAACACACACGTGTGCATGCACGTACACACACACACACACATACAATGCGAAAGTTCAACATCACTTCTCCAAAATTAGTTTAAAAGAAAGTCAAGGTAATCTCAGTAATCTAATTTTTTTAAAAAAAATGATCCAAAGGTAGTATCATGAAGATCAATTCCAAGGGAAAACGGAGAAAATTACATCTCTGAGACTGGGTATCTATAACAAAGGAAGGTTAAAAAAAGTGCTTCATGGAAAATGTGCCATATAACATTATTGACTTGCATATATGAGATTGATAGATAATGCCCGTATAACACCTTGCTAGAGTTAATGGTTTTAATCCCATTGGTGGCTTTAAATAGAGAAAAGCCATTGAATATATGGGATTTACATAATTATTGACTCACAATGCAGAGAACAGCGATGTCTACGTCTACATTGGCTTGGGCATGTCATGAGAATGGCTGACGGCTGAATTCCAAAAGATCTCCTGTATGGAGAAGTAGTGAAGGGAAAGCACCCCAGAGGGAGACCACAGCTGTGATACAAGGGTATCTGCAAGTAGGATCTGAAGGCCTTAAGTATGGATCTCAACAGATGGAAAACCTTGACATCTGAGCGTTCAGCCTGGAGGCAGGAGGTGCAGCATGGCCTCTCCCAATTTGAAGAGGCACTTGTCCAGCAGGCTGAGGCAGAGGCAATCCAGAAACCAGCCAAATCAGGGAGCTGGACAGGGGACAGATTGTATTTGTCTTCATTGTGGAAGGGATTGTCACTCTCGAATTGGCCATCTCAGCCACACTAGATGCTGTTCCAAGTCCTCTATTCAGAGCATGTTACCATAGTCTCTTGAGACTGAAGGATGCCTACTAATGCAGAAGTGGTTAGAACTAATCAATGGACTAAGGCCTACATTGATAATTTCTGGACTATACACCTAGAAGGGACCCATTTAATAATTCAGACTAATGTGAATATTAACTTGCAAAATTTGTTTTATTCAATGATCTAAAATCAAGTGTTTATCTTAAACACACACACATACTGTGTGTCTATGTATGTATGTCTGTCGATAGACGGACAGACAGACAGAAGGACGGACGGAAGGACAGACGGATAGACTTTGTCAAAGTTTCCTTCATCTTCCCAACAAATGATTATATAGTCATATTATGACAGAACCCTTATGCATAGCAATTCAGAAGTCAATGCCAATGTGCTCATTGTGGCTTATAGCCCTTCTCAGGTTCGTGTATACAAGATTTCAACCTCAAGTTTCTTTCCCCTTTGCAATAAAATAGCAGTGGCAGGAGGAAATGTTGTGGCCAGAAGATACTGTGACAAACCCAGACCTACTGGGATATGTCACACAGTTACACTAAGCTGCCACCAACCATTCCCTATAATAAGTCACACAGACCAGGGATGGATTTTTAAACAACAAAAGAATAAGGTTTATTTTAAATACACACAGGGAAAAATAAGCAATCAGGTGAATAAAATAAAGTAACGTGGCTTATTTTCACACACACCAGCATACAGTTTGGTTCACCTAGAACCTTTAACTTAAAGCACAGACCCTGAACCCATCAGTTCTGGCTAACCAACAGACCCCTGAACCTTTCAGGTTGGTACTCTGACACACAGTAGTACCCGGTCAGACACACAGACTCCCACAACAGCTTCTTCTTCCCCAGCTGCTGCTTCGTCCCTCCCAGTGTCTCACAGTCTGTCTCAGCATCTCCCCTTCACCACACAGGCATCACATATTTATACAGTACAGCCCCTCCTCCTGATGTCCCGCCTTCCACTCCCCATAGGATGGAACTTTCCCTCCAAACCCATGACAGACAGGTAACATCAGTGCTGTTATGTAACACCTCCCCTCTTTATAAGTTGTTTTGTAGGGGGAAAGCTAAGGTGCTTTTTCCCAAAAAAAACAACCTGTATAAAACACACAACACCAATTATACCTACCATATTATACTTACTTACATTCTAAGTTAAACATTTCAAATAGGCATTTAAACATTTACCATATACATTACATCAATTTACCTTTATTAATACAAACCAATTTAAAACCAGGTACATTTTAACTTTTTGTTTTCATTATATACATATAGTCCATGTTCTTTCGCCGTCTTCAGTCTTCAGGTCTTCTTGATAAGGCGTCAGCAACACAGTTCACTGACCCTCTGACCACCTTCACTTCAAAGTCATAGTCCTGTAAGTTCAAAGCCCACCTCATAAGTTTGCTATTGTGGGTTTTCATTGTCTTTAACCATTGCAATGGTGAATGGTCAGTACACAGAATAAAATGTCTTCCCCAGATGTAAGGCTTGGCCTTCTGGATCGCGTAGACTATGGCCAAACACTCCTTCTCCACGGTTGCCAAATGTCTCTCACCTTTTTGAAGTTTCCTACTCAGGTAGGATACTGGATGCTGGTCACCATTCTCATCCTCCTGGCACAGAACTGCTCCTACCCCGCTGTTAGACGCGTCGGTGTAGATGATGAACTCCCGGTCGAAGTCTGGAGCACGCAGGACAGGATAGTTGATTAACGCCTCCTTCAACCTCTGGAACGCCGCCTCACAGTCGCTGGTCCACGGGATGCGGTCATCAGCCGTCTTCCTCGTCAGATCGGTCAGCGGAGCCGCAATCTCGCTAAACCTCGGGATGAACTTTCTGTAGTAGCCCACCAACCCAAGAAATGATTTGACCTTTCTCTTGGTGGTGGGTCTAGGCCAATCTCGAACAGCTTCTATTTTGGCCTCCAGGGGTTTTATCATTCCTCCCCCTACCATGTGACCTAAGTATTTTATTTCTGGGCTACCCAGCTGACACTTGCTGGCCTTTACTGTTAGCCCTGCTGCACTTAACCTCTGCAGCACTAACTCCAGGTGTATCAGGTGATCTTCCCAGGTATTACTGAAGATCCCTATGTCATCAATGTAGGCCACTGTAAAGTCACTGAGCCCTGCCAAGGTCTGGTCCATCAGCCTTTGGAATGTGGCTGGTGCATTTCTGAGACCAAAGCTCAGGACTCGAAACTCATAGAGACCAAAAGGGCTGCAAAAGGCAGTCTTTTCTTGATCCCTGGGATCAATTCTTAATTGCCAATATCCCTTTACCAGGTCCAATGATGAGATGAACCGACAACCCCCTATGGTTTCAATCAGGTTGTCTAGCCTGGGCATTGGGTAGGCATCAGGAGTGGTTACACGGTTTAATTTCCTGTAATCAACACAAAACCTAATGCTCCCATCAGGCTTGTCCACAAGGACTATCGGAGAGGACCAAGGACTAGAAGAGGGGACGATTATGTTCTCCCTCAGCATCTCGTCCAGCTCCTTCCGCACCTTGTCCCTATAGGGTCCCGTTACTCGGTATGGGGATACTGCCTGCGGGGGTGCATCCCCTGTGTGGATCCGATGCATCACTCCCTTCACTATCCCCGGCTTGTTGGAAAACACCTGTTGATATTTGCTAAGCAGCATTTTTAGTTCTTGCTGCTGGTCTTGGGTGAGTGCAGGACTGATCTTTACCTCCTCTGGGTTGTATTTTACTTCCCCTCTACCCTCCCAGAAGGGTAATTCAGCTTCCTCACTCTCAGCTGCTTTTATCGCGAATAAAACCCTCTGTTCCCCTCTGTAGTAGGGTTTTAGGGCATTCACATGAACCACCCTCCTTGCTTGGTTCTCCTCCTGCTCTATTAGGTAGTTCAGGTCTGACATCTTGGAAATGACTCTATATGGTCCTGCCCATTTGAGCTGCAGCTTATTCTCTCTGCAGGGCCTAAGCCAAAGCACCTCCTCCCCTGGGTCAAAGTGCCTCTCTCTAGCTTTGTGGTCATACCATGTTTTCTGTCTGACCTTCTGAGCTTGCAGGTTTTCTGCTGCCAGCTCTAGATTTCTCCTTAGGTCATTCATCAAGGTGTCTATGTATGTCACAACGTCTTGTGGGTCATCCTGGGTGATCTGCTCCCAATCTTGCTTGATCAAATCAAGGGGCCCTTTCACCCCTAAGTGTGCAGCAAACGTATCAGAGTGACCCCTTTGTAAGATCATGGGGCGATACTTTTCAGGTACCACCAGCTGACTTCTGATCCCATCTCCCCCTTTTGAGATATTCCTCAGGGTTTCTCTATATAAAATCCCCTTTTTCTCCAGAAATCTCACTGGGGTTTCAGGTGCTAGCTGGGCGTCAGTCACCTGTTCAAAACACTTTTGGAGAGTGGCGTCTGCCTTCTGCTCCTGTCCAAATCTGCTGTCTGTGGTTAAGGTTTCCACCACAGCTTCTGAACTCCCCTCTGGCTCATCATTACCCCCCTGAACTGTCCCTGTGGTGGCTTGTGAGCGTGTAATCACTAGCACCCGTTTCACATGTTCAGCCAGGTCATTTCCCACGAGCACGGCTGCTGGCAGAGTCGATGAAATTGCTAGGCGCCAAGCTCCCCTCCAGCCTTGAAAGTTGACAGGTACCTCTGCTACTGGCAGAGAGATTACCTGCCCCTCAATCCCTGCCACCTTCATGCTCTCATTTGGGATTATAAACTCCCTAGGAATAATATCTGGATGGCACAGGGTTACCTGGGAACAAGTGTCCCGCAGTCCCCTATACTGACGGTCAAGTATTCCTACGTCCACCCCTGCTGTCTCAAACAACTGAGAATCTGTTTTTATCAGCAAGCAGCGCTTTACCTCCACAAGAGGACCATTTTCCTCAGCCTGCTCAGCATAGGTAGCTGTTCCAGACTGAGTAGCCATGGCAACAGGCTCCCTCTGTGACACTGAGCCTTGCTCTTGCTGGACACAGAACACAGCTTTTGGCTTGGTCCCACTAGAATTCTGAGGCACCATTCCTTTTAGCTGCTTCAATTTCTCACACTCTGAGATCAGATGACCCTTTCCCTGACAGAAATAGCATTTTCTGGTGTATTTTGATTCTCTCTCCTCTTGTTTGGGTTTTCCCTCCAAATTCTGAGGGCTTGGTTTCATGCCTGAGGGCTTCCCTTCACCATGGGCCCCTCCCCCTTGCTGGCTTTTCCCTGGTCCCTGAGAGTACTTGCTGTAGGTTTCTTTGGGTTTACCTACAGATTTCCCCTCACCCAAGGGCTTTCTTATTTGGGAGATAAAATCCGCGATCTCTGCGGCTGCTGCCACAGATTTCGGTTTCCTTTCCCTCACCTGGAATTTCAATTCCCCATGCAGGACTGAATAGAACTGTTCCAGGGCTATCAAGTCTTTAAGCTGTTCATAGGTCTCTGTTCCCTCCTGCGACAGCCATTTCTCAAGCAGCCTCACCAATTGGGCCCCCACTTGGGTAAAAGTCTGTTCTGGCTTCTTGGTGAGGGACCTGAACCTTTGTCTCAGCTGCTCTGCATTTATCCCATGTCTTGCGAACACCAGTTTTTTAAACTCTGCAAAATCTTTCATCCGTTCCTCAGGCATCTCGGCATAAACCTCAGCCAGGCTACCACTGATTAAAGAACGCATGATGGTCATCTTCTCAGTTTCCCTCACTGAGAAGTCCACAAACGCTCTTTCCACTAAGGAAAAGAACACCTCAGGACAATCTCCCTTGTGGTACACAGGGAATTTCTTCAGGTCAGCCTTAGACAGTTGGCCTCCCTCAGAATCCCTATTATTATTATTGTTCTGGTTCATCATTTCCAGTTTTCTTAACTCATACGCCATCCTTTCTTTTTCCAGAGCAATTTTCTCTCTCTCCATTCTTTCTTCCCTCTCCATTCTCTCTCTCTCTCTCTCTAATTCAAATTGCCTTTGTTTCTCCCTTTCCTCTCTTCTTTCTCTCTCTAATCTTTCCTCCATTTCCCTCACCCTCAGTTCATGCTGTTGGGCTAGGAGTATTTTTCTGAGTTCTGGGTCCTGCTCTCCTGTGCTGTCACCTTGCACTGAGCCAAATTCATCCTCAGAACCTTGGTCAATCTGGGGGTCTTTCACCTCACTCATGTCTGCTACTTGGCTTCGAGTCAAGGGCATACCCCCCCTCAGAACAGGCTGCTTTAAAAAGTCAAGCCTCAAAATAAAACGACCACTTTTTTTCCTTTTACCTCAGAACCAGCTCTCCCTAGAGATTGCTGCTGTTCTTCAGCACTAAAGTTGCAACAGTATCGAGTCAGAGCCTACCCCCCTCTGCTGGGCCTCTCAGCTGGCAAGCTAGCTCACTGTTGCTACGCAGATTTGCCTCAGCTTTTCCCGCCAAAACTAGGCTGCCTCAGAGCACCTTAATCTAAGTCTCCCCAGTTGGCACGTTCTTCTACTAGCGCACCTCCCCGTGAGGTACACCTAGAAGATTACCTACGCGCCTCAGACTGTCCCTGACTAGACCCCCCTTGCTCTGGGCACACTTGCCAAGGCTTTGCTGGACCACTGGACAACTGGACCAGTCGTATCCCACACGCTGGACACCAATCAATGTGACAAACCCAGACCTACTGGGATATGTCACACAGTTACACTAAGCTGCCACCAACCATTCCCTATAATAAGTCACACAGACCAGGGATGGATTTTTAAACAACAAAAGAATAAGGTTTATTTTAAATACACACAGGGAAAAATAAGCAATCAGGTGAATAAAATAAAGTAACGTGGCTTATTTTCACACACACCAGCATACAGTTTGGTTCACCTAGAACCTTTAACTTAAAGCACAGACCCTGAACCCATCAGTTCTGGCTAACCAACAGACCCCTGAACCTTTCAGGTTGGTACTCTGACACACAGTAGTACCCGGTCAGACACACAGACTCCCACAACAGCTTCTTCTTCCCCAGCTGCTGCTTCGTCCCTCCCAGTGTCTCACAGTCTGTCTCAGCATCTCCCCTTCACCACACAGGCATCACATATTTATACAGTACAGCCCCTCCTCCTGATGTCCCGCCTTCCACTCCCCATAGGATGGAACTTTCCCTCCAAACCCATGACAGACAGGTAACATCAGTGCTGTTATGTAACAGATACTATCCAAGATATGGGTAAATTCAGAGCTTAAGTATCTTGAAACTGTCACTTAAAAGGAAAATATACCATTTGTGAGTAAGCAAACCCTCTAGGTAGATTAACTTCCTGACTGTAAAACCTAGAATATTGCTTTAGGATTAAGGCACTCAGCTCTGTTCAATCCTAAACATACAGCAACAGATCTATTATTACCAGAAGCAAATCATTTGGATTAACTGTAGGTAGAAGGAACAGTCATGAATGGTCAAAGCACTCTCCTTAAAACTACATGACAGGTAGCAATAAATCATCAGCCCACTTATCTAGGGTAGCAACAAGAATGCCAGATCAGCAGATACTGTCCAACTTTGAAACTGACTCAGGAAGCAGCATTATTTTAGGAAAAGGTTGCTTTTGAGATGGTTCCAGCATTTAGCAGTTGTGTAGTTTGCAGCACTACCAGTCATGTAGGTGGCTTGTCCATTAAAACCTGAAATGAGAATGCTTCAAGAGAGGCTTTTGAATTTCTAGTACACCTCTAGTTACATTTGTAAGTCATGTTACCCAAAGATGCCAGAAGTTATTTGTCTTTTTGTGTGTGTGCATGGAAATCACTTTAATTGTGCATTGTTTTCTCGAAAGCCTTCAGCCCTAAAAACACAGTATAAATGAAAGCATGAAATATATATATATTTAAATAAAATAATAAAATGACTGTTGAATCTCATTTAGCACATGAAATCCATACCAGTCAATCCATGCCCCGAAACTTTTCCAGGTGGTGAAGACCAGAAGGTATTGTGAAAAGCTCCAGAAGGATCTCTCCAAACTGGGAGAATGGGCGACACAATGGCAAATGTATTTCAATATAAGAAAACATAAAGTGATGCACATTGGGGCAAAAAAAATCTTTCATCTGGGAAGGATAAGGAAAGCGATTTTGGTGTGCTGGTGGGCAGCTCGATGAAAGTGTCAACCCAGTGTGCAGCGGCAGCAAAGAAGGCCAATTCCATGCTAGGTATCATTAAAAAGGGGATTGAAAATAAAACAGCCAACATTCTAAAGCCATTGTCAAAATGTTGGTAAGGCCAGACCTGGAGTATTGTGTACAGTTCTGGTCGCCACACCTCAAAAAAGACATTGTGGAACTGGAAAAGGTACAGAAGAGAGTGACTAAAATGATGACTGGGCTGGGGCACCTCCCTTATGAGGAAAGGCTACAGCGTCTGGTGCTCTTTAGTCTAGAGAAAAGGGGCCTGAGGGAGGACTTGATTGAAATGTATAAAATGATGTAGGGGATGGATAAAGTGGATAGAGGGAAGCTCTTTTCCCTCTCACGCAATACCAGAATCAGAGGACATCCACTGAAATTGAGTGTTGGGAGAGTGAAAAGTAACAAAAGAAAATATTTCTTTACCCAGTGTGGTGTTAGTCTATGGAACTCCTTGCCAGAGGATGTGGTAAAGGCATCTGGCCTAGATGCTTTCAAAAGGGAATTGGACAGATTTCTGGAGGAAACGTCCATCACAGGTTACAAGCCATGATGGGGATGTATAATCTTTAGGCTTAGAAGGAAGGTACCTCCAAATGCCGGATGCAGCGGAGCGGTTTCAGGAGACAGGTATCTAGTAGTTGTCTCGTGTGCTCCCAGAGGCATCTGGTGGGATACAGGTATGTGAGATACAGGGAGATACAGGAAGATACAGTTGTGTTCAAAATTATTCAGCCCCCACTGAAATTGAATGTTTGGGCCATTTTGACATTGATTTTGATCATTCAGTCATCTTGCTTACATTTACATGAAAGAGGCACTTGTAGGTCAGAGAAATATAACCTTAAGTTTATAATGAAATAACCACAAATGTCTTTTCTGTGCTCACATCATTATTAGTTTTTATTCAACCCCCAAGTGACATTCAATCTTAGTACTTAGTACAACATCCTTTTACAGTTATAACAGCTTTTAAACGTGAAGCATAGCTTGACACAAGTGTCTTGCAGCGATCTACGGGTATCTTCGCCCATTCTTCATGGGCAAAAGCCTCCAGTTCAGTCAAATTCTTAGGCTTGCGCACTGCAACTGCTTTCTTTAAGTCCCACCAGAGGTTCTCAATCGGATTTAAGTCTGGTGATTGCGATGGCCACTCCAAAATGTTCCAGCCTTTCCTCTGCAACCATGCTCTAGTGGACTTGGAGGTATGCTTGGGATCATTGTCCTGTTGAAAGGTCCAACGTCTCCCAAGCCTCAGGTGTGTGACGGACTGCATCACATTTTCATCCAATATCTCCTGGTACTGAAGAGAATTCATGGTACCTTGTACACGCTGAAGCTTCCCTGTACCTGCAAAAGCAAAACAGCCCCAAAGCATTATTGACCCTCCGCCATGCTTCACAGTAGGCAAGGTGTTCTTTTCGTCATATGCCTTGTTCTTCCTCCTCCAAACATAGCGTTGATCCATGGGCCCAAACAGTTCTAATTTTGTTTCATCAGTCCACAGAACACTATCCCACAACTTTTGTGGTTTGCCCACATGACTTTTGGCATACTGCAGTCAACTCTTCTTATTCTTGGGAGACAGCAAGGGGGTGCGCCTGGGGGTTCTGGCATGGAGACCTTCATTACGCAGTGTGCGCCTTATTGTCTGAGCTGAAACTTCTATACCCACATCTGACAAATCTTTTTTCAGTTCCTCAGCAGTCACACGGGGACTTTTCACCACTCTACGCTTCAGGTAGCGCACAGCAGTCGAAGTCAGCATCTTCTTTCTTCCACGACCAGGTAGCATTTCAACAGTGCCCTTTGCCTTGAATTTGCGAATGATGCTTCCTATGGTGTCTCTTGGTATGTTTAACTTCTTTGCAATCTTCTTATAGCCATTGCCCTTCCTGTGAAGACAAATCACCTCTTCTCTTGTCTTCCTGGACCATTCTCTTGACTTCACCATGTTTGTAACCACACCAGTAAATGTCTAGAAGGAGCTGAGTATCACAGTCATTTTAAAGCTGCCTAATTGGTGCTTATTATGCTTGATTGGTGCTCGGTGACATCCACAGGTGTTTTCAATACCTGTTCGAAAACACCTGAATGAACCTCTCTTCTTCAGAGTGGTAGTCTTTAAGGGGTTGAATAATTGTGGCAATGAAGAAACCACAAAAAAAACATTTACTACTGTATTACATAAACAATTGATGTTATTTTAGTTGCACTTGGTTTTTTAAAACGTCCTTGTAGGATTTCATTCTGAATACAATTCCAAATGTACACTATAGTCCCTAAACCCCTTTACAGCATTGGGGGCTGAATAATTTTGAACACAACTGTACCACTGTGAGATACAGGAAGCTGGACTAAATGGCCTTTGGCCTGACCTAGCAGGGCTCTTCTTATGTTCTTATGTTCATGTTCTACAATTTATCTGTACTACATAAGTCCAGTGCAGGTGCTCTTAGCAGGGAAAACTGACCATGTGTTTAAGGGGAGCACTCTAGTCCTGCCCGCCCGCCCGCCATACATCATCACTTCCATCACAGTGAAGATGCCAAATCTGTACAAGAGAGTCTCTGATATTTGTGGAGGTTTTCCATATGAATTAGAACCTTGGAAAATCAGGTTTCCAATTCACATTAAGCGCCCACATGGATAACAGATGTTCTTCTGTGCAGCCATGCATTCAGAGTTATGAGACTAGCAGTGAAGGAGGGTGGGGTCAGAGCAGTCTCTCTGAAGACATGGTGAGTTAGTCAAGGCTTCTATTCCTCACTGTGCAACAGTCACATGACTTGGTGCATGACACAGAATACAAACGACAGCTCGTTAACTAATTTTAATTCACTGCTGTGAGTTACACCATTGCACTTACACCAGCATAAAAAATGAATACGATTCAGGCCTGTGCTGCATAGACCAATGGTCAAATTAAGCTAAGGTCAAATTATTTCTTTCTATTACAACATTTTCCCTGCAGGTACACAACTACTTGTCCAGAGCTCCATGCCTGTGCATTAAGACTTGCAATGAAGAACCATCAATAAAACATTTTCTAATTTGGAACATGTTGAGAAAGAAATCATGTAGGAGGAAAACTAGCATCTTTTGCCCATTCAGGGACCTCTGCTTCTAATTATGTGCTGAATATATTGTCTTGTTTGACCCGAAGCAATATCTGACACAGTGTTGGCATTTCTCAGCAGGATAACAGTGATGCATTCACACAAATTGGCACGGGGCAGTAGCAGATGTATCTGTATATCTTAATTCCTCCATCTGGCAGCCTTCGTAAGAAGTGGGGGGGGGCTCTCCACATGGAACGTTCCTGAAAAACACTGGCCTTTGAAAAAGATATACCGACATTGGCACCTGACTCAGTTTTTAAATGACTTTTTAATTCTTTTTATATCCTCCATTTTGGCCAATCAGCGAATTTAAACCAATTAACCCATGGCATTGGAAAAAGGCTCTGGAAACCTTGACTCGGTTTGATTGTGTTTCCACAGGTTTTGAGTGTAGCCAAGGGGAAAGAAGAAGGGCCACACCGAATAAGGAGCACAGCTGCACACAAACAGATGATAAATCAACATTATGGCTGAAAAAAGAAAGGCCAAGAGACCATCACTTAACAGAGTGAAATAAAAATTGATAGGTTTTATTTTCCTTTAACCCATTAAAACTGATCTGGGAAGAGTCAATTATATCCCTGTTTCCTGTATGTCATTAATTTACATAATGCACTGAGGATCCAGTTAAACTTTAATGACGTTGATTATATTTATATACAGGCGGCAATACTAAACTCGTGCTAAGTGCTTACAAGGTAATATGGAGGGAGAAATAAATGCCACCATTTTAATTCTGAATACAATCTGTAAGAAGCAAGCAACAGGAGTTCCTGTTGTGTGCTATTTCACAGCTTAAGAGGAAGGAGCCCCTTCAAGAAACATCAAAGATGCTGCCCTTGGTTGCTTCCTCCAGTGTCCATCTGCCACCAGCAGTGATATTAATGGTAGAATGTATTCCTTGTCCCTCCTCCTGAAAGCTCCACAAACACTCCTCCCTGCTCTTTAAGGATAGGAGACCATCTGGAATGGATCTAGGGAGCCAGAAGGGGGTGTAGCAGAGATGGAGAGAAGAGGAACTCCTGTCTTTCATGTGGAAGTCTGTCTGCTCATATGACATTGGATGGAGCCCATTGTTTTAAACAAATGAATGATATGCATGTTATTCACTCCATCCCGGAGTCTAGTGCAGTGTACGCCGTCTTATGCATGCTTCCTCACCACTGATTTTAGCAGAAGGGTCAACGTCATATGTGAAGTGAGAGATCTATGGGGATGTCTTCTCTATTGAAGTAACAACAGTATTTCTTATAAGCAAGTTATTTCCACCCTGCATTAATTTATTGCAGTTATATCTCCTTTTTCCCCCAATGAGATCAATGTGCCACACATAGAACTTCTCCTTCCTACTTTCCACTACACCACATGTAAATATGGCACATGCGTGTGCGCACACAGAAACACATACACAGCAGAACTAAGGGTTGTTGCAGTGGGAAAGAGGGATGCCCCTGAGTAATCAGGCAGGAAGTGGGTGATTCAGGGTCTTGTGTTGACATTTCATATGCAAGTGGTCAACTTTCCACTGGAAAGGCTCCCGAAAAAAAGAACTAGCACCATCCCATTCTGAAGACACCAATCTCATCTGATGTTCAAAAGCTGAGCAGGAGCAGGGCTGGTTAGTACTTGGATGGGTTGACACTAGGGAACATCTAGTATCTCTAGATAGAGCTAGGAAGGAATATTGGCTGGAATCCCCCACAGTCAGTGGTGACAATGTTGAGTTAAAAAGCAAAAAGCAAATTGTGCTGCTTATATAGCAGGGACGTGGTGGCGCTCTGGGCTAAACCGCAGAAGCCTTGGTGTGCTGCAGGGTCAGAAGACCAGCAGTCGTAAGATCGAATCCACGTGATGGAGTGAGCTCCCGTCGCTTGTCCCAGCTCCCACCAACTTAGCGGTTCGAAAGCATGCAAATGCAAGTAGATCAATAGGGACCACTTCGGTGGGAAGGTAACAGCGTTCCGTGTCTAAGTCGCACTGGCCATGTGACCACGGAAGATTGTCTTCGGACAAAACACTGGCTCTATGGCTTGGAAATGGGGATGAGCACCGCCCCCTAGAGTCGAACACGACTGGACAAAAATTGTCAAGGGGAACCTTTACCTTTACCTTTATATAGCACTTACAGCACTCAAAGCACTCTCTGGGTGGTTTACAATTTAATTATGCAGGCTACACATTGCCTCTTCCAGCAAGCCCGGTACACAATTTGATTACCTCAGAAGGATGAAAGGCTGAGTCATCCTCAATACAGCTATCTGGGGTTGAACCCAGGTGATGAGCAGAGTTTTAGCTGCAGTACCACAGTTTAACCACTGTACCATGAGGCTCCTATTACATGACCTGAGTTGGTCAAAGCCAGCTTCCTATATTCCCCAAATCTTATCACCCAGAATATCACAAGTTACCTATTCTATTACAAAAGTGGGTGGATCATTCCAAACGGAAATGCAGTGAGCATTTTTTGGCACCTGGGGCAAGTAGCACTGTCTCCTGCTTACTCCATCTTGAGGCATGGGCAGAAGCCCGTCCATGGAAAAGAGGGAGAAGAATGTGATGTCACTCCTCAAGAGAGAATGTATGTGCTTTCCAAAAACAGGAAAGTGACTAGGTCCAGGAGGTGTTGCCATTTATTTTCCTAATGCTCACCAGTACATTTACTTTGATGCCCTCTAGACTTTGGTACCCTGAGGCAAAGGTCCTTTTGTTGTGTCCTAATAACAGCCTGGTTCCAAAGAAGAAAAAAGACAAAAATATCCCCCACTCCCCCGCTTAGGCCTCACTTTCCATTCTATTCCCTCACCATGCCTCACATATACCACAGGTCTTATTGTCTAATTGTGTGTGCTGATGATTACTGGTGATGGTTAATCCATATTTCATTTATTGGAGGTTCACTCCTGCCAGACTGCTGGTCTGTAAGTTTGCAAATATATACCAGCATTTTTTTTTTTGCCTGCATCCTTTTATGTGACAGTTTATCATTTGGATTTGCATAATTATTTTCAAAACCATCCATTTAGGAAATTTATCTTTAATAGAGTTTTGAATATAAATATCATTTTTCCAATGATCTCTTTTTTTGTCCTTATATTAATTAAACATAAACATCTCTGATTTGTTCCAGTTTATCTGTTACCACGATAGCTTTCCAAATTCTTTTAAATGTGATATTACCATGTCCATAACCATTAATGAGTCTGCTATTGTTAATGAAATATCAGCAAATAAATGAGTTCCAACTCTATCTTTAGTACCTATGCCACAAATTAATTTATCTTCTCTAATGGCATTCTCCAGTAGTTCTACAACTAAAGCAAATGCTGCATTGTTACTTAGAAATCTAACAACCAATTTGTAAGGTGAATTTTAGCAGACACTAAAGTCATTCACCTAGTATCTGCATACTTTTTAAAAAGTGAAATGTAACAAAATATAGACTTCTATATGCAAAATTATACCAGTTTTTGAATTCTAAGGGTGGCAGATCTGGAAGAAAGACCGCACATGAGATTTATGGTGTGTGAAGACCCTAGACTAGAGATAGGCATAGATCGCGAGTTCAGGGGTCCAGGGTGGTTTGTTTATTGGCTAAACAGGTGTTTGGCACTTTCCAGCCCCACCTCCTCCAGCAGGCTTCTACTCAGATGCAGAACCCAGTGGAAGCATGGCAGGGAAGCCTGCCTCTGAGTAGGCACCCACCTGAGAAAATGGGGCTGGGAAGCACCAAACACCTACTTTGCTGACAAACAAACTGTCAAAATGGCAGTTTGTGTCCATCTCTACCCTCAACCATGTCATATCCATAGTTATTAAGTCCCCAAAAAACCCAGAAGATTTTAAGAGCATATACTGTCCTTACTTTTGAGACCACAAAATCCAAAGATAAAAGCCTGCAAAGGAATAATCACATGCTATCTGAAAACAGATTCTGGAAATGTTCTTATTTAATTACAATGGTGCCTCGCTTGATGACGTTAATTCGTTCCAGCGAAATCGCTGTAGAGTGAAAACGGCATCAAACGAAACAAAAAAAACCTTTGAAACGCATTGAAAACCCCTCAGTGCATTCCAATGAGCTGAAAACGCACCGTCCAGTGAAGATCCTCCATAGGGGCAGCCATTTTCGGGTGCCTGTAAAGCGAAAAATGGCTCCTAAACACAGCGGAGAGCCATTTTTTACACCCAGTGGCCATTTTGAAAACCCGACGGTCAGCTGTTTTGATCGTCGTAAAGCAAAAATCGGTTCCTGAAGCAGGGAACCAATCATCACAAAGTGGGAAAAACCCATTCAAGCCATCATTTTGCGATCGCAAAAAGCTCACCGTCAAGCGGATTTGTCATTAAACAGGGCAATCGTAAAACGGGGCACGACTGTAATTACTTGGGATTGTAGTTGCCAGAATCCCACAGTCAGCATGCTCACTGGCCATACTTGCTCTGGAACTAAGGAGTCCAAAAAGTAACTTCACCAAGCTCTGGGAGAAGAGTGCTGCCTTCCCAATGGCAACCTTGATGAAATAGTGTTTAATTCTGACTGTACATGTTTGGGAGCTTGTAAGCCTATATACGTGTTACTCAGAAGTTAGTTCCACCGACTGGAACTCCTACATACATGTACAGAGCATTGGAGCCTATTAAAAGATCACTTACTGGAGTATTAATTATATATTTAATTTATTTCTCACCTTTCTTCCAAGACTGAGACTCAGGGTGGCTCACAGGAGAATCATAGGACATAAAAGTAGCATGAGGTCAGTTGTACGTCAGTTGTCATATTGGGACAACTGAATTAAAAACACTGCTTTAAAATATATTATTTTTCCTTTTATGTTTTGTTCAGTGAAGCACCCTGTGCATTAAAGGGAACTTCTTCAGGCCCTTTTAAGTATGGGCCACAATTTGCCTAACCCTGAGGTTTGAGACCACAAGGTTTGAGCCTTGTGGCTCCCTTCTCAAGTTTTCAAAGGAAAGTGCAAACAGACAGCATGAATTGCCAGAATCCCTTCCTTCCTTGGTTATAGAGATGGGCACAAATCAGAAAAATTGCAATTTGTTTTGATTCATCAAGGTGACAAATCATTAATTACGAAAATATGATTTCTTTCTAACAAATCAATGAATCAATCTGTCAATTTATTTTTTTCCTTTAAAACCCTATAAAATGGCCCTCTGAGCACCAAGAGGCACCAAAATTGTAGAGAATCCTTTCGTGATGCTCCTCTAGAAGTCCTACAATTTCGATGAACTTTGGCTTTCAGATGTCTGAGTTATACACCCACGAGGAGGGCTTCCCAGGAAAGTTCCCCTCAGGCACCTAGAGACACCAGAATCACAGAGAAGCTTCCCATGAATCTTCTATACAATCCCTCCATGTTTGGTGAAGATGGGGTCTCAGATATCCAAGATATGTAATGATAAAGTGGGTGTGTTCCCCCAGGAAAGTGTCCTTTAGCAGCTGGCTTGGGGAAACCCAATCTTCACCAAACTGGGAGATACTGAAGAAGTGAGTTATGGGAAGCATTTCTGTGATTTTGGTTGGAGGGAAACTTTCCTGGGGGAGGCTCTACATGGGTGTATAACTCAGACATCTGAATACCAATACAGTGGACCCTTGACTTACAGACGGCTTGACTTACAGACTTTTTGAGTTACAGACTTCTCTGGCCGCAAAATTTAGGTTTGACTTGCAGACTGAGATTTGACTTACAGACCAGAAAAAAAACAAAATGGAACAAAAACGGCCTGTTACGGGATTAATGGGTTTTCAATGCACTGTAGGTCAATGGAGACTTGACTTACAGACTTTTTGACTTGAGAACCACCTTTCAATACGGATTAAGTTCTCAAGTCAAGACCAAACGTGTAGGGTTTTTAGATTCATTGGAAGCTACCCTGCAATTTTGGTGTTTCTAGGTGCCTGAGGGGCATTTTATAGTCCAATGAATTGACAAATCAAAAATTCATTGAGTCAAATTAGTCAGGGTATGAATACAAATCAACAAATTAGCAATTTTTCTTTTTTATTTGTGCCCATCTCTATTGTAGAGCTCTTACTGTTCATTCCACCCACCCTAAAGTGTTCATTAGATAAACCTAATATAAATGATCTTATGATTTTTTGACTCAGAAATACATTCCTTAATGGACATTGTTCACTAGTGTTTCTTCAAGAATGAAGCCTAATTGATTTAGTTTAAGGCAATGGTGTCTAACCTTGGCCCTCCAGATGTTCTTGGACTTCAACTCCCAGAAATCCTGGCCAGCAGAGGTGGTGGTGAAGGCTTCTGGGAGCTGTAGTCTAAGAACATCTGGAGGGCCAAGGTTGGACACCCCTGGTTTAAGGCTTATCCACTCAAAAAAGAAATATGAATCGTTCAGAATAACATTTTGTTGCAAAATTCACACAAAATCAGATCTGCAAGGTAGCCATTTTATGATATTCTTGTTGAAAACTAGGTCCCTGAATTTCAACAGTTATCCATACACAGTTCCTCCCCCCACTTGAGTAAAAGCAGCTGGGACAAAAATTGATATAATGCACTATTGATGTTTGGAACTATGGTCCATTTCTGCCTCAAATAACATAATATATAGGGATAAAAATACCTCATGCCATTTTTCAGCAAACCATGCTGCTCAGAAGCAGGTATAAAGCACTCCAGTTATTAGTAGGTTTGTCCTTTGACAGGTAGAAATGAGAATTCTCAGTTGGTTTAAGAAATAGATGAGATGTAAATAATTTTCTACTGTTCTTAAACTTACTCCTAACCCTCAATATTTTGGAATTCCCACTGGGTCAATGGGAAGCCCATTGCCAAACCAATTAGTTAATTCCATTATTTCCTTTACTGTTTTATTAGACAGTAAATGACTTTACACAGAGTTCCGACTCCAGTCCTCTGAAGATGCCGGCCACAGAGACTGGTGAGACGTTAGGAAGAACAACTTTCAAAACACGGCCAAAGAGCCCGAAAAACCCACAACAACTAGTAAATGGTTTTGATAGACTATTACAAATAGATAGGTAGATAGGTAGATAGGTAGATAGGTAGGTAGATAGATAGATAGATAGATAGATAGATAGATAGATAGATAGATAGATAGATAGATAGATAGATAGATAGATAGATAGATAGATAGATAGATAGATAGATAGATAGATAGATAGATAGATAGATAGATAGATAGATAGATAGATAGATAGATAGATAGATAGATAGATAGATAGATAGATAGATAGATAGATAGATAGATAGATAGATAGATAGATAGATAGATAGATAGATAGATAGATAGATAGATAGATAGATAGATAGATAGTCCAACAGGCTGCCAGGAGATGCTCCAATGACTATTGGCTTCAGCTCTGCTCTCAGATACAGATAGCAGCGGACACAGGTAACATCAAAGGAATGTATGGTGGTATCAAGCAGGCCTTAGGTCCATTACAGAAGAAATCTGCTCCCTTGAAGTCTGCTACAGGCGTGATCATCCAGGACCGAGCACAGCAGATGGAACGCTGGGTGCAGCACTACTCCGAGCTATATTCCAGAAAGAATGTAGTAACCGAAGAAGCATTAAATAACATTGAGTGCCTGCCTGTCTTGGAAGAGCTGGACAGTGAACCAACCCTAGCAGAAATAAATGCGGCCTTGGATTCCCTCACCTCCGGCAAGGCACCTGGAAGGGACAACATCCCTGTTGAAGTGCTGAAATGCGGTAAGGAGATCATCATCACCGAACTGTATGAAATCTTTTGTCTCTGCTGGAGGGAAGGTGGAGTACCACAGGACATGAAGGATGCAAACATTGTCACATTGTACAAGAACAAAGGTGACAGGGACGACTGCAATAACTACCGTGGTATCTCTCTTCTTAGCGTTGTAGGGAAGCTGCTTGCCCATGTTGTGCTGAAGAGGCTCCAGGTGCTTGCAGACAGAGTCTATCCAGAATCACAGTGTGGATTTCAAGCTAATAGAGCCACCACTGACATGGTATTCTCCCTCCGACAGTTGCAGGAGAAATGCAGGGAACAACAACAGCCACTCTTAGTGGCCTTCATAGACCTTACAAAAGCATTTGACTTGGTTAGCAGGGATGGCCTTTTCAAAATACTTCCCAAGATTGGATGTCCATCTCGTCTCCTTAACATCATCAGGTCCTTCCACAATGGAATGAAAGGCACTGTGGTTTTTGACGGCTCAACATCAGATCCCTTTGACATCCGAAGCGGAGTGAAACAGGGCTGTGTCCTCGCACCAACACTTTTTGGGATCTTTTTTGCTGTCATGCTGAAGCATGCCTTTGGAACTGCAACAGAAGGTGTCTACGCAGAGGTGGGATTCAGCAGGTTCGCACCGGTTCCATCGATCCGTTTCCTAAATCTAATAATAGTTCGCCGAACCGTTTCCTAAAGGCCAGGTGACCAGCGAGGAGCGGGGGGGGAGGGGGGCTATGTTTTTTTTCCCAAGTTAAACGTAACTAAGGCTGTTGCTCTGACAATCTGTGGAGACAAATGGCACACATTGATCGCTCACTCAAAAACAGGAAGACAGCTATCAGCTTTTTAACACTAGTAAGATTTACCACCAGGCCAGGGTTAAAGCAGAGCAGATCAACATATCAAAGGGAAATCTGAACTATCCAGACCTTCAGGGTGGGGGTGGGGGTGGGGGCCGGAGGGACTGCCAGGAAGAGGAGGAAAGGGCACACAGAGCATGTTAATTCAAGCATGCATGCTGCATTTGTCTCTGTGACCAGCATCTTCAGAGGACTGTTCAAACTGGCTTTCACAAGCTTTCATTTTTAAGATTATTCAAGTAAGTAGGTAAGTATAATACATAAAGCAAACTATGTCTGAGCATAAAGCCGCTTTTTATTAAATATTTCCCTGCCTTAGCTGTTTGCCATGCAGTCTTGAGAAATGGAAGGAGGAAAATGAAATGATATTTTATCATGTAAAATATATTTTGAAAATTATTTCAACAGGATTCCCTTTAGGACCTTTTAGCATTTATGTAATTGTTATTGTGTTTGAGTTTAGAAAATTTGATACTTCTAATTTTTGAAATAAATAAATACCTGAACTTTGGAGAAAAAAGGTCAGAAGCCTGTTGGTGATTAATTAGTTATGCAAAATTAACTTACAGCAACTAGGTTTTCAAAGAAAGTATATGTTTTTAAAGAGTGATTTTACAATTTCCACTCCTAGTGAATTTCCATGGCTGAGTGAGGATTTGAACCCTGGTCTCCAGAGTCCTAATATGCCAGACTATTCCTGTATTTGTGATTAACACATGCTTAAGTTTAATTGTGTTCATCAGGTGCCCCAAGAAACATAACCAAATTTTGCCACCATGAGTTAATGCTTTTTAACATGAAGTTAATTTGCCTCCCTCCAGTGATGTCCTTTCAAGGGAAAATGAACATTTATGATATAGGCCACTATGTTTAGATTTTCAGGGAGGGAGGGCATAACATGCCACTTTTTTCATTGGTATGCAGAAATCTAGTATTTAGGATCTATGGAAAAACTAATGGGGAACCAGGCTTGGTCAGGAGGAGGGGATGGCATTATATTTTATTATGATGATGATTAAAAAATTTAAAAGCTGGTAAGGGCATTTATTTGCAAAGGCTTTCATGGCCGGGATCTGATGGTTGTTGTGGGTTTTTCGGGAAGAGCAACCTTCAGAACATGGCCAAAGAGCCCGAAAAACTCACAACAACCAATTAAGGGAATAACCTTTCAACTTTTTTGGAATTGGCAGTTAGATGCAGGGAATCCATACAAAGCCTGTGGTTTCTGTTAGTCAAATTCCACCCCTACTTAGGGTGACCCCAGGAATGAGCAATCTCCAACATGGCCTGGCCTCAACAGCCCTGCCCATCTGTTGCAAACTCAAGCTTGTGGTTTCCTTAGGGAGTAGGTCTATCTTGCATTTAGCCTTCCTCTTTTCCTGCTGCCTTCCACCTTTCCAAATATTATGGTCTTTTTCAATCTATGCCTGCCTTCTCATGATGTGCCCGAAGTAGGACAGCCTCAGGTTTGTTTGTTTGTGGTTTTTTTTTCTTTTTGCCTCTGGAGATAATTTAGGCTTAATTGGATCGAGAACCCACTTACTCATCTTTTTTGGCAGTCCAGGGTATCTGCCATACGATCTGATCAGGCCAAGGGTGTCTGCAAAGATGATCGTAATTTTGTTAATTGGGACAGTCCTCTTTGTGTCAGCAAGCTGTTTTAAGCTTCTGTTGTTGTTACATGCTATCAACATTGCCCCTTTGTGCTGTCCTCAACAGCCCTGCACAGCTGCTGCAAACTCAACCCTGTGGGTTCTCTGATGGTGTCAATCCATCTCACATTTGGTTTTCCTCTTTTCCTGTTGCCTCCAGCTTTTCTGCAGAACCTGGAATGGGGAGGGATTAAATGATTGTGACGTTGTTCAGAGACCAGTTCCAAATCCCAGGGTGGCAGCCCTCTCTTGCTTGTGCTACAGAAAAAGCTTTGTTACTGTTGCTTTGTGGTAAGAACTTTTTCTTCAGAAGGGGTCAGAGAATTTGAGAGTTATTCTCAAGTTCATCTTTGCTTTACATGTGTGTTATGTGCCATTCAAGATGACCCTAATGGGCCTTTCAAGGCAAGTGAGATATTTAAAGATATTTGAGATATCTAAGGAGTGGCTTTATGTTTTACCAGTTCCACGCCCTCAGTGAGTTTCCACGCCTGAATGGGAATTCGAATGCAGGACTCTGGAGTCCCAGTCTGTCCCTCTCTGAATTGCATTACTTAATGTTAAGGGTTGTTGTGAAAGGCAGGATGTTATTATTTGCAAGCATATAAGCATGTCCTATTTTGTCTCTGTGAAAAATTTGATTTCTCTTGAAAAATTTCTCTGGAGAGAATTCTACTTCACTGTCATCATTAATACTACCAGCCTACAATTTCGTTACAAATGTGGTAGCTTTGGGGCATGAAATAGGAGCAGTCTAGAGGTAGCTTCCAGTAAACATTTATGGAAACAAGTCATTGATAATGTTAAACTGCAGTTAAGAGAACAAAATCCAGAGGAACTTCGACAACCACATTGTTGGTGAATTGGGGGGCGGGGGGAGGAAGTGTCTGGCAGCCTACTGCTGAGTCAACATGTTTTTACATCCCTGTCTTGTTCCTTGTTCAATCTGTATATTTCCATAACTAGATAGTGCTGTAGTAGATAATAATGTACTGATGAAGGTATGTGAAATCATTCAGGGCCACCCAAAGACAATTTGTGAAGTAGTGTGAAGCAGAAAATCCTGCAAGCACCTCTCCCCAATCCTGTCAGTAAAAATACAACCCTAAGTTACTAATAATTTCCTGCCATTTCATGACATGAGGTAGTTGTCACACTCTGCATAACTACAGGCTTGACCCTGAGGCAGTGGTTGCTGACGTCTCCAGGCTTAAAAGGAAGGTCCCTTCAAATTCCAGATGCAGGGAAGGGGGATCAGGAGACAGGCGTCTAGTTGTCTCTTTGCTCCCAGAGGCATCTGATGGGGCCACTGAGAGATCCAGGATGCTGGACTGAGATGGGCCCTTGGCCTAATCCAGCAGGGCTCCTCTTAGGTTCTTATGCGGTTTTACTATTTTCCCATGTGTGCAGATATGGGGAGAAAAATGTGTCTAATTTTCTATATTTTAGACACAGACTGGGTTTTAGCAAATTAAAGTTTTGTGTAGCACAACAGCAGTTTAAGGAAACTTATGAGAAGCATAATTCTCTTGAATAATTTAAATATAATATCTATGTACAGCAGGGGTGAGCAACGTCTGTTGCCCCTGGTCTCAATTTTTGCCGCAAAGTCTGTAAGTTGCAAAGTCCACCTCCTTCTTCTTCCCAAAGCAGCTAGAATTCTAATTCTGGTTTTCAAAAAGAGTTATTTTGTGTGTGTGTGTGTGCGCGCGCGCATGCTCAGTAATGCCAAAGGGCCCTGTAGATATTTTGTAAGGTAAATCCCTACACCTGGAAGAGCAGTTGTTCACATTCTTTTCACCAGGAATCTTCTGAAGTTTTAAATTTCTGGTCAAATTCCTTTGTGTGTTGCAGTAGAAGTACAGAGATCCACAGAGCAGATGTGACAGGGTTCGTCACTAGGGTATGACAGTTCCTTGATTTTTGATATGGGGGGAAATGGAGAGGTCGAGTTCTTTGGAATAGAAATTTGATTAACAGCTTTAATGGATTTGTCAGCAACAACTTCTGCAGGTGTGCAAAGGTGGCCTCCAGTTAACAACAAACTGAGCTATCAGTCATTTCAGGAGCAGGAAAGGGGAGGGAAGCAATTTTTACTGGTGAGCTATAGGGCGAAATTGGAGGTAAAGGAAAGATGTGTCAGTTCTCTGTCAAACTTGGTCATAAGCACTCACTGTGAGGTGTGTGTGTGTTTGTGTGTGCGTTTTTGGCACAAGCCCATGGTGAGGGTAACAGCAGTGGTATGCCCAAAGAGATACAGTACAGTTATCCAGATGTCTTAATCATGTGAGAGGTAGTTGTGATAATAGGCAGTAGGGAGACCACTATGGAAGAAACCCTCATCAGATCCCACTGTCCTGGGCATTTATTTATTTATTTATTTATTTATTTATTTATTTATTTATTTATTTATTTATTTATTTATTTATTTATTTATTTATTTATTTATCATTAGGACATAGAACCGGTTGTTAATTTATTTGAATCCCACCACTGTGTCTACGTATCTCCGGACTAGGTCAGATGGAAAGCTCTTTAATCTCTCTAGATTGAGAGCGAAGACCAAAGTCCAACTGAAATGCATGCGGGACTTCCTCTTTGCAGACGATGCAGCCATTGTTGCCCACTCTGCTGAAGACCTCCAACAACTCATGAATCGTTTCAGCAAGGCCTGCCAAGACTTTGGACTAACAATCAGCCTGAAGAAAACACAAATCATGGGCCAGGGTGTGGACTCACCTCCCTCTATTACCATCTCCACACAAGAATTGGAGGTTGTTCATGACTTCGTGTACCTTGGCTCAACCATCTCTGACACCCTCTCTCTAGATGTCGAGCTGGACAAACGCATTGGGAAAGCAGCTACCATGTTCTCTAGACTCACAAAGAGAGTATGGCTCAATAAGAAACTGACAACACATACCAAGATCCAGGTCTATAGAGCCTGTGTCCTGAGCACACTCCTGTACTGCAGTGAGTCCTGGACACTTTGTGCCCGGCAGGAGAGGAAGCTGAACACCTTCCATATGCGTTGCCTCCGACGGATTTTTGGTATCACCTGGCAGGACAGAGTTCCAAATAGAGTAGTCCTAGAACGAGCTGAAATTTTCAGCATGCATACATTACTGAAACAGCGACGTCTACGCTGGCTTGGGCACGTTGTGAGAATGGCTGATGGTCAGATTCCAAAGGATCTCCTATATGGAGAATTAGTGCAGGGAAATCGCCCCAGAGGGAGACCACAGCTGCGATACAAGGATATCTTCAAGCGGGATCTGAAGGCCTTAGGAATAGACCTCAACAGATGGGAAACTCTGACATCTGATCGTTCAGCCTGGAGGCAGGCGGTACATCACGGCCTCTCCCAATTTGAAGAGACCCTTGTCCAGCAGGCCGAGGCAAAGAGGCAGTCACAAAGGAAGCAAAACCAGGGAGCTGGACAGGGGACAGATTGGATTTGTCTTCAGTGTGAAAGAGATTGTAACTCTCAAATTGGCCTCCTCAGCCACACTAGACGCTGTTCCAAGTCCTCCATACAGAGCACGCTACCATAGTCTTTCGAGACTGAAGGATGCCTACACACAGATACATAGATAGATAGATAGATAGATAGATAGATAGATAGATAGATAGATAGATAGATAGATAGATAGATAGATAGATAGATAGATAGATAGATAGATAGATAGGTAGGTAGGTAGGTAGGTAGGTAGGTAGGTAGGTAGGTAGGTAGGTAGGTAGGTAGGTAGGTAGGTAGGTAGGTAGGTAGGTAGGTAGGTAGGTAGGTAGGTAGGTAGGTAGGTAGGTAGGTAGGTAGGTAGGTAGGTAGGTAGATAGATAGATAGATAGATAGATAGATAGATAGATAGATAGATAGATAGATAGATAGATAGATAGATAGATAGATAGATAGATAGATAGATAGATAGATAGACTGAAACCCTGTTGGCACAGCTCCACAGCCTTAATTAAAAGTTTCTTATTCCCTTCACCATCAGGTCCCAAGGCTCTCTAGGGATCCTTTACAAGCCAAGGAAGCATTTGATGCAGGGAAGCCTTTAATATCCAAAAATTAGACCAGGACCAGTGGTTGCAATTTTTTGACTTTAAAGATAACCACCCTATCCCGGGGCATCCATAGGTCACTGGGAATCCCTAGGGGGCATCAGAAGTTGGGAGTAGGAAGGAATAGGAAACTTTTAAATCAAGATAAAAGCCTGCAGCTGATGATATTATCAGCATTACATATGTGAACAGGATTTCAACTACAGAATAGTGGTAATACTATTGAATTAATTAATATTGATATTATATTAATAATATCAATAAAGTATTTTAATTAATTAAATATTTTGTAGCAAGAGAAAAAGCAGTGCCAGATTCTCAGCCTCTTTCCCTGATTCTCATCAGCCATTCACTATTTATCTTGTTCTAGCTTATTTAGTAATTAAACAAATAACCATTTTCTTTTTATTTAAAATTGCAGCTCTGTACCTTAACTGCACAAGGAAACCTGCAATTAGTCTATTTTCTTCTCGGTTTCTTTGTGTGTTCATTTGAAACTGTTTGTTATGGTTGGTAGCTGTTTAAGCCTTGGAGAAAGGCAGCTCCATGGTCTGCTGATGCCTAAACAATACCTAACTGTTGAGAGATGTAATATATACAAATAAAACTAGGTTTCTTTCTGTTTGTCTGCTACCACATCACACAAGAGCTGCTGTTCTTTTGTGATGTGATAAAAGACAAGATGAGCTTTTACCAGGTTTGAAGGGTATGATCGAAACCGTTTGGCATATGTATAAAAAAAATGCAACAATCACTTTGGTAGCTCAAAGGTGACCTCAAGTAGTTTCTCATAAACAAAGAAATTCATGTTTCACCAAATTTTGAGGGTGTTTTTGATGTCATTTGCCTGAAAATCCAGACTATGGGGCACACACATAAGGAGGAGGGGACTCTAGTCAGTTTGTCCTAAATGGCAGGAGGGATTTTCACAACTGTCCATTAATGGGAAGCCATGACGGCTGGAAGATTCTCAGAGTCACACCCTTTTCAACCCGCGGAAAGTTTTTGGTATCTTGGGATAGTCGGGGCAGGGAGCCTTTATTGTCCAAATATCATTCCTGCCAGAACCTCTACTAGAACTAGGAACAGCAGTGTCAATGTTTGGATATTAAGGTCCCTCCCATTACCCCAAGGCTCCCAAAGGTTTCCCTGGATTAAAAGGGATCCCTAGGAAGCCTTTAAATCAAAGATTATCATCTAGAGCTGATGTTGTCATCAGCCTTTACACATGCAGAAATACTCAAGAGGATTTAAACCAGTGAATATTAAGCTGAGCAACTGGATTTTAAGCTGATCTCTCGGCTAATGAAAAATAACGGTGTCCAATAAACATGGAAGAAAGCCCCAAAATATATTTTGGGGGGCATCCTTCCATGTTTATTGAACACTGTTGCTTAGCTTAATACTCAGTGGCTTAAATCCTCTTGATTATTTCTGTATGTACTATAGTATATATACTAAATCAGTTTTTTTAAAAAAGATTAAAAAACACAATAAACAGGTACAATGAAGCCAGGAAAGTGATTGAGAAGCTACATAGAAAAATCCTGGCATCAGATTGCACTGCCAATTTTCAGTTGCTTTTCTTTAATTATTGGGGGGGAGTTAAAGCACAACGTGGTTTGGGAGAGGACTCACATGAAGGCATTTCACAATTAGGGCTAAACTGATAATGCAGAGGTAGCCTTTACATATAATATAACTCACCAATAAGGTATCACAGACCCTTTGAATTTTTGTAAAAAAAACTTTTTTGAAGTAGCAAATAGTTCACGGTGAGTGTCCGACTAATACCATATTCCCCAAGTATCTGAAGAACAGGTATTATAAGCAAGTACAGATTAGGCATACTTCTTTTGGAACAAGATAAATATCAGTAGAAAAACAAGCTGCTGATGGTCAAATAGCTTGAAGAGAAAAAAGAAAGAAAGAAAAGCATTGTGAATCTAACACGTTTAGACTAGTGTGTTTTTTTTTTTAAATCATAACCTCCAAATTAAAAAGGCACATCTGGTTCAGCCTCCAGTATTGATTAAAAGCCCACAGGTTTCATCACCATGTAATTGCTTCATGACCTGTTTTTCAACAGCACAAGCACCAACTTTTCTGAATAAGAAATTTTAATTTCAAGGTGCCTCTAATTTATTGTGCCTGTTACTGTTATATTACAAAGGGGCTCCGCCGTTGCTCCGCAGGCGTGACATTTTTCTACTTGGCTTCAGTTCAATTTACTCCTTAATTTCCATGTAAAGACATTATTTTCTTGTATCTCTGCTGTTTCTTCATGTCTGCTTTTGGAGACTTGTTATCCTCTCTTTAAGGAACAACTTTTGAAAGTTTGCAATTAAAGAGGCTACAGGAGAGGCATAGTTCACATGGTGACACTCTGGTATGGGTGATCATGGAACAAAGGAAAGCTAATTGCCTTAGAACAAAGGAGTCAACAAGGGATATCCCCCTTGTCCGAACCAGCAGAGCCCCAAGGCCACACCCTGAGAGCTCTTTTTATTGACTTAGCATGAGTTACATAGTATGTTGTTAGAATCCAGATAGGATATTACTTACCTAATCGCAACTTGTTGTTATTGTTTAGTCGTTAAGTCGTGTCCGACTCTTTGTGACCCCATGGACCAGAGCATCCTCAGTTGTCCCCTTCTCCTCTTGCCTTCACGTTTTCCCAACATAAGGGTCTTTTCCAGGGAGTCTTCTCTGAGGAGAGCACAGAGTGCTGTCCTCTGAATATGCCGACCACAGAGACGGATGAAACGTTAGGAAGAACAACCTTCAGAACACGGCAAAAGAGCCCGAAAAACCCACAGCAACCACTACCTTCTGAGTTTTCCTCTTCAGGAAAAACATGAGCCAAGACCTACAGAAATGATCCAGAAGAATTACCATGGTTGATGATACTAGAAACCTCAGAGAGGTCTGCAGAACCAACAAGAATATGCTTTTAAAATAAAATATAAATAATATAAAATATAAATGATACCAAGTATTAATTATATAGTGTGTTTTTCTCATTTCACTTGTTTTATAAACACTTTTAATAATGAATGAGTAGCAAAATAAAAACGCATAGAATAATAATGTTGTGCTGCCTATTAGGCTCTATACAGAGCATCACCAAAGAACTACTACATCCCCCCCCCATTAAGACCCAGTCTCCCACAGAACACTGGGGCAGTTTCCCTTTTCTACAGGAAGTAGCCCCAAGATACCCAAAGGACATACCTTGTTCCAGCTGAATGTAGTACATATAGGTGTATGTAGGTGTCTCTATGTGTGGGTCTGTGGGCTGAATCTCCCAGAATTATATCTGAGGAAATCTTGGAGAATTCAAGGAGAGAGAAAAAAAATAATGCCATGCCTCTAGTAGACGCCTAAAGATATATCCCAAGATGTAAATGTTTAATTATTCTCCATTAGTCTAAGAGTGGGACAACAATCATGGCTTTCTTTTGTTTTGCATAGCTGCACCAGCTAGTAAAATGTCTGTTACTAAAAATTTATTGCTAATAATGTACAAAGTATTTGGTGGGGGGGGGAATCAAAACAGACACATAAAAAAATCCTAGGGAAATACACAGCCTTTGAAAGAAAATTGAAAATAATTAAACAAATTAATCAGAAAACAAAAGCATGGTGTTACCATCTCCCAAAGCAAGAAGATGCAAATTGCCTCATAATAGAACAAGGCTCAGGAATAGAGAGCTGCTTCTCAACCAACAAAATAACCCCTAGGGCTACAAAAATATGACAAGTGATAAAAGCAATATATGCAAGGTAAACATTGTACAAATCTCTAAGAAAATTGAGATATTTGCTTCAGTACATTAGTAAATGCCTCATTTGCTAGCATAGTTGTTACCACTGGGCTTTTAGCTACAAACGCTGGGTTCAAATGTGGTTATAACTTAATAGTTGAATATGCTCTCTGTTATCCAAAGACTGAAATTCTATTGGGTAACAACATACATGGAAGGTTGATGATGGATAGACAATCATTCTAGCCTAGCAAAGTCCCTTCCAGTCACTCAAGCTACAGACAGCATGCAAGGTTATAAATAAAACTCTAATATCCACTGGGGATATTTTTCAGAAATTAGAGACTTCCTACATCTGACCCATGGTTCCCATGGTTCTCATGGTTCCTGTGTAATCCATTTCATCAGAAGGAACTCGTGGGTACTGCAAAATGAGAAGAGGCCATCTTTATTTTCCAAGAATTGCCAGTATTCAGAGGGCAAGAGGGTTTCATCCAAAGTATCATTTGATGAGAAAGGACATCACTATAGCTGAGATAATTCCACCCTCTGTCTGATTTGTCAAACATGTATTATTATTTACCACAGGTCAGCACTGAGATTAAGCAGATTAGCAACTGGGCAGGTCCATAAGAACTGAAAAAGTTTGCTGAAAGCATTAGTAACAAGGCTGTATATTGTCCCCCTGCTTATTCAACTTATATGCAGAATATATCATGCAGAAGGCTGGACTGGAGAAATCCTAATCTGGAATTAAGATTGCCGGAAGAAATATCAACACGCTCCGATATGCAGATGATACCACTCTGATGGCAGAAAGTGAGGAGGAATTAAAGAACCTTGTAATGAGGGTGAAAGAGGAGAGCGCAAAAAAACGGTCTAAAGCTCAACATCAAAAAAACTAAGATCATGGCCACTGGTCCCATCACCTCCTGGCAAATAGAAGGGGAAGATATGGAGGCAGTACAGATTTTACTTTCTTGGGCTCCATGATCACTGCAGATGGAGACAACAGCCACGAAATTAAAAGACGCCTGCTAAGAAGGAAAGCGATGACAAACCTTGACAGCATCTTAAAAAGCAGAGACATCACCTTGCCAACAAAATTCCACATAGTCAAAGCTATGGTTTTCCCTGTAGTGATGTATGGAAGTGAGAGCTGGACCATAAAGAAAGCTGACCACCAAAGAACTGATGCTTTTGAACTGTGGTGCTGGAGGAGGATTTTGAGAGTCCCCTGGACTGCAAGGAGAACAAACCTATCCATTCTAAAGGAAATCAAGCCTGAGTGCTCACTGCAAGGACAGATCCTGAAGCTGAAGCTCCAGTACTTAGGCCATCTCATGAGAAGAGAAGACTCCTTGGAAAAGACCTTGATGTTAGGAAATTGTGAGGGCAAGAAGAGAAGGGGACAACAGAGGATGGGATGATTGGACAGTGTCAACGAAGCTATCAACATGAATTTGATGCAACTCCAGGAGGCAGTGGAAGACAAGAGGGCCTGGCGTGCTCTGCTCCATGGGGTCACGAAGAGTCGGACACGACTACACGACTAAACAGCAACGATTGTTACTTCATGACAGGCATAAGACTTGATACATAGTTTTAGTCGTTTTTTTAAAAAACCCTCTGGTTTATGGATGTACTGTAGATATTGTGCTTTTGTGTCATGATTCAAAACACCAGGAAATGACCAAATATTACTGCACAATATCATGCCTGAGTTGCCAGCAGTAAAAAGGACACTAAACTTTACACTTTACGGTGGTTCCACTCCTTCCTGGCTGACCGTGTCCAGAGGGTGGTGCTGGGAGACAGTTGCTCTGCCCCATGGCGTTTATGTCATGGGGTTCCTCAGGGCTCAATACTGTCACCCATGCTGTTCAACATCTACATGAATCCGCTGGGAGAGGTCATCAGGAGGTTTGGGCTGAGGAGTCAGCAATTTATGTATTTATTTATTTATTTATTTATTTATTTATTTATTTATTTATTTATTTATTTATTTATTTATTTATTTATTTTTATTTAATATATGTTGACGATACTCAGCTCTACCTCTCGTTTTCCACCAATCCAGTGAGGCAGTTTCTGTGCTGAACTCATGTCTGGACCTGATAATAGACTGGATGAGGGTTAATAAATTGAAACTCAATCCAGACAAGACAGAAGTGCTGTTAGTGGGTGCTTCACCGGACAGGGTGGAGGGCCATTTCCCTACCCTGAATGGGGTTATAGTCCCCCTAAGGGACAGGATCCGCACCCTGGGGGTGCTCCTTGAACCCCAGTCTAACTCTGGAAGCCCAGGTGGATTTGGTGGCCAGGGGCGCCTTCCTCCAGCTGCGGAAATTATACCAGCTACGGCCCTACCTGGATGAGTGGAGTCTCATGACAGTTACACACACACTAGTAACATCCCGCATAGATTACTGCAATGCGCTCTATGTGGGGCTGCCTTTGAAGACGGTCCGGCAACTGCAACTGGTCCAGAATCGAGCTGCACAGCTGGTGAGTGGTGCAGCCACCAGGGAACATATCAAGCCGATTCTGTTTAAGTTACATTGGCTACCAGTTGCTGCCCGAGCCCAATTCAAAGTGCTTGTTTTGACATATAAAGCCCTAAACGGCTTGGGCCCTGGATACTTGAAGGACTGCCTCCTTCCATATGAGCCTACCCGGCCGTTAAGATCTAGCCAGGGTGCCTTTTGAAAGAGCCGTCCCTTAAGGAGGTAAGAGGGATGGCTTGTAGACAAAGGGCCTTTTCGGCAGCTGCCCCCAGACTATGGAATGCCCTCCCGACTGAGATTCGCCTGGTGCCGATGCTGGTCAAAACCTTCCTGTTCCAGAAGGCTTTTAATTGAAATAATATTAGCTGTGGGTCCACTGGCAATTTTTATATATATTCTAATTGCATTTTAATTGGTTGTTGTGGGTTTTTTGGGCTCTTTGGCTGTAAAGAGCCCGAAAAACCCACAACAACCATTAGATCCCGGCCGTGAAAGCCTTCACGAATACGTGTATTTTAATTGTTCTGAATTTTTAAAATGTTGTAAGCCACCCAGAGACCTTTGGGTAGTGTGGGCGGCATATAAATTACGCAAACAAACAAACTTTACCTAGTAAAGAACAGCCTGAATGTTGACAACACCCAAGTCAGCAGTCAAGATAGTCTATAGCACTGGTCCCCAAGCTTGGGTCCCTAGATGTTCTTGGACTACAATTCCCAATAATCCTGGGCAGCGTAGCTAGTGGTGAAGGCTTCCAGGGGTTTTAGTCCAAGAATATCTGGGGATCCAAGACTGGGAACCACTGCTCTATAGGATAACTTCTTATGCTCACTACCACTCATACCAAACGGGGAAATCCAGGGGCTGGCTCCTTTTTTAATCAGTTAACCAATTCTCACCAAAACACAAGCGATTATCAGGGCTTTTTCCACAACAAGTTCTCTAAATATCTATTGCCCTTCCACTCCACATTTAAGCAATAAGATATTGATCAGTGAATCATTAGAAAGTAAGCACAGAGCTCTTCAGGAACAACAGTATTTGAAATATAGAATGATAACTTGAGCATGCTTTCCTTTTATAAAGGAATAACATCCATACTTCAAAGAAAAAATTTAAAAGCTTGTGTTTATTGGAGAAATAAACCTTCTGTCACCTTTCCCATTTGTGATGGGAAAGGCGACAGAACACCTAGATCTAATTAACTAAAGAGGACTATCCGAAGCCACGGCTGCCCCTTTCATCTCAAGAGAGCAAAGGAAAGATATCTTCTTGACCAAAAAGTGTGAGAAGGAAATGACATGAGCAACAATAACAGGAATCTTAAGATTCAAGGAAGGTCAGCACAGGACAGAGTAGGTAAAAAAAATAGTCTCGGAAACTAGAGGAGGTCCTATCTGCATGAGAAGACATGTATCTTCTTGCGTGTTAATTGAGTTGCACCATCACTTCCAAAAGAATCAAAAGCACTGCTGCTTTCACAAAGTTTTTTTTTAAATCAAGAGCAGAAGCAGGACAATGGGTTACAAAGTGGATCTAGTACAATAGTCAAGGACTCCACCTAGTCCTTGAGTCACCGCAACCAGGACAAGTCCCTGTATAAGCATACACACACACTCACAATTTTCCTTAAGTGCATAACATTCAAAGCTAATAATTTCATCCCTTAGTTCATCCCTCACTAGAGATGGATACCTATGGATAATATGCCTGTGCGGTATCAACTGGGTGATCCTTCAGATCTTGCAGAATATCTGTCCACAACACATGTAATCTCAGCTCTTTCTTTAATTCCATACAGACATTTATGATTCTGTTTATTTCTTTTCTCTCCATTCTCTGCCTTCACGGCAAGATCTTGCACGGTCTCATTCAAAGTATGGACTTTATCTGTTAGATATGTTTCCTTCCAAGGCATTTTTGTTTTGTTTTGTTTTTTCCACCTTTGATACTGCGTCGTTCAGCCTTGCCGTCTTATGTTCGATGGACTTCAAGGCTGCTTTTCAGACTCACCTCCTTCATTCAGCTATGTCTTTAACTCAGGGAGCAGTTTTTCAGTTCTCGCAAAAGGTTGAGGCCTTCAGTCTCATTAGTTTTCCCCCTGCTGTTTCGGTGGGAACATTCTTACTTGTATTAGCATCCTCTGCTGTATTCAGCTTTCCTTTGATGTTGTAGAGAAATAGTCTGTAAGTACTCCTTTTGGGTTCTAATCTAACCAGCAGCCATTCCCTGTTAAAGTTGTTGCTCAGAGAATCCAATGCGAGCTCATTACAGCAGTGTAGGCTATGTTTCCTGGCAGACGCCAAGCATAAATGTTAAGCAGCCATCAGAGCGCCAGCCTTTCTCATATTTCAATTTCTGAAGGAGCACCTCTTCTGAAAATGTACTAAGCATCTAAGTGGAAAAACAAATCATCAGACTTGCTTATATTTAGATCAGTAGTACAAGAACCATATCAAGAAGATGTTGCTGTGGTGGCAGTATTTAATGAGATGCTGTTTATAGGTGAATTTCTCTAAATCATCTTTAATCAGATGATCAATCTGATGGTTATGTTTGTATGGATGTACGGGTAACTTTTTAACAGAAAATGCTGCATCCCCCAGATGTATGAATTGAGAGGATATTTTGTTGTCAACATGTGCCATCAGATTATTTCTGACTTACGGTGAGTGTGTGAATTAATAATCTCTGCCTATCCTCAATATCCCTGTGCAGCTTGTGCAAAGTCAAGATCATGGCTTCTGTTATTGAGTCAATCCATCTCTTGTTTGGTCTTCCTCTTTTCCAGTTGCCTTCAACTTTTCCCAGCAGGAAACAGTAAATGCCAGAGTCTTTAATTCAAAAAGGACATGCATAAAAATGTAATGCACAAAATAACTGGAAGATGATTCCTGGGGGGGTGGAAACAATGATTGAAAGAAGCAATATATTTGCAATAGTGCTGGCCACAAGCTAGGATAGATCTATGAAAACCAGTACAAAGCTGAATACAAATTTCACAGCTGTTCTATTTGTTTTCTACTTCAGGAAGAACAACACTTAATTTGACACCATTATATGCTCTAGATTCCTGTGATATAATATTGAGACAATAACCTCATCAGTAATGGGAGGTAAAATACAAAGAAAATGAAGCAAATATAATAATGCAAAATGGAGAATGGGGATTTCTAGTGGGGAAGATGAGCAAAGATCTATGGCCTTCATTAACCTACACAGATAGAGAGTTAGTATAGTGGATTTATTAGTTCATTAATTAAAACATTTACTAACAGGATGTACTCATTTAACAAGGTTCTCCTTGTGGTATAAATAGCAAAACTAATTAACCCTAATTTTGTCCAGCCCCATTTAAGCCAATTTTAAATTCATGGCAGAAACCCTGTTCCATAAGTTATACCATGTAAGTCTAATGATGTCATCAACTTGGGAGGTTTTTCATAAATAAAACATGTTCAGTTTCTCCACTGAGGGTCCCAAGGCTCTTGTGGGATTCTTTTGATAGTCAGTAAGCCAATAAGGTCCATGGAAGAGAGGGGGGGCATATTTGATTACTAAAAACTCCTGCTCCCAGGGTGACCTTATTGGTGACAGTAATTTTTGATAATTTAATACTTCCGTCCTCTGTTCAAACCCCCAATAGTTTTCTGACAATGAAAAGGATTCTACAAGAACCTTGAGACCTCCAGGGCAGAAAATGGAAATTGCCACAAAGGATGACATCATCACCTTACGCAGCATAACTTAACAGAACAGGATTTCAGACAATGTTTTGCTAAGCCATACTAAATAATTACCACCCAGAATCTAATATCCCATTCTTGGAGAAGTTGCTAGAGCTGGTTGTGACCTCCCAGCTCCAGAGGTTCCTGGATAAGACAGAGTATCTAGATCCATTTCAATCTGGCTTTAGGCCTGGTTAAGGGCCTTTGGTCACCTTAGTAGATGACCTAGGACAGGAACTGGATAGGAGATCTGTATCCCTGTTGGTTTTTCTGGACCTCTCAATAACTTTAAATACTATCAATGACAGTATCCTCATGACCCATCTCTCTAGAATGGGACTTGGGGGCACTGCTTTATGGTGGTTCCAGTCCTTCCTGGAGAATTCAGAAGGTGGTGCTGGGGGATTCCTGTTCGCAACCCCAGCCACTGACCTGTGGGGTCCCTCAGGGTTCTGCTTTGTCTCCTATGTTATTTAACATCTACATGAAACCACTCTGAGAGATTATCTGGAGTTTGGGGGTTTGGTGTCACCAATATGTGGGTCATGGCCAATTCTACCTCTCCTTGCCACCTAAATCTGAGGAAGCTACTTCAGCTCTCAATCAGTGTTTGGTATCAGTAGTGGACTGGATGAGGGCAAAAAAGCTGAAACTTAATCCAGACAAGACAGAGGTGCTCCTGGTCGGTCAAAAGGCAGATCAGGGAATAGGGATGCAGCTGGTACAGGACCGGATTACAATCCCACTGAAAAAACAAGTGTGCATCTTGGGGGCTCTCCTGGATTCATCCCTGAGCCTGGATGCCCAGGTCTCAGTGGTGGCCAGAAGTGTATTTGCACAATTAAAACTAGTGCTCCAGCTTTGTCCGTTTCTTGAGATATCTGATCTGGCCACTGTGATACACGCCCTACTTATTTCTCAGCTGTATTACTGTAATGCATTCTATGTGGGGCTGCCAATGGAAAGTGTCAGGAAATTTTGACAGTTCTAATATGCAGCAACCAGGTTGCTGACCCACTGAAATAAATATTAGCTGCAAATAACGCAAGTTGCATTGATTTCAGTGGATCCAATTCTTGTTAAAAACTATTACTAGACAAAAGTGGCATTTCCATCCCCTGTGTTAAACTGAGGCAGGAGGGCAGGTATGTTTGGGTAGACATTTTGGTGAGGTATTTTTCTAGACTGACCTTTGTTTTCCCTGGCTGCATGGTCTGAAGGGGCAGGGTTTCAGCTTTAGAAGAGGGTGACCCTAACGGTGTGCAAAATTCTCTGATTCTATTTTTGACCCTAATCTGGTAAATAGGAAAGCCAATTAGCATTGAGGGTAGGAAACCTTTTAAGGGTCAGATCATACTTTCACACTATTAAAGAGCAGGCCGGGTAGGTGGGGCTCGTCAGCCTTGGAAGGCAGCCCATTTAGAAGAAGGAAAACTCCGATATCAAACCTCCACTGCCTTGTGGCTATATCCATTGATGAGAAAGGCTTCAGGAGTTAACTTCAAGGTAAAATCCAGAGCCGGAGTCCTGGAGGCAGTTCATTTTGTTCTGGCAACTCCTGCAACGTCGCTGGAACCAATTGTATTGGCTTTTGCCTTTCCATTGGACTATTCCAGTGACATGGAGAGGGGGGATTTGCTGCTTGGGTAACAGCCTATCCTCCATACTATTTTGCCCAGGCTTCGTGCTCTGGAGAGGACACTCCAGCTTCGCATACAGCATTGAATCAACACAGGAAGCAGCAGTTACAGGTTATAAGTCTTTGCTCGATTGGCGTAGAGCATGACGCCAGGGGCTACTTCTGATGGTGGGAGAGGTTAAGTACCTCACTAGGTAGCTACCACCTGCCTCAAGCTGGGCAGTCCTCAGCCAGTAAGGTGCTACCTTGCCATGGTCTATTAACCTCACGGGGTGCATGGGATTTAGAGTGAAAGCCTACAAGCAGGTCAATAACCCTGCACCATGCAACAATCATAAGAAAACTTCTGCCCTAAAGTTTGGCATCTGGAATGTATGGACAATGACCCCTGGCTTTTCTGATGACCTGCAGGAAATAGATGATGTGCGCAAGACAACTGTCATCGACATTGAACTGAGTAGCCTGCAGGTGGACATTGTAGCCCTGCAAGAGAAGAGATTGCCAGACTCGGGATCTGTCAAAAAAAAAAAACCTTCTCATTCTTCTGGCAGGGAAAATCATTGAATGAGAGCAGGGCACATGGTATTGGCTTTGCAGTCAGAAATACTCTTCTGAGATGCATTGCTCCACCTACTGTGGGGAGTGAAAGAATCCTTTCTCTGCAATTCCACTCATCAGCAGGGCCAGTCACCCTCATTAGTGCATATGTACCAACACTGTCATCCACTACAGAAGTGAAAGACTAATTTTACGACGATCTGGCAGCTACTATCAAAAAAAGTCCCTGAAAGAGAGGCACTGTTCATTCTCAGAGACTTTAACGCTAGAGTTGGTGCTGATCACAATTCTTGGCCCACTTGTCTAGGCCATTTTGGCATTGGAAAGATGAATGAAAATGGCCAACGCTTGCTGGAGCTTTGCTGTTATTATGGTCTTTGTGTCAGCAACAGATTCTTTAATACTTCAACACAGAGCTTCAACACAGAGTTTCCTTGAGACACCCAAGATCCAAGCACTGACATCAGCTCGATTTGATCCTCACTAGACATTCTAGCCTTCCTACTATTGCGATCACACACAGTTACCAGAGTGCTGATTGCAATACTGATCACTCCCTGGTGTGTAGTAGAGTAAAACTGATGTCCAGCGCTCCGTCTTGCCCAGCAACCTTTGACTCCTTTCAGCCTGTCACGCCTGATACTGTGGCCAAGGTGTTTGACTGCTGTCGAGCCACCACCTCCTCCTTGGACCCTTGCCCGGCCTGGCTAATCAAAGCAGCCAGGCCAATAACAACAGAATGGGCCACTGCAATAATAAATGGGTCTCTCCTTGAGGGCAGGTTTCCCTCTGCCCTCAAGGACACACTTATTAGGCCCATAGGAAAGAAACCTAGTTTGGTGGCGGACAAAATTGGCAATAACAGGCCTGTCGCCAATGTTTCTTCCATGAGCAAAGTGGTGGAGAGGGTGGTGGCTGACCAGCTTCAGGCACATCTGGATGAAACAATGCTCTGGATCCGTTTCAGTCGGGCTTCAGGCCGCGCCACGGTACAGAGACGGCATTGGTCGCCCTGTACTATGACCTGTTGAGGAAGCCGACAGGGGGAAAATGTCTCTGTTGGTCCTCCTCAACATCTCGGCGACCTTTGATACCATCGACCACAGTATCCTCCTGGGGAGGCTCTCCGAGTTGGGAATTGGTAGCTCTGCTCTTGCCTGGCTCCATTCCTTCTTGGGGGACCGTCCCCAGAGAGTGCAGCTTGGGGAGTGTGTCTCGGCCCCGTGGAGTCTCAATTGTGGGGTTCCACAGGGGGCGATTATCTCCCCAATGCTGTTCAACATCTATATGAGGCTGCTGGGAGGAGTCATTCGGGGATGTGGGGCTTCATGTCATCAATATGCCGATGACACCCAGCTCTACATCTCCTTTTCACCTACTGTAGGTGATGCCGTCCTGTCCCTCCAGCGCTGCCTGGGGACTGTACTGGGATGGATGCAGGAGAACGGGCTGAGGCTGAACCCGCACAAGACAGAAGTTCTGAGGGTGGGTGGCCCCATGGTTGGTGGCTTGGGGGACTCTCTCATGTTTGGGGGGGCGACCCTGGCCGCGAAGAGTGGGGTCCGCAGCTTGGGCATACATCTGGACCCGACGCTCACCATGGAAACTCAGATGGCATCAGTAGTCCATACCGCCTCTTTCCATCTCTGGTGGATTGCCCAGCTGCGGCCCTATCTCGACACGGGGGCAATCACCACCTTTGTACATGCACTCGTAAGCTCAAGATTAGGCCACTGTAACATGCTCTACGTGGGGTTGCCTTTGAAGCTGATGCGGAAACTGCAGGTGGTGCAGAATGCGGCGGCCAGACTCCTTACCCGAGTGAGAAAATACCAACACATTTCTCCAACACTGGCCATATTGCATTGGCTGCCCATCCTTTTCCACATTGACTTCAAAGTTTTAATGCTTACTTAAATGGTTTAGGACCTCGATACTTGGCAGAACACCTGCTCCCACCTAGGTCTACCCAGATCACCCGTGCGAGTCAGGAGGTGAGGCTGAGGAGCCTGACGCCGAGAGAAGCCCGGAAAAAGAAGACGCGAAACCGGGCCTTCTCGGCAGTGGCTCCTCGCCTATGGAACAACCTCCCTCTGGAGATTCGCACGGCCCCTACGCTGGGTGTTTTCAAAATCCAATTAAAAACATGACTACACATCCAGGCCTTCCCTCCAGCCAATCCCTGAATTCTTTTCTAATTTCCCTTATATTATTTTCTTTATTTTATTGTGATTGTAATTGTAATTATAGTTCATGTCTGTGCACATTTTTGTATTTTAATTGTATTTTATTCTTACTTTATATTGGAAGCCGCCTAGAGTGGTCTGGTAGTCCAGATAGACGGGGTATAAATCAAATTAATGATGATGATGATGATGATGATGATGATGATGATGATGATGATGATAATAAAATAATAATAATAATAATAATAATAATAATAATAATAATAATAATAATAATAATAATAATAATAATAATAATAATAATAATAATAATAATAATAATAATAATAATAATAGTGAACAAAGAGATTGTATCACACAAAAAAGGAAGGAAGACCACGTATTGACATCAGCAAGACTCACAATCAAAGAAAAATGGAGGAATTTGCCCAAGCGCTCGAGGAAACCCTTCCAGGCCCGGCTAATGTAAGTGCACCTGAACAATGGGAACTTTTCAAGAACGCTGTTTATAACACTGCCTTGTCAACATTTGGCAAGAAGATCAAAAAGACAGCCGATTGGTTCGAAGCCCATTCGGAGGAGCTGATTCCAGCCATCGAGGATAAGAGGAGAGCTCTAGCAGCATACAAAGCCTGTCCTAGCAATTACAACTTGCAAGCTCTTCGAGCTTCTCGTAGCCAAGTCCAACACGCTGCCAGGAGATGTTCCAACAATTATTGGTTTCAGCTCTGCTCTCAGATACAGTTAGCAGCGGACACAGGTAACATCAAAGGAATGTACAACAGTATTAAGCAGGCTTTAGGTCCAATACAAGAGAAATCTGCTCCCTTGAAGTCTGCTACAGGCATGATCATCCAGGGCCGAGCAAAGCAGATGGACCTCTGGGTGCAGCACTACTCTGAGCTATATTCCAGAGAGAATGTAGTAACCAAAGAAGCATTAAATAATATTGAGTGCCTGCCTATTTTGGAAGAGTTGGACAGCGAACCAACTTTAGCAGAAATAAAAGCGGCCTTGGATTCCCTCACCTCCAGCAAGGCACCTGGAAAGGATAACATCCCTGTTTAAGTGCTGAAAGGCTGTAAAGAGGTCAACACCATCGAACTGCATGAAGTCTTTCATCTTTGCTGGAGCAAAGGTGGAGTACCACAGGACATGGATGCAAACATTGTTACATTGTATAAGAACAAAGGAGAGAGGGGTGACTGCAATAGCTATTGTGGCACCTCTCTTCTCAGCGTTGTAGGGAAGCTGCTTGCCCGTGCTGTGCTGAAGAGACTCGAGGTGCTTGCAGACAGAGTCTATCCAGAATCACAGTGTGGATTTCAAGCTAATAGAGCCACCACTGACATGGTATTTTCCCTCAGACAGTTGCAGGAGAAATGCAGGGAACAACAACAGCCACTCTTTGTGGCCTTCATAGATCTCACAAAGGCCTTTGATTTGGTTAGCAGGGATGGCCTTTTTAAAATACTTCCCAAGATTGGATGTCCACTTCGACTCCTTAACATGATCAGGTCCTTTCATAAGGGAATGAAGGGCACTGTAGTTTTTTATGGCTCAACATCAGACCCCTTTGACATCCGAAGTGGAGTGAAACAGGGCTGTGTCCTCACACCAACCCTTTTTGGGATCTTTTTTGCTGTCATGCTAAAGGACACTTTTGGAACTGCAACAGAAGGTGTCTATCTCTGGAGTAGATCAGACGGAAAGCTCTTTAATCTATCTAGATTGAGAGTGAGGACCAAAGTCCAGCTGAAATGCATGTGTCACTTCCTCTTCGCAGATGATGCAGCCATTGTTTCCCACTCTGCTGAAGACTTCCAACAACTCATGAATCGTTTTAGCAAGGCCTGCCAAGACTTTGGATTAACAATCAGCCTGAAAAAAACACAAGTCATGGGCCAGGGCGCAGACTCATCTCCCTCTATTACCATCTCCATGCAAGAATTGAAAGTTATTCATGACTTTGTGTACCTTGGCTCAACAATCTCTGACCTTCTCTCCCTAGATGTCAAGCTGGATAAATGCATTGGCAAAGCAGCTACCATGTTCTCTAGACTCACAAAGAGAGTGTGGTTTAATAAGAAGCTGACAACACATACCAAGATCCAGGTCTATAGAGCCTGTGTCCTGAGCACACTCCTGTACTGCAGTGAGTCCTGGACCCTTTGTGCATAGTAGGAGAGGAAGCTGAACACCTGCCATATGCATTGCCCCCGATGCATTTTTGGTATCACCTGGCAGGACAAAGTTCCAAATAGAGTAGTCCTAGAATGAGCTGAAATTTCTAGCATGTATACATTACTGAAACAGCGATGTCTATATTGGCTTGGGCATGTTGTGAGAATGGCTGATGGTCGGATTCCAAAAGACCTCCTGTATAGAGAATTAGTGCAGGAAAATCGGCCCAGAGGGAGACCACAGCAGTGATACAAAGACATCTGCAAGTGGAATCTGAAGGCCCTTCGAATGGACCTCAATAGATTGGAAACCCTGACATCTGAGCATTCAGCCTGGAGGCAGGCGGTGCATCATGGCCTCTCCCATTTTGAAGAGACACTTGTCCAGCAGACCAAGGCAAAGAGGCAGTCCCGAAACCAGCAAAATCAGGGAGCTGAACAGGGAACAGATTGTGTTTGTCTTCAGTGTGGAAGGAATTGTCACTCTTGAATTGGCCTTCTCAGCCACACTAGATGTTGTTCCAAGTCCTCCATACAGAGCACATTACCATAGTCCCTCGAGACTGAAGGATGCCTAGTTATCCATACCAAATGTAAGAATCAGAATAATATTTTTCTTGAACTAATCAGAATAATATTTTTCTTGAACTAAATCTTAAACCATTACATGAAACATTTTTAACCAACAAAGGTATTTTGGAAAGACTTGAAGCAAAAATAATGGCTTTTAAAATCCTTGGAGGTTTTCCTTAGTAGGAAAAAAATTGCTGTTACAGTACAAGCTGAATGGGAAATCTCTTAAGGATTTGTCTGAAAACTTTCTGATATAGATCAATCCATCCAGCAAACAGATGAGAACAACTTTGCTAACAGCTAGGAATTCAGAATAATAAATGTGCATCAGCCAGAGAAAGCATCAGTATCAAATTATGGCTCAGGTCAACCATGAAATTGCTGCTGTATCATATTTATTTGTTTATTTATTTTAGTACCACTGTAACAGACTAGGCCTATATCTGAATTTCTTCACTACTGGTATTGAATTTCTAAATTGTGTCTGTGGTTCAAGAAGTTCTGATCCCATTCGTGTAGTGGCACTAACAAAAGATGCCAGGGAGAGAGAAGGTCTCCAGGAGTTTAATAATCATGTGTCAACAGGATGGGAAAGCTGTCTTTTCCTCTTTATGAATAAAAGATTTTTAATCTCATTTTCCTTTTTCTGAGTTCTGAAATCCAACAGTATTGCCACGTCTCTGTTTGATCATACAAACCCAATTTGACTTTGATATGCTTCTTGTATGGCAAATCAGGGTCGCAAACTAAGGGTAAAATGCAGAAACTAAGAGCACGATCAGGCCAGCATCTGTCCTGTCTTCTTCACATATTTTTTAAGGTCATTATTTGTTATTATACAACACACAGAAAATGAACAAACATGATTAAAACATGAGAATGCATAGAGTGCTGGCTGTAGTGTTTGTTAGTGAATGATAAGTAGAAAAGGCTTATTAATATAACAGTTCATCCTTGTTCCATTGCAACTAAGACACTAGTCTAACATGCTCTAGGGTCATCAGCATTGCACTGTTTTAAAGGACGTTCTTCCAAAACATGGACGAGGGTTCTGTATTCATACACAAAATGAATGATTGCGTTCACACTGAAAATAAACATGTCTGTATATCTGTGTCTTCTCCCCACTTCTGCTTCTTACCATTCTTCATTTGTGTGTATGTTTCTCAGGAAACATACACACATTTTGGTTTTTGTTTGTTTGTTTGTGCTTTTTTGTACTGTTTATTGTACATTTTGTACAATTTGTTTTATTGTACTGTGTTAACTGCCCAGAACGGCCTGAGTTTCCAGAAGGGTAGCAAAGAAATTAATTAAATAAATAAATAAAAATAGGACAGTCTAAAGACTAGATTCTGTCATGATTAAATCTCCTAATGTTTTCCTTTATTTTTAGATCTACGTGCAGTACAAAAGTAACTATTATTTGTTCCCTCCCCAAAACCTACATCCGATCACCTGTAGTGAATATAATATAATATGAGGTCAACATCACTGATATTTCAACATAGCTCAGAAGGTCCCCCAAATTTTTAATAGTCCAGAAGTCCAATGTTATCTTTTATATTAATGAAATGTATCAAAGGCTGCCACTCCTCAGTAAATACATTTGACATTTTTGTTCATTTTTCTGCCTGACGTTTGTGTGTTAATGTTTCCTGTAGTGCACTTGTTTTAATTTACATTTTGTGTGTTCTGTGAGGACAAGTCAGAATTGACTTATAGTAACCCTAATAGGGCTTTCAAAGTAAGTAAGATATTTAAGAAGTGATTTTACCAGTTCCACTCCCCTAGATAGTTCCCAAGGCCAAGTGGGGATTTGAAACCTGTTCTCCAAAGTCCTAGTCTGTCACTCTATTCAATAAACCTGTGGCCTTAGGCTAGATGGGAGGTATACAAATCAAATCAAACAATCAATAAAATATACACCCACTGGGAATCCTGTAGTCTATCTGATGTATTTTGCTATGCCAAACCATAGCTGAACCCTCTCAAAGATCCTTCCAGAATTTAGCAGTAACTATTTTGGCAGCCACTAACAAGTAACTTGGTCAAGATTTACAGGATAGCAGGATAGATCATTTTGAATTGTTTCAGTCTTTTCCCAGGCATTAGTGCTGTTCCAAAGTAGATCTGATCTTTTTGTACAAGTATCCATGTATATTTTGTTCAGCACCCAGTCTCTGTTATTGTCGCTGGTTTCATGTTATGGGTGACAGAGTGTGAGTGTGTGTGGGGGGGGGAGGGGTTCCAGAAAGACCAGCACCCCAGATCTGAGAAGATGGAGAAATTGCAAGGGAAGATGGGATAGTGTGCCTAATACAGAGCTGCAAAAGAAGATGCAAGTTGCAGACAGAGACAGTTCCGTTATTAATAAGAGACCGCTGTGTGGGCAAAGGTTTGGATTTTTGCAGTTGTTGAGCCCAGACAAGAGGGAACTGGAGCAAGAACTCCAAATATAACTAAAACTGGAGAAAGCAGGCTTAAGAAAGAGGAAGCAGGCTAGCTGAAGCCAAGTCTGTGACAGATGGAACAAACTGTACAAGTGAAAGGAAACATTCCTGCATGACAACAGATTGTATCTAACCAGGAAGCTAGGGTCTGTCCCCGTGTGCTTGTGCCAGTCCAGGTTTAGCCCATTAACACAGCCCACAAGGAAAAGACCTATAAGAAGGATGACCCAGGAAGAGACAAGTAGGCTTTGGAACAGCGCTGGAACGACCCCCATCACCCTTTCTAAGGATTGATCACCCCCAGAGAAGGGCCATCTGGATGAGTGATTATCTTGTGTGAATGGGAAGTATGAAAGAGAAATCTCTTGGTACCTTTTGTCTTATAGCCAGAGGTGGGATTCAGCAGGTTCGCACCTATTCTATAGAACCGCTTCCTAAATGTACTATTGGTTCTTAGAACCGTTTGCTGGCCTGAGATGAATGAAGGAGGAGGGGCCAGGTGACCAGCAACGAGCAGGGGGGAGGGGGCACAATTAGCTGCCTCCCTTCCCACGCCACACTGAGCCGTCTGAGGTGGGGTGTGGGTGAGAGAGATAAAGCCCTGGAAAGAGCAGAGGCATCACTGGGGGAAAGAGGGGGGAGGATGAGTCCTTGACGTCACTGGAGGAAAGCCCATGGCCTCGAGGCGGGGGGGTGGTGATTGACAAGGCATGAGGGCAGGACACAGAGGGAAAAAGTTTTGGGGTGAGACCACTTCAGTCAAACACCCAACCGTCCTGGTTTTACTATGATTTTTTTCAAGTTAAAGGTACCACATAAGACTGTTGCTCTGCCTAGAAATAGTTTTTTTTTAATCTCAGAGAATATCCAATGCATGAAGTGGTGACGGTCTCACTGATCCATGCAAGCAAGGTATGCAATAGAAAAGCCACTCACACCACAAAGAGATCACATCCAAACCTCCAAGCCTCATTTAGAATAACAAAGAACTCTTCCTTCTGCCCCCAAACTGACAATTTCGGGAGACAAATGGCACACAGATGGCCCACTCTGTTAGAAGGAGGAAGACAGCTATCAGTATTTTAGCACTAGTAAGATTTGCTATTCTTGAAGGCCATATATCCAGGGCCAAGAAAGGAAAACACATAAACATATCAATAGATAAGGGGAATCTAAACTCTTCTCTCCAGACATTCAGGTGCATCTTGACCACAGGTCAACATGGGGGGTGGGTGGGGGCCGGAGGGACTCCGAGGGGGAGGGACCATCATGAGAAGGCAGCATTCTCCAGAAAAGACATACATGAGAGCATACTAATCAAGCATTTGTTGATATTGGTTGTTGTGGGTTTTTTGGGCTCTTTGGCCGTGTTCTGAAGGTTGTTCTTCCTGATGTTTCGCCAGTCTCTGTGGCCGGCATTTTCAGAGGACTGGAGTGTTGAGATTGGCTTTCAAGCTTTCATTTCTGAGATTACTTTCAAGTAAGAATGCTTCTTTTTGTTCATAGGATTTTTTAAAAATATGAGACATGTAATTTAGCATATGATGAAATATAGATATGTATAATGGTACACAACCTTTCCAAGGTGCTATATTGACCAAAATGAGTACAGGCCATACCATTTCTGTGGGGGGGAAATCCCGGGTGTAAAAGGAGAAAGGAAGGCCATCCCCCAAACATCATCAGGATTGATTCCATTTTTAGCAGGAGGGGAAAAGGGATGATCCAAGCATGGCTGTTTGTGTGTATGCACGTGTGAATTGAAACAGGTGTATTCTCCTTGCTTAAACCATCTTGATCTCAAGGGGACTTCTCCTGTGTAAATACGGAGAGATCTGGGTTGTGCATAGATTAAATATCATTTATAGACCGGAAGATTACCGGGGGGGGGAGAGTTTTTGGAGTGAGTCAAAGCGAGTTTAACTTCCATATGATGAATCCGGAGTTCTTTCTGGGGGAACACCCCGAGTTCTATTGAAGTTCTGTAAACTGCCTGGCAGGCACAGGGCAGGATAAATAGTTATCTTCTTGACTTCCCCAGGAAAGCAGCTCCAACGGATCTTCTCCAACCCAAAGCAACACCCCCTGCTTGTTTCCTGAATTTAGCTGCAATTCTCACAGTAGCTGGTGGTGGGGAAATCCATATTTCTAACAACAACATACTGCTGCGAGTGATCCCTCCTGTCATAATAATATGCAGCATTTGGAGATGGGCTAGTCTGGAATTGACAGTTAAAACCCATAAACTTGACAAAATACCTGTTCCTGGTGGAAACGAAAATTGCTAGCACCTGTTTGTTGGCATGGTTCAATACAGCTGTGGGCATTGTGGGACTCTCTTTGGGACCCAGCTTAGGAAGATTGTCATGTTGAGTATCTGCACGTTCAGATTTAACCCTGCATCCTGAGTATATGCTGGAGGCTGAAGTAAACCAGAGCTGCCCTCTCCAATGAATAGGAAACAGTTATTTGGATCCGTACTATCTGTGTGTTTGGTAGTGGGAAGGGAGATGAGCTTTTGTGCTCTTTATTACCTTTTTCCATCCTGACCCTGTGCCTTGCCTGCTCCTGCTTGACCACTCCAGGGTCGGAGTGCCCTGCTCTTCCCTATTATTATGCCATGCCTTTCATTCTCCATCCAACACTGCTTCTCTTTGTTGCTCTCAGAGGATAGTTTAATCATGTGTACCAGTTTCCATGAACTTGCCCGACCACCAGCTTCCCATACCTCGGCCGCCTTTTGTTTCTGAGACACTGTCACCGGACTGGTGTCTCCGTGTCCGTCTGTCTCACTCATGGGAAAAGTCATTTCCCCGCTCCCTCTTTCTCTCCCTCTGGGCACGGTGCCACCTAATTCGACCAGTTCCTCTGGCTGGGCACCTAAGGCTGCTCTCCTCCCCTCTTTGCCACTCCCTGAGGTGTTTCGGGAGGGGGTGAGCTTCATCCTTGAATTACCCCTTTTACGGCATGCTGGGGGGGGAAGAGAGATCGGCATGGAAGCAGGGAATAGTGGGGTGCAGGGGGACAGGCATCCGAAACAGGGAGGGCAGCAGGGGGAGGAGCAGGGCAGGTGTGTGAGAGAAGGCTCGGCAGCCCCTTCCATGCTCAGGCACAGCTGCAAGTGCCCGGTGCAGAGCCTGCACTCTGGGCATTGTGTGTGTGTATGTGGGGGGGAGAGGGAGTTCTGATCTGCCCCCTCTGGACAGCCGGAGCTCAGTGACACCGAAGGTCGCTGTAGGTGCCACAGTCAAAAGCACCTACCTGCCACGGTGGGTACTGTATTGGATGTACCATGGTTGGCTGGGATGTACCATGAGTCTGGTGTGCTGTGAGGACAACTCGCCAACCATGGCACCTGTGCCACGGTGGCATGAAGAGAAGGAGGGAACTGAGAGGAGGAAGTGGCCGCTGAGGGTGAGTGGGGGAGGTGGAGCCTGCTAGGGCTCTGAGGGAAGCCATCATCACAACCAATGCCGCCACCAACACCAGCACCCCTCAAAGCAACTGGCGAGGAGAAGCAGTGGGCACAGGATGGAGGGGAAAGATGGAGGAGGAGGAGACCTCAGAGGAGTCAGTAACTGAAGGACCGATTGAGGTGGTGGGGATGAGGTGGAGTGGTGACAGATTGAAAAGAGACCATACCTTCCAAGCCAGAAGGAAGTGGGGGAGGGGGAGAAGAACTCCACAACAGGTGCGCAAAGGCAGCCGGCCTCCAGGTAATAACAAGCAGGGCTATCAGTCATTTCAGGAGCAGGAAAGGGGATGGAAGCAATTTTTACTGGTGAGCTATAGGGTGAAATAGGAGGTAAAGGGAAGGAGAGATGTGTCAGTTCTCTGTCAAACTTGGTCATAAGCACCCACTGTGAGGTGTGTGTTTGTTTGTGTGTGTTTGGCACATGCCCACGGTGAGGGTAACAGCAGCGGTATGTCCAAACAGATACACTTATCTAGATGTCTTAATCATGTGAGAAGTAGTTATGATGATAGGCAGTAGGGAGACCACTATGGAAGAAACCCTCATCGGATCCCACTGTCCTGGGCATTTATTTATTTATTTATTTATTTATTTATTTATTTATTTATTTATTTATTTATTTATTTATTTATTTATTTATTTATTTATTTATTTATTTATTTATTTGTCATTAGGACATAGAACCTGTTGTTAATTTATTTGAATCCCACCACTGCTTATAGCCTATGTCTTATGTCTCATCAATAAATGTTACATGAATAGTGCTTAACCTAAAATTATTGGTGTATGGTCAGCAGTCTTGTCAGCAGTCTCTCTCTCTCTCTTTTTTTTTTTTCTCTCTCTCTCTCTCCTCTCATGGTCACTCTCCCCAGGAATTAAAGAACAGGGACCCAATTGGGGTAACATTCGCACACATATTTTGACATGAAATTATATTGTGTGAATGATTTTTCACAGTCCTAGAATCATAGAATCACAGAATTGGAAGAGACCACAGGGGCCATCGAGTCCAATCCGCTGCATGCAGGAACTCTATCAAAGCACTCCCGACAGATGGCCATCCAGCCTCTGCTTAAAAACCTCCAAAGAAGGAGACTCCACCACACTCTAAGGCAGCATATTCCACTGCCAGCCAGCTCTGACTGTCAGGAAGTTCTTCCTGGGATTCAGGTGGAATCTCTTTTCCTGTAGTTTGAAACCATTGCTCCTTGTCCTAGTGTCTGGAGCTGTGGAAAACAAACCTGTCCCTTCTTCAGCATGACATCCCTTCAAATATTTAAACATGCTATCATGTAACTTCTTAACCTTCTTTTTGTAAGGCTAAACATTCCCAGCTCCCTAAGCTGCGCCTCCTAGGGCATGGCTTCCAGACCTTTGACCATTTTGCTCGCCCTCCTCTGGACACGTTCCAAGTTGTCAACATCCGTCTTGAATTGAGGTGCCCAGAACTGGACACAATATTCTAGGTGAGGTCTGACCAATGCAGAATAGAATGGTACTATCACTTCCCTTGATCTAGGCACTATACTAGCTCACATTTTACTAGCTTCCTTGCAAGAATATCATGGGGAACTTTGTCAAAGGTTTTACTAAAATCAAGGTATGCTACATCCACAGTGTTCCCTTCACCTATCAAGCCTGTATCAAAAAAAAAAGAGATCAGATTAGTCTGGCATGACTTGTTTTTGAGAAATCTGTGTTGACCTTTAGTGATTGACAGCATTGCTGTCCTTCTGGAACATTGCTAGGTTTCTAACTAGAACATAGATCAAACTGTATACAGCGAGGCTTGATGAGAGAGTGAACACTGTTTGTTGGTCTTCTTTCTCCCTAGTTTGCACTGCCACTAAAATAACTTTCCTCTACAGTTGTTTACATTTTTAAAAGAACCTACAAATATTCTAGGAATACAGCAATGGTTCATTTAGACAATTTGTATGCTCTACTGATAAACTGTTTCAATGCTATGATAATTATTTAAAAAAATTAAACTTTGAATCAGAAAGTATGGAAGCATAAAATACGTACAAGAGAAATTTGGGGAAATCATGTCTCTGAAAATGGCAGTTTTAAATTATGGTTATTCCTTTTGTAGCTTGGATTAGTTCTCCTTCACTTCAGCCGTACATATTTAGTTATTTATTTTTTCAGGATATGAATCAATGGACTCATAAAATGCATATACCAAAAAATTGGGGAAACCATGTGTTGAATTAATGTGGTTTCAAGTGAAACAACTGCTGCACTTCAAGTTTTGTACCTGCACTGATATACTGCTAAGTCACTACAGCACTATATTGGTTGTTTGTTGCTGTTGTTTTAAGTTGACTCAACAGCTTCCTGCAACAAAAGCATGGAATACATTCACAACTACAAATTTTGAGACATCCATATCTCAAAAACCTGTACATTATGCTCACTTATGCACCAGGGCACACAGTGCAGAAATAGAGGAGCAATATTCCTTTTGTGGACACCTGAAATGCAACAGCCTATGCTAGAAGAAGTATGGACATGTGAATCATGTAAACTATATGATCTACTCCTACAGAGTACATAAATCAATACAGAAGACTAGCCGTGTTTCATCATGCCCTAACAAGATTTTAGAATTCGAAAGCTTTGCAGCAAAGCTGAGATTCAGACATAGATAATTCATCAGGATGACAATACATATTTATTTATTTATTTATTTATTTATTTATTTATTTATTTATTTATTCATTCATTCATTCATTCATTCATTCATTCATTCATTCATTCATTCATTCATTCATTCATTCATTCCCCGCCTATCTAGTCATTGCGACCACTCTAGGCAGCTTACAACACAAATTCAAACACAAACACAAACACACACACATATATATACACATACAGTGGTGCCTCGCTTAGCGACGTTAATCCGTTCCAGAAAAAATGTTGCTAAGCGATATTTAAAAGCCCATAGAAATGCATTAAAATGTGATTAATGCGTTCCTATGGGCTGAAAACTAACCTTTGAGCGAAGATGCTTCATAGGGGTGGCCATTTTTAGTGCCTCTAAAGTGAAGAAACACGGCAGGTGGCCATTTTGTTTTCCCGGAGGCCATTTTGAAACCTCCGATCAGCTGTTAAAAAAGGGTCGCTTTGCTATGATCGCTTCCCCGCGATCATCGCAAAACGAAAAAAGCCCATAGGGACCATTGCAAAACTCCATCGCTAAGCGATTTCGTCACTCAATGGAGCGATCACTAAGCGAGGCACCACTCTCTCTCTCTCTCTCTCTCTCTCTCTCTCTCTCTGTATATGTATATGTATATGTATATGTATATGTATATACATACATACATACATACATACATACATACATACATACATACATACATACATACATACATGCATACATACATACATACATACATACATACATACATACATACATACATACATACAGTGGTGCCTCACTTAGCGATCGCTCCATTGAGTGACGAAATCACTTAGCGACAGAGTTTTATATATATAAATGTACATATATACACATATACATATATACATATATACATTCTCATAATTAGAAAATTAGAAAAACTTTTACAAGATGGAGAAAAAGCAACATAACTCATAATAGGAGAAAAAGGGAGGAAAATAAGGAATTAACTGGGAGGAAAGTCCTGCTGAAACATCCATGTTTTCAGTTGGTTTTTAAAGGTACCCAGCGAGGGGGCCGCGTGAATCTCTGGAGGCAGATTATTCCAGAGGTGAGGAGCCACCGCTGAGAAGGCCCGGTTTCTTGTTTTTTCCGTCCGGGCCTCCCTCAGCATCAGGCTCCTCAGCCTCACCCTCTGACTCGCATGTGTGACATGGGTAGAGCTAGGTGGGAGTAGGCGTTCCACCAAGCATCGAGGCCCTAAACCGTTTAGGGCTTTATATGTAAGCATCAAAAGTTTGAAGTCAATGCAGAATCGAATGGGCAGCCAACGCAACACGGCCAAAATAGGAGACATGTGGTGGTATTTTCTCACTCCACTAAGGAGCCTGGCCGCCGCATTCTGCACCACCAGGAGTTTCCGCGTCAACCTCAAAGGTAGCCCCACGTAAAGCACATTACAGTGGTCTAATCGCGAGATTACGAACGCATGAACCAAGGTAGTGAGTGCTCCCCTTATCGAGATAGGGCCACAGCCAGCCTATCCGCCACAGATGGAAAAAGGCGATGCGGACCAGCGATGCCACCTGAGTCTCCATGGTGAGCACCGGGTCCAGATGGATCCCCAGACTGCGGACCCCACTCTTTGCGGCAAGGGTCGCCCCCCCAAACGAGAGGGAGTTGCCCAAGCCACCGATAGTGGGCGCACCCACCCTCAGAACCTCTGTCTTGTCTGGGTTCAGCCTCAGTCTATTTTCCTGCATCCATTGCAGTACCAGTTTCTGTACCCAGGTCGCTTGTCTTGCATGAACAAAGCAAAATTAACTTCCAGATGTGTGAATCTATTGCTTGTTGTCTCTAGCGTCTGAATTCATTATCTCTTTGTCTTCATTTTCCTGCTCTAGGGAAATTCCCTACGATTTCATGGCCAACCTTGAAGCTGTTTTTGAGCATCAGTGTTGGCTCAGAAATTAGACAGAAGCAAGTGGCTGCTTCAGGTGGTGGCATACTCCTCCCCAGCAGGATGATTTCTTGCCACACTGTCTTAGATATCTATCTATCTATCTCTCTCTCCATCCCTGCACTCCAAGCCTAACCTTCCCATCAGTTAGCTCTCTCCATCTTCCTCTCCCTTCACTTTCCAACTTAGTCATTGACACCACCAGTGCTGCTCCTTGCTACTGCCCAACAGCCCTCTGTATAAAGGGACAATGGCTACTTGAACAATGGACCTATCATTACACAGACCTAGCAGAATTAGGCTGGTAATTTTTTTTCAAAGGGCAATTCTGGCACACTTAAGTCAGGGGGAGTGTTGGCATATATCCTCCTCTCTCAGGAAGCAAGCAATCTTGGGCAACTGTTGCTAAACATATTGAGTGGAGCTACCCACAGTTATGGCTTTTCAGACCAATATACATAGCATCATCTTGCTGATGTCACAGTTGACTGCACCTTTAAATACCCTGATGATTTTGTTTTGAAATTTGCAACTATTTGCTTGAGCTTAGAGAGCATTAGTTGGACCTTGTAAACTGTTACAAAAATTTGGTGACTCCAGCAGAGAACATCCTCTTACCAGATGTTTGATGAAAGGTCTGGCAAGCCTGCATCAGCTCCCTGTCTGCTTCTGTGTCAGATTAAAAGTACTAATTTTAATTTATAAAATACCTAAATGGTTTCAGATATCAATAGCTGTTGAAGTTTATCTCCCTATGTTCTTCTACCCAGACCACTCAATCATCTCAGGCTTCATTGTTGTGGGTGGCTACCTCTCAGGAGGCCCGGAAAAAAAACGACAGGAACCAGACCTTCTCAGTGTTGCCTGTGACATTGTGGAACTCACTTGCCTGTCACCAAGTTCCCTCCCTTCAGTCCTTCAAGAAGCAAGCTAAAATGGAGCTAAAGAAGCATTCAGGAACATCCTCCCATGTGAGAGATTTTCTGATCCATCATGTGTAATTCTATTTGCTCTAGCTGTCACTAACATATATATAACAATATATGTTATATTGTGCTTATGTTTGGTTTGTTGTTGTTATTGTTATTTATGTTATGGGTATGTGTCTGATTTTTGTAAATTGCCCAGAACAGTTGCTTACCGCTAGATGGGTAGTATATAAATATAGAAAATAAATATAGAAAATAAAAAAAAATACTTGTAGGTGAGTGTAATAGAAGGGGAATATATGGAAGCAGTGACAAATTTTACTTTCTCGAGCTCCATGATCACTGCAGATGGAGACAGCAGCCATGAAATTAAAAGATGCAGGCCTGCTTCTTGGGAGGAAAGTGATGACAAATCTAGACAGCATATTAAAAAGCAGAGACCTCACCTTGCCAACAAAACTTCGCATAGTCAAAGCTATCATTTTTCCAGTAGTGATGTATGGAAGTGAGAGCTGGATCATAAAGAAGGCTGACTGCCAAAGAATTGATGCTTTTAATTGTGGTGCTGGAGGAGACTCTTGAGCATCCCCTGGACTGCAAGGAGAACAAACCTATCTATTCTGAAGGAAATCAAGCCTTAGTGCTCACTGGAAGGACAGATCCTGAAGCTGAGACTCCAGTACTTTGGCCATCTCATGAGAAGAGAAGACTCCCTGGAAAAGACCCTGATGTTGGGAAAGTGTGAAGGCAAGAAGAGAAAGGGGCAACAGAGGACAAGATGGTTTGACAGTGTCATTGAAGCTACCAACATGAATTTGACTGGGAGGCAGTGGAAGGAGGGCCTGGTGTGCTCTGGTCCATGGAGCCACAAACAGACATGAGTTAATGGCTAAACAACAACAACAATAACAACAACAAGGTGACTGTGAATCATAATAATCTTTGATATCTTTTTTAAAAAGTAAACAGTTTTGTTATAACTGAGAATTCATGCTTAACGGTATTACAGGATTTGTCAGAATACTCTTATTACTGTTTGTACACATCTCATTAATAAAACCTTGAGGGTAATATTGTTTGGGATATTGCACATACAGTATACAAATCCTTCTGAATTAGACATTTTTAAAAAGTAAACCAATCTTCCCTTCACAATTCTTTTTAACTCTCTTTTATGAACTTCAGGAGTAAAACTTTCTGAAATATTCTTTTAATAAAGATTCTCTCACTTCCTGCTATGTTGCATTGCTGTCATCAATCTGAATAAAAATAACAAAGAGTTCACTGGTATCTTAAAAGCCAATGGAGTATTATGGCATATGGTTATGCTGAAAACACTTCCACAGATGCATAAAATGCAATGCTGTGACACCAAAAATTAAACATCAGAGATGCACGGATAGGTGTTTCTTGACCATAACTCCCAAAATACTTCTGAAGACCAAACCCATCCTACATACCCCTAACATTCACACAAGATTGTGGCAAATTTGTCTATACTAAAGGCACTCTTTTGTGTAAATCATGTTATTGTGGTGACAACCTGAAGAGAGCCTCTAAAACACGAATTTCCTTCATGTTCACTTTTTTGCATAATATTTCAGAGTCCTTTTCTGCTTTGTCTGCCAAACTGCATGGAAACATTTTAATAGTGTTGTGATGGCTATCAGCAGCCAGTCAAAATATCCAAATGAAGAAGGACTTTTCAGTCTATAAAACTGACATGAGTTAGTTCTGTGATTTTGACCATCTGTATTAGCTAAAAATGGCCAACTTTGTTTTCTCTGTTGTTGCAAATAATGACTGGGTGTTTTTCCAGCGGCTTCATTGTCCTGTAGGTGATGTTTCTACCACAAACTCTCTGGTCAACACCTGGTTTTTTGAAACCAGTCATGGTGGGGTAAAAGACCTGTAAATAGCTAGTTTCCTTTTCAATACCCTGATCAGAAATCACATTTTGCAAATGCTGTTTACTGTGAAATTGACATATCTGCTAGCCAGAGTAACATAAACCTACAGTTTTGCCATTTTGAGAGTAGAAATTTTCTTGTTTTCTCAGCTACAAAATCAACATATATGAAAATGGCACAAACTGAATAATTACTTATTAAGTCCCAAGGCTCCTTACTGATCAGTGAGTCATCACTACTTTTGCCCCCAGCAGGGTCACCCATGTCTTTAACACACAGGCATGAATCCATCTGATTAATTTTTCAGAACTCTGTCTTTTTGACTGAAAAGTGTCTGCTATGAAGCTGTTGAAGTCATCGAAGCTCTGACAGGAAGAGGAGACAGACCCTCGTCATGAGCCACTTTCCTGATATTACAGAGAATGTACTCTTCCAACTTCATCATGCTGCTGCTGTTAATCATTTTGCTTAGCCTTCTACCTCTCTCTCTGTCTCTCTCTCTCTCTCTCTCTCTCACACACACACACACACACACACACAGAGAGAGAGAGAGAGAGAGAGAGAGAGAGAGAGAGAGAGAGAAGAGTGTGGTTCCTCAATAGCAGTGTGAAGTCACATTCATTCTGAGAAGAATGAGAGATCATTGGTCTTTTGCAATATTAGTCTTCAAAGATTTACCCCATAGACTGTCAAACAAAAAATGTTTCTGGGCAATGGGTAGATACTGAACACAAAGGAACAGAACAATCACCATTGGAGTGTTTCCATTATAACTATCCAGCACCTGTCATGGAATCATGGAGTTCACAGGCAATCAATAGTCTGATCCTGAAATAAAGCTGGCTGAGCTTTGGTCTCTTGGTTCACAGGAGATTGGGTTAATGAAGCTGGAAGTTATCTAACTTCTGGGAATTAGAGAAAAGGGGATTAAGGAAAAGCAAAAGAAAAGAGTAAAAGGTAAAGCAGGGGGGGGGGGAAGCAGAAGAAAAGCAGGCAGGAAGGAAAATACAAAGACAGTGCAAAATTTACCAGAACTGCAGTGGAGTGCAATTTCTACTTCCTGTGTATGGCGATCATACTGAAAGCCTGGAGCAAGGGTTTGGCCTATTTTCAACACTGCTTCTCACTTTCTGGTGCCTCATGCCCTACTAGGTTGTCCTGATTTCCTTGTCTAGTTCCTTTTTTAATCGTCATAAGACCTCTATTTACACCACAAAATCTTCCAGATCTGGCAGACCACAACAGGGAACAAAGCTGAAGAGACCACCCCAAACAGAAAGGCCACAGTCCTTTTCACTGGAGAAAGACTGCACAAAGGGCTACCGTTGGGATTGAGAATGTATCTCAGCATCCCAATTGTGAACACCCAGAAGTAAGGTTGACTCAAGAGTGAAGGTCTGAAGAGGGTTTTGCAACTGTGTTCCACTAAATATGGCTAGATAATTCCCATGATCAGGAAATCTGATAAAGGTCAGGCATGTTTACAGAGCCCTCTTCAGATCTTTGTGCTCAATGCAGAAGTTTGCTTCTGTGCCTAGGACACCATTTGCACACTTCCTATTCTCAGTTTTTGCCCCACCCATTTTCAAGCAAATGTCCAGAGAGAGAGAGGAGATGGAAAGAGGTGGCTAAAAGAGGCAGATGCTACTTTGTCATTCCTTTCCAACAGAAATTTAAGTGATGCCATCTTAGCCTATTCTGATCTTGCTTGCAGCAGCTTTAAACAACAGCATGATGCCAAATGCAAACCAGTGTCCCAGTTTCTTCGGCCAATAAATTATTTTTCTTCCTACACTATTTTTCCTGTAGAGTTCACTATAAATGTTCAGCAGTAGCAATCTGTGCTTTTCATATCACATTCCGTTGCTGAAGTATTCTAGCCTTGTGCATTTTGGAATTTACAATTTATTCATTGATTTTGGAATTTCTTCATTAGTCTCCCCTCTCAATCCAGGAAATTCTCATTATTTTGCAATAAAGTCACTTTTTAATTGTGGTTATCCTTTCTATGGTATTATTGTGTTAAAGCCCATGATTCTATACCAGACTTTAGAACCAAGAACATAGGACCATATAAAGCACATTTCCAATATCAAGTTATACAGTTTTTGCACATTTCATTCCTCACCCTAAGGAAGCTATTATGGACTGTGTTTGTTTGTTTGTTTAATGTATAGCTTTGATCCTATTCTTCACTGAAGTGAAAGGAATGGAAATAGTCTGAGGAATTATTCTTAATCATTTCTAACTGGAGTTCTATGGCCAATTTCTTAACAGTACAGATGTGTATTTGGATTCAGAAATATTCAGAAATCACCAAACAATGCCAGATTCTGATAGTTCCAAATATATCTGAATCCAAATTTGATAGCTCTGAATATTACTAGTTCCTAATATTTGAAGTCCCATTTACTCCTATAGATCAGAAAGCAAAAGGCTAAGTTTCTGCTTACTAGAGAAAGAAGTGAAAGTGAAACCAATTTCTCAGGCCTCCTGGAGTGATTTCTTGAGAAATGACATGTAAAGGCACTCTGGTACCAATAGTAGTGGGGACAGAGAACTCAGTGTCTCCTGATTGGAGTTGGGATGGGTTTTCCAAGAGAGGGAAGGTGCGGTGAAAGCAAAACCAGCTGTACTGCAGCTAAAACTGTGCTCACGACCTGGGGTTCAAATCCCAGGTAGCCGGCTCAAGGTTGACTCAGCCTTCCATCCTTCCGAGGTCGGTAAAATGAGTACCCAGCTTGCTGGGGGGGCAATGTGTAGCCTGTATAATTAAATTGTAAACCGCCCGGAGAGTGCTTGTAGCGCTATGGGGCGGTATATAAGTCCAAGAAATAAATAAATAAATAAATAAATAAATAAATAAATAAATAAATAAATAAATAAATAAATAAATAAATAAATAAATAAATAAATAAATAAATAAATGATGTCTGTCTGCACCAATGAACTCTAGAAGCAGGCACAGACATCTGAAGGTGTTTTTTCACATTAGTTATTTCTAATTAAAAGGTGAGCATATCCGCTTATAAATCTCTTGAGCATTTGCTGTTGGGATATGTTCTGGTGCAGGCCTGCACTGCAGTAGGTTTCTCTATGTCCTTTTCTGAAACCACAACTTATATTTACATTCCCAAATCTCATTGTATATTGCTGCCTTCATATAATTAGGAATAAGATTTAGGATAATGAGTTCAAAGATTAAGGGAAATGTTATCTTAGGTTTAGGTCCCTTTGGGGTATATCAGGCAGGGGGAAAAGATTTTGTTATATAGAGATAGATATATTAAGTTAACAGATGTTATGTCTCTGTGTTTATGTTTTATTGGAAGGGTTTGTGTCCTACTGTAGCAAACTCAGAAACTGTTCTTTGAGTGTAGAGTCTGCAGGCAGTATGAAATATGAATGTTGTAGAAGAAGTAGGCACTTGGAGAATGCTGGAGGCATGCAGGATGGCAACACACAGAAACCTTCATGGTGAAGCAAGGAGCCCTAGTAATGGCTGGGAGAGAACGAGCAAAAAGATAGCCCACAACTGCTTTTATGAGCCCCCCAAAACAAAATCTGTCACCCAGCTACCTTGTTCGGTATGGACACTATAAAAGAGCAGTAGGTGTACGTGTGTCTGTCAAGGTGGCGGCAGAAAAGCCTCTGATTCCAGGTGGGAAAGATATAAGTAAACCTCAGACATGTTCTAATAATGTCTTTGTGCAATCCAGCCAGGGCAAGGGGCCAAAAAAGATGGTGAAGAAAACACTTTTCTCCCAAAGAAAAGGACAAGGACAGCAGCAGCACTCAGACTGACTCTGTCAGCTTGGGCAGCAGCAGTGTAATCCAGTGTAACAGTTCTGCTAGAGTTTCACTCCACTAGCACTATGCGAGATATAGCTTTGCTCTCTGGCTAGAGGTCTTGGAGTCACCTTCATGACCAGCCTGTGGGCTTCCTGAAGGCATGTGGTTGGTTAACATGGCAAATAGGATGCAGTACTTTTTTACTCTTTTCCTCCAATTAGTCACACTAGAGCTTCTTGTTTTGTATTTTATTCAATTGAGGACTATTCCACATCTTTGCCACAAATGAATATTGTCAAACTACAGCCCACCAGTGGTAGTCTCTGAGAGAAAAGCTGTCTCCGGCATAAGATGTGCACACACTACTGATGTTCTCAATTAAAACCAGGAAGGGGCTGTGTTGTTTTCAAATATAAAGCTGTCTCATTTTCCATTCTTACAGCCCTCGGGGCCTAAATGGGGAAACTGAGAAGTTCATTTAATTCTCTGATAAATTAACTATGCTCCCTGCCATTGTGTCCAGAGTGCTTTCTGATAACTTTTGGGGGAAGTGAGGAGATGTCTCCCCAGGCCTAGAACAATTTACACATACCCCCTCAGGCAGTGGTAACCAAGGACTGAAACTGCCAGAAAACCCAGATAGTATAGCCGGTAACGAAGGCTTCTGGGAATTGCAGTCCAAGAACATCTGGATTACCCAAAGGTTGAGAACCACTGCCCTAGAAAGTTAAAAGTTAAGAAAAAACACCAATTTTAAAAAATATATCAGGGTGTCCACCAGGTATGGGCTGATGAATCACCATGACCAGTGGAAATTTCCTGACCCCCCACTCTGAAGAACCATTGACAGGAAGCAATCTAGATGGTATAATAGGGTAAGTAAGTAAATATAAATAAATAATCTAAAACTTAGATAATCACCTGGCAGATATTCTTTGGTTTGTATTACTGTATTGAGCAAGGGGTTGGACTTGATGGCCTGGTAGGCCCCTTCCAACTTCACTTTTCTATGATTCTATGATTCTTCACCTACACATCTTGCATTTACACATGTTGTTTAGTGATTGGACATTGGAAGGTCAACACGGACTTATATTTGTAAGCCAGATAACTGAGGTTCTTATCTTGAGGAATTTTATTTATGGGAGGGAAAACGTATTAATCCACTTAGGATCTAGTTAAATTCCTACTGTTCCACTCATCTAAAGGGAAGGAGGGTACCTCAGGTATTTGCTCAGGAATGAAAGGTATCCTAATTTGATAAAGTCTCTGTTTCTAACAAGAACCAGACACTCATATCCCCAGAAGAGGATTCCAAAGAAATTTCCTCCTACATTTTAAAAAGATAGAACTGGATTCCTGTTGAATTTCTAATCCAATAGGACTGAAGGCAGGTATAATGTGAACAATATATTTTCCTCTTTCAGATATGTACATTTCTTTAACAATCTATCACCCTTAAATATCCTTTTTAGTAGTAACCTTAAATTTTCTAGAAGCTTCTAGGGTGATCTACTTGCTGACCGAAATAGCAGGCTTACACGCTTGTACTCTATATCTTTCTGCATAGACTCCACAGTCTCCTGAATTTAATCTGTATCAATAGTTTATGTTTATATCTAAAAAGTAGATCCTAGCCCATGAATGTGTATTCCAATTTAATTTGTTTTGGCAGTAACCTGTGTTTAAGGTTGTATTTATTTATTTGTTTGTTTGTTTGTTTAACTTATATGCCACCCACTCTACCCAAAGGTCTCTGGGTGGCTTACAACAATTAAAATTCAACTAAAATACAATAAAAGATAAAATGATTAAAATAAAATTAAAATTGTCATCAGGACCCACAGTTGATGTTATTTCAATTAAAAGCCTTCTGGAACAGGAAGGTTTTGACCTGGCGCCGAAATGTCATCAATGTTGGCGCCAGACAAATTTCAGTCGGGAGGGCATTCCATAGTCTGAGGGCAGCTGCCGAAAAGGCCCTTTGTCTACATCCCTCTTACCTCCTTATGGGATGGCTCTTTCAAAAGGGCCCCCTGGCTAGATCTCAACTCCCAGGTAAGCTCATATGGGAGGAGGTGATTCTTCAGGTATCCAGGGCCCAAGCCCTTTAGGGCTTTATATGTCAAAACAAGCACTTTGAATTGGGCCCGGGCAGCAACTGGTAACCAATGTAATTTAATCAGAATCAGCTTGATATGTTCCCTAGCAGCCCCACCACTCACCAGCCGTTCAGCTCGCTTCTGGACCAGTTGCAGTCGCCGGACCATCTTCAAAGGCAGCCCCACGTAGAGCACATTGCAGTAATCTATGCGGGATGTTACCAGTGCATGTGTAACTGTCATGAGACTCCACTTGTCCAGGTAGGGCTGTCGCTGGTACAATTTCTGCAGCTGCAGCCCCTGGCCACCAAGTCCACTTGGGCTTCCAGAGTTAGACTGGGGTCCAGGAGCAGCTCCACGGACCCTGTCCCTTAGGGGGAGTGTAATCCCATTCAGGGCAGGGAAATGGCCCTCCAGCCTGTCTAGCGAAGCACCCACTAACAGCACTTCTGTGTTATGGGAGTCTTTGCTTTGCGACACACTGCATTACTTAAACACAAACACAGAGATACTTTAACGGCATCCCAATTGCAGAGTTCTATTTGAGGAAGCCTCCTTTGATTCCTTCACCTTCCTTTGCCTTCATCTGTGCCAGTCAAAGGTTGCTCACAGGCTAATTTTCATTTTTTTTCCCCCTTTGCACCCCCTTGTGGTGTCTGCAGGCATGCAGATCATTGGAGAAATCCTTGCTTGAAAAATGCCAATCGTTTGTTAACAAGCTCCTTCCATTCATACATCCAAGCACTTACCAGGAAGGATTCTAAATATTGTCACAAAAATTATTTCTCTTTTCTTTATTAAAATCTACTAGCACAGTGCCTGATTTGGCAGAAGGGGGACATCTAAGAGAGGATGGAAGGGAAAGAAAGAGACAAAGTGATGTCCATTATAGGCAGCAATAGAACTGTCCAGACAATCAATCTTGCTGCAGGCAAGGATAAAACTCCTTGAACTGAAACATAACAATCTATCAGACTGACAGGAATATTACACACCTTATCTCTTGCAGCAGTATGCTTCCCATCTGAGATTCCCAATTTGTCTTTCTTTTGTTGCCTGTCAGGCACCAGATCTGTCATTCATGCAGTTACTCGGCGTAAGTAATCTGGAGCTAAGCAAATGTCCATGTTCAAAGTCAGTGGCTATATTTCTACAACCCTATGGTCATAAAACAGCTCCTGTATTTAAGCCTCCCACCCTCTCCCACCTCTCTCACATACAAAATATCTTTTAAGAGAGATGAAAAGCATTCACTAACAGAAGTATCAAAACAATCAAAGGACCATACTGTATATTGTACCATATATTGTACAATCATTACCCCCTAATTTTGTGCATGTAATATAAACATGCATTACATTTAGTTAAAATACAATAGGGATACTTCAAGAGTTCCAAAATCAGGTGTCAAGATCTCAATAAAACCAAATTGATCAATATGCTGTATGTGGTTGCAATAATGGGTTCTTCTTCCTCCTTTTCTGGTGGTCTGTGGTATGGCTCACCTCCAGCACACATTTCAATTGAGTTTATTTTTTCTTCTTTTCTTCACTGTCTATCTCTTAGGGCTCAATCACACATGCAAAACGAACCCAAGTTATACCAATTACAGTGCTGCCTCAAATTACAAAATTAATCCGTATTGGAACGGTGGCCGCAACTTGAAAATTTCGTAAGTCGAAGCACCATTTCCCATAGGAATGGATTGAAAACCATTTAATCCATTCCGGCCACAGGGGAAAAAAATCACCAAACAGGAGGCAGAGGGCAGCGGGAGGATGGGAGGCAGAGGGCAGCGTGGACGGCTTTGGAAGCCCAGCTTCCCGGGCTTCCAAAGCCGCCCCAACCACTGTGCTGGGTGCCAGTGCTTTGGAAGCCCAGGAAACCAACACCTGGTGTGGCGGTCAGGGCAGCTTTGGAAGCCCGGGAAGCTGGCACCAAAGTCCAAAGCCGTCCCCGCTGCCCTCTGCCTCGTCAATTGCTTCATTAAGTCCAAAACAGCCCTCCAAAGTATTTTGGCACAGAGTGACTTTTACCATATCTGAATTCCTCTTCATTCTGTCCCTCACCCTTGGCCATCGTAGTACTAACCATGTGATCATATTCAGAGATCCTGTAACACTGAGTAATTTTATAGGATCCATGTTGCTGTTGACATTTTGTGTAGTGCATGCATACTTTAACTTCTGTTTTTAAAAGGCAGGCAATTAAATTCTCAAACAAACAAACCAACAAACCAACAGCCCACCCTCATTTGTGAATGAGAGATTTTGTGCATCTCTACCCATGATTCAAAATGCTAGGAAATGGATATTGCTGTGCAGGGGGGGAAAAAGATGCCAAGCTTTATATAGCAAAGGATAGCCTGAATGTTGACGACATGAATAACAGTGACACCAAACAAGGGAAAATCACAGTACCTGACTCCTTTTTTCATCAGTTAACCACTTCTCACCCAAACATAAAGCATTTGTCAGGGCTATCAACTTAGTTGTGAAGACAAGCAGCTGAAGCATCACCACCTTCTTGGTCAGGAGGTACACAGGCCAACATCATTGGCCTGGGCAGTACATTGCTGCTTGGTCATCCACTCCAGAATCATGTAAATGGAGTTGCAGAGTATTGATACATCCTGCACCTACAGCTCTATGTTGCAGTGACCTGAATCGGGCATTCTTCCATCATAGTAGCTTTGATGCTATAATGGAAGTATCCTGAGATTCTCCACCAGCTTTTTAAAAAATCTGGAAGGAATTGGGTAACACCTTCCCATTCACAGGGGCATCCTTCATGATACGTTGGATGTGACCACCACAAAGAATGTATACAAGCTGAATCATTTTGGGTCTTGAATCTTATCACCATATTGCTATTGTATACATTTTGTAGCTGCAGCCAGTTTTCTGCCATCTCTTTCAATGCAACTGTGATCTTTGTTGATATGTGGGCCTCATATATATGTAGGCATGAAGATGGGCCTGCAATGCCTTGTCAGTCCCACAGGAACTGCAGGATGCTTCTTCTCCAGGCTCTTCCCACCAGTGCACCATGACACAAACAAGCACTGTGGAGTGCACTATGAGTCTTGAGCAAAAGATACAGCAATGTCTCCTGACAGGCACCATGAAGACAGGGCACCATGACCCTGATCAAGGTGGTTTGTGCAGGTGGTTTGTAGTATAGCAACAACACTTACATTAGCCCCTCCAAAGACTGGACTATCTCCTACAGGGAAAGACAAGCCATCTAGCATACCATCTCCCCAATGAACATGGCGATGTGGTATGTTTTTAGGAGCTACTGCCTCATGGCTCAAACTTGCCCATCCCAAGCCTGGCTCAAATATATGTCCCACAGAGTCTTGACCTCCATGTCTGTTGCCTCAGCTTCCCTCTTTATCAAGATGGCTTTGTGCTGCTCCTAAAAACAGTGAAATGTGCTATTGTAACCAAAGTGTCTTGAATTCACCCCATTTGTCATCATGCAACTAGTGTCTACAGATACCAATGCCAGGATCCATTCTGAGCTTTAGGTGCTGCCAAACTATGCTCTATTTCTTCTCTACACATGAATGTTATCACCTGAGTTCCTTTTCTTGGGTCAGGTTTCTGGGGTCACCCCCTGCCTTGCAGGGGAACTGGATCTTTCTTTTTCCCCTCCCTGCAAGGGCAACCACACAATTCTTTTACTTCTCCTGTTGTTATACCTTGTCTGCTTCCTGATCCTCCATGACAAATTGTTCACTGTGTTAATCTCACAATGATGCTTCTGATCCTCTGCCACAAGCCAGTCCCACACCATAGTAATAAAGATTCCTCCTGGTCAATCCTTTCTCCTAACTTGCCATCCTTGTCCAAAATGGTCAGGTAAATAACTTCTGGAATCAGTTGTGGAAACATACCTATGTCCTTGAAGCTCTTCATTTGCAGCTTTTTAGCTGAGAAGAGCAATGGGCAACAGAGGTGGGTACGAATATCAACTAGAAACACAAAGCAAAAGGAAAAAAATTAAGATGACCCTCGACTTACGGAATCAATCTGTGTTGGAACAGTGGCCGCAGGTCAAAAAGTCCATAGGTCGAGGGTCCATTTCCCATAGGAATGCATTAAAAACCATTTAATCCATTCCAGCATTTAATCCGTGCTGGCTTTCGGATTCCCAGACTTCAAAAACCCCTCTGCTGCCCTCTATCTCCCATCCCCACTGCCCTCTGCCTCCGGCTGCAAGTCGAACCAAAATTTTGAGGCTGGAGCTTTTCGTACCTTGAAATTTTCGTAAGTAGGGACCTTCGTAAGTCGAGGATCCACTGTAGTGGCACCTTGAAGACTAGCTGCTGTATGACCTCTGCAATCCCATACAAGATTACAGGCATAGATCCACAGTCAAGTACACATTCAATCCTAATGGTGTAAGCAAGTGAGCAAAATCTAACAATAAGCTGAGGGGGGAAGAGTGAGGGGGGAATACTTTATAAAACTCATTTTCACCACCACCCCTTTTTTGCCATGGCCATAAAAATATAATATGAAAGAAACATAGACCAAATCAGGACTGTATAAGTTGCACAGCAAACCTTGTAACACTTCAAATGTGCCAAGGCCCCCTGTAGGCCATATGCTCCTGCTGAAAATGGCTACTCTAAAATATAAAAAGTTATGTTACTTACCTGTAACTTTGGTTCTTCTACTGGTACTCTGTGAATTCACACAAATGGGTTATCCTGCGCCTGCGCAGGAACATCCGGAAGATTCTAGAACTTAAGAAAAAAAGAGTCAATTAGCTCCCCCCCCCGCGGGGTATATAAGCCTCGCCTCCTCCATCTTCCTTTCAGTTCCCTAATCTGCCGTTAGCATAAACTAGATAAGCATGGTATCATAGAACGGTACCGTGACGGATAGAGGGGAGGAAGGGAGGGATGTGTGAATTCACAGAGTACCACTAGAAGAACCAAAGTTACAGGTAAGTAACCTAACTTTCTTTGTAGTGGTCTCTGTGAATGCACACAAATGGGTGAACAGCAAGCTGTACTCACCGGCAGGAGGGCCGTCATGGTATCATAGATGACAGTATCGCCCGTCCAAACGCCGCATCATTTTTGGCTCTGACATCCAGTCGGTAGTGTCTGGCAAACGTCAGAGGATTAGCCCAGGTGGCTGCTTTGCAAATGTTCTGTAGTTGGACACCTTTAAATAGGGCTGTCAAGGTGGAAACCGCTCTGGTGGAATGTGCCTTTAAGCCCTCTGGAAGGGGTTTCTTGGCCAGCTGGTAAGCCAGGTGAATAGCTGAACAATGCACCGTGATATTGATTAAGAAGAAGCAGGAGCACCTTTGCGTGGTCCGTGGTAACATGAGACGCGGAGAGCGTTGGATGGACTTGGTGTGGTGTAGGTAGAAGGCAAGGGCCCTTCTTACATCAATAGAATGAAGTTTGCGCTCCAGCGGTGTAGTTGGAGACGGGAGCACAATAGGCTGATTGATATGGAATTCTGACACCACCGTTGGTAGGAAGGAAATGTCCATGTATAAGGTAACTTTATCTGGGTGCATCTGCAGGTACGGAGGGTCCGACCTTAGGGCAGCAATCTCGCTTGCTCGTCTGGCTGAAGTAATGGCTACCAAGAAAGCTGTCTTCAAGGAAAGAAGTTTTTCAGAGCACGTAGCCATTGGTTCAAATGGAGATTTAGTAAGGGCCTCTAAGACCAGCGGAAGGGACCATTGGGGTGCAATGGTTTGGGAGGGTGGTTGTATGTTTTGGAGACCTTTTAAAAATCTTTTGAGTGTAGGGTCGGAAAAAAGCCTTGCAGAGTATGAACGAGGAGGCTGGTGTGCTACAATCGCTGAAATGTAAACTTTAAGCATGGAATGAGCAAGTCCCAAATTGAAGAGATGCAGCAGAAAGGTAAATACCGTGTGTAGAGAAGCTGGTACCGTGGTCATGCCCTTAGATTGGGCAAACTTGGTAAACACTTTCCATTTGCCTTCATATAAGCGTGAGGTAGAGGGCTTTCGTGCATGCTCTAGCACCTCGCGGAAGCAGAGGTTATCCTCCACGCTGTCAGGCAAAGGGACCAAACATCGGGATGGAGGAGAGCCCCGTTGTTCTTTGACAGGAGGGACGGTATCTGAGGAAGGTGGTAAACTCCTTGTGCTATGTCTGATAGGTGAGCGAACCACGGTTGCCTCGGACACCAAGGGGTGATGAGGACTGCATCTGTACCGTACCAGATTATCCTGGTCACAGTCCTGAGAAGCAGCAGTATTGGAGGAAACAGGTACGTTAGTTCCCACGACCATGGTATGAGGAAGGCGCCTGCCCTGGAGCAGTATCGCACACACTTGGTGTTGCGGTAGGACGCAAAAAGGTCCAGGGTGGGCTGTCCCCATTGTGCGCAGATATTGCGAAAGTCCGTGTGGTTCAATGCCCACTCGTGCATCCTGGTAGGGAGCCTGCTCAGGTGGTCCCCCAGAGAATTGTCCTTGGAAGCTATGTGGATCGCCTGTGAGAAAACATCGTGGGAGCAACACCATTTTCACAACTTGATGGTCAGCTGGAGGAGACGCGGTGATTGCGTTCCACCTTGTCTTTTGATGTAATGCATCACTGTGGTATTGTCCGTTACCAGTTGCACGGCATGGCCTTGGATGCAAGGGAGGAAGGATTGAAAAGCCTTCATGATGGCTAGCAGTTCTAGCTGGTTGATGTGCAAGGTCTTTTGGGTTGGGGTCCAAAGACCGTGAGCACGGAGGTTCTGGCAATGTGCACCCCAACCTGAGGGGCTGGCGTCGGTGATGACCTGTATGGACAGGTGAGGAGAGTGGAACGGTCTTCCCCGTTACAGGTTGCTGGACCTGGACCACCAGGCGAGGCACCACGTAACCTGAGGAGGGATTCTCAAACTCTTGGACTGTGGGTCTGTCACGGGATCGAACTAAGTGATGAACCAAGACTGCAGGGGTCTGAGTTCGAGTCTGGCGTACGGTATCACTGCAGTAGTGGATGCCATGAGCCCTAGAACATGTTGGATGTAGTGCACTGTAAGTATGGCACACGGCTTGAGTTTGTGCACGGCTGCTTTGATCTTTCGAATCCGTTGAGGTGGGAGAAAGGCCTTTGTGCGAACAGAGTCCAAGGTTGCTCTTATGTAGGAGACTACTTGAGAAGGTATGAGATTGGATTTTTTTTGCATTGATTTTTAGTCCTAATTTCTTTAGAATGGACAGGGTGAATCTCGTGGCCAAGAGCGCTTCGTGATAGAATAGGCCACCAGAAGCCAGTCGTCGATGTAAGGAAATATTTTTATCCTTTGAGTTCGTAGGTACGCGACGACTGGTGCCATGCATTTTGTGAATGTCTTGGGGGCCGTTGAAAGCCCGAAAGGTAAGGCAGTGAATTGGAAGGTATCGTGGTGGAACCGGAACCAGAGGAATTTTTGATGAGACGGATGGATGGAAATATGGAAGTATGCGTCCTGCAGATCGATGGTGATGAACTAGTTTCCCTGAGACAAGAGGGGAAGAATGGAATCAAGGGTTAGCATACGGAATTTCTTGTGAAGTACGTACCAGTTGAGGTCTCTTAAGTCCATGATGGGCCTTATGCCCCCATCGTTCTTGGGGACTGCAAAGTAGTGCAAGAAAAACCCATCGGTACTGTCAGATGGAATTTGGATTATGGCCTTTTTAGATAACAGGGATGAGATTTCCAAATGCAGCGGCTTAGAAAAGGGAGTAGGCTTGATTGAATTTGGTGGAGGGATACGGAAAAACTCTATCCTATATCCATGTTGAATGATACTAAGGACCCACTTATCAGTAGTGATGTTTTTCCATTCTCGTAAGAATGGAGATAATCTTGTATAGGAGGTAGATTCATGAGAATTGCTTACCCCTATGCTGAGTTTTGCAAAAGGTCTGCTTAGGGCTACAAAAGCGTTGTTGCTTGAACAGCTGCGTAGGAGGCTGCTGAACTTGGTAAGTGCGGTCCTGCTGTTGCTTACTGTACCGAGAGGGCTGGTACTGAGTAGACGATTGGTACTGTGGCTTTTTGTAGGCAAACTTTTGGTACCTATACGGCTGGTATGGTACGTAAGATTTCGCCGTCTTTCTTATGGATATTGTCCATAGCCTCATCCATTTTAGAGTTGAATAGTCCCGCAGCATCGAAGGGAAGTTCTTTGATCTTGGTTTTGGTCTCTTCAAGGATGTTGGCTGTTCGAAGCCAAGCATGGCGTCTAACAGCAATGGCAGTCAGCATGGATTTCGAACCGATGTCAGCTGTGTGTTTTGCAGCAAATCGCTGTTGCCTGGTAAAGGTGTTAGCCTCTTCAAAAACGTTAAGGGCTTCTGCTTTTGCGGGGTCAGGTAGTGATTACAGAACTGGAACTATCCTGTCCCACAACTGCTTCTGATAGGCGCCCTGGTAGTTAGCAATTTTAATCAGCATTGCAGCGAACAAATACAACTTCTTACCAAAGGTGTCCGATTTCTTTCCGTCTTTGTCAACAGGTGTAACTGATGATCTGGTACGGGATTTGTACTGAGTAGTTTCAACCACAATGGAATTGGGTGAAGGATGCTTGGCCAGAAAGTCAGAGTCTGAACTGTGAGTCTTATAGTGGTGCTCAAGCTTGCGTGGCACCTGTACCAATGTAGGAGGTTTGTCCCAAGAAGATTTTACCAGCTCAAACAAAGTGGGAATGAGACTGAGGCTAGAAGGAGAGGTTTTGTCCTGTTCCATATCATGGAAAACAAGGTCCCGTTCTTGTTGAGGGATTTGTGCATCAAGCTGTAGGGTTTCTGTCATCCGCATAATAAGCTGTGCATAAGATGAAAAGTCCTCTGACGAGGGCTGAGATGACAAGCCTTGGGCAGCAGTGTCAGGGGCGTCAGAGTCGCTGGACACCGTAGATGGATTAGACGACTGCAAGGCGATCGAAGAACGCCTCGGTACCGCGTCTTCTGGTGCCATTTCCACATCCGATTGGGTGGACTGGGAGGGCACGTTATCGTGGGCATCAGGACCGGAGTAGAGCGTTGTGGCTCGAGCCAAAGAATGCCCTCCACTGTACTTAGCACACTTGTGAAGTGCTGTAGGTACCGTGGGAAATTGCCTCTTACGAGATGGTGCTTGAGGTGTAGAAAATTCCTGTTGAGTATGTGGCTGACACGGGATAGAGGAAGCCACGGTATGGTGCCACGGTACTTGTGCCTGCAGCTCCGGCTGGTAGGCGTAGCCTGGGTACGAACACGGTTGGAATGGAGCATAAAAAGAGTGGCCAAACTGTGGTAGTCCTTGCGGACAGTACCCATCGCCTCCATCCCGAGGCTGGCATGGATATTTTTGTGCTTTGCGGTACGCTTCCTAGGAGTTTCATGCTCAGACTTCCGTTCAGATGGAGACTCGGTATCAGCCCGCCCTGAGTATCGAGGGCTTGAATGGGCAACGACCCGGGCTGGCGTCTGGCTCAGCCTCAAATTGGCCGAGTTTGGTAGCATGCACATATGTTCCTGAGCTGTCTGGGCTAAAGGAAAGTGCTCCTCTGTATCAGAGAGTCCAATTGCTTCCCTCGAAGACTCCTCAAGCAATATCAAAGGAACGGGAGGAGGTACAACAGGCAACTTAGCCGGTTTCTTTGCTCTCTTAGGCTTATCAGTAGCCTTCTTTTTTGCAGGGCGCGAAGGCGGTTTGCTTTTGGCAGTTTGGAAGCGTGCTTAGCCTTAACCGGCACAGAGACGATAAGCAGTGGTTGATCTGCTGAAGAGTCCTGTTTAGAAGCCTCAGCACGCGGAGAGGACAGCGCTGTGAGGGAGGCGCTTTCCATGTTTGGAGACAGAGTCTTTTCGTAAAGGAAAGCTCAAAGTCTTTGGTGCCTCAGCTTAATTGCTTGTTTTGAAAAATCTTTGCAAGCAGAGCAAGACTGATCTTGATGCGATTCTCCAAGACAAAACAAGCATTTATCGTGTCCGTCTGATAAAGGGATTTTTTGGGAGCAGATGACACACTGCTTGAAGCCCTGAGGGGCCATAAACAAAAACAAAAAGGAGGATCGTTGATTGGGGGGGGGGAAACGCGACAGAACAAAAGTAGTAACTTAAAATCAGCAAGTTCTGTCGAATAACCGTTAAAGTAAAATAAAGTAAATAATAAAACAAGAGAAAAAGGTAGGTAGGTAGCTAGCTAAGTACTTAACGGTCGATAGCTCTGCTCTTCCTACATCCTACAGGAACGGCGGAAAAAGAGGAACTGAAAGGAAGATGGAGGAGGCGGGGCTTATATACCCCGCAGGGGGAGCTAATTGATTCTTTTTTCTTAATCTCTAGAATCTTCTGGACGTTCCTGCGCAGGAGCAGGATAACCCATTTGTGTGCATTCACAGAGACCACTACGAAGAAACAAATCTAGTACAGCACAATTCTTGAGACATACAATTGTAAGAAAGTTAGCTAAGTGATTGCAAGAAATAGGAGTTTTTCATAGCACCTCAGTGAATGAAATGTTCAAAAGAGATCTTGGGTAGGAAGCGTTCAGCTGTCACTCATCTCCTTTGGTGCCAGCATTTCTCTACTGCTAATACAGTACCTTCAAATTCCATTTTCCTTAACTCTGACCATCTCTGGTTTAAACATTAACTCCACAGACGACAAGAACAGAAAGAATCTTAGGAGTGGGTTGTTGCAAAAATACCTCTAATCTGGCCCCTTTTGCATATTTGTTCAAAGATAATACAACCACAATTTTAAACAGCTATAATTCAACAGAAGGAAACAAAAAGCCTCTGGAAATAAAGTTATGCAAACCCAAGCATCTTAAAATGTAATTTATATTGTACTGCCTTCTCTGTTTCAAGCAAAAAGAAACTGAAAATGTGCAATGCCATCTTGTGGAAGCAAGTCAGATTGGCAAGAAACAAAAGCATGTACGGTATGTTTTTTTACACAGATGTAACGTTCAGCCCTGCCCTCACCTGTCCGTCACAGCTGGGCAGTGGAACAGCAGCCAATGAGGGGACGGAAGGTGGTGCTAAAGGGGGAGGAGCTGGGATATAAAGGTGTGTATGGTGTTAGATAGAGATTAGAGATGAGAGCTTGTGCTGAGGGTTTAAAGCCATTGTTAGTGAGTGAGAGAGCCTGTCAGTGTGAAACAGTCTGTGAGAGCCAGTGAATTATTTACAGTGATTGACTTATTGATTCTTTACCAGTGATTTACTATTTTTATTTCCTGTAATCAATAAACCAGTTTTTGTTTTTCAAAGTTACACTTGTCCTTTGCTTGATTTTCAAGGATAAGTTGGTGGCAGCAGAGTTTAAAGTGAAGTAGCAACCACTCTTTGAGGTTTGAGGGTGGCTGTTACAACAGACAATGGACTTAATAAGGCAAGCTGACTTTCACTTGCTCAAGAGGATTTTCCCTTCCCTCCTCCTGCACTTTGAGGTCCCCCAAACATCTGACAAATATGGGAGGAGGGAGAGAGAGCAATCTGTTCCACTGAGATGCTTTTCCTCTGGAGTTTGTGTGGCTCAGTGTCTATAGCAGAAGCATGCATTAATAGTTTCTACTAACAATACTGGGTATCTTTTATACTGGTACACAGCATAACCTTCACACTGCCGAAGTCAACTACAACCCTCCCAAATGTGGTGCTGTCCAGATGTTTTGGAAGGAAACAAATTGAAGAAAGCTGTTTGTGTTTAGATTCAAAATCACAAAAGCATTAAATGATGAGAAAAGATAGACAAATTCATTCAGTCCTGTCATGAGCAATTCTTATGATAGCCTTTGATATCTAGTAATTGCACTTAGAAAACTGATGTTGTGCCCAAAATCAAGCACTCCCACAAGGAAATCTATGCAAGTCAAATTTTTGTACTAATTCAAAGACAGACAAAAAAGAGTTAAGAAATAGTGCTTTAATACAAATCATATGTAAAATTTACTTATTTTAAATCTTCATATTTCTCAGAACATTTGATTCTTCATAAACTTTAACTCTATCACCCTTTATTAAATATGTTTTGTAACAATGCCAAGTTAGGCTAGAAAAAACACATATTGCACATTATGTTGAAAAGATCTGTCTTTATATGAGTATTGGCAAGTTACCCAAGCAATTTTTTAGACTTGGTCTTAACACTTATTTTGCGACAGAACAAATAAATCTCTTTCCTTGAACCAAAATGAGGACAACATTGGTAAAATTTCAATATACTTTCAGAGAAAAGTAGAAATATCAAGTTGAAATTTGATCTAGTGCCCTGATAAATTCACAGATAGTGCAATCTATCCCAATATTAAGATGTCCATTTGGAGTGATTAGAGAGCATATCCCTCATGGATAGCCTTTATTTTTGTTTTCACCCCAACAAAACAAAATTAAAATGTTGGCTGAATCACAGAAAGGTTTTTGTGGGTTTTTCGGGCTCTTTGGCCGTGTTCTGAAGGTTGTTCTTCCTAACGTTTCGCCAGTCTCTGTGACCGGCAGAGTGCTGTCCTCTGAAGATGCCGGCCACAGAGACTGGCGAAACGTTAGGAAGAACAACCTTCAGAACACGGCCAAAGAGCCCAAAAATCCCACAACAATTAGATCCCGGCTGTGAAAGCCTTCGCAAATAGATAGAAAGGGCTTATGCTACTATTTCTGGAAATACAGTTGTTCTGTAAGTGCTCATAAAACTCAGAATTCAGAAGTGTAATAGCCTGATTAAAATGCAATTTACCTCTTTTAAAAAGTGACTTCTGAAACATATTGCTTGGGGGGAGGAAGCGCCAACTGTTAAATCTTCATTTTACTCTCAAGAGTTTAGTAAGCAGAAATTCTCCTCAGTAAATTGCAAGACATGCAGTCTCCACTCAAGAGACTACAAAGTCAAAAAGCAGTAACACTGATGTGCTCACGGATGTTTACACACCCAGTAAAAGCCATTATGCACACACATATCTTGCAATAGCACGCTTGGTTTGACAACATGATTACAACAGTGGCAATCTAAATTATTTTGGATTATATTTTACATTTCTTCACTGAGAAATAAGTATGGCTGGGATCCAAAGACCTATGAAATAATTTCTCTAAACAGACTTCCCTTTCTCAGTGCCAAACTGCACCTGAAATTTTCCTCAGTTTCAAAAGTATTTCGTAATAATGACAAGCCATGATGAAGAACTGAAAAAACCAAAGGGCTAGTAAACCTCTCTTTGCATGAGCATAAGCTGTTCTTCGGATACCAAAAATCTTCAGTTCTTTTGCTTTGTATCTTTTGTTCTGAAGACAATGTACAAACCATGAAATTATTTGGATTGATCACTTTTCTTGGGATAGATACACTCCTACGAAGAAATGCTCATCCTTGGCCCATTTGTATTTCATCACCTGCATGGCATTGACAGCTATGGGACATACAACTACAAACTTTTCACTTGGCTTATAAATCAGTAACTTTATCAGATATTCCAGGAGTACTTTGAGATATAAAAACCCAAGAACATTTAAACCCTTGCTTCAGTACAGATGTGCAATAGCATTGTCTTGTTTAAATAGAAATTTATATTCTGTGTTCTGATCTGTTAAATTTATCTGAAACCACAACAGCATTAAAACAAGAAGAAAAGTTGTAGGACAAACTAAAAATCTGCCAGGCAAACAAAAGCTTACTTTGAGATCCCTGAGATTCATTTGTTTGCCAAATAGACTAAGCAAGCCCTAGTTATTTCTATGATAAATATGTGGTTCATTTGAAGCGTGTTTTGTAAAAACAATACGTTTTATGAAGAATCAGACTGCATTATGTAGGAAAAATGGATAGTTACATGCTGCAATTTAAGATGCCATCTAAACTGTGCCTTAGTTTTCTTAAAGTTTATGCGCTTCCTAATGCTTATGTACTTCAGTCGGGGTGGGTGGGGAAGAGATGTTTTTCTCTAAAGAGAAGTAGTAATAATGGTGCTATAATCTGCTGAAAGTGAAGCCTCAAAAAATTAAAATTGTGTTCTGTAAAAAATGCAAATAAGGCCTCTAGTTATAACCAGCTTTGTTCTTTTGCCCAAGGTGCTTAAAAAAGATGCACCCAAATGAATATTTTTATCAGCACATCTTTCAAAACCAGTTCCTGTCCACCACCTCTGCTGTGCAGAGAAAGGGTAGCAGACATCTGTAGAATACACAGTTCACAATACTGTGAAAAAGAATATACAGCCATAAAATAATAGTTCAACTTTGAATTGTGTATAATCCTTGAGCAGGGAATTATTTTAAAAGGTTATGTCTTTTAGAAAAGGAAAAGATCAACTGTTGACTCCATTCTGAATGACACAGTAAGAAGGCACTAACACCAAAGCTTGCATATTAGAACTACAAGGAATGTAAATACTTGTATCCTGTATTAGTTCAGGAAGATCTCCCAGAGAGGCACAAATAAGAAGATAAATACAAACAGAAGAATGTTGTGAATGTGTTCAAAATCAGCAATGCAAGGTCATCAAGTCAGTGAGATGAGTGGTTTTGTGCATTTTCACCTACCAGAAGGCACCTTTTTAAAAATCGCTGGTTTCCAAAATTAGTAAACTCTATATACATCCTTGAATGTTCAATTCAAATTAGGAACACTTTTTTCAATATTGTTCTAGATGTTAGCCCCCACATAGTGATGCCATACTTTAACTGGTATTACAAGCCATGTCATTTTCAGGAAGCCATTTTGAGTAAACCAGAACCTACTGACATTTTCCTACCTGAGCAATAATTTGTACTGTTTATTGCTGGTGAAAGAGGCAATCAAGCTTGGTGAGAGAGATTGCATGTTCCCTTTTCTCTCCTCCACAACCCTCTTCCTACCTTTTAAAGAAGCATATTTAAAATTCTAAATTCTTTATCTCATTTCAGACACAAAGTAAGAGATGGTGGCAAAGCAACATACCTGGTGCAAGCCATTTGCGCTCCTTTTTAAAGCAATTTCAGACTATCAAGTCTTCCTCAGCAATATAAAGATTGAACTTTCACAAATAAGAATTTGGCTCACATTATACTGAATGTGCCACTTTAGACTCCGCTTCAGTTACAACTGCGGTCTAACATCAGATCACTTTTTTCAACATAAAACTTAATCCTTCATTAAAATGAGTGGCTACTTGGGCTCTTGCACCTGCTCCAAGCTATGTAGCTCAATAGGAACATCATTTTTAGAACAGGACGTTCCCCTGCATGTTTAAAGGATTACTCCGCAAGAAAAGTTGTTCATATCAAGCCCACCATCTGATCAATCTGTCTCATATAAATGCTCTTCAAAGGTAGCAGGTATCTCCTCTCATCGGGTACTCTGTTGCACTGCGAACAGAAGGAGATATAGTTTAAAAGATGAAATTTTGACAAGGCATACAGTCACAGAGTATTCCAGCATCATTTTCAAAGATGCAGATTCATTATTACAGATAGTGTCTGCCAATAACAGGACTTGTCTCAGAAAAACATGCTTATTTACTTCTTTGCAACAGCTTGAGATCTGAAAGCTTTCTTTTCAAAACAAATACAAAGGTGACCCCATCACATCTCCAGAAGAGACTGAAAAATTCTCCCCAGTACTGAAAGCTTTACTTTTGAAGTGATCCAAAATTAATTCTTACAGCTTTCAGAGAAACAAAATCCCTTTCAGTTTCAACCTGTTCAACTGTTATAATTCCAGGTGTGGAGTGGAGGTGGGAATCAAACTTGTATAACCTTGGTCAGGCACACATCTCTCCTTATTACCACTAGGAGAAAGAGTGAAAGAATGTGGTAGTATATACCTGAACACAACATCTTTGTGGCTACCTGAACCCCATATGTTTTTGTTCAGGTAAATTAACAAACTCTTTCCACAGAAATAGCAAGGTGGGTGCAAACATATAAGAAAATATTAGGTTCTTGCCAGAAGGTAGTAACTGAGCAGGTCTACCTGCTCAGAAAAATAAATAATGCACTCAGCTGCAGTCACATTAGTTCAGAGAGGATTTGAAACTGCAGATAAAAATAAGCTATTGACTGTCTTTGAAAAACAAATCAAAAAGGAAGGAAAACTGAAGCAATGACATGTTTTACATTTAGGGTAGGAGTGACTAATGTCTGATGGTCCAGGGGCCATTCTTCACCTCACTCACACTTCAGTGTGTGGTCACATCTGGTTTGTTTAACAAGGTGGCAGGGAGATCCAGTAGGATCTGGTTTTGCATGGGGCCTGCAGGCTCCACTCTATATGCACTTGATATAGGTGTCAGTGTAAAAGGGAGGTGTCCTTTCCACAAGAATACAGAAAAGAAATGCACTGAGAAGTGACAAAGTCAGGCTATACATCAGGGAATGCCAAGACTTTGTCAAGTGCAGCTGCAAGAACATTCCCAGTAGAGACTAAAAATGAAACCAGCTGTACAGAAATCTGTTAGGAATGGTTTGATAATAAATATATACTACCTTTAGGATGGATACAAACTGTATGAATCCTACAGAATATTCCCAACTCAATTGTATAATGCATTAGGATATCAAGATAATGACAGGATTACTAATGAGTCTGTTTTCCCCTCAGCATTTTGCTTTTTATCTGCCTGCATGTCTCAGTCCTCAACTAGAAAGAAAACCAGTGTTTCTACTGTGTATATGAAATAACCAGGCTTAGGAAAATATCATGCTTAAGCTAGTTTGCTCCTAATACCTTCACATACGAAATGTTCACCTTTATCCAGGCTGAAAATTTGTATTTTGAAATTGTCTTCTAAACATTTTTCTACCTGAACAAAGCTAAAAAATATGTTTTTTTATACAGCCTAATAGAAACTTTGATGGGCACTGTCAAACATTATTAGTAATTTTATAGTGTAATTGTCATTTCAATTCCCACTATGATTCATATAAAGAAGAATCAAAACAGATGCCAAAAAACAGACATCCTCTTCTTCTGTTTAGGTTGGTGTATATTTTAAGACTGCTTTAGCAAAATGGTCTGCCATTCATCAGAGTTATTATACAGTCATAGTGTAAAGGGAATTGCTGTACACAAATAGGATACAGCACTCATTCATACTTACATTAGAAGTAGAGTTAATTGTTCGTAGCTCATTAGGCTTTAGTTTTTCAGATTTCTTCTGCGCTTCTGGGAAAGTATCTTGCCACAATGGAACACGAAGGCGCTTATCCAGTGAAACAATGTGACCTTCCGTAGTAAACATGTACCTATTGCCTGATTTGTGCACAGGGTTTTCTTCATCAAATAGCTGAAATAGAAAATACTTCATATATCCTTGATTTTTCATATTTCATGTAACATACGACAACACTTTTGTTAAATTGAATTGCCCAGGTGAAAGATCTGAGATAATAACCCTAAAGTGAAACGCCATAAAATGTTTCCAAAATACAGAAATAGACCTTAAGTACGTATATATTATTACAAAAGCATCAATAAAAATTACATCATGAATCATCAACTGAATGATACAGTTCGAGCAAAGAAACTTAACTGTTTTTTAAAATAAAGGTTCAAACAATACATACCAAATACAAATATTTACATGTTTCACTGAGAAAAAAGCTTTCCATTCGATCTTCTTTGGACTTCTCTATGACATGGTGAAGAGTAGCATAACCACATCTGAAAGAAGAATTTGAAATTTTTTATTGATCCTCTTTTTTTCCTAATCTCACCTACTACAAGAAATGTCCCTAATAGATAAGAATTAAGCTAGCAATTTGACACAGATCACATAAAATTGGCTGCTGGTTTAAGTTTGAGTATTAAGGTTTTTACTCTGTTATACTAAAGATATAAGTTTGGATTGATAAATAGGAGACCCAAGAGCAATAACCATATGTCTACCATTTTACAGTGCCTTTAAGAGTTACCAGATCTGATATAATAATTGACAATCCTTGCTTCTTTTTTCTTTCTTTCTAGACTCAAGCTGTTCTATTTGAAAGGGAGATATTCCCACCAGTTCAGGTAGGACCCATAGCTAAATACATCAACTATGCAGACCTCACAATACTTGAGGGCATCATTGATGCTTATATCACAGTTCTATAGAGTTTGTGCCTGCTGAATAATAGATAAACGAAGTTCCTTAATTTCTCTCCTACAAAGGCATGACAGAGAACGGTTCTTAGGCTCTTTCATATGTACCCAAGACCCGTTTCTCCTCTGAACACCCTTCATGGACACATGAGACTTTTTATAAAGCGCTGCAGTTACAAAAGGTAACAAACACAAAATGCAATGAATAAGTTTGCCTTGTAAAGAACTAACACCTGGTTGCTCTAGCCAACTTCCAGACCTAGGCTGTTTCCTCCACGAACTGCTATGGCTCAGATACTGAGCTGTGAAGTGACAGTTAAAATGCACAAAAGGGAGAAGTATAAAAACTCTCCCCTATTAACTCAATTTTTGATTATCTGATTTAACTTAAGTGCTTTATAAGGCACCTCAATAATTTTGGCTAATAAGCAGAATACAAAGTATATTCTGAATAGATGTGATATATGCAATGTGACAAGGGGCTATTATTTTAAAAAAATACAAGTAGAACATCTCTCAGGAGAAGGGTAAAGCTGTATGATTCTCTGGATCGACCCCATGGTATTTCTAAATTTTACAATCAAGCAGTACAATTAAATGCATATTTACTCAGAAATAAATATGAGATCAATAGGACTTGCTCCAATGCAAGTATGCACATGACTGCAGCCCAAATTGTTCTCCTGCCCATTTAAATGAAATAAAATCAATAATCAAAAATAAGCATTTTTGTCCAGAACTGCCAAATATAGTAGAATTCATGCTAAAGCAGACTTGCCACTGAAATTTTATTTTTCATTTCTGACCTTCCCTGACCAACATTTACCAATCCTATTTTAAAAGACCCATGTACAACATGAAAGGTACAAGTTCCAAAGTCAATCAGTTCTTTTCCTTCTCTTTTATAGTCAAGATTGGTTTTAATTTCTTCTTTTAGTTTTCTTAGAAAAAGGTGATTGACACTGGGCCCATCCATAGATACTTGTAATAATTTTGCAACTGATAAACAAGACATGCCTTCTTGAAGCTTCTGAAGAAGGTCTTCAGCAGTAGCCATTTGGAGAAAAACACTGGTTACACGCCATGTGGAAATTTTAGGACAGTAGTCATCCCCAAAACGAACCACTAAATCTACATATCCCTTTTGAACCACCTTATGCAGAGCTTCATCAAAACAAATATTAAATATTTGGCATTGTTTCAGCTGTTTCTGTAAAACATCAGAGAACTATGGGGCCAAGCCAAAAGCAACAATGTAATTGCTTTTGTTTTTCCAAGATGAAACTGTTGAGCTATCTGAGAACTTTCGCTTCAATAACTCACTGATGTTGTTACAAGAGTTAAATTACATCTTCATCAACAGTTGCAAAGCCCACAGACACTCTGTTGCCCGAACACAGTGCCTGATAGGCAGCTACAGTATACTAGCTTGCGGGGTTGGTAATTCTTTCCCATTTTCATCACTCTGATCATGTTTTCCAGTTATTGCAGGGCCTGACTCTTCACCCTCTATGGTTTTACTATCTGAACTTCTTCTTGGCTTTGAACCTAAACATACTGAATTTTCAGGTTCTTCTGATGTAATGGTCCTTGTGCATGAGACTCCACAGGTCTAATTCCCATATTACTTAGCTCAAAGCTGTGGTAGCACACTTTACAATATCCTTTGGATTTGTCTCCAGCAACTGGTGATAGCCATGGAACAAAGCCAGAATGAAGTTTGAAATCTAACCACTTCATATTAAAAACTGTCCTCTTAGAAGCCATCTTCAAAATGTGGTTTCAGATACAGCTGTACATAAAACCACCTGCCTGACACCAAGATGATAGCAGATTTGTTTTCTGGCAGGTAGGAACTTTCCAAAGCTGGAAAAGTTTCATTTTCAGGTTCCAGAAAGTGTAATGAGCGGATCAGCAGCAAGAAAAGAGGTGGAGTTTAAATGCTTGCAGATCATTTCTGCAATTTAGAGAAGAAGGCAGCCCTCATTTGCAACCTTTATGCATGGGAGAAGTCAGGGAAGAGGGTGAAAGAGCTGGTACTCTGTAAATTTCAGCAGAAACAAGCAATCACATTTGAAAAATTTACTCTGCATGGTGCAGAGCAGAAAGTACTAGTTGACTGTGAAATCCAACAGCAGCAAAAACTCATTTGCAACTTTGTGCTGGGTTTAGCAGTAGATAAAACATACATTCCATACACAAGCATGACTCAAAAACATGCTTATCTTTATATGTACTGTACGTTAAATGCAGTACTAACTTTGCTTTTGTATGTTTCTCCAGACTCTGAAGAATGTCCATTCCTACATGAAGATAAAAAGGATTCTTTGTGGCCTGGATAAAGAAAAAAGTAAAATAAAGCTGTATGAAGTAAAATAAAGACCAACCAAACAAAACATGCAAAGCAGTGGAATTAAAACAGTATAGTTTCCTGTTAGTGAACAAACTGTGATCAGAAATCATAGGTGATTTTCATTTGAATTTTCTCACTAACCATATGTGAACCAGATTGCTCCCTAGGGATATCAACTGTGGTGTAGTGGATAGAGTGACTAGGACTCAAGAGGCCTAGCTTCTAATCCTCATTTAATCATGGGAACTTACTGCCAGACCAGGTGTAACTGGTAAAATCACACCTTAAATCAGGGGTCTCAAACATGCGGCCTGGGGACCATTTGCGGCCCGCTGGATGATAGTCTGTGGCTCCTGCCTTGCCTGCCCCCCCCCCAGCACCCACACATCGTCTGCTGTCAAGAATCAAAAAAGCCTCGCCTCACTCACTGGCTCTCTCCCAAGACAGTGCCTCTTGCACCCTCCATCCGGAACTGCAGTCAGCCCGCCTGTCTGCCGGCTGGCAGGCTGCAGTTCCGGATGGAGGGTGCAAGAAGCACTGTCCTGGGGGAGAGCCGATGAGCGAGGCGCACTGCCAGCCCTTTTCCCCAAGTGCCCGAGCTGCCACCAAGCGATGTTCGAGAGTGGAGCTCGCTCCCGGCCCATCCTCAAAGAGCGCCTCCAGCCCACCAACAGCAGCTGCCGCTGCCACCGCCTCTTCCAGGGAAGCGGCTCTCTGGCTCTCTTTCTCTCTCGGCACCCCCAGCACCAGCCCGGCCAGTGACCACCTCAGCGCCCAGTGGTGCTTCCTCCTCCTCCTCTTCGTTCTGCTTCAGCTGCCTCAGCTCTGGAGGCTGCCTGGGCTCGCCTCGCGAAGTTTGCTCCTCTGTCGTGGTGGGGGTAGCTGCTGCTGCTGAGTGCACTTTTTTTGAGGGGGGCCCTCAGAGGAAGGTTGACGGACCTCCGTTTGTGTGTGCATGCGCGCACCAGTGGGGGGTGTGCCCCGTTCTGTTTAATTCCGCGGGTACCAGTGGAGGCTTTTGTCCTTTGGCAAGGCAAATTCTGTGAGGGTTTTTAAAATTTTTTATGTTGTGCCCTACCCCCCCCGCTAGACGGTTGCCAGCACTCCCTCCCTTCTCCGCTTCTTCGTCCTGCTGGTAGTGGTGGTAGTGAAGAAGGAGCCGGAGGGGATCGTGGCAGGAGACAAGGGCTCACATGCCCCTCCTCCGTCTCCTCCTCGGAGCCCCAACCAGGCTAAGGAAACTCCTGGCCGGCTTCCTCAGGCTCTTGCTCCGCGAAAAATCTGATGCGGCCCAGCCTCACCCAGACTCTGCCTCTAGTGGCCCCCAGGTAAATTGAGTTTGAGACCCCTGCCTTAAATATTTCACTTACCTTAAAGACTCTATTAGGGTCGCTGTAAGTTAATTTTGACTTGATGGCACATAACTGTTCCCTAAGCTTGCACCATAATACATTATTCAGAAGTCCCTTCAGTTTAAAACGGGCTTTGTCACATAGCATGGAAAACGAGGGAGACTATTAGCAATATAACTAAAAATGCACAATTCACAATATATTTTAATCAATGCTTTTCCTACAGAATAAATCAAGAATGTGCTCTTTCATGTTTTTGGAATGCAAGCCAGAATTCTTCAAAATTTCTGCAACTGCAGACTTATTGCAGAATTCTGTGGGCTGTAATCCAAAGCACAGAACAGCACACCCTTAAAGTCCAATCCAGCTGATTTTGAGCTTTCAGATTCACTAAGAAATCTCAGGACAACATCTAGCATCACACTGGTTGAAGGAAATCCCAGGAAATTAACTTTCCCATCCTTGCTTCCCTTATCAACTGCCACAAATTGAAGCAGAGCCTTCCCTGCATAAAGTGCATATATCTAACTTTCAAGGAATCCCTTGTAAACACAATATGCCATGGATCCTCCCATTTGGGAAGGTTCCCTGCCCAGTATTTCTGGCAGCTTTTGCGTTTTCAAGGTGGAGGCAGAAAAAGTTGGCTTCTTTGAAATCTCTTCTAACAGCATGATGCTAGCAGCCATCCTTTTAGTCTAAAGTTACATCTATATTTTTATTTTCGACACATATGAATAATAATTACATGCCACAAATCAATTCCAATGTATAGCAAGCCTCCTGAGGGTTTTCTAGATAGAGAGTATTCACATGTAGTTTATATGTTCTTCTGAAAGTACCCTCAGACTATGCAGCCTGCCAAAAACTGCAGAGACCGGCTCTTCTATTCAAGCCAGTTAAAATGTAAAATGTTTGTCACAAATAGAGAAAATCATCTGGTAAGCACGACAGCAAATTCAGTTCTCCAATAAAAATTGCTTATTTTGGACATCTCTCAAGTAGGAAAAAGCTGAATAACTTATTAAAATAATATAATCCTCATAAAACATTTTTTTAAAAAAACACTCAATACCTGATAAAGAAGGTATGTAGATTCTACTAACTCTGGTCTTAAGGGGTAAAAAAGGACATCAGGTGCCTGTAATTGCCAGTTGTACCTCTCTGGAAGAGCTCCATACCGTTTCCATATTGCATAATAAAATGCATGGAGGCAAATGGCATCTTCCACATCGCCTATTAGAACCTGAAGAGAAACAAGAAAGGTGAAAGATCATACAAAGGATAGCTCACTTCTGATGGAACAGACAATATCCTTACTTCAATAGTTATATTTAATCTACTGATGGACTGCAGCTGCCTGGATCCACAAACCTATGAATCAGGGGTTACAGCATTGCCCACATTATCATCATTTACTGCCAGACAGCCTCTCTAGCTGGTTTAAGAACAACATAGTTCAATATTGATTGAAAACAAGATTAGTGTTTGAAAATGCTACACCAAAGCTATGTCATATGGCATGAGGTCGCCCAGCAAAGAAACTCCTGGCTAATTTGAAGCACACAGAAACACTACAGTTGACCTTCAGACCAGAGGCACTTTACAAGTGATGGAAACATTCCACAGAATATCCTTTGTAAAAACAATTACATTTTAATGGCACTGAATCTAATCCCAAGTCGAACCATTCCATGCCTTTTGTGACCACAGAACAGAGACACTGAGGATTTTGACAGAAGAGTAAATAGCGAAAGAACCTTGAAATACAACACAATCCCTCTTGTCAATAGTCGTACGCTGTCCTTGGCGATATCTACTAGCGACCTCATGAAATGCTGAGCAGCTGCTAGGCACCTCAATGCTCTATTTGTGCTAATCTGCTTTTCACGTGAAATGAAGATTAATAATGAATATGAACTGTGTATATGCACATGAATGGTGATGAAATGGCAGTTTTATCAGTACTCTACTTCCATGCTGGGTTGTGCTGATGCAAGCTAAGATTCATGTGTATGGGACCTTCACTATACAGACGTACATTTTGTATTAAAGAACAACAAAACATTGTTTTATTTGGAAAGTAAAGCTTCTACTGCAATGCATATATTTCAAGGGTTTCTACAGCAAAATTACCTGAAGCCCAGGGAAAAAAGCTTGAAGAGAATCAATCCAGGTGTTCATTAACTGCCCACTGAACATATTTACATTAACATAGAGTGGTGGGTCCCCTTCACCTTCATTACAGGCTTCTCGTCTAAAAGAATAAAAAAGCTTTGATTTAAAACCAAGTAGTACATGTATTAGAATTAAGGATAGGGCACAGAAACTGAGTAACAGGGAACAGATATTTAGATCTTTGCTAACTATAATTTCCATGATGCTAGAATATTGCTTGATTTTCAGAGAGTTGGTTTATAAAACAATTTAGCAACATTTGAACACATTTTCACTTTTAAAATGATCCATCTGAAAGACAACTGTACTGTAATTTCAAGTCCTGAATGAGAGGAAAATTAAAAGCACACACATTTAAATGCTAACAAAAGGCATCAAAATAAGTATGTGATATGACTTTTACCCAGTGAAGGAAACTACACAGCAAACTATAAAGTGTGTTTTTTACTTAAATTATTTTAATTATTATCTATACAGCATTGATATGCATGAAGTCCTATGAAGCCCCAGAAAACTGTTTTCTACCTTCATAGCTTATAACCTATGACTTGACACAGGACAAGACAAAAAGAAAGCAAAGAGGAGGCAAACAAAGATAAAATGTGCATTGTTTCAGTTATACACACTAAACTACAGTTGTAAGTTGGTGTGGTATGTGCATCATAACAAATGGCAGGTCCAACAAGATACTTGGAGGAACAGATTCTTAATTGCTATTTTGCAGTGGTAGTAAACCACTGTTTCCAAAAGAGTTGCAATATGGATTGAATGAGGACGTACAGACACTTATCCTTAAGAAAACCTGCATGATAGTAAAGAGAACTCAATCTATTCATTCAAACTGCATTAGTGCTGCATCCTCTTAAAAATCACAACTACACATTACCTACCCTCGCCTTAGGTAGTTCTGAATACTCCGATAAGCATCATTGAACATATCAAGGTCTTCTTTTTCTCCAAAAAGGATGTAGGATTTTAAAAGATACTCATAGAAAGAGTCTAATCCTGCTCCCAAACCGCTCTGCTTTCCAACCCAGTGACCAGTCTGTATGTTCACTACATTACCTATAATAAAGCATAAACAGGAACAATGGCTATCTAAGTATATGATACATATGTATTTCATTTATAACAAATCAGCTGACCATGTACCCCAGGGACATAAAATTCACATATAATGCAATACAGATATTGTCAAATTATTTGAAACACATTCAATAGGGCACCAGCATAAAAGTCAAGCATTATACCTAATGCAAAATCCATCCCAAATAGGAAGACTTTCAAAAGCATAATTTGCAATCCTTTGTACCGTTACCTAGAAACATCACAAGCACCTCCTGCAAAGAAATTTCTCCACTGGCATCTCATCAATACCATTACTCATGAAAGTGAAGAACTGCTCGGCAACTCAGTGGTTTATGGATCTGGCTGTGGAGCCAGATGCTGGGAGTTGGAGTCCCCACTGTGCCTCTTTGACAGGGGTAGGACTCAATGAGCAATAGGGTCCCTTCCAGCTCTGAATATCTAAGACAGTGATGATGATGATAATGATGATGATGATGAAAAACAAAATCCCTCTCAGGCTACCAGTCACTAAAGAAAACCCTGCCTGAAGAGAAAGGTTTTTGCCTGATTGCAGAAATGCAGCAAATATAGGGCAGCATAGCTTCCCATGGGAGGGAGTTCCAGAGTATGAAAGCAGCACCAGATATGGCCCTCTCCCATGCCCCCACCAATTGCACCTGTGAGGATGGTGGGACCAAGAGAAAGGTCTCATCTGATTATCTTAATTTCCTAGTAGGCTCACAGAGGGAGATTCAGTCTTTTACAGAATGTCTAACAGGAATAGACATATGGGGGAAAAGGTTTCAGCAGTAGGCCTTGTCCCCTGTGCTACACTTTTAGACAAAGTAATTGCCGTTACTTGTAATGTTTCCATTGCCTTCCTATAACATTTCTCTAGCAGCATTTTTACTGAAATTTTGCTGTTCAGCTACACCACTCACATGCATGCACCAAACTGCTGTTAATGACAAAACAATGCATGTGAATCAGGCAAACTGCTACTATTACATTCCCCCCCCCAAATTTTTTTATTTTAATATATAGGCTTGACAGATTCACTATTCTGACTAGCTCACAGCATCATTAACTTTCATAAACCACTAATATCCACAGATATATTCATTGAGTGACCAGCTAACTTCTGTGATGGGTGCAGGAAATAATTTTTGTGAATTCTAGCTGTCTTCTGTAGCCCTTTGCACCACCTTCCATACAGTTCCAAAGGATTCCCCACTATTTGCAGCAGATGTGGGAAAATCCAAGGAGTTACAAAGAGAATGGATAATCAACAAAAACTGCCTTCTCATTTCTGTCCACAAAAAACTGCTTGATTGGAAACACTTTCAGTCATGGTTGGGATACACTGCAATGATTGTAACTTCCATAAATACTTTTATAATGGTGTAAATGCTAAATAGGAATGCGAGTTTTTCTATTCAAATAAGAAATGTGCATTGTGTGCAAATTTCAATGTGTAATTTTATGACTTAATATGAACAAGGTACTATATTGTTCTGGTCATGCTCTTTTAGAAAACACATAGGTCTTCCGCTATTATGACTCGGGAAAGCCCTTGAATATGCATATACAGTATACAGATCTTCAGAAATCAACTATCAGAAATCTGAAAATCAGCTGAGCATCTAGAAAGCTAGAAGTTCACACATTATACAACCGGGGCATGGGGCTGTTAAAAGTGGAGAAAAGCATTAACTGAAGCGAGCTATAGCTTGCAGGTCAAAGAGGCAACACATGGTGAATGTGAGTCACCAATAACAAAAAAGGGAAATAATGTTGAGATTCCTAAGATGTATATTTTGCACACATACTCCAGAAATATTTGCACATATGCACTTAAGTATGTACATTTGAATGTTACATATATACATGTCTAAATCAAGCAACAGCTCAAGATGACTCTTATTAATAAAGCAAGGTAGACAACATTAGATTCTAGGGCAAAAATATTTTCAAGCTACTGGCAGAAAATATCTGACTAGAAGCAACTGCATTCATGAAAAAAAATCAATTTAATATTAGAATTGAAATTAAGTAGATTTACTGAAGAAGATAAATTGATATATTTATTTGAAGCTCCCTCCTCAGTATCGCTGTTCTTCAGAACTCTTGAATTCTAAAAAGGGTGGGTATTTATTCTCAGTTCAGGCCTCTCAAGTCCTCTGAAGCTTAAAGCCAATACTGCTTTGTGAACTCAAGAGTTAACAGAACTGTCAGGACAGAGATATCTGTAAACACAGTTTCTGAACACATGAATGCAGGCACATATATAAAAGATGCAGATAAAATTACTTCTTCGAAATACAGAGCTGTGGGTTTTTTGCCTCCAATGAATTATGTGGCATAGGAAAGCTATTTATTACCTTATTTGATTCCATTATAAACCTCATATAAAAATTAAAGGAAAACAATCTTCTTTTGCAGCATATTAAGACAGCAGTTATGTAAAAGGATTACTATATAAAGTTTAGATATAAACATGACCTTGTAAAATGACATAGCATAATATTCAATCTAAGATGGAAAATTCCTAAGTAACTCTGAGTTCTAAGATCCCTGTGTAAAAATGGAAATGTTCTGGTGCTACTGTTACTTCAGTGATCAAAGACACTCTTTCGCCTTAATAGCTATTATCAGTACATAACATGAGGCTATAAAAAACCCAAGAAAATATTCTGTCCTTAATTACACAAGACATCAAAATACAAACTGCTGTTTTGTGCCATCAAGTCACCTCCGACCTATGGTGACAACATAAGCGAGTGACCTCCAAAATCTCCTCTTAAGAACTCTGCTTAACTCTCGCAAATTTAAGGACATGGCTTCCCTTATTGAGTAAATCCATCAAATACAAGTTAAATACCTAATAATCCAGTGTCATTACTCCTTAAATTCCAGAGCGCTTTCACAGCTCGGCGAGCAACCCATTCAAAAGTTGAATCTCCAAGAAGCCGACTCAGAATGCCGAATTCCACCAGTAATGATCCAGCTCCTGCAGTGCAAGTCTCATTATTGCTTCCGGAAGGAACTCCCGTTCTTAGATTTACCTGCAAAGACATGATTTCCATATAAGCCTTTTCAGAAGTCAGCTACATTTTTACCTTTCCTAGACTTTAAGCTTTCTATTCAATTTGCAATCAAATGCAAATGTTAAAAATGACTCATGAGTTTCATCAGTGCTCTGTCACTAAATTGCATCATATTCCACAGGGAAACTTTCCTAATAGGGTACTCAGATTTGACATTAGGCAGGTAAACAGCAAGTCAGCAAAAGAACCAAAATCCCCAATTTGGAAATTGCATGTTGAAAAAGTTATCACTTTACTTGGTGAGTCTTTTACAAAACAAGCCTATTCCAAGCCCAGATTCATACATGAGCAGTGGGCCATTCAGCTACACATCTTGTTTGCATTACCGTGAGAAGGTAGGTCTGGAAACAGGCAAAATTCTGATTTGTAAGGAGAATTTCTTGAAACCTTTACAATTAGTATCTAAATGTTCAGGAGGGGACCTACTGAACACCAGCAGAGCAAAAAACCCTGCTGGCTCAGTGACAAGGGATCTCTGTTATGTAAGCAGAAATCAGTGAGAAAAGAACAGGTGACAAAATCACTCTGCACAGGCACAAGACTCACATGTGTGAGTCACAAAAGTCATAAGGCATACATGATTTCCACCTGTATAATATGGCACTGATACCTCTTTGCACCAGAGGCAAAAATATCAAACCAGGCATGCTGTTGGTTGTTACATAAAAAGCTTTGAGCAGGTTCCTTAATATGTAAGACATATCTAAATAAGGAAGTTGTAATGTTAAAGGAGGACAAAAGCAAGATGCCTGAAAATGGGCTGCAATGGTATACATACCCGAGGATAAGGAATTCCAGTTTTGGTGTTTTCAAAAGCAGGTAAGAGCCTTACTGCTAGGTCATGAGCCATATGCAAGAGTTCATTATCATAGCCCTTAATACTCATATCACCAAAAGGCTGCCTGGCATCTGTGATTATTATGTGGGATGAAAGCAAACTTCCTAAAACTCTGCAAGAAAAAAAGATTGATTTGAAGAAACAATGAAAAACTTGCTACATGAAGTACAAGGAAAAGGCCATGTGGCTCCGAAGAATGCACAAATCAAGAGAGGGTTATACCTTTTATTGGACCATTACGATAAAAAACAAATTGTAAACTTTTGTGGATGAAATCTACTTCCTCAGACTTTCATCCACAAAAGTTTGCTATTTGTTTATTTTTGTAATGGTCCAATTAAAAGTATACCCCTCTCTTTCACTTGCTACAGTATGTGTACCTATAATGTAAGATTGCAAAGTTACAGTAATGTTTAAAAGAAGGTACAGTGTTCATCAAGTCTTTTATTTGGAAGGCTGTAAGATATGTAAAGAGAATCTTAATCTTTTTGTAAAACTCTTTCTCATCAGTTTGTTTACAGTGCAAAACTCAGAGCATGTGTGTTGTCAATTACATACCAAGTTTCCTACAATCACTGTTAAATCCCACTGATTTCAATGCATCCAAGTTTAAATATGATTAAATTCAAATCCAACCCAATGGACCATGCCAACTATAGCTCCCTCATTGGTTGCAGTCATTTTTGAACAAGGATAGTTCAACTGTTGTGATCCATGCTCTTGTAATTTCCTGGATGCAATGCAATCGATTTATTTATTTATTTGGCTTACTCTGCAAGAGTCTCCATGGAAGACCAATAGAAAGTGGAGGATGGATAGAAAGATTAGTCTCGATTTCAACTGGTTTCATCAGCATGTGCTTATTACACCAACCGTGACTTAGTTGAATGCCTATTAACTCCCAGTCCATTCAAGGTGACAGGGCTCACCTTTAAAGCCTTAAGTGGTTTGGGAATGAACATCTAAACAAATGCCTCTGTCTCAAAACCATGCGACAGAATGAAGAATTCTGGTACAGAAACAATTTATATATTGTATACAATGTGCTCTTTTGGAGAATTTTGGATCCACAAATATTTCTGAAATGTTAAGAGTTTCGTATATTTATCTGATAATGGTCAAATCATCAATGCCATGTGAAGTTTTATTCTGAAGGACTGCAAAACAGGATTGCAGCTGGAGGCTTTGTTCATGTTGATTGATGATGCACTGTTGAGTTAACAACTACATGCTGTTTTGACTTAGTTTGCACCTTACGATAACTATGTAGAGAATGCCACATTTATCCATTCTATAATGCTGCAGTCATTTCAATGCTGAACAAAAATGTTGCTATTCTCACAGAAATTTGCGTTAGATGTTTCCTTTGCTGAGGACTATATCTGTTTATTATGCTGTCATAGAATTGACTGTCCACTACCCTGAGATGTGGAAAATACAGGCTCTTCATACAAATGTTTCATGTTGATGAACATAATATAAATCACAGAGTGGTTTCATTCATCTCTACCACACAATTTACTCAGCAATAAGAACAGGAAGAGCTAAGGTGCTTAATCTATCCTGGACAAGGACATTAGTGGTCTTATATTGCCAGAATATGCCAATGTCTCTAGTTTCAAGTACTGGACTGGACTGAGCTAAATCAACTCTAATCCTGGAACAAGCTGAGAGAGCAATTAGTTCACTCCTAAAGAGGCTTAAGACACTACTAGCTAATGTAATCTGTCATACTACTTCAAATATTTCTAAACTGAGACAGGAGCTGGTATTGTACAGGTTTAGGCATTTAACAGTAACCTACAGCCTCACTGGTTTTCCTATCAATCCAAATGTAACAGGCTACAATTTCCATCATCGATAAATATTGGTAATGGCTGCTTTGGCTGAGCTACACTACAAAGCACTAGGAAATTGTCATGTGTGAAGAATGTAGCATGCAACAAAATGATTAATAACAGAGAATATAGCATTCACCAGGATGCAAAAAAGTTTCTAATTTCATAGAATTTCTACATGTTTGCATTCTCCCCTAACTGCAAGTCCTCCTTTTGTACCCAATTTCTCTTTAGATCATACATAAAACCACTCAAGTATGAAGTGAGATAAGCTGAATCTTCCCAAATTTGGGCCTCATGCAATTGCAGAGAGACTAGAGGGTGTGTGCGTGCATCTCTGCACTTTTACTCAAACGGCCATTTGAAATTAGAAAGCTGATCCTAAAACAATACTCTACTTCCCGAATTGTGTTTGTTTAAAATAAAGTCTATAACCTACTAGCTATAATACAGCCCTTTTAATCTTCTATAACACCCTTATGAAATACCATCTTATTACAGCAATTATAGAGTGTTCAATTGGGCAGACAGTGAGCAAATATAAGTTAGCTTTCTAGTTTCTTGAAATTGCTAAAATTATTTATTAAGCAAGTTAGTTGACAAATTAATAATGAGTCAGCAAACTGAAATTCCAAAAACATATACAGTGTTCCCATCACTTTTAGTAATAACCTACCTAATTGTTGCCTCAAAGACTTGAACAGTTGAATCAGTGTCAAATGATACTGTGTCAATTACTAGTTTCACCGCTTTATGGAATTCTGAAGAATTTCCCATTACCTTTAAAGACAGAAAACATGCAACAATCAAATTTCTACTATTAAAATTATTTTAACTAAAGAATAAAAATATCAGTAGTTAATAAATATCTCAGAAACTCATTTCTTTCATCCATCTTTCTTCAAACCAAGGAATATTTTAAGCCATCAGATGCACTAATCCAACTAAGCAATAAACTACTTTGGCACAATAAAATGACTGAGACTCATGCACTAGAATTTAAGTGCAACAATTTGTGTAAAATAAGTCAGAACTACAACAAACATGCACACCATACAAGCTTCAAAAATGTTAAGAAAACTTTCCCTGGACTTAAATAAGTGACTAATTTTAAAAAAATCATTTACACAGCTGTAGCTCTTTGTCCAAGCTAGAAACAGATTCTGATTGCTCCTGATACAGATATAATGTAGGGCAGGGGTCCCCAACCTTTTTCACCCCACAGACTGGCTGGGGAAGGCAGGGCATCCCTGTGCTCATGCACAAACAAGAGTGCGTGCATGCACAAATGGCAGCGTGACGCTTGTGCAGGCACGCTGGCGCTTGGGCATATACGCAAACAGTGGCACTCGCACAGGCACGCCGAAGCGCACGTGCATGCGCAAATCAGCTGTGTGGGGGTGAGTGCATGCGGGGGGGCAGGAGGTCTGTCTCCACAGCCCAGTCCAGCTCAGGCCATGGATCGGCAATGGGCTGCGGACCAGAGGTTGGGGACCTCTGGTGTAGGGTATGGGACAGAGACTGTTGTTTGAGTTCAAGTAATCAGTATGCAGTGACATCAGGGAATTCCCGACAGAAAGGAAATTAGCTTTTTTGCCACAATAACTTTACACAATAACCTTCCTGAATAGGAAGGCTGTCTTGACACCTACACTTTCAACCATAACCATTCATGGTTGCCATTGACCTTCTCCCAGTGGCTCTAGCACAAAACAGAATCTATTTCACTTCTCACTTTGAAACCAGACATTAACTGAAACCACCTGTCTCTCCTCTTTTCAGAGCTAGCCTGATTTTCCTAGCCTTTCCAGAGCTAGGAAAATTATCCTCATGTGCTCTACAATGTTTCTAGAACTCTGGAAGAAGAGTCTTTTCTTTGAGCTCAGACTGCAAGGGAGAGATAACATCACAATAGGGTTTATAGTGAGGTGGTCTGTTTAGAATACCTCTTCACTGGGACAAAGTGGGAAAAGCAGAATATTTCACTCTCTGGTCCAAACCTGTCTAGTTAAGATGGCATAAAACAAATTGCATAATTTATGGAAGTGAATTGCCTTAAGGTTAAGAAATCACCGTAGACCTCATCTGTTGCACAACGCAGCATACAACAAAAGTTTCTACTGCAATTTTTTAACTTGGGACAATTTGGCTACAAATTCATGCCATTTGTGCAGCTACAGAAAAGGATTTTGTACTACTTCTCAGTTGCCCTTGGAGATAAAGGTTGGAAGACTTGTTAATAGAGATATTTGCAGCACAATTTCTCTCTTAGAAACTACTGAAAATATTTGGGTTTTTTCTCTTCCAGTAATTAAAAAAACATTTTAAACTCACTGCTAGGGTATCCAATGCATCGATCAGAGTAAGCGAGTAGTTTCCCAGGACATCATTGATATTCAGATTTGAACTGAAACAAATTTGGTTAGAAGTTAGTTCTATCCAATCTTTTCCAAAAGTTATTTCAAGTACGTAATCTATAAATCATGCAACCTGATCCTGTGCATGTTTATCTGGGAGACAAACAGGATGTATTCCCAGGTCAAATACACAGGCTCATTGCAGGCCTTGATATTAAGACTCTCATAACTGGATGTTCAAGTATTTCCAATTTCTTTCGTATCAGGGCAGAGATCCCACAAACACTCACAGAGAGTCCTTTGTAGTCACAAAGGATATAAGTGAACTCGGGTACAAATAAAGATCTTTTCTCTAAAGACCAAGCCCTCCTGAGCATGTTTTCAGCATTCATAGGGGCTGTGGGGAGGATGACATTCTGTTGGAAGCCACCGGATCCAGCACACCACTGGATTCTGGCCGAAGGTGCAAAGAAGTGAAGTGCAGCATAACAAAAAAAGAGAGAGACATATTCACAATACAGTTTTTGCTACAACTGCAGCAATCACGAATCACCATTCAGTCTTAAATGGTCACTTCTTTCCTCAAAAGTGAGGATGACATACTCGTTAGAGGCACAGTTCTTTCTTGAAGACACATATCCTGTACTTAGAATTTGGTTCTTAGGGCACCTATTTTCTAAGCCCTACAGCATAAGATAGACCTACATAAATTAATATAAACCACTTACACAATTGCTCAAATTTCCCTTTTTTCACAGAAACATACAGTAATGCCATCCGATATAGCATTTTACACAAAAGTTTCATATTTGCCTTTTATATAACTGGCATTTCTTGCAGTTTTGATTTCTTTTTAGAATTACATTAAACTGTAAAGTAAAGAGTCGTGTAGATAGCTGTATTTATAAAGACATTGTGCTTGAAGTTTCTCTTAAGGAACTAGAATAAAGTTAGAAAAATATCTTGAAATTACTATCCTATATTTAGTTAAGGGGTCTTCAGTCAACATGAACAATTCAAGAAATTCTGAAGGTTTAAATAAATTATTCAAATTTCAAAAGACAAAAGTGCTGAATATGGTTAACCTCTTGTACTAAATTATAGAAAGAACAGGTGCCTTGGGAAACAGATGGCTTCCTACAAGAACACTGTTCTTTGAAGCCAAAGAACCATGTAAAACTGAGGCAGACCACATAGGAAAAATACATTATAAAAGTGTTTAACATTTGCTTTGATGTTTCACTAGACTGACAATATTAACCATGATGATGAAACTCCTCCTAAGCATGAATGCAGAATGTCCTTAGTAACAGATCTGTTCTGGACTGGCAGGAGTAAAGTCCATATAAGATTAAGTAACTTTATTTGACATAGGATGAAATTCCTTTACTTGCATAAAATACTATGTTTAGTGAAAGTTACTGTACTTTTCCATGTATAAGACTATACTTTTGTTTAAAATCTTTAGACTAAAAATTGAGGGTCTTCTTCTACATGGAAGTAAGCTGAGGAAAGAACAAAAATAAGTGGAGGGAGAAGCAGGGATCAAAGTGATCCTGCAGAGCTTCGATCCCTGCTTTCCCCTCCACTTGCTAAGCCCACTTAGATTTCTTAATTTTGGGTTAGAAAAGTGGGGAGCATCGTATACATGGGGGTGTCTTATAGAATTATCATTGCTGGATAGTTTTCTCCATAAAAGGCAGATGTGCCAAAACTACAATCAATTAATTTTAAGCTAAATCCCACTGATGTTGTTGTCTGTCACCATTTTATAAGTAAGCGAATGCAAAACAGAACCTTCACGTATACATTTAAAACAATTATCTCTGCCAAAATGTTATTGATTCTGACAGAGAATACAAAGGGTCTCATGCTACTGAAAATATTACCCTTTCTACTTTGCGGGAGTTAAATAAATCACTGTTCAGAACTTGACAAAAACAGTTCTTAGCTATGTGTAGACTAAGTATGTGCACAGCCTCTTTAACAAGCCATCATAAACCTCACTTCTAAATCAACTTGCAGAAAAGTACAAGGAATAGGGCATATGCGTTAGCCAAAGCGCTATGTGGCATTTAAGCCTGTTGCAGCTGTACAAACATGAGTGAAGATAAACCAGCGTTAATGTAAATGCATGATTGCAAAAGGCAAAGGTGCTCAGAGAATCTATTAGTAACTCCCAAAGAGCAACTAAAGTGTTGCCAATAATCTAGAAAAAACAAAGAAGGTTCACTTTGGAGGTGATTACAGCCCCCCTGGGAGAAATGAGGCAACACTTATGCAATTCTCATCAAACTCATGGTTTTCTGGGACAGCAAACGACCTGCAAGATGGCATCACTTGTACAATACATTTGTACTAAGTACACTTTTAGACTGTGAAATGTAACAAAAAAGAGCTGAGAAAAGACATTACTGCTCTCTGTTTAGCTTAAGTGTTTTGAAAAAATATGTTCAGTTTACCAACAAGCTTATTGTTACCAGCAGTCTTCCCATCAGCTCCCTCTATCTTGCTGAAGGTCCCTATTTTCATCTAAAGCTTCCACTTCACATGTTTATCTGAATAGTATTCCTTTTCACTGCTACATCCAGGCATCCTCCACTTAGTTTTTATTACTTTCTACACACAGATCTGGTTTCTAAACTTATACGAAAAAGACACTGTTGTCTAGAGCACTGGTTCTTAACCTTTGTTACTCAGATGTTTTTGGATTGCAACTCCCAGAAGCCTTCACCATCAGCTGTGCTGGCTGGGGTTTCTGGGAGTTGCAGTTCAAAAACACCTGAGTAACAAAGGTTAAGAACCACTGGTCTAGAGCAGTGGTTCTTAACCTTTGTTACTCGGATGCTTTTGAACTGCAACTCCCAGAAACCCCAGTCAGGACAGCTGGTGGTGAAGGCTTCTGGGAGTTGCAGTCCAAAACTCCCGAGTAACCCAAGGTTAAGAACCAGTGGTCTAGAGCAGTGGTTCTTAACCTTTGTTACTCGGATGCTTTTGAACTGCAACTCCCAGAAACCCCAGTCAGGACAGCTGGTGGTGAAGGCTTCTGGGAGTTGCAGTCCAAAACTCCTGAGTAACCCAAGGTTAAGAACCAGTGGTCTAGAGCACTGCTTCTTAACCTTTGTTACTCAGGTGTTTTTGGACTGCAACTCCCAGAAGCCTTCATTATCAGCTGTACTGGCTGGGGTTTCTGGGAGTTGCAGTTCAAAAACACCTGAGTAACAAAGGTTAAGAACCACTGGTCTAGAGGCTGTCAAACACAGGGGCTTCTACATGTGGCACTTAAGTGACAGTTGTCAATGTAAATGCATGTTAATGAATTCAAACTGGAAATGCATGTCTCCAACTGAATGATGGGGTGAAAATCAAGCTTACCTCCGCCTCTGCTCTCCTGGCGCTTATTCTTTATGCTGTAAATCCTTTCTCTGCCCTATACTCTGTCTCTCATCTCTCTGAAGGTATGTGGCCTTTTCACCTTTCAAACCTCCCTGTTTCTTACTCCAGTTAATCCAGTTTCCTTTCTGCTGCTGCTCTAGCTGTCCTCGATTTCCCCTCTCCTAAAATCTCATCCACCCCTTCTTCTCAGGTCCACATCTGGCTCATACTACTCACTTCCTCACACTCTTTTTTTTTAGCCACTTACTCTGCCCACATATCTTGACCTCTTCCCCCACCTCAGTATCTTCTTTTCTGCTCCACGTACAGGAAAGTGACCTCTGCGGGTTTTAGTTCACATCCGACGCTCGTCTTTGTAGCCAAGTCGCCTCCCCGCGCCCCGCTTGAAGCCAAAGGCGACGAAAACGAAGTGACACCCAATACCTAGAGAGAGCGCCTCCCTCCCTCTCCCTCCACCCCCCCCCCGCCGCTTCTTCTATCACCCCGACTAAGGTCGCAAGAGAACCGGGGGGGTTGTGGGGGTGAGGAAAACCCAGTGGGCCACTGCGTCGTCCCCTGGACTCCCCTTTCCCCTCCGCCCCGGCCAGGCCCGCCTGTCTTTCCCGCGGCGGCCACTCACGGGTCGGCTCGGTCGGGCCCCCTCCCGCGGCACTCGATGGGGTTCAGCTCGTCTTGAGGAAAGGCGTACTCCATGTAGTTGTCGTAGCCGAAGACGAACATGCTGCGGGCGGCGTCGCGGAGCTGGGCGCGGAGCTGAGGAGGGAAAGCCCGGCTATAGCGCTGTTCGTAGTCGTAGTCACGGCCGCCTTCCCCGCCGCCGCCGCCGCCGCCGCTTCCGCCAGAGGAGCTGAACCCTCCTCCTCCTCCTCCTCCGGCGGCGGAGGCGCCATTACCGCCTCCCCAAGCTCGTCCCAGGAAAGAGGCCCAGTGCGGGGCCACCAAGCCGCGCTTGAGGCACCGCGAGTTCGGGGAGGTGCTCTCCTTGGCCAGGCTGCTGCTGCCGCCGCCGCCGCCGCACGAGAAAGCCCGGAAGCGCTGCTGGTAGAAGCCCAGGCTGGGGCCCGCCAGCCAGAGAAGGGCCTGCCCGGCCAGCCGCAGCGCCAGCAGCGCCAAGACTAAGGACTGCCATTGCATGGTCGGAGGAGTCGAAGCAGCAGCAGCCACAGCCTCCGCGCGCCCCTTTCACGCGCATACTTCGACCCCGAAGCCTCGCTCTGAACGGAGCGCTCCGCGCCTGCCACAGGACAGGAGGCCCAGGGAAGGCCAGCTCCTTTCGACTTCGACTCCGCCTCTCCTTCTGGGTCAACGACAACCGGGCGTGTCTCCTTTAAGAGCGACGGGTGGAAAGGGAGGAGCCGCGGAGAGGCGAGGCGTGGTTGTGACAGTGCGACGAAAACGGCCGCTTCCGATTCGCCTCTGCGGTGATGTCGTCATCACCAGCGCGCCAAACAGGTACCTTCGCCTCCACAGAACACCCGGAAAAGAATGATGCCGCCTTTTGACTGATAGGGCTGGGTTGCGAGAGAAGGGGTGACGTGTCACGCTACGTTTTCCCAGCGTCGGCGCAGCCAATCAGAGCTAAGGGGGTTGCGTTGGATACCCCAATCAGAAGAGGAGCTAGCAGAGAGGCATGGAACTTTAAGTAGCTCATAACAGGAGAGAATATACCTTTAAGAACACCTTATATAGTACACGTAACAAATATATTATAGAACTAAAGAGAAGCAGTGACCGACAACGAGTTCTTTAATTGCGGTTAGAAAAATAACACGCAGCTTTGCCTTTCGCCCAGAATTTCTAGGGAGGGTGCTCTGATTATGAGCAACAAGTTGTAGCATCTTTACATGTTGGGAATAACAATGTGGTCTAGCTACTTTAAAGTAGAAAACATAACATTTTGACAGGAATTTTTGAAGTTTCAATCTGTTCTGTCTTAAACATCCATGTTGTCTGACGAGTGAGTGAAACAGCATACATATTTGAGACTGCAAAAGAAAACATGCAACAGATCAGGGGCAAAATGTAATTGAACATGTTGCTAGATAGCGTTCCTTAAGCGGTACCTTGTTCTTCACACAAGAGACCTTGTAGTCAAGCTTCTGTAACCTGGCAGTATCAGCCAGTGGGGGACTTCTGCACATCTGCAAAACACCTGCTTGGGAAAAACAGCTTAAACTCTGAAGTGCATTTTCACTATCAATAAATGTGCCAACAGTATCAACCAAAATTATGTGCCATTTTCTCTGTTGATCTTATATTTATTTTTAAGCAGTAACTTTACACTATCCAGACAACCTAGCAGTTCAAAAGCACATAAAAGTGTGAGTAAACAGGTACCACCTCAGTGGGAAGGTAACTGCTTTCCGTCTCTAGTCGTGCTGGCCATGTGACCACGGAAACTGTCTTCGGACAAACACTGGCTCTATGGCTTGGAAATGTGGATGAGCACTGCGCCCTAGAGTCGGACATGACTAAATGTCAAGGGGAACCTTTACCTAGCAAGTTAACACTAGTAAGGTAGCAACTTATTCGAAGTTTTTGCCACCTAATAATATTTTCTGGTGGGTGGCTCTCAGCAATGACCAGTCTTTGCAGTCTCAAAGCTACATGCAGAATTGCAGTTTACTTAGGGAAGACAGATAAGTGGAGTTGGTTCTCAGTTCCAGGACTTTGCTGAAAGAGCCTCATTCAGCTCATGATTCCCCAGATTTGCTTCAAACCTCTAGTGTTGATGGCTATTAAAATTATGCTTTGTACAGACTAAGATGGAAAGTACTTTCCTCTTTTTTAATAGAAATACTGCTGTAGTGGATAAGTGAGGAAATCTGCTTTAAATCCTCACTGGGTCATTAGTTCAGTTCAAGTTTATTGCATTAGCCAAAAGCCGTCATAATTGTTTAAAATACAGATAAGGTCAATTAAAATCATGATAAAACCACAGGCATATAAAATAATAAGAGACCCCTCATACCTGAGAATCTCCCACACAATTGATCGCAATGGCTTTCAGAAAATTAGGCCGAATGTTTCTGGCCGCTTTTGCGAATAGCGCTGTTCTATACGTAACATAAGGGTCACAGTCCAAGAGCAACCTGACCACCTTTATCTGAGGGCTTTCCTCCTGTAGAGCAGACAGAATGTTACCCAGCAGCTTTTCTCGAGGGTTCTGATATAGCTGACAATAGAGTAAATAATGGAGAACATCCTCTCTGACCTGCTCCGCAGATGCACAGCCTTAGATGTTTAGGGACATTCATGTACCTGCTATCTAAGACAGTGGTTGGGTCATTAAAACTCACTGAGGGAGTGGCACTGCTAAAATCACTCCTCAAGTATCTTGTTCACCTGGAAATACTATTAGTTACTGTAAGTCAGTTCTCACCTGACAGCACATAATATAATACTAGAACACAGGGTTATCTACTGAAGCTGATTTGTGGGAGGTTCAGGACAAACAAAATGTAGTGATTCAAACAAAGCATAATTGTACTGCTGAATTAACTACCATGAAATCTAGTTATGGCTGCATACATGAATAGCTTTAACAGAGGACTGACCCAATTCATAGAGGGTGGAGCTATCAGTGGCTACCAGTCATGATGAATCTGTATTCCCTCCACTATAAGAGATGGTGTATCTTTCTACCTTTAGTGGTGTGCTCATGTCATGCCTGAAAGCTGCCCATAAGTGACTGATTGGCCAGTGTGTGAACAGAATGCTGAGCTAGATAGGCCTCTGATCTGACCCAGATTGCAGCATGGCTCTTATGTTTTTTTTTTTAATGAGGTAGTACATTGAGGTACATATATGGAGAATGCTGTTGTACTCATGTCCTGCTTGTGGTCTTTGAAGAGCTGTCTAGCTGGCTACAGAGGGAACAGAAATCTGCACTAAACGGATCTTTGGTCTAATGACATACATGTGCTATTTTTGTTCCCCAGTAAATGTGCACTTCCTTATAAACCTCAAATCCATCTTACATTCTCCTCAAGAAAGACAGCGTTAGGCTTCAAATTTAGCAAGAAAAAGAATCAAATGAGAAGATATTCTTCCCAGCCTATTGTCAGCTTACCTGTGTACTCTCCTAAAGTTGATTTTTAAAGTGTAATGCTAGAAATGCACTGCAGATCATTAAGCATAGCTAATAAGTCAGACCCCTTCAAAGAGACACTGGGCCTTCAATCTTGGATTAACACATAACTGGCTCTTGTTGAAAATAATTTTTCATAACTCTTCTCATGCAAGCTTTGAATTATTTCCTTGTTCTTATTTTGACTCTAAAGCACTCTTCGTGTGATGATGACAATGAAAAGGAATTTGTACTTTTGGATAATTTGGATTCTTGCTTGCATGTTAAGGCTTACATATGAGCAGGAATCTCTTCTCTTCACACTAAGCAGTGATATAATTGCAGAAAAAGTGATGGTGGGAGGGGCAGGACTAGGCCCGAAGACAGCTACAGTTGAGAAATGTCCTTTGACTTTATAATGAAATTTTCCATGGGAAATTTATAAAAAAAGATTTCGTATTGACTTACACTCGTGTTCACTGACATAGCATTTCTTTTCTGAGAGGGATCTCTTTATAGTCTTGAAAAGTTTACTTCAGTCCTGGCCTGCTTTCTTTTATACTTTCACAGTTAAATAGCCTTCAGATGATTGGTTGATCCTCAATTTCAGGAAGGCCTAAATCATGTCCAAAGTTGTTCTCTGTTCATGCCCAGTGTGCTCAAGTCTTTATTTAGTGACAGAAAGCAACACTTGAGTAGCTGTCAGGAACATAGTCAAAGATCTGGAATGCTACCAGGGGAGGAGGAGACACACAGAGATAAATTAAAGCACAGTGAATGTTGTGATTTAATTAAAGTCAATGTGTTCCTGCGACTGAGGCAACTGCTTGATTTCTACAACTGCCACATCATTGTCACTAAGATGGCTAACCTACAAAGCCTCTCTTTTTCAAGAAAAATAATCCAATCTTCCCAGTAACACTAAAACATACCCTTGAAAAACATCTTTCACCTGAAATATTCTGCTAACCTACACTGAATAGGTGTAAAATTTATTCAGGGAGCAAGCAGCCTCCCTGAACCTTTTACTCGTACTCAAAGCCAAGAGAAACTTCCCTCATGTAGAGTTACCCAGTAATAGAGCACATGATGTATATTACAGCTGCTGAGAGAGGAAAGAAGCAAGAACAGCTGGGATGTGTCTGCAGTCCTTCTGCAAAATATTTTAAAGGATAGTTCTGGACTTAATGAAATGGTGGAGCAAAAGTGTGAGTGAGCAGAACACATACAATAGAGAAATAAACACCTCACATGCGAACTAATGTTGCCATGCCTACTCTGCAGAATGTAGACTAGAAAACTATGTTCCAGTTTCCAAATCCTTCACCTTTTAAAATAAAAGAAGGGGAGCAGCTGGAATTAGCAAAGATGCCACTGACTGGAAGTCAAGGTTAGTATCATCCATACTATGTGAAAGAAAGACAGCAAAAGAAAAAAAGAAAAAAAAGACAGGGACAAAAATCAACTCATTTGAAATGTGGTCCTGGAGGAGAGCCTGACAGATACCTCAGACAATCAGAAGTAGAAATGTGGGTGCTCAATCAAGTAAGCCTGAACTCTCACTAGACCAAAAATGAATAAAGTGAGGCTATCTTACCTTTGAACATATGGGAAGACAGAACTAACCAGAAAAGACAATATTGCTGGGAGGGAGGGGGGGATAGGAAAAGGGGAGTATGATACAGATGGTCTCAATAAAAGAAACCATAGCTGTTAGTTTGTAAGAACTAAGCAGAACTTTCTGGAAAAGACAATCTGGCTAAAAAGGGAGAGATGGCAAAAGGGGGAGAGAACAACCTGACATGAAATCGCATTAGTTTGTCAGATCTGAGTAGAGTGGTTAATGATAGGACATTTTGGAAGTGATTAACTCATATAGTCACCACTCCTCAGAAGTTACTTGACAGCACACAGCATCTTTGGAGGGTTTTTTTCCTTAATTACCAAGCAATTGCATAGTGGCAAGATAAATGTAATAGGCACCAAAGCTCTGCTAACATTGAGTCAGACCATTCCCAGCCACAAAGCAAAAAACAGAAATTTTACAGCTTAAACAAGAGACTTTTTAAAACCAGACACAGAATCCCTTTGCCAGAACAATGCCTGCTTGGTCAGGAAGGGTTTAAAAAGTTCTTCCCCTGAGAGTTGGCTAACTGGGTCTTGACTGATAGGGTCACAAGTTCAGACTGCCCCAGACCAGAAGCTGATTTTCCCTTTAAAAACTTGTCAGGAGCTTGGCTTCAGAAATGTTACTGAAATAACTCAGGGCTATGACAAACTGCTCTGTGCTTTTGTAATGCAGATATACTTTGAACAGGGCTTACAAAATTGTATGCTAGTTTTGTGGAGGTACATTGGAAAATGTCCTTTTCTAGGGGACTGTCACTTCATTATTTTCTTTGAAACAAGCGTCTTTCTTTTAACTCTTCAAAGAAAACTTGTCTTTAGATGGTTTCTGTGAATTTTCATTCAAGCCATGAAGCTGCAACAATGTATCTACTTTGCAACACTCTTGCTGGTAAGCCTGTTTCACACATGCTTACTCTTATTACAAAGTGATTGTTTTTGCCCTTTTGAAAGGCCTTTTTGAAGGATCAATACAAATAAGTAAAAATAAAAAATAAAATAAAGCAGATGGTGCCAACCATACTCTTTAAAATAAGCAAGACTGGTCTTTTCAATTCATGCGATCTGTTTTAAATTTGGGGAGGTTTAAAGTCACTTGTTTCTGCAAAGGGGCAGTGTTATATTTAAGAAATCATTAACTCAAAAACCCTTTGTTCAAATGTCCCCAAATTTGGCACAGCACAAGAGCAGACTGTCTGCTACATCTGTGCCAAACTTGGTGCTAATCGAAGGTTCAGTTTAAAAGTTATGATTTTTGTTTCAGCTCCTCCCATTTTTAGAACTGCCTTGTAAAATGCTGATTTGCTGTGCTGCACGACAGCATCACAGCATTTGACTGCAATGATCATAATGACAATGATCATAATGGCACAATGATCATAATGGCACAGTTTCTATTATGGGATTAAGCAGAATGTTCACATGACAATTAAAGATAGAGGTATTTGTATTCGAATATCCCTGTACAGCTGGACTTAACGAGGGTCCAGCCCCTGGGGCCGGACAGTCCACTCACGCGTCCACCGGCAGCCTCACATATCCTTCCAATCACCCCAGAGCCCTCCTGCTCAGCTACCCACTCCAGGCAGTGGGAGGGAGGATGGGTCTCCCTGCACAGCTGCCGAGTGGCCAGCCAAGCGGGAAGAGAGCAGGGCTCCGGGAGTAATTGGAAGGATGAGCAAGGCCATTGCTGGCAGAAGCAAAAATGGACGGTTCAGCACCAGGGCCGGACCCTCGTTAATTCCAACTGTGTGGGGATATTTGTATATGAATACGAATATCCCCATCTCTAACGACAATATTTCCATTATGAACAATGGAATATCAGATTTCACTGTGGAAAGAACAGTTTCCACTACTGTCTTCTGCAGCCTGAGTTACACTAATTCTGGACGCAGGCAGGCATGGTAAGGGAATCTGAGTAAAATATTTGGAGCAGGCTTATACAGTAGTCTTACCTTATTCTAGTCACATAAGAAACCATGAAGATTCAAGCTACATACTTTCAATGTGACCCTGAAAACATAAGTTTATTGGATAAGCTAACCAGCAGTAAACCAACAAAATGCAATCCACCTAAATAAAAAAATTCACATATTTACATAGTTTGGTAAATCTGTAAGTTTTTCACATGCCAAGATTAATGCACAGATTTAAAAGTTGGTAGTGGTTTTGGGGTGTCAGAATAATGAGAGCAGTGAAGTATACACACAAAAAAACCAATTACACTGAAATCAGCAATAAGCCAGTTACCTAAACAGTAATTTGATTCCCACAGGAAGGTTGACACATTCCAGTTGAGTTTTCTTTTCTTCTCTTTTCTTCTCCTTTTTAGGCACAAGCAGAGACTCTCTAGTCAAGTGTAGCTATCCAGTGTGAAATATAACAGAAAGTTACAGAACCTTCTCTGCAGCACCAACAACACAGGATTCATTAGAAGATTATTTAAATTGAAGCTGCAAGCTCAGCTTGTCAATGGAGGCAATACTTGTGTCTGTGCAACAGTGCAGTAATTTATAGAGAACTGTAAGGCAATGACAGCATTACTCAAAATGGGCTGTTAACTTGGTCCAACAGCTATGATAAGTTCTTGTAATTTTGTACAAGTACCCATACATTACACCCATAATGCTTTAAACACATTCAACTGGGCAAGATTTGCGTATTTTATCTTCTCTTTTATTATTCTGCTTTGTCTTTTACAAACATTCCATGTGTTGCTGTAAAGGTATGGCCTATGGCCTTTGGGCAGAGAACCCTTCAAAGTAACACAAGAATGCCTGTATAAGGCTAGAAGAGTTTTGCTGTGCATGCAGGCAGCAAAGGGGAATCACACGTTTGCAATTCGCAATGCTAATATGAGATGTTTGTCCTTAGGTAGTAATTTTGTACTGGATTAGACACACATTTATATAAGATCATGCCCTTAAATGTACTGAATGAAAGTAAAGCAGACACTCCAAAAACTTCAGCATCTAAGTACGTGCAGGTGCTGTTTAAAAAAAAAACCAACACAGTGAAGGGCAACACAAGCAGATATACCATATATTTGTATGCATACAGTGGGCACCATTAACATTACTGTATGAACAAAACCACTGTTTACAAGTCTGTCCCTCTCAATGCTGACACTGCCAAGAAGGGAAAGCTACAGAAGTAGTGTTATAGTTTTTGAAGTTCATACATCTGTGCTGCAGAAGTTGACCAAGAAACAAGATCAGTTCACTGGTTCTCTTGTGCTTGAAAACACCATTTAACACTTCACAGCCTGTGAATTTTACACATGATTACACACTGAGAAAGCAGGCAAACCTAGAGTTGTCACAATAGCCTAGGTATTTTCTACACCAAATGCAACTGTGCACAACTATTCCATTAGCAGAAGGAACAAGCTAGACAGTTAATATTCCTTTTTTGTGCTGGGACTCTGTGACACCTACATGTCATGCAGCTGTACAGACTTCGCAAAGCATTTCAAGGAGTAAAGTGTGACTGTCTACTCTTAGGTTCTTTTACCTGCTTGTGTTCAAATTCATGAAAGCATCATTCTGAAGTACTTTATCATCTATTCCCTTTAAGAATTTTAGCATATGTAAAGATATCAGCAATGGCCTGCAGATACAAAGAAACACTTGACAATTTGACATTTCTAATTCATCAGGATGAATAAAAATTGAAAATTTAAGGTAATTAGTGATTTAATATCGAGTGCCTGGTACTTTCCATTGCAAACCATTTTACAATACACATCACCATGCATCTGAGAGAAGAATTAGTATCCCATTCAAACGGTGTTTGAAAAGCTTTATAAGTACAATAAGTGGTGCTAGAATTCTCGTGCTGCCGTATGTCAGAATCTTCAATGAGCCACTAAATACAAGAATTAAATAAAGTTGCTGAAAAATCAAATATAAAAGCTTGGCTCACAAAGATCAGAGGAAAAACACTCTTTGATTTAACGTAGCTTTAGGAAAAGGGGCACCCACTGCCACTGTTTAGATGAACTTAATAAAAACATTTACACAATTCATGACAACTCTAGCCAATTCTTTGACAGAAGTAAGAGTATAAGTCATTCAGCAGTGCACATGGAGGCATGAACTGTGAAAAAAGGCAATTCCTTCAATAAAGGAGAACTATCCTAGATAATATTTCATCATGGAGGGAGTAGACAGTTGAGATTATGGCCAACAAGGATTTCTGTAAGATTTCAGCTTCTTCTAGACTTTGAATGCTGAATAAGCCACTGAAGTGTGATATCTAGGGAGGAAAAGAAATATTAGTCATTTCCCAGAATACTCTTTCTGCAATCGAATATCCATTGTAAAAATTGAAATATGAGCTTATTTATACAACAGAAACAAATAATTTAGATTAGATCATGAAAATTAAGAATTTCATTTTTGAGATTCTGAGAACAGCCCATAGAACGACTGAGAGATGATGTTAGTGTTTGGGAATGCCTCTGAGATCTGCCAAGGCTCAAGCATCTCAACAGGAGTTCTCTGGAAAGGTTAATGATATTTGAGCTCACTTTATATAGTAGTTGAACTACTACAACTACTTGTAATTGCAAAAATAGAATACTGTATTTTTTGCACCATAAGACTCACTTTTTTCCCACAAAACAGGGGGGTGGAAAGTCTGTGCATCTTATGGAGTGAAGAAAACAGATTATATTTTCCTGTTTTCTTCTCCTAAAAAATCGGTGCGTCTTATGGAAAGGTGCGTCTTATGGAGCGAAAAATACGGTATATTTTAAAAATAAAATAAAATTGCAAGTGTCTTTTCAGGCAGGTAGCAGAGCCAGATAGGTGTCTGTTCAAGTTCTCAAGACCAGTATTGCCTCAGTTTGGCAAACTCTGTATGCGCATTCAGGAGCCTGCATTCATAACAGGACTTTACTCATGCACAGAAATACCTTGAACTATATATGACAGTTAATGAAAAGCTACAGGGCTACAGCACTATTTGTAAGCAAGCTTCATCCATTTTAAGGGTACAGTGGTGTCTCGCACAACGGGTGCCTCACACAACGATGAATTCACACAACGATGGCTTTTTCTGATAAATTTGTCACCTCACACAACGATGTTTCCTATGGGGGATTTTCACACAACGATGTCACTTTTCCCTCATTTAAAAGTGCCTTAAACTGTTTGAAACCTGTTTTAAATGATTGCAATCGTTAGCCCACCTCCTGAAACCTATGCAAACTTAATTTGGTGTTGTTCTGAGTCGTTGTTAATTTTTGGTGATTTTTTGTTTTTCCCTCATTGAACTCTGTTGAACTGTCTGTCCAATACATTTCAATGAGAGAGAAAACAAAAAATCACAAAAAATTAACGAAGACTCAGAACAACACCAAATTAAGTTTGCATAGGTTTCAGGAGGTGGGCTAACGATTGCAAGCATTTAAAACAGGCTTCAAACAGTTTAAGGCACTTTTACAGGAGTGAAAAGGGGCATCGGAAAGAGCTTTAAAAGGGAAACGGAGATCAAAGAGCTCTTTCCGATGCCCCTTTTCGCTCCTGTAATAGTGTCTTAAACGGTTTGAAGCCTGTTTTAAATGCTTGCAATCGTTAGCCCACCTCCTGAACCCTATGCAAACTTAATTTGGTGTTGTTCTGAGTCTTCGTTAATTTTTGGTGATTTTTTGTTTTCTCCATTGAAAGCCATTGAATGGTCTGTCTAATGGCTTTCAATGGAGAAAACAAAAAATCACCAAAAATTAACGACGACTCAGAACAACACCAAATTAAGTGTGTATACGTTTCACAAGCTGGACTATCGATGCCGAGCATTTAAAACAGGTTTCAAACAGTTTAAGGCACTTTTAAATGAGGGAAAAGAGACATCGGAATGCCATTCAAATGCATTGAGTCGGCTTCAATACATTTGAATGGAGGAAACATTGTTTCACTCAATGATGTTTCCTATGGGGTTTTTTGCTCAAGGACGGCAATCCGTTCCAATTGGAACGGATTAACCGGTTTTCAATGCATTCCTATGGGAAATGGTGTTTCACAGAACGATGTTTCACACAACGTTGATTTTTTTGGAACCAATTAACATCGTTGTGTGAGGCACCACTGTATTTGTTTCCAAATGTGAATACAGAAACCACAACCTTAGAAACTGAATAAAGGGACAGGGGGAAAACTCACTATGGTCACATACAGTATATGGTTTTAGCTCAAATCATTGGTCCCCAACCTTTTCCCAACCATGGACTGGTTGGGGGGGGCATGTAGGAGGGGGCCGAGCTCGCTTGCGCACATCATGCTCACAGGGGGCACTAACACACAAACGCATGGTGCACTTGCAGGGGTGGAACATGCTTGCACATGTGCGCACATCACGTTTGCACCAGGAGGGCACTTGCACACAAGCACACAGCACACTCACAGGGGTGGAATGCACTAACGTGCATGCGCACAACAGTGCTCGCGGGGGAGGTAGGAGATCTGTGTCCGCGGCCCAATCCTGGATAGGCCGCAGACCACTGCCGGGTCACAGACCAGGGGTTTGGGACCTCTGCTGTAAATGACTCAAGTATAAAAGTAAGTTCTGGTGAATCTAGTTACACAAGCACCTTGATGCATAGACACACAGAAGTTACAAATTAACATAATGTTGGCCTAGGCCTCAGGAAACCTTGGTTCAAATAGCTGCTCATGAAGGAAGAGGGGTGCCACTGATAAAACCACTCCTTAAATATCTCACATATCTGAAAAACCCTGTTAGGGTCAATGTCAATCAGAATTAATTTGACGGATGGCATATAATACACACAGAGAGGATATGTAATGGCAGAAAGCTGGTGAACAGTAGTGCCAATGGCATCAACATCCTTGAAGGTAGTGGTAGAATATACCAGATGGGCGGGATATAAATCGAACAAATAAATAAATTAAATAAATAAAAAGCTAGGGAGAAAAGAACAAACCATGCCATTCCTCGGCATTCCCCTTTTACTGCTGCTGTTAAGTCTTGAGAGATGAGACAAACCAGCCAAATGAATAATATTTAGTCTGGTGAGAAGATCCTACCCTGTCTGAACTGTATGACACCAGACTGTTGTGCTTCTTATGATACAACAAGACTATCCAAAGAGCATTATTTATATTCCCCCCTCCCCTTCAGTCTCTTAATCTCAGTTTTGCTTTGTATGAATTAAGCTTTGACAAATTCATTTCCATAAATATTGTTTTCATTTTGTAAAATGGCATTTTGACAAGCAGTGCTTATTATGAGTTGCTTGGGCACAACTTGCTCAGAGAAAGGGTCACATCAGTCATCTATACTAATGAAATATTTGAAAGCAATAGGAGGAGAACAATCAGAGGAAGTGATTGAAAGCAGAGCCCTATGAATCCAGTCTCTGCATCTGACACCAGCCAGTTTTTCTAAACTGTAATTACCTATATTGTCCTTTTCTTTGCAGGAAATGGAATAGCAACAGATCTCTCTGTCTTGAATAGCAGCCAGGTTCCTAGAAGAAAAACAAAACACAAGCAGCTTGGTAATCATGTCTGGCAGCAGCTTACTTAATTAGGAAGGATTTAAATTCTCATTATAATGAACAGGAATAATAAATATTTCTCATACTAAGAACTCTCACCATGCCCCCTTCTAGAAACCACCTGACAACATGGATGTGGTTTCTGCAACATGTCTATTACTTTATTACACTTACATTTTTTCAATAAGTTGCTTCTCATCCAAAGCATTAGGAAGGTCTCTTTTGTTTCCAAGTACTAAAACCTAAAAACAGAAAATGCATTTATTAGGATTTAGCATTCTTTCCAATACCAGATCCCTCTCTTGTAAAGCAAAGCAATACAAAATAAATTAGTCATGTGAAATAACACAATTTTCAGTTTGTCTTCTGTGAATGGTTGACTTGGAGCAGAAGTGATCAACTTTCTATGGGCAATGCATAATTGACACATACAGTCTCCACTGCATACATAAACAGTCCGCACCCTCATACCAACTACTTCCTATGCTTTTGCAGCATTTTACTTTGTCTGCTTAGCCATGTGAGTGCAGACCTGAAGGGACGATGGCTGCACCATAGTTAAAACTAAGGGGATGAGTTCAGTGGGTTAATCTGACTCAGTTTTGTCCAACGGGGCACTCAGTACAGCCCCAGTCAAGATTGGAGGGTCAAGGGGAAGGAGCTGACACCATCATAAAAAAGAGGCATCTGCCTAGACACTAGTTTTGGGGATCAGCAACTGGCAGAGGGCTGAAGAGACCAAAGAAGGATCTTCCCAGTGTATCATTCATGCCACTTTCCAGAAGTTTCTCTGTGCCAGCTGGCTGAGGTGCTGCCAAAAGTTCTGCTGGAGAAACCAAAGTCTGTGGTTGTGGTATATGACAGCATAACTGAGCTATTCTTTCACACCAGTCACACCCACCACTTTCCAGGGGTCCTTTGTTTCTATCTATTTACTGTTTTAAAACTAACGCATTAATTAAAACTAAGTTCATTAATTAAAAGAATACCAGCAGAGAAAACAGGTTGTGTGTATTTCCTGATTTTGATAGTAGCACAACAGGGATCCAGTTTCCAAACCAAACAGACTTATTCACAAGTTAATGCAACAAGAGAACACCTTATTTGTAAAGCTAGAACAAGAAAATAAACTACACTCATTTAGAGATCACTAATGTTTTTGCTGTTATATCTGTTTCTACTTTAAACCTTCTCTGAACTCTTTTCATAGTATCCTTTATTTTCATATGACACTCAAAGGGTCTCAAACATTCTGCACCCAGTACCACAACTCTCAAAGTCTCCCAGCCATCCTTTTCTAATTGAAATCACATTCAGACTAAACTTTCACTGTTTTTCTGCCCTTCAACCCTCCCCACCACTACTTTTCAGCATTCAAAAACTCCTCTGTTTTCAACAGAGCAGATCAGGTATTTCCTACTCACAGGAATTCCTTGTAGCTGTGGTTTGTCTAGTAGATTATGCAGCTCATTCCTAGAAGCTTCTATTTTTTCACGATCTGCAGCATCTACCATGTATCTATTAAAAGGAATAGATATCTAGGTTTCAGTTATTCAGTGGTATTCTATGTATAAAACCTTAATGGAATAAATCCCTGTTAACGCCACGTTTAAGATACCAGATTCCATGGTCATGCCACGTAACACACATTGCCACAGATCACTTTTTTTTTAAGTTGGCCTGGTCAGTATGTTGTGCTAACCAGAGTTTACTGCAATAAAAACAAGCAGCGGCAAGCTCACATGCTCACTTCTAGCCTTCTTTTCCTTCCTCCAGCATACTGTTTGGAAAAAACCAAGTTGAAACCAGGGAAGGAGAGAGAAGGAGGTGGACTTCCGCATGCAACTGAGTATGAAACTGTGTTTTAACATGATGTTCAAACATAGATAGTAGTGCTTTATTTTGCTTACCAGCCTCAGTTTCGTACTTTAGAAACATAAAACACACTTCTGGTAAAATGCTGCTGAATAGTTAAAGAAATTTTTCTCTGGTTAGTGAAGACTAACATTGGCCAAACTCGGATGAAAGGAAGTTAAAGTGGGCACAGTTTGCAGTCCAAGCTTATTTCTATTCTAACTGCTGAAAACAGAACAGCAACAGAACTGAAAAACTACATACAGTACAACACACGAGGAAAGCAACTGCAAGAAATTAGTCTCAAAACATCACCACTTACACAATAGCATTAACTCCTCGGCAATAGCGCTCCCACATACTCCGGAATCGTGGCTGTCCTCCTATATCCCAGATCTTTTGACAGAAAAAGAGAAACATGTCAAAAGGCTGAATTTAAAATTTTACAAATCACAGAGAAAACTACATAAGCCATAACACTAAAGTTATCCTGCCTGCAAGGAGGGACAACAAAGCAGGTCTCCTATGTTTTTTCTATTGCCTATGAGACAGGTGCTGTCCAGAGATGTCTATACCTACTATACTCCAAAATACCTGAGCAATAGAAATGCATGGCTAGTCTATCAACACTGTAACAGAATTTAGTACATTAAAACAGCAGTGCTGCTATCTAAAAAAAAAAAAACCACACAAATGAACCTGTACCAACTAATTTGGTCTCTCTTTTTTTGGCAAATCTGGTGTATCAGGAAGACTGAATCCTGTTGTGCTGCTTGTTCCTATTAAATGTCTACCATTGTAGCAAACAAATGTTCCCCAGTAACACCGTCCCATCTGTGACACCCTTTAGCTCTTTAATAATCATGTGCAGTCAAGTCAATTCTGACTTCTGTTGACTCTTTTCAGGCTTTTTCTCCCAGGCAGAGAATATTGTGAAGTGGTTTACCATTCCCTTCTTCTGGAGGCATCCTGGGACTGTGCACCTTGCCTAGGAATACACAGGCTGGCTCTTCTGGGATGCAAAGTGTGAAATTAAACACCCAACCTCTCACTCTGCAGCCTGATAATTAACTCACTCAGCTGTCCAGCCAACTTCAGCTCTTTATCACTCTCAAAAGTCCACTGGTGTAGATTAAGGTTTATAGTTCTCATTAAAACATATAAAAATAAATGTTTTAATGTCACACTTAATTACCCAGTTTGCAAATCTTCCTTGTGCAGTTTACTATTAGATTGTTAAAAGAAATATAATCCAACAAATAACTGTACTTAATAGTATAATCATTTAAAAGAATTAGCTGAAAAAAGGATTTACTGCCTTCCACTGAATATGGGACACTACAGTATAGTGGACATAAAAGTTCTCAAGTTTGGAAAATTTGCCTTTAAAGGAGTGGAAATTACTGACCAAAATCTACTGGACAGGGGCAGACTGCTATTGATTAAAGGCTCTGTTTTGAGATTTTAAGATCCATGGGACTTGTATGCAAGTCATGCATACACTGAAATAGCAAAAGAAACACTTTGATCTATGGCAATCTGCTGTTGTTAATGACATTATTCCTCTCATGTTGCAAGAAAAGCCATAATAAGAGGAAACCTGCCTTGTTGTTTCCCCTTGCAGACAGGAGACCTTTAGTTGCACAAAGCTGTGCAGCAATATCTCAGCCACTCATTATTTGTAGCAGATTGGAAGATGATGCCTCCTACTGGACTAAATACAATTCTCCCTTGAACTGCACGGATCTCAGCAGCACGGTTTTGGTTATACACAGCTTTTTTTTCAATAAATAAATAATATCTCAATAATTAATTTTTTAAAAAATTCAATAAATTATGTGCTGCTATTTGTCTCCAATAAGTGGCCTGAGAAAGGTGGGTCTTGGGCTTACCTAGTGAACTGCTGCTGGTAGGATGGTGGTCCCCAGTACAATAGACACTACCCAGCAGCCCCCCCAACCCGGTCACGGCAGCTCCACATGATAGCTGGGGAGTATCCTGGGAGGCTGATGCGGGTTAGGGGAGGGGGGTGTGTGTTAATCAATATGCTTTGTAATCATGTTTTTTTGGGGGGGGAGAATAAGTGTTACACACAGATTTTGAACTACGTGTAGGCCAAGTGCTTTTCACTCCAGCACTGTTGAAACAAGTGAAACTGTTCTCTTCTCTTCCATCTCCAAGAGTTGATAAAATATTGCATGCAACATCCCTTACAAGTGATTGAAGCCTAGCAGATAGCACAGATACTGATATAAATACAAAACAGATCAATGAATGATCAGGGAGATTTGAAAAATCTCTCTGTTCCTTCAGAGTTTGGCCTGAGCCTCTTTCATTTGTTCTTTTAGATCCTATAGCAGATCATTGCATTTGTCTTCACAAATCCAGCATACGTACCTTTATTGTGACATTACCCTTGGTCACCTTCCGCATGTTAAAGCCCACTGTAGGAATCATATCTTCACTGAACTGACCTGACTGGGGAGAGTAAAAGGATTGCCATTAGCACAACAGTGGATCTCACAGGCAACTCAATTAGGGTTTAATTTTTGTTTTTAATTGGGCTGACTATCCGTTTTCCTCTGATGTAAGGAATTATGGCTGGAAACATCAGAGAACATGTAAATGAGAGAATATTATCCCAGATTTTCACGAGTCTTTCCATTATCCTTTTTAAAATGATGAAGTATGAATTTAAGACAGCCAATGAACAACTATGACATGTCAGGCCATGGACGGCACAAAACTGGGAAGGGGTGAAGATAGGAGAGATGGGAAGAAATGGACAAAGTAAAATGAATAACATGCCACAATTTGGAAAGTTTGTTTCAGGTAATGAAGACAGCATGAGAAGAGTTCATACTTCCAAGTGTTACTACCCTAAAAGTCAAGTATACCACTCCCAGAAACAATTTTCATGCAACCATATTAGGCAACTGAGACAGAATGTTTCATCTTTCTGAAATCAGTTGCCAACTTAAACAGGCAACCCCCTGGGGTAACAGGATAACATCTGGAAAAACCTGAAGAACTTATGCACCCTATGGGAAGCCTCCCTGGCATCGCATTGCATAATGATTTCCAGCTATCAAACTTGAAAGTCTACTTCAGGATGTGACCAGACATGAAGCATCAAAGAAAAAAAAACGAATCAGATCTAATTTTAAAATAAATCCTGTACTGGAATATAAATTGCTGTGGACCATTAAACGTTGGACAAAAATGAAAAAAAAATGATTTCAGATACCAGAGGCTGCACACATCCTTTCCTAAAAGCACACAGGTACCCCACCTAGCATATGGACATACAGAAGATCCCATACATCAATGGTAGGTAAAGGGCAGCCCTCTAGATGTGACTGTGCTGTCCTAGAATTGACAGGAATTGCAGTCCAAGAATATATGGAGGGCTACACTTTAGCCATGACTATCCTCACTGCAGGCGAGGGCAAATGCTCCTTAAAAGCACTATCACGGTTTGGTTAGGAAACGGAGAGATCAACTAGCAGCATATATTGCAAAACCTAGTTCTTGCCCTCTTACATTCCTCCTTCTGACTCATTCTCACCTGGTGTAGGATTGTGGGACCTCAACTGCCTCCAGCTAAAAAAAGCTGTCCTTGCTGCTCAGGTTGCAAAGAGAGCAGAGAGTCAGGGGTTGCTGCTGAGACCAATGTTTAGTCTTCAGATTCTCCTTTACACTTCCACTGGGGATGGAGATAGCATTCAACAGGAAGGAAAACATATTTTAAAATATATTACAACCACTACATACAGCCAGCCTGAAATGACAGGATTTATGTTGCAGAACACTGCACTGCTAGCAGGACACAAACCCTACACTGGAGCGGTTGTCCTGTCGGATGCATAAAACTGTGCCCCCTTAACTGTACACATTTCGAGTTCCCATAGCAGAACTCCGATGATGGCGACAAAAGAGCATCATCACTCTGCGCAAAGGCAGTGGTGCCTTGGGACTCCACATACGAATGCTTTTCATTCTTTCTCCCTCACTGGCTCATCTTTCCACAGGCTTCTATCCCACAGGTACAGGATCTATTTAACACCCTCTTCTTTCCAAAGGAAGTGGGAGACCCATCCTATGACCAGTGGCAATGGCCAGCAGGCTCCTGACCGGCAGTGCTCTTATGTAGAGTTCTAAATTTGCCTACTCCAGGCAAGCTTCCATTCTCTGTGCACACTCCATGGAAGTCATTTATGCAACATGTGATGGTGTCCACAAGTTGAAGATGATTCCAAATTTCTGCACTCCTGTCTAAAGGCCAGGAGCCCTATGGACATGACAGGTTAGCAAGCCTGCACATCTGTCTTCCCTTTCACAAGCTCCTCTATTTTGGATATTGTTCCATAACGTTGGTGTAACAATAACTACATTTGGGTACATTTTTAGATATCTAGAATCTTTTATAGAAGTTCTATATGTAAGCATTATTCTTTCTCCTTCTTTTCCTTACTTCCTTCTTTCTCTTTTTTTCCTTCTTTTTCTTTTGCGCTAGTAATATTATTATGTGTCTTGTTTCACACTTCCCAATTATTTTGTTCTTTGTTTTAAAAATAATAAAGTCGAAACAATTTTAAAGAACCAAGTGATTTCTTTGTTTCTAGGAGATGATGGATGATCCCAGCTTCGTGCTCAGCAGGCCTACCATTCACCCATGAAGGATGGAACTTATGACTATGCCCATGTGACAGAGACTGGAGGCAGCAGTGATGTTCCAGCTGTCACTCACATCCCAGCATATTCCCACCACTACAGCAAACACTACACACATAGTGCCCATGCACCCCTAGATGCAGTAGTGTGCCCTGTGGGACTGGAAAGCTGTAGGAAAATGTTTAGCCCAACTTGGGCTAAAACATGGCTGGGACCATTAAAAACTCAGGAGCAGCAATGAAGGAGCCCCTTAGATTTGAACCGGCTCTACAAATGTCCCAGAGCATCTGCCTATTCACTCACTCTGGCATAGCAGCAGACAAGCAGCATAAAACTCATTGCTTCCCCTAATTACCCAATTAAGTGTGCCAAGAGTAACTAATATTGCTGGACAATATATGTTTAGCACATTTGGGCCCTTTCAGACAAACTGTGTGTGTATCTTTTTCCCACCATGTTAGGTTCCCCTTTCTTGATGTTTAACCCTTCTCCTTGGACAAGATGTTCTCTCTGGCCACAAAACTGACTTGCCAACATTCAAACACACAAAAAAGCACCTGGAAGTTGGGTTCACAGGCATACCAAAGAGCACTTACAATGACTGCTCTAAAGCCTACCTGTTCCCTTGTCCTCACATAACTAAAAAGCCACCCCTGAAAGTCAAGGGAATATTGCTCAAGAATCCCCCTCTTGAGCTTCCACATGTTCTAGCAATGTTTTGATCAACCCACAGTGTATTCAGTGTACAGTATTATGATGAAAATTACATAGGCCAAACATGAACTAGCAGAACCACAACTGTTTTTTTTTTTTGCAAAGCAACCAGCTCTACTGAAATTAGTTAGCAATTGCCAAATTAAAAATCCACTCGCCAGCGCATCAGCACAAATTGCCAAGACTTAACTCAGCAGCTGACTCTTGCACACATGACAAGCACTGCTTATCCAGGAACTTTATTCACCACACGAGGGGGAAATGGCAGGGAATAAAGTGAAGCTCAACATTATTCTAGTTAAACTTACACGTCAATGGGTTAGACTCTTTAAAAAGCATGTTAGTCTGTAAGATGCCAGAAGACCCTGTTGCTTTTCCTGCAACAGACTACATGGCTGTTCCTACTCCATACAGAATTCCTGTAGGCTGGCACTGCTTTCTTTAAGCTTTCAAGCCCTGGAAAAAATTAAGAACTGAACTGACACAAATTTAAATCCACACACTGTGCTATGGAAAGAGACAGTGGACATTTATTTATAGTTCTAATTCTTTATTATGCTAGGTTCTACTTTGTGTAGTTATTCAGTTTATAACTATCATTTCCCCTTACTACAGAAGATAATAAATTATTAACAAGACTTCCTAGATGTGATATTGCAGTTGCCACGTTATTCCTTACACAACTCTGAATCTGATCCAGTTTTAAGCAGGCATCACAAATGTAAGTTCTAGCAAGGCTGAAGAATCAAGCACTTTTAATTAATCTTGTACAGTTTTGTTTGCAAGCCTGAAAATGTTATATGCTACAAATTACCTGCAGTTCTATAAACTTGCAAATATCATGAAATCCAAACTTTAAGGTATTATCAACCTGCTATGGATTTTGAATACATTCAAGGACAGGATTAGTCACACAAAATCCCCAATTATATCTGGAAAAGAAGGAAATCTTACGAAGTGTCAAACATTAAAGCCCCAGAACATACAGTATATTATTAGCTTTGTATTATGAAATGGATACAGAATTATATTTTTTGCTGTAAAGACAATATTGCCAGACCAATCTATTTGTACAAATAAGGTTTATAGATGGCAAGAAAAGAATCTCTTTGTCATCTGCAATTTGAACTCAAATTTTAAGCGAGTATACCATAGCCCAATGCAGAAACCCACCAATTCATAAGAGTCTAGCCATCCCTATAATTATATGCTACCTCTCCTGGTATACTTTTCTGTTGTGCCCACACTGAAAGTAAGCTTCAAGTTGGTTGAGGAATTGTATACTCCTCTGGGTAACCTAACTCGACACTGTAGAGCAGTAAGTGTAGCTATAGTTTTTGCACACTCTTCCAAGGAAAGTCATTTATCTAGCATACTCTATTGTGTGATCGTAACTAGCTTAATTAAAAACTATCATTTGAGAATTCATACAAACATCTACAGTATTTTACTGTATTTGGAATGCTGATTTTCCACACTACGAATCACTACTGTGTTTGAACAGGGAGTAATGTCACAACAGTCACTTATGCAATAACTATTATTTAAACACTTGACACCAGCTACTTATTTTAACAGCAGGAACAGCAGTGAAATTCTGGAACATTCTGACCTTAACAGACATTTCTGGGACTTTCTTATTTCTTCACAAAGGGACCAGATCTTGCTAGATCTCTGTATTTTGCATGCATGTTTTATTTTTAGCTTGCAATAATTTACCTAATTTACCTAAATAATTTTACAAGGAGTTTCCTAGCAGAATCTGAAGGATAGCAGAGATCCATTAATCTAATGCTCAGGTTTTGGTTAAATACTCACAATGACCTAAAAAAATAGATTACTACGTATTTAATCATATCTGAACTTTGTCCAGGATGGAACTTGAAGTGAAAGATCAACAGGCCAATTTACCCAAGCTAGACAATAACAGCGCACAATAGAACCCTCAGCATCATTTCACAATGCAGTAGTGTACCTATGCATCAAAGGATGTGAAACAATATAAAATAATGTCTATATTAGAGTATTTATTACCTTAGACTAACATCCCCAGTACTGATATTCCCAGTTTAAGCTTGTAACTTCATATCTCCACTCTGAGTTCTCAGACCTTTGAATGCACCAAGGACTTCAGAGTATATATAGTAAAAATCTTCAGAGTTATAGCATTATTGTTGTTATGTGCTGTCAAATCTCCTCCTATGAATTAGCAATCTCTATAATATTCTTAATGAAGGTGAAAGAGGAGAGCGCAAAAAATGGTCTGAAGCTCGACATCAAAAAAACTAAGATCATGGCTACTGGTCCCATCACCTTCTGGCAAATAGAAGGGGAAGATATGGAGGCAGTGACAGATTTTATTTTCTTGGGCTCCATGATCACTGCAGATGGTGACAGCAGCCACGAAATTAAAAGATACCTGCTTCTTTGGAGGAAAGCAATGACAAACCTCGACAACATTTTAAAAAGCAGAGGCATCACCTTGCCAACAAAGGTCCGCATAGTCAAAGCTATGGTTTTTCCAGTAGCGATGTATGGAAGTGAGAACTCGACCATAAAAAAGGCTGACTGCCAAAGAATTGATGCTTTTGAATTGTGGTGCTGGAGGAGACACTTGAGAGTCCCCTGGACTGCAAGGAGAACAAACCTATCCGTTTTGAAGGAAATCAACCTTGAGTGCTCACTGGAAGGACAGATCCTGAAGCTGAGGCTCCAATACTTTGGCCATCTCATGAGAAGAGAAGACTCCCTGGAAAAGATCCTGATGTTGGGAAAGTGTGAAGGCAAGAGGAGAAGGGGAGGGCAAGAGGAGAAGGGTACGACAGAGGATGAGATGGTTGGACAGTGTTACTGAAGCTACCATAATGAATTTGACTAAACTCCAGGAGGCAGTGGAAGACAGGAGGGCCTGGCGTGCTCTGGTTCATGGGATGGTCACAAAGAGTTGGAAATGACTTAACAACCAAACAACAACAAAATAATGTTCTGTCCTCAACAGCTGCTCAGCTGTTGTAAACTCAAGTCTATGGTTTCCTTTACTGAGTCAATTCATCTCATATTTAGTCTTCCTTTTTTCCTGTTGCCCTTCCACCTTTCCCAGCATTATTGTCTTTCCAAGAGAATCGTGCCTTCCCATGATGTGCCCAAAGTAAGTCAAAGTAGGACAGGCTCAGTTTCAACATTTTTGCCTCCAGAAATACCACAGTTCAGGCTTGATTTGATCCAGACCCACTTGTATGTCTTTCTGGCAGTCTTGGGTATCCACGAAACTCACTTACAGCACCACATTTCAAATGAATCAATTTTTTCCTGTCAGCTTTCTTAACTATCCAGCTTTCACACCCTTACATGGTGACTGGGAATACAAGAATGTGGATGATCCTGGTCTTGGTTTCCAGTGATACATCCTTACATTTGATGATCTTTTCCAGTTCCTTCATTGTTGCTTTCTTAAGTCTTGGTCTTCTTCTAGCTGTCACTAATTTAGATAAAGGTCTAAGTCAATGTTAATTTCCCCCACGCACATCAAAATGAATCACATCTGTTAATTAATATCCACAAAAAAACCCTATTCCTTTCAATGGGTCTACTCCAGCTGGAACTAACATTAGATTTGCCCTAAAGCTTAACAGCAAATTGTTCACTCTATTTATATCCTGCTTGACTCCCAATGGAACAAAAAGAAACACATGTGATTCATTCCCTGCTTCTATTTTATTCTTATAACAACTTGTGAGGAAGTCTGAAAAAGAATGGCTGCCCAAGATTATTTAGAGAACTTCATAGTACAATTGAGGTTTAACTTTTGTCTGCTCCCAGACTTAGGCTGACAGCATCAACAAAGCAACTGGCTTCTCTATAGGATATGGAACCATTCAAATGGGTAAGATTACGCATTACGACCTCTAGCTACCCCACATTTCAAAACAATTATTGAAATTACCCTATCATGTGCCTGCAATGTATGAGATTATTTGTATAAATAATTATTATGTGCTGTTACTCCTCATATATCAAGCCATGATGTCTTGATTTTGTCACTCCAGCTGCATGAACTAAACTAGGGTCACATACTAGAGTGGTACAGGCTGTTCTGTTTGGAAACCAATATACATGCTGCAGTCATTCACCTCAGATTTAGGCATGGGTCTTTGAAAGAACAACATTATACAGTGGTGCTTCGCAAGATGAATTTAATTCGTTCCGCAGTTAATGTGAAAAATTTGTCTTGCGAAACGCGGTTTCCCATAGGAATCCATTGAAATCTAATTAATGCATTCCTATGGGCAAAAAAAGTCAGAACAAAGTCAAATTTGGTTTGCAAAGGGTTTATTAAGTGCTCTTTAAAGCCATGCATATTGTGCAGATTTCAAAAATTTCAATCAAAAAACTAACTTTCAAAACATCATAGAAAAACATTTAAAAATCAGCAAACATGAGGCAGGAACAAAAAACGGAAAACATTCGTCTTGCAAAGCACGGCCATAGGAACATTTGTCTTGTGAGTCATTAACACACACACCCCAATTGCCAAAACCATTTGTCTTGCAAATGTTTTGTCCTACGAGGCATTTGTCTTGCGAGGCACCACTGTACACTATAAGACAGAGGTGTCCAACTCAATTTCATCTTGGGCCACATCGGCATTATGGTTGCCCTCAAAGGTCTGGTTGTATCTGTAAAACTGTATAAATGTAAGAACAGGAGTGGCCAATAGCAAGGACTCTATTTCCAAAGGTTCTCTATGCTGCCCAAGCAGCTGCACTTTCTGATTCTTTCTACTTGGAATGCTGGGATTAGACGTCCCACTGGGCAGATTCCCAGCATCCCTGTGGAGCATTATGGGTGACCAAAATAAGTGCATGTGTATTGTATATTGCAGAGTAGCAGGCAACACTGCAAGGGCCACATGAAATGGCCCAGCGGGCTTGATTTGGCCCATAGGCCTTGAGTTTGACACGTGCTATAAGAGGTTATGTCCCAGACTGCAGTCGAGGATCTCAACAAGACAATTAAATTAAGCAAGTTAGTGTTGCTCCTTCCGCTCTGTAGCTGTTTTTCAGCCAGTGTGGCCCTGTACTCTTCAACAGAAATTTTAAATTAAGCACAAATAAAAGCTATGGCTGTTGATCAACATATGCTACTCAGGGAGTCACAGAGATACTGACAAGCACTGTCAGCTGATGGACTGAGGCATAAACAAACTAGTGCTTGTTTTCAGTACTAGCAAAAACTACTTCACAGAAGCCTAGAGATGCCAGAGTTCATCAGGGCTTTCCTACAACAAGCTGCATGAACTCTCACTGTGGTCCTGCCATCCTTAAAAGCCTGAATTTCTGCTTCCTTTTTCCTGACTTCACCCAGCAAGTGATACGAAACGTATTATTAGAGTTTGAAAGGAACACAGAGGATTTGATTTCCAAAGGGATTGACTAAAAAGGCACACTAAAGACTGTCTCAGCATGTTGGCAAAACTAAAGGGAAGAAAGGGGGAGGGGAGAGAATAGGCGAAATGTTGTGACACTTTAAATATTTAATTCAGTGTGAGCTTTCATGGATCAAAATGCCTTTTGTTCCAAACACAATGAGCACAAATCCTATATCCTGTATGTACATATATAAGAGTGACCAACAAACAGAAGTATTTAAGCAAACACTTTAGCTTCCACTTTCTTCCATTGCTTTGATACACATCTACATCACCCCATGGTGGTAGGCATGGCCAGGTGAGGACAGTAGAAATGTGCTTGCAAAAGTAAAGAGGAAAAAGAGGAAAGCAAAACAACTGTGGTATTTTAAATACTATCAGATTTATTTCAATGTGAGCTTTTGTGGATCCAAATCCACTGCTTCAGACACAAGTATTATAAATACATATCCTCTATATTTAAACATATCCCCTTGGTGATGAGAATTCATGACCTGATGGGGATATAGATAATATACAAAGTGGCAGTGCTTCATTAACACAGGAATGGGAATTATCAAGATGGAATATCATCTGACGTTCCAATCCTAGTTGGGTGGTAAGCTGCAGAACAAGCAGATTTGACTCTCACAGTGTCAGGTCAGAAAGTCTCATGCCTGAACATCTCTAAGACCCTACAGAACTCTATAGACCTCTGGGGAAAAATCATTTAAAGTTTTGGCAGCAAACTGCTGCAAATTACTAGGTCAATGTAGACAATGGCTGAAATCCTATTGCTTAATATATTAAGTCACAATAGATATATTCGTTGAATCAGTGGGGATTTGGTGAGTCAATGTCCTGTAAATTCCACTAATCGAAATGGAATGCTAGCACAATAAGCTGAAACTAGAGTAGGCCCATTTCAATCAATGGCATCTATGGAGGAGTTGACTTACCAATATCCTCCCAATTCAATGGGCCACTTTAGTACAACTTATTACACCAAGCCAACGATTTCAGTCATTACTATGTGATGTGTTGTACAACAGCATGCAATAGATCATGTTTATGATGATTTCTTAATTGACAGTGATTTATCTAGGAAAAGTATGCCACCTACATTATACTGACTAGGATTTTGCCTGCTAAATTACTATTAACATACAGTGGACCCTCGACTTATGAAGGTCCCTACTTACGAAGATTTCGAGGTACGGAAAGCTCCAGCGGCAAAATTTTGTTCGACCTGCGGATGGAGCTTCAACCTACGAAAGGCAGGGAGAAAGGGTGGGAAATTCAAAGCCGCCCCCACTGCCCTCTGCCTCCTGTCCCCACTGCCCTCTGCCTCCCATCCCCGCAGGGACAGGAGGCAGAGGGCAGCGGGGATGGGAGGCAGAGGGCAACGGGGATGGGAGGCAGAAGGCAGGAGGGGGTTTGGAAGCCTGGGTAGCCAAAAGCTGGCATGGGCGCAGAGCGGCTTTTGGCTTCCCGGGCTTCCAAACCCTGCACCCGCTGCCCTCTGCCTCCTGTCCCCGTGGGGGACAGGAGGCAGAGGGCAGTGGGGACAGAAGGCAGCGGGTGCAGCTTTGGAAGCCTGGGATTTTTTTCTTTGGCTGGAACGGATTAAATGGTTTTCAATGGATTCCTATGGGAAATGGACCCTTGACCTACGGACTTTTCGACCTGGGGCCACCGTTCCAATACAGATTAATTCCGTAAGTCGAGGGTCCACTGTAGTTGAATTAAATTAGCAATTAAATTAGTAAATAAATGAATCAAGTAAGCTGCTGAGTTACCATGACCAGCATTTATTCTGCTCATTTTTATGCATTTCATTTCACCTACATGGTATGTCTGTAACAGTGCTGGAAGAAAAACTGATTTTACAGCATTTTATCATATTTGGCCACCACTTTTCAAACTCATGTCAACAGCCAGAAGTGCCAGAAAATTATATAAAAATGGAAACCTGGTTCTAATTTAATGGCTGAGAGGTATGCTGTGCTGTGCATTGTCTATTCTTATTCAATGGAAAATAAACTCATTAAAAACACAATACTGTCGACATTTTCAGAATGAAGAATTAGTTGACATTTTTTACTGGCTAAGAAGTGAAGGCTTAAAATAACTAATGGCTGAATTGCTTCCAAGTGCTTGCATAGGTGATGTTTCACAAGATCTACAGACCACTAAAATCGATGTACAGACCAACTGGTGAAAGAGGGAACATATCACAGCTCTTTTTAGTCTGGATAGGAGAAGGATGCAGCCTCACTTCTACACTAAAGGAAGCTAGTATACGGTCCTTGCATCCATATGACAGAACTGTAAACCTCTCCCCCCCCCCCAACCACCCATTATCTTCTAATGCTGAATCAGAAGCTAGTTGCAAGTTGGGCTTTCAACATCCTCAGGACTTGCAGAAGCTTGTAAACTTTAACAATTATACAGCATTTAAATTAATAAAACAGAACAGGAAAGTTTTTTATAGTTCACATGATGTAGCACCACAACACTGCATAGTTAAGTAACTTTTAAAAACCAAAGCACTAAGATTTCATATTTTATTCATGGGAATAAAGACATTTTGTACTGGTCTTGCAAAAAGCCAGGAACCAATATGATTCAGAAGATACAAAGCACAACCCAAATGCCATTTCATTTTATTTTTGAGTTTATACCAAAAGAACTCCCATGATAGCCTACATAATGATTGCAGCTTGCCTTGATAAAGGTAACTTTCCTGACAAGAAGCTCTAATAAAAACCTATCTACTGTGGATCCTAGCTGAGTTCAAACAAGACTTCATTTCTGCCACATCTAAAGCTAGTCTGGAAAGAGCAATCACGCTTTCAGATACTAATTGCAACGCAATGCTTCTCTCCCAATTACAACCTTAAGCAACACACTTTGTTAGTAGTATTTCTCCAAAAGCTGTTATAAGCCACAGGCAAACATTTCAAATGGCTGGATACAAAATTTCCTCAATGATGCTTCATCTTTAGGCCATCAAAGACCATTTTCTGTGAGCAGAACAGTCTTGAAGTTGTTTGTAATGACTTTGGGAAATAGTTTTCCAGCAGCAAAATACCATAAGATACAGCAAATTCAAGCACAGTATCTTCTTAGATACTTACTCTATTTGGCACATTTCCTATCTTGAGGGGAAAACCATGATTCAGCTATTAACAACTCTCTGGATAAGTAACAGATAATATCTGAATTGGGTGTCTCTTGTTAGGAAAAATTCTCACTTGGTCACATGTGGCAAGGCAATACACACAAAAAACCTACCAATTGAGAGCGAGCTGCTCTTCTCCTTAGAGGCCAACATGTAGCAATGATTAACATAAGTGTATATAAGAAAACAGATTCAGTGTTTTTTATTTCTTATTGCTCAGAAGTTTTGTTTCACTGACTTACAACTGAAATGCACCAACAGGTCAAGTTCACATTTGTATGTTATGTTACAACTTCTGATAAAGTGTACAAAAGTATTATCCCACTCCTATGAAGGTCATTATTTCCCTCCTCAGTTTTAGCCAACCCCAAACTGCAATATGTTTTATGGTCTACATAAAGAAGTCAGAGATTTTATGGTAGGGAAAAGCCACAAAATAGTTTGCAATGTTATTGCAATTAGGGCAGGGTTTTCACTCTTAAGCCCTTATACATCAAACTCTACAATTTTCAAACTAGACCCTGAATTAGTCCAAAGTGCAGCACAATTAACAGATCTCTGGATAAGTAACAGATAATATCTGATTTGGTGTCTCTTGTTAGGAAAAATTCTCACTTGATCACACATGACAAACAGAGTAGTCCTAGATCGAGCTGGAATTTTCAGCATGTATACATTACTGAAACAGCAACGTCTACATTGGCTCGGGCATATTGTGAGAATGGCTGATGGTCGGATTCCAAAAGATCTCCTGTATGGAGAATTAGTGCAGGGAAATTGCCCTAGAGGGAGACCACAGCTGTTATACAAGGATATCTGCAAGCAGGATCTGAAGGCCTTAGGAATGGACCTCAATAGATGGGAAACCTTGACATCTGACCGTTCAACCTGGAGGCCCACGGTGCAGCACGGCCTCTCCCAATTTGAAGAGACCCTTGTCCAGCAGGCCGAGGCAAAGAGGCAGTCCTGAAACCAGCAAAATCAGGGAGCTGGACAGGGGACAGATTGTATTTATCTTCAGTGTGGAAGGGATTGTCACTCTCGAATTGGCCTTTTCAGCCACACTAGACGCTGTTCCAAGTCCTCGATACAGAGCACGTTACCATAGTCTCTCGAGACTGAAGGATGCCTAAGAAGCACAATCTAGTCCAAACCGCCACAAGCTAGCAAAAGGTGAAACAGCCAGGAGGGATGGAAATTTATAATTTATTTTCTTTTTTGGACTCCAACTCTCAGAATTCCCCAATATCCACACAGGCAGACTTCTGGGAGATGCAGGCTAAAACAGAGATCTACAGATCAGCTTTCCTTACTTCCATAGCTGCTGCCATCAGCCTGGTTCTCCTCTCACACACAAAGTAACTCTCTCAGTGCTTCCTAGAAGCTGCAAAGCTTCCTGGAGGGGCAGCAGTTTTGCTGCCCACTTGACTCTACAGAATGTGCCTCCCAAAGAACCAATCCTCCCTGGAAGCCTTGTGAATCCCAGGAAGCATGAGGGCAGACTTCTCATGTTTGAGAGGAGAACCAGGGCAACGGAACCATGCATGAATATAAGGAAAGTTGGTCTGTAGACTTCTGTTTGAGATTGCATCTCCCAGAATTCTGCTTGGGGAATTCTCTTAGTTGGTCTCCAATGAATCCAAAAAGTCCCATCTCTACTGGCCAGTCACTCTAAAAAATATGCAGTAATTAAAGAATGAGCAAATACAGAAGTGCAAACTTATTATTTTATTTAGTTTTAAACTAATGTGGCTTGATGGAATGAAATAAGTAAAAACTATTAACTTGTTACATCCAAGTGTTTCACTTAGCAATAAAAGATGATTCAGCACTCTTCAATATTCTGAGTTTATACCGAGGCAGCATTTTGCATAAACTCCAGACTTCAGCTTCATCAGATCACCTTTCATGAGTCATGTTACCATTACATCTGCTGAAAAACATATCATGATCTGGTTTAACTGATAATTGGATAAGCATCTTCTCTGTTCAGTAATGTTTTCTCCCCAACAAAGGCTAAGGAATCTGTTTCAAAGAACCGTGTGTCATCAGCCTCATATTTAAACCAGGTTTACTCTACTGACTCCAATTAGGAGGGGACATGAAACAATTAAATGGGGGTTACAACAAGGTTTGGGAAAAACTATTTTATTCTTACAAACAAATAAATTAAGATCCCATCTTTATCTTTTAGAATGCAAACCTCAGGGATGGCTCCCTGGAGAGCTGTATGAGACCTTTGAGAGGAGCAAAAGATCACACTTCCCACTGCTGATGGTCCCACGCTTGCCACCACCAGCAGTCTCCAGTGTCTCCATCTGGAGAACAATTCCTCAGAGCACAGCACAGGGCAGACTCCCCAGAGTAAATGCAGGCAGGTACTCTCTTGCCACTGGATGCCAATGATGCCTTCCTTTAACTCACTCTCATAAATAACTCCTCAAAATGTGGCACTGAAGTAAATGGTGGCAACAGTTTGTACTTTATCTCAGGTAGCAGGATTTTTCATGCTCTTTTCAAACATACACATTTCTATTAAAATGTAACCCCCACTGAATTCAACAGAACCTATTCCTAGGATAGCAGCCATATCAATTTTTTAACTGAGTTATCAGAATTACCCTCCTCAATCACCCCTGAAGCAACCTTCACTTTCCATGCTAAGTTCTCTCCTTTTTTGTGCTTCTTCAACTCTGAAGTAAGATCCACAAACCAGAAAGATTATGGATTAAATCATTTAAGGCAGTGGTTCTTAACAGGGGCGATATCGCCCCCCCAGGGGGCAATAACATTTTTCAGAGGGGCAAGGGAACGAAAAGGGGTGACGCGGGGGCAAAGAAACAGAAGGGGTGATAGGGGGTCGATGGAGCTGCCGCACCACCGCCACTATTGAGGAAGTTATCATCACTCCCCTCCCTGTGGCGGTGTCATGCTGCAGCCGCGGGGAGGAGGGCGATGATAACTTCCTCAATGGCTCAAGGGACGTTTCTTTCAAAAAGGTTAAGAACCATTGATTTAAGACGTAGAGAGTTAAACCCATCAGAATTAAGTACCACCAGCCGTATCTTCACTTTAACAAATGCTTCAAATAGATAAAAACAATTACCAAACTATCCATATTCCATGTCTCAGATGCTCAAGCATTAGTTTTGCTGAGCTATTAGTAGAGATGGGCCTTCTATATTTAATAGACATCTACCACCACAACCTGACAGAACCCCACCCAGCTGAGTTACGAGAATGGAAGTCCCAAAGCAGCGGGAACAGCCCCTCTACCTCCATTTGGTTCCCATGCCATTCCTCCAGTGAACAGAGAGAAAAGCTGCCTTGTGGGAATCGCAAGATTCCCTCAGACTCCATGGAGGCAGCCTCTATTGGAACTTGCCCTCACAGGCACCTATGCAAGTCTCAGGGAATCTCACAATTCCCACAATTCATCAGGGCTTCTCTCCCTATTCACTGTCACAGGGGCACCACATTCACATTCTTCTGAATATTTTTACACAGAACTTTGAATATCTCTGTGTTAGACCCAAGAAATTCTTGCTGAGGTACAGACATGAACATACCTGTCCCTACCACCCGATTAGCCCTCCGCCCTTCCAAGGGTAACACTTGAACATAGCTTGTCTGTCATTAAAAGAAAAGACTATTCCTAGTACCTGCCCTCCACTATTCAGCTGGAACAAAAAAACATACCTCTCTGTTATTTTCTACATAAAAATTTAGCCTTCTCTGACCAGAGGTCTAGCGCTTGATTATTTGAGTGCCCAGATCTCCAATCCTTGTTCTTACGAATTTCGATACATGTTCATTAAAAGGTTCCAGTATTATTAAGTGTGTCTCGTTCTACTTCATGTTGTCCAAGTTGAGAATGTAATAAACCAGCTTATTTGATGTGTAAAAAAGATGTGATTCTTTCACACAGTTTTAAAATTGTATCATCAACTGTAGTTTAATTTACAGAAAGAGGAACAATAAAAGTTCTCCACAGAAACCACTAGTTTTACTTCCAGGGAACTCCACCCCCCACCCCCAGTTTTCTGGACTGTCAAGAAGAAAAAAGTTCAGTTTAAAACTGTACCATCACCCAATGTTTGTTACCTAAAGTTAACTACATACGACAAACTGAAGTTGAACCAATTTTCTACAAAGTTTACACGAAAATATTTAATCTGCAGATATAAATAGGAAAAGAACCCAGCCCACCTTTGCTTCTCAAGAGAAAACATCCAGCATTATGCTACCATGTCCTTTGCTTTATCGTTGTAACGTTCTCTGTAAAGTACTTTCCTTAAAGATGATCCAAAAGCTACACCTAGGGTGAAATATTGCTGTCTGTTGACAAAGGCAACAGGAGACAAATATATCACTCCAATTTCGAAATTTCTGCAAGGACTGTTTGTGAGTTAGCAGGCCCAAATCAAGGTGATATTCCAGTGTTATGTTATGTGCTGTCAAATCAGAAACCATTTATAGAGAGCCAAACAGGGCTTTCAAGGTAAGTGAGATATTTTACACTTCCAACCCCCTCCCTGAGTTTCCAGGGCCGAGCATGGATTTCAACCGAGGTCTCCTAAGCTTTAATCTGTCACTCTATCCACTACACTACATTTGGTATCTACTATAACCATGTATGGCGCTCTAAATGTCTCAAGACTAAATACTTCAAGACTCACATTGTGCAGTACTGATTGGTTCATGATTTAAAATTGACTGGGTAGGCTCTCCTTACAGTGTACTTGATAACGGTAGCCTATTGGGAAAGCACACTTGCATCTTCTCAGTGATGGTATTCTGGCTATGAAACTCCCTGCTGATTGGCATCTGTTTTTCCCTCACCCTGTTGTCATTTAAGTACCACATGAAAATGTATACATTTATCAAACTGATGAGCGGGAAGGTAGGCAAGCAAGAACATTTTTGCTTAGTAATTAATCCTTACTGATGGATTTACTCATTATCTCTGATTTCAGAATGATGGTTTTCAGTGGTATTTGTGTGTTAGTGGCCCAGAAGTCTTTTGGAGCAGGTTTTAGATTGCACATAGGACAGCAGGAGAAGAAAATTTGGGGTACTGCTGTTGCTGAAAAAAATAAGTTGCTGCTGCACTCACAGACACCTACTAGTCTGACCATGGATTTAATCTGATACCACAATCAGCATGCTCTGTACACATGCAAAAGAGCAACACAGAGCATTCAAAAAACAAGCAACATTAATGATAAGCTGTATCACTCTCTGAAAATATTTAGTGAATGCCCTCTTTCTAAAGAAAAAGAAGTGGAAGGAATGTTCTTGTTCTCTGGGCCAAGTATTTTCTTGCAGCAACACTCAAACATCAACACCAGAGCTCCCAAATGTGTTGGATTACAACTCCCAAACTACCTGATGACTGGGGTTTCTGGGAATGGTAGTCCAACACATCTGAAGGAGCAAACATTGAGACATTGCACTAGAGCCACCTTTTTATTTTTAAGAAGAAAGGTGGGATGGAAATATTTTAAATAAATAAACAGAACACATATGAAGCCCCATACATTAGTCAAACTACATCCTATTGATACAAATGTTTCTAAAGTCAAGGAAAGGCTGACTTTCCATTCCAACAGAAACTAAAATTCATCCATGTGTTTTAGACTTAAAGCAAAACTACACTCTGTTAAGAAGTTGTTGTTTTACACTAAGCATCTAAAGTGTATTCCTCTAATTAAAATAATGTTTTACTAGATCAGGCAAGGCCTCAGCCAATAAGCAAGCCCCATCCAGTCTAGCCTTCTTTCCAAGAAAGTTATCAGATGAACAGTTTACCAATAAACCATGTCTCACCTACTAGTCTCGTGGCTACTGCACACAGTTGGACTCAGTGAATAAAAAGAAATGGAGTTACAGTCATCTCAGTAATACATATCTTTTACCCATTCAGCCTAAAAAAATTGGTGTCCAAATGCATGTGTCAGATTAGGGCAGTCTATGAGTTTTAGCAGGCACAGTTCATTGCTATTAAATAAAATAAGCTCACAACTAAATGTATTTAATAAACACAAATACAAAGACAATATACTGAAGTCACTCAATCTTAGTCTCACAGTCTGTTTGTTTTAATATTCACTGCTTACCTTATCTAGTGCTACTGCTCACTGGATACAACAGGTTAGCAACTCTTTCATATTTGAACCATTTAAGATGATTAGAAATATTTACGAATACGTACAACCTTGTCAAAGATTAAGTTAATACTAATAATGCGTTATAATTTAATATAATACTTTTAATGCCCTACTGACACAAAATAATAAAACTAAACATCTCCAAATGCATTCAAAACATATTTGTCCCTTCTTCCAGGCATGATCCAAGCAACTGGTAAAGAAGGTAAAAGTATGTATCTACAGAGAAAATTCATTAGACTCTGCTGACCTGTCATGCCACAGACTAGGAAGCAGATTCTAGGCCTATGAAGAAGCAGAATTATTATCACAGAGAAGTATATTATAGTTTAATGCATCTCTCCATTACACTGGGAACAACAGCGCACTGCAGCACAAAGTCTACCAAGTGTACTAACAGCGCAGTCTGCGAGAGCAATATGTTAGTTTTTCTCTAATGGACAATACCATCGTCCATACCTTGGCCATACAGCAGTGACACACTACTGCAATCAGGAAAATATTGCATCTTCTGCATGTTATAAGGATGCAGTCAGCTACCACCAAAGCCCTCTACATAGATAACCAAGTTAATGATCTGCCTAAACTGAGGTTGCATACTCTGCAACTGCCCTCATTGTGGAAGCATTTCTTATCCTCTCCTAAACAGATTTCCATCAGCAACTCAACCCCGCCTCCCATTGTTGCTGCTTCTTTAAATACAAAGGCCACTTTGACCTAAAAAAAGACTGAACTGAGTGCAAATCACCCAACCAAACTTGGTCTGTCCAACACAACACCAATAGGATCAAACTGCCTTATACATATGTGCCTGCTACTTAACTCACTTCTATGTAAGCACACTCAGGCCACAGTATTAAGTGACTGTAACTGCCTATAAGGAAAAACAGAATCAGGGCAGAAGAAAGAAAGGCACTCATATGATATCGCCATGTCAATTAAGTAACCAGGGTTTTAATCCTTCATTACATGACCTATAGATTCACATACAAGACAGAAAGAGATCCTGATTTATAAAATTTGATTTAAACATAATCAAATAGCATATTTACAAGTAACTGTTCCACCTCTGTTTCACCCTTCCTGGAAAAGACCAGTCAGTCAGAACACTTGGATAACCACTGAGTTTTGGCTGAACTCAGAATTACTCAACTTAATCTACATGAGGCACCCAAAAACCATTCTCTGAGTGTACAATAACCTTGCATTTTTATAGCACCAATAATTAATATGTCATGTCCTAAAATCTTGCACAAAAAAAAGCTCAGGAACTCATCTGCAAAGCAAAGTAAGGTAGAGGTAGGACCATTAAGTATTCCCCTCCTTCGCCAATTTCCTGGGCAGGGAGAACACCCTGCTCTTTCAAATGGGCACACCCACAAAGAATCCAGATCATAGCAGCTGCAAGGAGAAAGTTGAGGCCTGAGGAGCCCCTGGCCTTGCCCATCTCAAGCAGTTGTGGGAAAAACAGGGAGTGTGGGATCTTCCAAAGAACTAAGGCCTGGCCCTCCGTGATCCTTCTCCAGAGTTGCTTCATCCACATTGCAAAAGGCGGATACTGACATGGGCGAAGCTGCTTCAGGCTCAGCCCCACCCATCCCCTCCACACTCCAACGAGCTGGTTTATGTACAGGCAGCAGATTTCAGCCATTAAATCCCTTCCTGGCTACTCCAATGTGCAGCCTACAGGTGAGGAGTCTCGTGTCTCAAAACTGCCCTACCCAAAGGGAGGGTTGCGAGGGAAGGGGGAAGAAACCCCTGCCTTTCCGAGCACAAAGATGATGCCCATAGATGCTGAGAAGGATCTCTGGCCTGCTGTTTTCTCTCTTCCTATGCATTCGGCCTCCCTACCCCATCCCGAGGCGCAACACTCCGCCCGCGTCTACTCTTCCCAGACGCAGGGAGGGGAGGACCGGGTGCGAACCATACCTTCCTCCGCGGCGCCCCTTTCCACCCGGAGGCGACCCACAGCATCCTTTTGCGATCCGGTTGCAAGCGCCAGCCCTAATTCCCCTAGGCAGGCGAAAGGGGGCGGGGGGGCGTCATAACAACAGTTGCCCCCCCAAAAAAAAACAACCTGTCTCACACATACACATACACACCCTGGGGCCCTAAAGGGTGGGGCAGAGAAAGAAGCTGGCGGGGTTCTTCCTCCCCCTTTTCTGGGCAAGGGAAAAGGAAGGGGCCTTGGCGGGGCCCAGGGGGAAGGGTGGGGTGGTGGCTTGGGGGGGGGGACTCTCTCTCTCACTCACCGCGATGACGTTGACGAAGGTGGTCTTGCCCGAGTATTGCAGCCCCACCAGCGTCAGCTCCATCTCCTCCTTCCAGAACAGCGACCGGAACCAGTCCAGGAGCCGAGACAACAACGCCAGCATGGTGATGGTGGCGGTGGCGGCGGTGGGGACACCAGCAGCGACTACAGCCCCGGCCGCGTCTCTCTCTCTCTCTCTCCCTCTCTGGGCCTCCCGGGGCGGCGGTGGCGGCGTCTTCTCCTCCTTCCCCGTCTCGCCCTCCTTCCCTCCCCGTCGCGACGGTGCCTCGGGCCGACTCCTCTCCGGCAACCACTCGCTCTCTCCGCCTCGTGGGTCATATGACGGCTCGCCTTGCTGAAGGGCAAGAGCGGGCTCGCCTTGCCGGCAGCCTTGAGGCTCCCGACTCACAGCGGCCCCTGCCGGAAAAAGCGGCGCTTGACAGGCGGGGAGGACTGAGCAGGGAGGGCGGACTCCGGCGAGAGGGCGGGTCGGTCCACCAGGAGAAAGCGAGACAGGCGGCTGGGTTATCTTGGTGTGCTGGGTGGCTGGAGGTCTCATTCCGGGTGTGTTTTATGTCAGCGCTCAAACCTGAATCATAAGATAGTAGAGTTGGAAGGGGCCTAAAAGGCCACGGAGTCCAACTCCTTGCTCGATGCAGGGATCCAAATCAAAGCAGCTCTGACAGACCGTTGTCCCATTTTCTTGAATACCTCCAGTTGTTGGAGTGTTCACCACCTCTCTGGGTAATTGGTTCCATTGTCGTACTGCTCTAACAGTTAAGAAGTTTTCCTTGATAGCCTAAATCTGGCTTCCTTTAGCTTAGGCTCATTCCTGCACTCTGGGATGATGGAGAACAGATCCTGCACCTCCTCTATATAGACTATCTTTCAAGTATTTGAAAAGTGCTGTATTGTAGCATAGTACAATAAATGTAGGCAGGGAGGGAGAAGAGAAAAGGCAAAGTCCTCCAACAGTTGGTTGTTGTGGGTTTTTCGGGCTCTTTCGCCGTGTTCTGAAGGTTGTTCTTCCTAACGTTTCTCCAGTCTCTGTGGCCGGCATCTACGGAGGACAGCACTCTGAAGATGCCGGCCACAGAGATTGGCGAAATGTTAGGAAGAACAACCTTCAGAACACGGCCAAAGAGCCCGAAAAACCCACAACAACCATTAGATCCCGGCCGTGAAAGCCTTCGCGAATACATCCTCCAACAGTCCTTAAAAATACATTTCAAATGGAGCAGGAAATAGTTTGGGTAACCTGAAGGCATGGCACCAGTGTTGAAAGCTAATGGAGACATGCAGACAGCTGGCCAGTTTCTCAGTAGGGCATATGGTGTAACTAAAGCTTGAAAAGTGGCTTTCTTGAACTATAGTTTCCACAATCACTTGTGGACTTGAAATACTGTGTACAGTTCAAGGTTGCTGTACCTCCTAAAGGACATCATAGTAGAGCTGGGAAAGGTACAAAAAATACGAACCACAGTGGTGAAGAGGCTTGGTGTAACTGCCATGTGAGGAAAGATTATAACATTTGTAGTTCAGAATAAGGTGATGAAGTGAGAGGCATACTAGATGTGCATCTCTTCCATCATTTTACTTTACCAACAGAAATTGAACAGTGGGAGATTTGAGGCAGATAAAAAGGAGGTTAGTTACTCCTGCCACTTTTTTTTTTCACACAACACATACCCTGTTTCCCCGAAAATAAGCCCTAATATGATTTTTCAGGATGCTCGTAATATATGCCCTACCCCCAAAATAAGCCCTAGTTAAGTGAAACCCTGCCCTCCACCATTGTGCAGCAACCAGAAGATGACATGGCTATAAAACATCCCCTGAAAATAAGCCCTAATGGGTTTTTTGGAACAAAATTAATATAAGACCCTGTTTTATTTTCGGGGAAACACAGTAGTAACAAATGGACCTTGCTACCGTAAATAAGAATCACTGATGGCTGATTCTTAGAGGAGGGATTTTAGACAGGATTAGATGAATTCATGACGGACAGAGGCACCAATGACTGCTAGCTAGGACTGGACTGGGTATCGGCAGGTAGCTATAGCTACAATTCACACATCAATGTGGTAGAGTGGATAGAATGTTGGACTAGAATTCTGGAGACCTGGGTTCAAATTCCTACTTGTTCGTGAAAACACAATGGAGTGGTGGTAGGGTAGCAAAGGTAAAGCACTTCTAGAGCATTTAACGTGTCTCAAAACTATTAAATGTCCATACGCTGGGAGTGGCTTGATGGCATATAATAGCAACAGCAGAATTCACACATGATGTCAAGAGATAGGTAGGATTTTGAGGTGCAAGACCCTCTTCCAAGGCAAGCATTGAAGCAGGTTTCAACTCTCAGTCCAGACTGGCAGAGGACAGTGTCATCTTTTCTTTCATTTCAGCCAGCAAAACATCATGTCACGGTTCTGCCCTTAAAAGTTATTTTTTACTATCTTACATGCATAATTCTGATTGAAACTGGCCCCATCTTTGCTATCCTTCTGTAGCCAGACAAAGACTTTTTTCCAGGCTTAGTGACTGGCTGCTGAAGACGGGTTTTTAAATGGAGTGTTGTGCTTTGTTGCTTTTAAATGTATTTGATGTTGATTTGTTTTTATTATTTTTTGTATAGTATTTGTTTGATCCTTTAAAAATATTTGTATATTTACTGTTTTTATCTTTTAGTATTGTCTGTTAATGAAGCAAGCTCTTTAAGAAGAAAGTGGTAAAAATATATTAAATAAATAAAATAACTAAATAAGGGAAACTGTGTTAAGTCTTGGAACAAATTGCTGCTCAGCAGTGAAGTGCTGATTGTATTCCCAGTCCTAGAGCCAACTGCATAATGGAGTACATGCCCAGGAATGCAACCACCAGCTTTGTAATAATAATAATAATAATAGTAATAGTAGTAGTAGTAGTAGTAGTAGTAGTAGTAGTAGTAATAATAATAATAATAATAATAATAATAATAATAATAATAATAATAATAATAATAATAATAATAATAATAATAATAATAATAATAATATTTAAATTATCGGAAATTTAAAATCAATCTGGAAATCTTCACAAACTTTAGAAATATAAAAGGGGAAATTAAGGGTCCTGAAAGTAACGTAAGAGTGGTCTTGGAATATCACAAGTTCTTATTTAAAAGCCTCTAATTGTTTCTTGAATTTGGACCTTCTTAAATAACATTTGGTGAGTTTTAAGTAATAATAATAATAATAATAATAATAATAATAATAATAATAATAATAATAATAATAATAATAATAATAATAATAATGATGATGATGATGATGATGATGATAATAATAATAATAACAATAAATAAATAAATAAATAAATAAATAAATAAATAAAAATAAAAATGTGCTGTCAAGTCAATTCTGATGTATGGCACAGTTTTCCAAGAAGAGTATACTCAGAAGTGGTTTACAATGTTTTGCAACCAAAATTTGTATGATTTCACTTCCACAAGCAATGGGATTCTGGCTAATGTATGTCAGGAAAAGCATGAAGAATATATTAAGATGCCACTGCCTTTTAGACCAATTTCAAAAATAGCAAAGATCTGTGACTCAAGGTTCCAATCATTTTAACTTTAGCTGGTGGCATATCCTGCAATACTCAACAGGGAGCTTCCACGACATATATTAAGAAGGCATCCAGCTTGTACAAAGTCCCTTTCGAATAGTATAAGAAGCAACACCAGTGAAATGTAGAAGAGATTGGATGTTCATACTAGCAGTAGACCATCAATGTCAAACTATGCATGACAGATAACCTTTCGATAGAAGAGGGGATTTCTTATATACTTATAATGTTTAATTGAGAAAAACAAATTTTTAAAGAAAGCAAAAAAAGGGGGTTTAATGTTCTCAGCAGCAGCTTTTCACACTTCCTATCATTTGTAAATTAATTTGCTGATCGGTCAATGGAAGGTTAGCATGCTTTGTTTGCAAATAGGATTGCAGCCACCAAGGTCTGGTTAAATCAGATTTCTAACAAATTGCAGTTTCTGAAGACAGGCAATCTGTAATGTATGCCTTGGTTCTTCGGATACCACTCAGATAATGCTACATACTCTATGCTTAAATAAAGTACATTTAAATATTTTTTACTCTACTGCAGATATTCTGTAATTCCACAGGTGCAGAGAATGCCGAGTAGAGGATAACCACTGTGGTGCAGCAGACACAATAATGGACTAAGACTCAGGAGACATGTGTTTAAATCTCTTATTGGCCATGAAGATTTCCAGGGGAAGGGTAGAACTGGAAAAGCCATTCCTTGAATATCTCTCTTACCTTGAAGTCACTATAAATTGGTTCTGACTTCACAATGCATAACATACCCAAACAGAATATACCTAATTGTTGCAAAACTTGGAAAAGTTAATTGACTATCCTGCTCCATGGGCACTGAGCATTCTATGAACCCCCTGCCCCCATTAAAAAAAGGTTTCGAAGAGATAACCCTTAGTTTGTTTTAGCACATGTAAAGTAACAAAACATCTAAGTCTTGTGGTACTTCTACCATGTTCCCCCAAAAATAAGACCTAACCTGAAAATAAGCCCTAGTATGGTATTTTTTATGTGAAGGCAAGAGGAGAAGGGGACGACAGAGGATGAGATGGCTGGACAGTGTCTGCGAAGCAACCAACATGAAATTGACACAACTACAGGAGGCAGTGGAAGATAGGAGGGCCTGGCGTGCTCCGGTCCATGGGGTCACGAAGAGTCGGGCACGACTAAACGACTAGACGACGACAATTTTTTAGGATGCTCGTAATAGAAGCCTTACCTTCAAAATAAGCCCCAGTTAAGTGAAACCCCGCTCTCCACCATTGTGCAGCATTGTGCAACAACCAGAAGATGACATGACTGTATTTGAATAAATGTAGATTATTGTACAATCCAGAAGTGACACCCAAAGAAAGATGTTCTTCTCATTATAGGGGACTGGAATGCTAAAGTAGGGAGTCACGAGATAAAAGGAACAACAGGTAAGTTTGCCTTGGGGTTCAAAATGAAGCAGGGCAAAGGCTAATAAAGTTTTGTCAAGAGAACAAGCTGGTCATCACAAACTCTTTTCCAACAACACAAGAGGAGACTCTACACATGGACATCACCAGATGGACAATACCGAAATTAGATTGATTATATTCTCTGTAGCCAAAGATGGAGAAGCTCTATACAGTTTTAGCAAAAACAAGACCTGGAGCTGACTGTGGTTCTGATAATCAGGTTCTTATAGCAAAACTCAAGCTTAAACTGAAGAAAGTAGAAAAAACCACTGGGCTAGTCAGGTATAATTTAAACCAAATCTCTTATGAATACAGTGGAAGTGAAGAACAGATTTAAAGAACTAGATTTGGTGGACAGAGTTCCTGAAGAACTTTGGATAGAGGCTTGTAACATTGTACAGGAGGCAGCAACAAAAACCATAACAAAGAAAAGGAAATGCAAGAAAGCAAATTGGTTGTCCAATGAGGCCTTGCAAATAGCAGAGAAGAGAAGGAAAACAAAATGCAAGGGAGATAGGGAAACGTCAAGAAAATTGAATGTAGACTTCCAAAGAATACCAAGGGGAGACAAGAGGGCTTTCTTAAATGAACAGTGCAAAGATACAGAGGAAAATAACAGAAAGGAAAAAAAACCAGAGATCTGTTCCAGAAAATTGGAGATATTAAAGGAACCTTTTGTGCAAAGATGGACATGATAAAGGACAAAAATGGTAGGAACCTAACTGAAGCAGGAGACATCAAGAATATACAGAGGAGGCAAGAATACACAGAGGAATTATACCAGAAAGATCTGGATGTCCTGGACAACCCAGATAGTGTGGTTGCTGACCTTGAGCCAGACATCCTGGAGAGTGAAGTCAAGTGGGCCTTAGATAGCTTGTCTAACAACAAGGCCAATGGAGGTGATGATATTCCAGTTGAACTATTTAAAATCTTAAAACATGATGTTGTCAAGGTGCTACACTTAATATGCCAGCAAGTTGGAAAATTCAGCAGTGGCCAGAGGATTGGAAAAGATCAGTCTACATCCCAATCCCAAAGAAGGGCAGTGCCAAAGAATGCTCCAACTACTGTACAATTGCACTCATCTCACACCCTAGCAAGGTTATGCTCAAAATCCTCCAAGGTAGGCTTCAGCAATATGTGGACCGAGAACTCCCAGAAGTACAAGCTGGATTTAGAAGGGGCAGAAGAACTAGCAACCAAATTTCTAATATGCACAAAGATTGCTGTACATGAAAAAAATAAAACATCCCCTGAAAATAAGCCCTAATGTGTTTTTTGGAGCAAAAATTAATATAAGACCCTATCTTATTTTCAAGGAAAGACAGAAAGACTAACATATTTATTGTGTGAGCTTTCATTAATAATTCTCCACTACTTCAGGGAGTACAGTATTGACGCCACAGGTGCATGTATGTGACTGGGAGTAGAGAGAAAGTGAGATGAAATACAAATCTGTCTTACAGGTTGTGTTTGAAAGCTGATTTCCTATTACTTACTGTCATAAGTCACACCTAGAGATGGCCCATTGAATTAGTGGGGATGTGTTGAGTCAACTCCTCCAGAGATTCCACTGAGTCAATGGGTCTACTCTAGTTGCAACTTACTATTCCAAGCAACAGAACTTCAGCCAATGTAACTTTAAAAGTAGACTGTAAGCTGAAAAGTTTGCCCCTGAATAAATCTGTCCGTCTCAAAGGTGCCCCGGGACTTGTTGATTTATTTGTTTTGGTTATGTAATGTAGGCTATTATACTAAAAATATTTTTCTAATCTCTGGTATCTGCAGAAAAACTGCAGAGTTGTCACTGCAACAATGGTATGTAAGAAAAGAAATTATTTAGTATAAGAGCATAATTTGAGGCTTTTCTCTTTAAGAATTTAATTTAAATATTGTGGAGGAGAGGCTCAGTGATCCTTGAAGCAAACACTAAAATAGACCAGATACACAATGGCTGGAATCCTGTTGGTTAGTTGTGCCAATGTCAAGTGCAGTAGCATAACTTGCAGCTGCACATTGCTGATGCTTCTATCTCTCATTGTACGCCAAATTGCACAACTGGTGTTCAGTGAAGGATACAAGAGTAGTATAAGGGACTAGTATTCATCAACCTCATTTTGACAGGTGCCATGCCCCTTTGAGGTGGGACTAAGGGGTCAAGAATCGCCCCCAAGTGGCAAACTGTTAACTGGCAGCAGTCACTGCTGCTGTTTATGTCATTCTCGCCAGTTAGTTCCTATAATCAATCAAATGTCACATCAAGAACATTGTGGGAAATTTATATAGCAGCCACCCTGTTAGGTCAGAGATTCTGATACCTAAACATAGCCTCAAGAGTCCTGCAGAACTATACAGATCTCTATGGAAAAATCAGAAGTCCGTGTTTGTCACAGCTGGCATTCATCCCAATTAATTCCACAATAAAACCATGAAATCCTCTCCAATCATATCAAAATTCTTCTGAATATCTAGGTGTAAGTCTTTCCACTGTTGCAGTGATTCCATGCAACAGCAGCTTGTTCAATTCTCCAAGCTTTATTTATCTACATTGCTTCTATGTTCAATAAGCATAATGTACTTCAAAAAATAAGAAGCTAACATGTACTGAAAACATTCTTACAGTTATCAAAGCTGTAGGCAAAAATTGCCATCCACAAGTCTTACAACTATGAAAAGTTGTAATGAGAAATAATTTTTAAAAAATGATTGTTAAGTACAGATGGGGGTATTCATTTTTGTATATAAATATGGATACCCATGCACAACTGGATTTAATGAGGGTCTGGACCTTGGGGCCAGACTGTCCATTCACACATCCGCTGGCAGTGGTGGACCCTCTTCCTTCCAATCATTCCCGGAGCGCCGCTCGGCTAGTGACTCAGCAGCATGGCAGAGAGACTTGTCTTCCCTCCCATTGTCAGGACTGGCTAGCCAAGCCGTGCTCCGGGAGTGATTGGAAGGAAGAGAGGGGCCACCAACAGATGTGTGAGTGGACGGTCTGGCCGTACCTTTATTAAGTCCAGCTGTGCAGAAGTATTTGTATAAGAATACCCCCATCTCTGATTGTAAGTATTTAGGTATAGGTGAGGTAAAGGTAACGCTTCCCCTTGACATTTAGTCCAGTCATGTCCGACTCTAGGGAGCAGTGCTCATCCCCATCTCCAAGTCGTAGAGCCAGTGTTTGTCCGTAGACAGTTTTCGTGGCCACGTGGCCAGCGCGACTAGACACGGAACGCCGTTACCTTCCCAGCAAGGTGGTACCTATTTATCTACTCGCATTTAAATGCTTTCGAACTGCTAGGTTGGCAGGAGCTGGGACAAGCGACCAGAACACAGACAGATTTTTAACTCCTGTCCTGTGAAGATGCCGGCCACAGAGACTGGCGAAATGTTAGGGGAAAAACCCTCCAGAACATGGCCAAACAGCCCGAAAAATCTACAATAACCAAAGACCTTTCTCTTCAGGCAGGCTTTCCCTTTGTGATTGGCTGTCTGAGAAGGGTTTTTAATGAATTGCCGTGCCTTGTTGCTTTTAAATGTATTGATTTTATTTACCATTTTTAGTGTGATATTTGTCTGATTCTTCTCAAATATTTCTGTACACTGGTTTTAGTTTTAAATATCATCTTTTTATGATGCAAGCCACCTTGGGTCCTTTTTAAGAAAAAAGGTGGGATAAAAATATTTTAAATAAATAAATATTCATTATTTATTCAATATTAGGTCTGTATCTAATAAGGCCCAGGTAATTTACGATCTTATCCTGCAGGAGGATGCAGACCTGGCATTCATAACCGAAACTTGGATGGGCAGAGAGGGGGGGCCCCCCAGCACTAATCTGTCTGCCCGGTTATGCCATCCAACACCAGGGTAGACTGGAGGGGCAGGGGGGAGTAGCCATTGTTTACAAATCCATCTTGGAGGTTACTAGGCCCTCCTCGATGGTAAAGCCGGGTCTAGAGGCTCTCTACATGTCGATTGGGGCCAGGGATGGTATTGGGATCTTGCTGGGTTACCGTGCTCCCCGCGACCCAGCCACTTCCCTTCCGGAGCTGGTGGACTTTGTCTCCGTGGCACTGTTGGGATCCCCAAAGCTATTGGTTTTGGGTGATTTCAACGTGCACGCGGGGGCAGACACTTCCGAGCCAGCTCTTAAGTTCTTGGAGACCATGGCCTTCTTGAACATGTCCCAACATGTCAACGGCCCCACCCACATGGGCAGCCATGCAATTGACCTGTTTTTTTTCTTCCATTTGGAGCAAGTGTGGTCCGATGGTGACTGACGTCGAGTCAGTCTCCTTGTCATGGTCGGATCACCACCTAATAAAGTGCACCCTCAAAATGGCTCTTCCCCCCTCACAGGGAGCAGGGACCTATTGCCATGGTCCGCCCTCGAAGGCTACTGAATCTGGATGGATTCCAGGATGCCATGAGAGGTGTTATGGCTGACCTGGCTGGCGCTCCTGTCAAGGGTCTGGTTGATGGCTGGTTTGCCGCCGCAGCTAGGGCTGTACACACAATCACACCTAAATGGCCTCTCCAGTGCAGAGCCGCCTGGTGCCCTGGTTTAACCAGGATCTCCGGGAGCTGAAGCGGTTTAGGAAATGGCTAGAGTGCAAGTGGAGAAAGGACCCGACGGATTATAATTGGATAGCTGTCAAGATTGCCACTAACCTTTACCTGGCTAAGGTAAAGACTGCCAATCGAGCATACTTCGCTAACCGGATAAGCGAAGCGTCCAACCAGCAGGCGGAACTAAAGTGGAGGCCATCCGCCGGGACCTCCCTCCTTTTTTGAACACAGTGAGTCGAGCAGAGATTTCCAGCGCTCCATCTTGCCCGGTAACCTTTGACTCCTTTCAGCCTGTCACGCCTGATTCTGTGGCCAAGGTGCTTGACCGCTGTCGAGCCACCACCACCTCCTTGGACCCTTGCCCGGCCTGGCTAATCAAAGCAGCCAGGCCAATAACAACAGAATGGGCCACTGCAATAATAAATGGGTCTTTTCTTAATGGCAGGTTTCCCTCTGCCCTCAAGAAGACACTCATTAGGCCCATAAGAAAGAAACCAAATTTGGCGGCGGGCGAAATTGGCAATTATAGGCCCGTTGCCAATGTTTCTTTCATGAGCAAAGTGGTGGAGAGGGTGGTGGCTGACCAGCTTCAGGCATTTTTGGATGAAATAGTTGCCCTGGATCCGTTTCAGTCGGGCTTCAGGCCGTGCCATGGTACAGAAATGGCATTGGTCGCCCTGTACGATGACCTCCTGAGAGAGGCTGACAGGGGTAAAATATCACTGCTGGTCCTCTTTGACATCTCAGCGGCCTTCGATACCGTCGACCACGGCATCCTCCTGGGGAGGCTCTCTGAGTTGGGAATTGGCGATTTGGCGCTTGCCTGGCTCCGTTCCTTCTTGGAGGACCGATCCCAGAGAGTACAGCTTGGGGAGAATGTCTTGGCCCCATAGAGCCTCAATTGTGGGGTCCCACAGGGGTTGATTATCTCCCCAATGCTGTTTAACATCTATATGAGGCCGCTGGGCAGGGTCATCAGGGGGTGTGGGGCATCGTGTCACCAGTATGCTGATGACACACATCTCTGCATCTCCTTTTCACCAACTGCAGGTGATGCTGTTCTGTCCCTTCAGCGCTGCCTGGAGGCTGTACTGCAATGGATGCAGGAAAATGGGCTGAGGCTGAACCCGGACAAAACGGAGGTTCTGAGGGTGGGTCCTCCCACTACTGGTGGCTTGGGGGACTCCCTCTCATTTGGGGGGTTGACCCTGGCTGCAGAGAGTGGGGTACGCAGCCTGGGGATCCATCTGGACCCGGCGCTCACCATGGAGACTCAGGTGGCGTCCATGGTCCACACCGCCTTTTTCCATCTTTGGCAGATAGCCCGGCTGTGGCCCTATCTCGATGTGGGGGCGCTCACCACCTTGGTCCATACGCTCGTAATCTTGAGATTAGACCACTGTAACACGCTCTATGTGGGGCTACCTTTGAAGTTGATGTGAAAACTGCAAGTGGTGCAGAATGCGGCGGCCAGACTCCTTAGAGGAGTGAGAAAATTCGATCATATTTCTCCTATTTTGGCCACACTACATTGGCTGCCCATTCAGTTCCACGTTGACTTTAGTTCTGATGCTTACGTATAAAGCCCTAAATGGATTAGGACCTCGATACTTGGCGGAATGCTTACTCCCACATAAGTCTATCCGTGTCACACACGCGAGTCAAGAGGTGAAGCTGAGGAGCCTGACGCCGAGGGAGGCGCGGAAGGAAAAAACAAGGAACTGGGCCTTCTCGGCGGTGGCTCCTCCCCTCTGGAATAACCTGCCTCCGGAGATTCGCGCTGCACCCTCGCTGGGTATTTTTAAAAAACAATTAAAAACGTGGATGTATAGGCAGGCCTTCCCCTCCAGTTAATTCCTGACCTCTTTCCTTCCTTTCTCTTTTTATTTGATTTATTTTGTATTTTTCCCATCTTGCCAAACCATTTAATTAATTAACTGTTATAAATTTCTCTTAAACTTGTTATGTTTTTATGTTATAAGCCGCCTAGAGTGGCCGAAATGACTAGATAGGCGGGGTATAAATAAATAAATAAATAAATAAATAAATAAATAAATAAATAAATAAATAAATAAATAAATATTAGATGGATAAGACACAGTCATTGATTTGGCTTTAATCTGGCTAAAATTGGTTGTTCCTGGTGGTTGAATGAAATTTTAATCCCAACCCTGATGGGGGCTTGCCATAGTTCTGGGTTATCTTGTTTCCCATGGCCAAATGAGAAATTTTTCGAGTTTCAAAAAGAAGACAGAAGGGGGAGATGGGAGGGGTGTTCAGAGTCCTTGGCAGCCCTTTGTTTAAAAAGCTGGATGATAAATTCCAAACTGCTGGCAAAAGAGGATTTTGAAACCACACCCTCTCCCCACAAACTTTTTGCAGACTGCATCTTATCCAGGAAGCAAACTTGATTTCAACAACGGCCATGAGGATTCAGGGCTTTAATAAAAACATATAATTTTTGAACTACCCACAAGAACTGGGTGCACAGCCTGAAGAAGATGAATTATCATTGAAAGCTTGTTGTTTGTTCTTTGGTATATTTTTTAGTCATCTAATAAAAGTATCATCTACTCCTCCTGCATTTGTAATTTCTTTCCTGTCAGCCTTGTCCACTGTCCAGCTTTCGTACTTGCATGTAGTAATCAGGAACACAAGAGTGCGCGTGATCTTGGCCTTGACCTCCAGCGACACATCCTTAAACTTAATGTCTTTTCTAATTTCTTCACTGCTGTCCTTCCAAGTGTCAGCCTTCTTCTGATTTCTTGGCTGCATTTGGATTGATGAATTAACCAAGGTATACAAAGTCCTTTAACAATTTCTTAATTGTCAGCATTACCGACATACTTATGAACAGGAAGAGCAATACAGTGGAATATAGACAACCACATTCAAAGCCCTGCTGGCTCATGATAACAAAATGGCAGAGAGGAAGAAGAAGTGTTTTTTTTTTTCATTCCAGTTTGGTGGAGAAGGTGAAGTTTGTGCATTTTCACCATGCCAACCCTTCACCTGGCATATTATTTACTTTGGTAAATCTTGCCCTTTCAAAGCAACCCACAATGAAGCCGTGCTATGCAATAGGCCTCTCCCTCTTCAAAACCTCCAGAACTGCAGCTCCACTCTTTGGGAGATAACTGATGCAGAATTTATTATTTTTCTTTGCCGTCCCTGGCCTGACACTTTTCCAATGTGTTCAAGTAGCATAAGAGGCTAGATGTGACATATATCTTCTCTGGACTTTTCCTATCCCCTCAGAGGGTCCAGGATTCACTGCAGTACAGGAGTGTACTCAGGACACAGGCTCTATAGACATGGATCTTGGTATATGTTGTCAGCTTCTTATTGAGCCATACTCTCTTTGTGAGTTTAGAGAACATGGTAACTGCTTTGCCAGTGCGTTTGTACAGCTCGACATCTAGGGACAGAATGTCAGAGATCGTTGAGCCAAGGTACACAAAGTCATGAACAACCTCCAATTCTTGTGTGGAGATGGTAATAGAGGGAGGTGAGTCCATGCCCTGGCCCATGACTTGTGTTTTCTTCAGGCTGATTGACAGGCCTTCCTAAAACGATTCATGAGTTGTTGGAGGTCTTCAGCAGAGTGGGCAACAATAGCCGCATCATCTGCGAAGAGGAAGTCCCGCATGCATTTCAGCTGGACTTTGGTCTTCACTCTCAATCTAGAGAGATCGAAGAGCTTTCCATTTGATCTAATCCAGAGACAGACACCTTCTGTTGCAGTTCCAAAGGCATGCTTCAGCATGACAGCAAAAAAGATCCCAAAAAGTGTTGGTGCGAGGACACAGCCCTGTTTCACTCCACTTCGGATGTCAAAGGGATCTGATGTTGAGCCATCAAAAACAACAGTGCCTTTCATTTCCTCATTAAAGGACCGGATTATGTTAAGGAGTCAAGGTGGACATCCAATCTTGGGAAGTATTTTAAAAAGACGGTCCATGCTAACCAAATCAAAGGCACAAGGTCCAGCCAATCAGCAATAAACACAGTTTCCCCAGATAGAAAAGAATTTTTCTGAGCTTAATTGTACAGTGATACTTCTCCTGCATGGAATTAATTTCTGACATTATATTGCTACAAAATGTAACTGCCTTTTCGTCTATATTTTAAACAAGCAAGGCTCCTCCTCCACATGACCACTAGATGGCAATTCTATTTCAAGTTTAATCAAAGAGTTATTTTCCCATAATAGAATTGTACTACTCATGTGCATCAGACTGTATTTTCCCCCCACCATCAAAAATAGTGCACACATCCAGTGTGGGCCACATGAGATGCTGCTGATTCTGTGTACTTGCTTTAATACTTTTTGTCAAAATACATATATAATACCTGCATAATATTCAATTCAAAAAATGACAAACCCGTAGGATGAGTTTAAGGGATGTAAAGATTGTCAGTTCACTGTGATCAATCAAATAAGTCCTTCCATAAATCAGATTGTGATACAGAAGAAAAATGTCCTCTTCATTTGGCTTTACAAAGTGCATAAATGGGTACCAAGTTTTGTAAAACTGTGGGCCACCACTACTTTCTCATAAAGCCCACCCTTGAGCAGGCAGCTTTTCCATAAATCCTATGTACCAGCCTTTGGCATACCAATGGGAAGTGACAATATCCATCGTGCTCCTCCAATGGGCTACATCAACCAGCCTTACAGAATATTGAGATCAGCAGCTTATATAATAAATTTGTATTTTCCATTTGAAACAATATCAGGAAACCAAGAGAAAGTGTTTTTTTTTTTAATGTAAATTTCCCCACTTCTAAGAAGATTGTGTTCCAAAAATTTCAGACCCTTATTACTGAGAGTTCTCTAATTTTTAAGCAAGAAACTCTCAAACTTTTCCTTTGCCAGACACTCCTTTACTACAGTCTTACCTGCCTCCACCCCTCTCAGCAATTTAATTCCAGCTGATCTCCCCTCCCCTCCAATCTCTTCTCCTCTCCGGTAGTAGAGACTACTACACTTTCAGGAGCCAGCTTCTTATAGCATGGAAGGTCCTCAGAACCACTGGCCCCAGGATAGTCAAGTCTAGAGCATCCCTTCAATCATCATTATCTTCATTCTCACTCCCCAGCTACCACCCCCATGGTTTTTCCCCCTTTCAAGCTCTGAGTCCTACCCTTATCTTCTCATCAACTGCCCCTCATTACTGGCAGGCCATCTCTACTGCTGACCCATCTTATTGTCCTAAGCCTCTCTCAGTTGACCCTCATGGCCAGTGGTGGGTGGCCCTTCTTCTGAGGCACCTGCCATGGATAGACTTGCTGGCACTAGGGAAGGGCACTCTCCCTGTGTGGTCCAGTGCTGGTCAGGCTTCTCTCTTCAACTTGTGCTTCAGTGGAAAGGCCTGCAGTTTTGACACTGCATCACAGTTTTGATACATGGGATGGCACAGGTTCCATTCCCTTCTCATCTCCACCACATACAGACTTTAATGTCTGTTGTAAATGTGTAGGAAGTTGAGAATTAAGCACAGTAATCAGGATATCCATGTCTAGGTAAATGAGAAAATGTACATTTATTTGTTCCTATTCAGGATAAACCTAGACTTGACTACAAAAACCTCTAGAGTTTCCATGTATTTTTAGAGTGCTGAAGATAAACATAGGAGTGCCCTCATGGCTGACCTCCCATTGCAGATGAAGGAGATCAAAGAAGCAAACTATTTTTTTTAAAGGACAGGGAAGAGATCAAAGGAAGAAGTGACCTGAACACAGTGATCTGTAAGTGGCCACTTACAGGAAACCAAGAGATACCCAGGTGCTCAACACCATCTGCACAGTTAGGTACCATGCCCCCCGCTACATGGACATGTGCACTACCTGCTGCTTACCTGAACATTATTTATTAACCGTGCTCAAGTGCTTATTATATCAGGTGAAGAGAACCAAGAAAAAAGTTGAAGGTTTAGCTGCAGGTTGAAGCACATTGACTTGACATCAGGTCTACTCAATAAGGAACTAGAGTTACAAGGTGGGCACTATCCCACTCACTGATATTTTAAGATGATAATTTGAGTCTGGAGATGAATCACAGAGGCAGAGGAGGCAAGATCTGGGAGAGAGTCTGGAACTGTTTCCTGCCCAGCTGTCTGTGGACAAAGGCACAAGGGGAAACTATGTAAAAACTACCCAGAATATGAGTAAAGCACAGGTGACCAGTAATATAAAAGGTAAAGGTTCCCCTTGACAATTTTTGTCCAGTCGTGTTCGACTCTAGGGGGTGGTTTCCAACCCATAGAGCTAGCGTTTGTCTGAAGACAGTTTCCATGGTCACATGGCCAGTTCGACTAGACACAGAATGCTGTTATCTTCCCACCATGGTGGTCCCTATTTATCTACTCGCATTTTCATGCTTTCAAACTGCTAGGTTGGCAGGAGATGGGACAAGCAACGGGAGCTCACTCCGTCGCGTGGATTCACTCTTACGACTGCTGGTGTTCTGACCTTGCAGCACAGAGGCTTCTGTGGTTTAACAGCAGCGCCACCACATTCCTTGGTGGCAAAATGTGCCCAGAAGTTGCAGCAGTTGCTTCTATTTCTGCTGCACATTCTGTGGTCCTACCTACAGCGTACATAATTTTCCAGACTCTGTCCTGTACTAGGAACTTGTGGAAGGCTCACTGTCAACCCCGAAACTAGTGTCATTTCTCCCAGATGATGTCCTTTTCTCTCCTGCTCTGCTGTTGCCAGTGCAGGATCTTGTGTCCCACGAAGGCTTGGAAGTGGCAGTTCCAGGGTGCTCTCAGACAGCATTTTGTCCCACAGCTTGAGATCCAAGCAGATGCAAGGCTCACTCCAAATGGCATACTCCATCTCGGAGTATGCCATCATCTAGTCCACTGGTTCTTAACCTTGGGTTACTCAGGAGTTTTGGACTGCAACTCCCAGAAGCCTTCACCACCTGCTGTGCTGACTGGGGTTTCTGGGAGTTGCAGTTCAAAAGCATTTGAGTAACAAAGGTTAAGAACCACTGATCTAGTCTCAGCCTTGGTGCTGCTTTTCTTTCATTCCTGCACGTATCCACTGGCTCACTCTCCTCCTTTCACTCTCCACTTTTCGGTGTACTGATGAAGATGAGTACACCTTCTCATGAAGATGTTTGCATATGTGATGTAGCTCTGCAAGTACACCACATATGCAGACATCTTCATGAGAAACCAGTGTGCCTGATGCTTGTTATGAGTGGACAGAGCTGGTATTTAAAGATACTGCTTACCAAAACTCTCACACACACTCTCTCTCTCTCTCTCATTCACTCACACATACACACATGCACGCGCACACACACCCAAACCCTCCATATTTTCTCTTCCCCTGTGCTGATTGCCCTGAGACTTATTGTCCAAAGAAGCAAAGAGATTTTCAGCCAGAACCTTGAGACTTGGTGACCCTAACTAGTACAGATTCTCAAAAGCCGCATCTACCTACCTTGGTAGGCCTGGTATCTGGGCCACCAGAAAAGGAAGGCCTCTTCTCTGACACTGTTGAGACTGTTCTCAGACACAGAATACGTTATTCTAAAAGAGCATTTGTGAAGTTTAAGAATGAAGTAATGTGAAATGCCCTCCATGTTAACTTATATCGAATATGATTGACAACAATATGAAAAGGAGCACAAACAGCCCGAGTGCCTCTACCTCCAGCTTTGACAGAGATGGGAGAAATCAAACACACTCCCTGTAGATTCTGTAGAGTGTTCATTATGGTGGTGATAGGCACAGTGCTGCCAAAAAGGGTCCGTATGTTCTGCTGTACTGTGTGTAGGTGTGCATCTGAGTGTCCTGCCTTATTTATTTTTAATACCTCTAACTCGAAATACAGTTGATGATCCCTCTTGTGTGAACCCAGGATCAATCATTTATCCACATGAGTACTGTTAAACTTGCAAGTTCTTTAGGTAACTTTGTGTAGGCTCCAAACACCAGGGGTCATGATGCTACAGGAGAGGGAAAAAACCAAGTCTATATTTTTACAGCAGTGCAATATGGGTGCAAATCACAATGTTGCAGCTTTGCTTTCACCTCCTCCTCAGAAGATTTCCACCAGATGCCTGTGTTTCCTAGCCTTGAATTTCTGTTGCTGTATTATAGCTCGGTCTCCCACACACAAATGCACGCTCATCCGGCAGAGGGGGCTGCGATCTCATGAAAGCAGCCATCACATTTGAAAAGCAAATCAGGCCACCTTCTGCAGGAAACGTGTTTTCCTCGTGATCTGGGGCCTCCTGAGTTGTCGGTCCACTATGTGCTGTGCTGCTGCTGCTGCCTTTACATGCAGCCAGCATGTGCAGAAGCAAATCTTATCTCTTGGCTGACATAATAAATCCAAAGCCAGTGACTCTGCAGTCAATAAGATAGAAATAGACGAAGAATGAGTACAACAACAGGGTCACTTTGCTAACATCTCAATTCCAACTGCCCTAATCAGGATGTTATCTCTCAATAAAAACCACCTCATCCCTATGCAAGAGGGAGAGTGGGGGTGACTCCACACAACAAACGAACACACAAAGGAGGATGACAGCCGTGCAATTTCCTGTTAGCTTTCCTTGGGCTCCTTGGATGTCTGTGTGACTCAATCACTAATACTGTTTTCGAATGCAAAGAAATCAGCTTTATAGATGAATTGAATGAAGTGGAACATGGCACAGCTTGTTTACAACTGGATTTCAAAACTCAGGTTGTCACCTGTAAATAGCGCATGTTCTGGCTCAAGCCCATGGTGAACCTGGCAATGTCCTTTGGCCAGCTTTTCAAAAGGACTAGACAAATTCATAGAAGATAAGGCTGAATACACCCCGCTCACCCCCCGGAATCTGCTTTAAAAGCCCTTCTTCCTCATCAGCCCTGAGCCGGCTGATGGTAGCAGCAATTGACTGGGTGAAAGGGCAAAGGGTGCTAAGAATCTCGGCACCAGAAATGGCTGCCAAAGGAAGAAGACCTGGTTGTCTGTTGCTACACATAATATCAGGCTGGTGAATAAAGATGAAAAAGTGGAAGAGCTAGAGGAGGAACTGAAAACAGTGAATTGGGATATAATGCAATAGGACTGAAGTCAAACCTGTTAATGGCTCCTCGTTTTGATGGTTATATGTTGCCTCTAGTATCAAAGGCAGTGTGGCTCTTTGATGCCAGTGGGGGGACATTTGTGCAGGAGCAGCTCCTGGACCAGGGTTGGGGGAAATATCTTGCCCCCAAATCCTCCCCTGGTCCCCAATCCTTAGCTGCCTGTGCACGAGCATTGCTAAAGTGCTGTTGCACTCATGTTCTGCTTGTCGGGTTCCCATAGGCCTCCAATTGGCCGCTGAGGGAACAGAAGGCTTTACAAGGTAGATCTCTGATTTGATCCAACATAGCTCCTCTTATCCAGGTTATGCTTTTCAAATTAAAGAAATGTGAGGAGCATACCCTATTATTACACTGATCAGAAGAGTTGTGCCCTTTATGATGAGAAAAGCCTCATTTGCAAATAACATCAGTGTTAACATCTGATGAGTGCTGAGGATTAAACCAATTTGCAAGTTACCTGGGAATATTCTCTAGGGAATTTCTGACCATACTCCATACTTTTGCACAACCCTGTATCTTTATCCATTTGGCTCCCACAAAACCTCACTCTAACATGTTATCAGGTCAGATTTTAATATTTCAACAGTGTCAAACCCAGAAAGAAAAGTAATATAATCCAGTAGATAACATCTGGCTGGATAAACACAGTATGGAAGAAATTACATCTTAAGTTGCTGCTTAAGAAAACTGGACAGGTTACAGTACTTCAAATGATGATTGCCATACTCCGCCTGCATGACATGGCTGGCTGCCACTTTGAAATCACATAACACTAGGACAAAGGTTGACCTTTGATCCAGTCCTAACTGTGTGCACATGGGTGACATAACGTATCAGGTCTTCTTGTAATAGCTCTGGAACGCATCCAGAGGAGGGCAACCAGGATGGTAAAATCAAGCCAGTGAAAAACAGTAGAGGAAACTGAATATATTTAGCCTGGAGAAAAGAAGACTGAGAAGCAATTATGATTTGTTGTTGTGTAGTCAGTAAGTCATGTCCAACTCTTCCTGACCCCATGGACCAGAGCACGCCAGGCCCTCCTGTCTTCCACTGCCTCCCAGAGTTGGCTCAAATTCATGTTCATAGCCTCGATTACACTGTCCATCCATCTTGGCCTCTGTCGTCCCCGTCTCCTCTTGCCTTCACACTTTCCTAACATCAATGTCTTCTCCAAGGAGTACTCTCTTCTCATGAGATGGCCAAAGTATTGGAGCCTCAGCTTCAGGATCTGTCCTTCCAGTTAGCACTCAGGGTTGATTTCCTTCAGAATTGATAGGTTTGTTCGCTTTGCAGTCCAGGGGACACTCAAGAGCCTCCTCCAGCACCACAATTCAAAAGCATCAGTTCTTTGGCAGTCGACCTTCTTTATGGTCCAACTCTCCCTTCCATACATCACTACTGGAAAAACCATAGCTTTGACTATGCAGACTTTTGTTGGCAAGGTAATGTGTCTGCTTTTTAAGATGCTGTTGAGGTTTGTCATCGCTTTACTCCCAAGAAGCAGGCATCTTTTAATTTTGTGGCTGCTGTCACCATCTGCAGTGATCATAGAGCCCAAGAAAGTAAAATCTGACACTGCCGCCATATCTTCCCCTTCTATTTCCCAAGAGGTGATGGGACCAGTGGCCATGATCTTAGTTTTTTTGATGTGGAGCTTCAGACCATTTTTTGTGCTCTTCTCTTTTACCCTCATTAAGACGTTCTTTAATTCCTCCTCATTTTCTGTCATCAGAGTAGTACCATCTGCATATCTGAGGTTACTGATATTTCCTCCGGCAGTCTTAATTCCGGCTTGGGTTTCATCCAGTCCGGCCTTTCGCATTATATATTCTGCATATAAGTCAAATAAGCAGTGAGACACTATACAACCTTATTGTACTCCTTTCCCAATTTTGAACCAATCAGTTGTTCCATATCCAGTTCTAACTGTTGCTTCCTGTCCCATATATAGATTTCTCAGGAGATAGATAAGGTGATCAGGCACTCCCATTTCTTTAAGGACTTGCCATAGTTTGCTGTGGTCCATACAGTCAAAGGCTTTTGCGTAGTCAATGAAGCAGAAGTAGATGTTTTTCTGGAACTCTCTGGCTTTCTCTATAATCCAGTGCATATTAGCAGTTTGGTCTCTAGTTCCTCTGCCCCTTCAAAATCCAGCTTGTACTTCTGGGAGTTCTCGGTCCACATACTGCTGAAGCCTACCTTGGAGGATATTGAGCACAACCTTGCTAGCGTGTGAAATGAGTGCAATTGTACGCAGTGGTGGGATTCAAATAAATTAACAACAGGTTCTATGTCCTAATGACCTTTTTAACTAAACCAAATATATACCAAAAGGTAGTTAATAATTCATGCATTAAATATTGCAATAAGAACAGTAAAAGAGGTACAAACAACTAGATTATGCTTAAGTAAGCCTCATTAATAATATAGGAAGAACCAAAGCAAAGTGGCAGGTCAACCTTGCCCCCATGGGATCAAACTCCGTCCTCTGGCTCTGTTGTCTTTGACCTAAGGTCCTGAGCTATCAGACAACTCTGTTATTAGAGAGGAGTCCAGACTAGATAGACTTGCTAGCCGCCTGCAAGGAAGGACCCATGGAGACCCTCCCTGGCCCTGTTCTCCCCCCAACCAACCAAACGAAGGGAAGCCCCTAACAAAGGGAGGCCACGTGCTCCGGCCAGGCCAGGGATTGAGAACAACAGCGGTCTGACTGCTGTGTTCTGCAGAACCATGTGGCAAGGAAATGGCCCAAAAGTGGGGGGGCGGGCGGGCGCTCTAAGACCCAATTACAGCCAAACCCTTTCAATTCGGAAGAAGCACTCTATCCTGTCCAAACAGGTGATGCCCAAATAAAACACCTGAACTTTTAATAAATTATAACCCATGATTTAGGTAAACAGGACCCAAGAGAACATGGATATGGCTCGCACTGGCGCAATCACGCCGCCACCGCCTGCAACCCCCTAATACTCTTTAACAACCAAATAAAATTGAAATGTCCCCTTTGATAAATAAAATTAAAGAATACAGGAGTTGCTCCCCTGCAGGGACTTGAACCAGCAATCTCTGGGTCTGTAGCAGAGCACCCTTCCACACAAAGCTATTCATGCTGCTGGTAAAATTTAGAGGAATAAAGACTAAAGAAGAAGAGCAGACTCTTGACCCTGCCCTCCTGTCCTCTGGAGCTCTGATCCTTGATGACTCATCCAGGAATGGCCGTTCTGCCTTGAAGGATAGAAAGAGAAGGGGGGCAGCTCTGTGTGTGAATGCCGTTTTCAAGGGAAGATCCCACCGCCGGAGGGAAGCCACCGCTCCCCCCCCACAGCTCAGCCACGTTGGCTGCTCGCCCCAATCCTGTTCTGCTGCTCGGCCTGATCCGCTGCTTGCTGCGTGCACACACACGTGCCGCCCGCTGACCCACACCCCACCTCGACGGCTCAGTCTGGAGCGGGAAGGGAGGCAGTTAATTGTACCCCCTCCCCCGCTCGTCACTGGTCACTTGGCCCCTCCTCCTTCATTCATCTCAGGCCAGCAACCAGTTCTACGAGCCAATAGTACATTTAGGAACTAGTTCTATAGAATCGGTGTGAACCGGCTGAATCCCACCTCTGATTGTATGGTAGTTGGAGCATTCTTTGGAACTGCCCTTCTTTGGGTTTGGAATGTAGACTGAGCAATTATGATAACCATCTTCAAATTTTTGAAAGACTGTCATGTGGAAGATAGAGCAGACTTGTTTTCTAGAATGCCAGAGGGTAGGATCTTAGGTAATGGATTCAAAATGAGAGAAAAGAGGTCTGACCTAAACATTAGAACGGACTTCTTGAAAGCAAGAGCTGTGCAATTGTAGTATGGACTGTCTCAGAAAGTGCTAGACTCTCCTTCATTGAAGGCTTGGAAACAGTGTGTGGATGGGCATTTGTCACAGATGCTTTTGTTGGGCATTTTCTGCTGTGACAGTGAGCTGGACTGGATGACATGGAGGTCTTTTTCACCTTAGCAGTTCTATGATTGATTTCTTGTACGCCCCACTTTTGAGCTGTAATCCATAATGGTACAAGGGAAGCCAATGTAGTCTCCAGTTTTGGAGAAAAAGTGAAGTTCCTGCTGTACCAAGCTTGACCTTGAATTTTGTACAGTTTGTTTACTCAGTGGAAGAGGCTTCCATTTTCATGTCTCACTGTCCAGGCCACTTAGCGTTACTTTTTGGTGATATTTGGAGCTGCTATAATAGTGCATGGTGTAGTGCATAGAGTGATGACTCAGTAGACCTGGGTTTGAATCCCCACTCAAGCAGAAGCCTCTAGTTTGGTCCATCGGTCCAGATAGGTGGGGTATAAATCAAATAAATAAATAAATAAATAAAAATAGTTTACTGGTGGTGTGAAACTGGTTTTGTAAGTAGGGAGTACAAAGTGGTTTATCACTCTCTTCTTCTGGGGGTATCCTAGGACTGTACAGCTTGCCCAAGGTCACACAAGCGGACTCTACTGGAATGAACAGTAGGGAATTGGAACTTCTGAAACTCCCAGCCTTTGACTCGGCAGTTCACTGAGCTATCTAGATAGAACTGGTAAAACCACACCTTAAAAATCTTACTTACCTTGAAAGCCCTATTAAGGTCAGTATAAGTCAGTTCTGACTTTAGAGCACGTAACACATAACAGTGCATGGTGGCCAGAGGTGCCTCATTTTCTCCCCGTTCTCTCATACATCTCCTCATCAGTTTCTTTGATTTCCTGCATTTCCTGATATGAAAAAGCTCAGTGCGAGGACTTACCTTACGACATCATCCCCTAGAAGTTCAGGTAACCAGGGAGGGGGGAGGGGCAGGTGCTAGTGCCCATGAGATGACTGTATAAAGAAAAACAGGACATGTACACACATTATCCAGATGTCTCATAAATAAGATAAGCAGGAAAAGAATGTATGCAAAATATCTCCTGTTTTGGAATTCTTTTCAAATAAGGTTATATTTTTTTACACTGAGAATCTTTTTCAGTAAAGCACTAGCTTCAAAACCTTTACCATCAAGCTGAAACATGCATTAATGTTTCACCTACTTTTGTTGGCTCAAGGCACTGAGATCTGATCTATTTACCAAGATGGAAGGCCTCCTCCTTACCCACCCTCACAAAACTGGACATGTTGTGTAAGAACTCTAGTTTTCCTGAGAACCAGAGGAAGTTTAGTTATGTTGCTCCCACGTGGAGCTATCCTTGTCACTAGGCAGACCGATGCAACTGCCTCGGTCAGGAGGTGTGGGATGTCAAAAACAGTCTGGTTATTATTCAGATATTACTAACTGCTTTATGTAGCTGGCTGGACAACTCAGCAACTGAGAACATCAGCTGAGAGTTTGATTCCCCACAGTGCCTCCTAGAGCCAGGTTATGTAGACCTGGACAAGCTGCACAATCCCAGAGTAACCCCAGAGAAAGGGAATGGTAAACCACTTCTGAGTACTCTTCACCTAGGAAACCCTGGCAAAGGTTGCCATAAATTGGAATCAGCCTGATGGCATATTATTGTTTAATTGAGGTTTTTATTATTTAATTTTTTTCTACTAGAAGGGTCATTTGTGTGATTTTCTACTTTAGGCACCAGAGTAATTTGATTGGCCTTGGCTATGTATTTGGATTGTGGGAGGGATTTGTTGCTCTGTCTCAGGCAGCAAAATATCTTGGACATGCCCTGGCTCCACAACATGGAAGATTTATTACAGAAATCAGGACTTGCAAATAGTACTTTTTAAAATTACAGCTAGTGTTGACTAACAGATTCAGAGACCTATATTCCAGAAGGTAATTATGCCAAGGTTTATTAGGAACCATGTCACCCATATTATATCAGATCTTTTAAGTTGCCCCTGTGGGTCTTTTGAGCCTCACTTGAATATTCCACCAAAAGGAGCACTAGAGGCAAATAGTGTAGACTGAATAATCCTTTGTTTCATTGACTGAAGTCCTGTTGCTTAGAGTAAGGTTATATTTTTTACCCAGCAGAATGAGAATCACTAGACCAAGCTATTGAATATGGAGATTTGGTGAGTCAACTTCTCCATAGGTTCAATCAATTCAAATGGGCCTATTCTGGGACTTCATTATATTAAAGTAAGTCACTGTTAGAGTAGGCCCATTTGACTCAGTGGAATTTATTGTAGAGTTGATTTACCAAATCCCCATTGATCCAGTCTAGTGCAATTTACTATGCTAAGCAACAGGGTTTTGGCCATTGTGTGTACCTCTCTCCATGTGTGTGTGTAATTTTTGACTGCCTTGTTGGATACCTTTCCAAAAGTCCTTTATAGTCCTGCCAGCAAAAGGGACTTGAAACATCAGTCACAGTCAAAGTAGATGATAACAGTTTTTTAAAAAGATATAATCCCTCAAATGGTAAAAGACATCTGTTTGCTACAGCATGTGATTTCCCTCACCTATGTACTTTGGGTTTAGTGTGCATTGTTTTGTTGATCTTTGAAAGGTAAACACAGACTTAATTTGCTAGTCAGATTGCAGAGGCACACCCCCCCTGAGGAAATTATATTGTACGAGTAAAAATGGATTCATGTAAATACACATCCCACTTGATATTTGCTTTGACTCTCAGATAGCAACTGACTCTTGTTGTCAGGTATCCAGAGAAACCAGGAAGGCCTTAGTGGTGGCAATGATTATAAAACAATCCTTGCAAACAGATTAGATTACCAAAAGAGGCTTGGATGGTGATTTAGCTCCTGTGCTCCTGTAGAGAAAAGCTCTTATGCTAACTAGCTACGGGCTAGTGAGCAACCTCTAGGATTTTGATCACAGGTTTTTCCCAGCCAGAATGTAGCTGTGAGAAGCTCAGGTTAGGAATACAATAACTGCAAATGACGTGCTCTACCACTGACTCAGTTCGTCTTCTCCAGAAAGATGTATTCAGTAAAAAGGTTCTCACGGTATGGTTAAACATAAACAGGTGTGGGAAGGATTTGAAAATCCTAGTTACAATGACGGTTTTGTCTTTTCCCCATCCTTTTCAGAGAATTCTCTGCCTCTGAAGAAAGCTATTTCCTCCATTGCACAAGGTCAAGCGGCAGGTTTTGAGTCACTTCAAACATGTTCTTATTTTATCAAGTGGTCAGACTTCTGTGGAAAGCCGTTTTGCAGTGCCTCCATTCACTTCTCTGAACTCTCGAGAAGTCACCAATGTTTACTCTTTGACTAAGTCATCTGGAGATTGACACACCAATCACACATTCATGCGCCTGCCACAACAACACTGTAAGAACCATAATGGGATCTTCCCACTGGTTTGCATGTGTCATTAGGGTCAAAACAGCCATCAAGGACACTGCATCACATCACTGGCCATGCTGCCTAGGGGGTTCTGGGTCTTGTAGACAAAAAGCTGAGGTGGTATAGCACAATGAATTGGAATGCTTGGCTGTACAGCTAGAGGTCAGGCATGCGTATCCCTCTGTAACTTATAGGAGATGGAACAGCTAAGATCACCTGGAGTTTGTGGAGAGGTTAGGATAATGTAACCTTGGGCAAGCTGCACGGTTGGGGTCCCAGAGTGCTAGCAGAAGGGTAGACTGGTAAACCATGCCTGAGCGCTTTATGTCTAGAAGGTTCCAGGGGGTTCACCATGTCTGGGAATTGATTTTTGATGGCAAATAATGGCTATTTGTTATAGTTCAAAAACTGTTCCCCCCCCCCCCAACCTGTGTTAATGGGAGAGGATTAGCAATTTTGCATTGTAACAATTCCTGGACTCAAATCACAGATTTGAAAAGTCTCAAATAAGATCAAATAAGATGCACTTTTCTCCCCCACAAATCAAAAATCCAGAATGCTTCTCTGATGGAATTTGTAGTGTCTGAAGTATAGAAATAGAAAGTAAGTACTTGTGTTACATCATATTAATCTTTCAGCATAACTTGTGAAAACACTTTAATTCTATCTTCTGTAGCTCAGTAACCTCCAGATGGGTAGGACTACAACTCCCATGAGTCGCAGCCAACATTAATAATGGTTATTGCAGTTTTAAGGCCAGCCCACCAGGTTGGAAAAGGCTGCCTTAATGTTTAGATTTGACATCAAGCCACTCCTAAATCTTTTATTTATTAATATGCAATATGTTTGATTTAAAAAAACCACTGTAATCTGCAGTATTTTTAACTGTCTGAATGCTGGTATGAAAAGAGTTATCAATAAAATAAATCAATCCAGCCATCCTTCCAGCCATCAAAAGCTGAAGCCAGTAAGTATGTTAGCAAATTCCTTATCCTTTCTTGCTGCCAGGGTGAGCATTGCGAGGTCCCAGGACATCAGCTGAAGTCTCAGTGAAACACTAAACCTGTCTAGGCAGGCAGGTAAAGGCACCAAGCACAGTACAGTACAATCAAAATTTCTTCTCCGCCAGTAAGTGGTGCTGGAAGAATGATTTTGATGTTATTGTGGGTGGTGCCTTGAAGGCCTAGGCCCCCACTAATTCCTCTCTGATACCAGGACTTGCCTGCTCAGGGCTGGGGTGTGCTCACTGTGCTTCCTTCCCTCCTAACCTTTGCCAGCCCCACCTCTGCACATTGCAAGGATCAACCTCACCAGGATTATTCACAGTGACATCATGAGAAGTGCTCCTTGCACTCCACTTTTGGCCCTGAGATTGCAATGCTGCCCTGGCAACCTTCACAGAAGACCACTTCTTTTGTGTCACAACTTCTTCCATGGACTTGTTCCTTATTTTGCACAGATCAGAAATTCTCCTCCAGCACCTTCTTTCACATTCTTCTGTTGAAAGTTTCTCTCTTGTGATTCATGCTAAAAAAAAGAGCCCATACGTCAGTGGGGAGAGTTTTGTTTTTCATATCACACCAGCCAGTATATACTTTTATGTGCCAGATACTTGGTTGCTTGTTAGGAGGACAATTAAATACCAGCCCCATAAGGAGATCTCAACTTTATATGCCCTATATTAATTGATCTCAACAAAACTCTCACCCTGTAATTCATAAGCAGACCAGAATCTTCTATGGGCTTATTCATGCTGTGGTGTTGTTCCCACTTGTTCTGGGATTGCTCTGGGTTTGTGGCATTTGTGTCCACCTAGTGTCAATCCCCCAGCCTGGGTGTCCAGTGCTGGAAATCTGCATCCAACCTCAGCCATCCAACCTCTGCTTAAAAATCTCCAGTGAGGGAGAATCCAAGCTCCATCCCAAGGTAGTTGATACCATTGTCAAATAGCTCTTGCTGTTAGGAAATTCTTCTTAATCTTTTCTTGTAACTTGGATCCCACACTTCTGGTCCTATATTTTGAAGTGAAAAATGCAGCCCTGAAGCATCTTTCAGGTGACATGTTCTCAAAAACCTGAAGGTGGCTATCATGTCATTTCTTTTCTTTCTCTTCTCCAGGTTGAACATGCAGAAGTTCCCTCAACCTTTCCTCAGAGGGCTAGGTATCCAAACCTCTTACCATTCTGGCTGCCCCCCCAACCTTTTGATGTCCTTATTAAACTGTGGTACCCAGAGCTAGACAGTACCCTAGGCCAGTGGCTCTCAAACTTGTGTCTCCAGATATTCTTGGACTGCAGCTCCCAGAATTCCTGGCCAGCGCAGCAAGTGGCGAAGGCTTATGGGAATTGCAATCCAAGAACATCTGGGGACCCCGGCTTGAGAACCACTGCTCTAGGTGACATCTGAGCAAATGTTATGTAGTATCTAATCCATTTCCAGCCGTTTATGTGACAGCCAATGTTCCCTTTAAGGCAGGGGTCTCAAACATGTGGCCCGAGGGCCATTTGCAGCCCACCGGATGATAGTTTGTGCCCCCCACCTTGCATGCCCCCCCAAAGCGCCCACGTGTCCTCTGCTGTCAAGAGTAAAAAAAAAAAGCCTCGCCTTGCTTGCCGGCTCTCTCCCAAGACAGCGCCTCTTGCACCCTCCATTCGGAACTGCAGCCTGCCAGCCAGCCCGCCTCTCTACCGGCTAAGGAAACTCCTGGGCGGCTGCCTTGGGCTCTTGCTCCGCTTGGTGGAAAATCTGATGCGGCCCAGCCTCACCCAGACTCTGCCTCCAGCGGCCCCCAGGTAAATTGAGTTTGAGACCCCTGCTTTAAGGTGTATGCACATGCACAGAGATCCAGTGGGGCTGCACAGGGGCAGCCGGCAGCCAGTTTGTTTACTTCCCATTTCAGATGCACGTGCACAGGGTGAGGCTCTCACACCGCAGGAATCAAAATTAGAGACAATGTTGGTGACAGCCCAGGGAGCCTCCCATTTATTTATTTATTTATTTATTTATTTGTTTGTTTGTTTGTTTGTTTGTTTGTTTATTTGTTTATTTATTTATTTATTTATTTATTTATTTATTTATTTATTTATTTATTTATTTATACCCTGCCTTTTCTCCTTAAAAATGACCCAAGGTGAGTTACATAATTAAAATACAAGATTAAAAAACTAAAAAACTAAAAAGTGTACAAATTTTTAAAAGAATCAAACAAACACCAGAATAAAAACAAAAAACAAAACCAACATCAAAAATTCATTCGAAAAAATCCATTTTAAAAAACCTCCCTCAGACAGCCAGGCACTACAAGAAAGCTTGCCTGAAGAGAAAGGTCTTTGCGAACTTGTGGAGAACAACAAAAAAGGTGCCAGCCTGGCCTGGAAGGGGGGGGGAGAGTTCCAGAGTGTAGGAGCAGCTACAGAGAAGGCCCTCTCCTGTGTCCCCACCAAAAACACCTGTGAAGTTGGAAGGACTGGTAAGCTTAACACCCAGGCAGGCTCATAAAGGGAGATAAGGTCCTTGGGATAGCTTGGATCCAAGACATTTAGGGCTTTATAGGTTAAAAACAGCAATTTAAATTGTGCCTGGAAACAGATCGGGAGCCAGTGGAGCTGCTGTAACAAGGAGAGCTATGTGATTCCTGTAACCAGTCCCAGTTAACAAGCTGGTTTCAGTATTTTGGAGCCGCTAAAGTTTCTGAACACTTTCCACAGGCATCCCCACACAGAGAACATTACAGTAATCCAGCTGGGATGTAACTAAAGCATGTGTCACTGTGGCCAGATCAGACCTCTCCGGGAACAAGGCGCAGCTGGTGCACTGGTTTTCACTGTGAAAATGCACTCCTGACCACCCCCAAAAGCATGTCCCTTTATGTCAGGACATGAAAAAGCACCACTTGGATCTTCCAGGTCATAATCTGGTGTCTCTCGAGGGCCCTTCTGTTTTGGAACATGGATTTCTATTTCAAGGAGGAAAGAGAACTATTCAAAGGATCACTGGCCATGGCTGGGGTGCCAGCAAGCCATCTGCAAGTCTTGAACCAATGTCCTCACCAGCCAGTTCATCTTCATCATGCTGCTATCACCGCCATCCTTTGCAGTGGCTGAGATGGAACCAGAAGAGGCTCTGTCCTAGAACTTTAAAAAAGAGATGTGCACAAATAATCGCTTACATGCATAAAACCACAAACATAATAATTTATTTGGAATATGCATAGGCAGGTTGAACATTTCACTCTTTCGCCTCTCCCTAATTTTTGAAAATGGCAAGTTCTGCACCCTGCTCATGTAACCACCAGGGACACATTATAATTATGATGTCATTCATAAGCTACATGTATATCTCGCTTTCCTCCTCTCAGCTCACGTAGGTCGTTCATATCACTTTTTCCTTAAAACCATCTTGTGAGGTGGCTCAAGCGGGGAGAGGGTAGCTGGCTTGAAAACACTTGGTGATTTTTCATGGCTAACCAAGGACCTCCCAAGGCAAACACTCTAACTACTTGACCATACTGTCTCTCTTCCATTTTACAAACATGGAAACACTGTTTTCATTACCTGCAAGAGAGCAGCTTTCTAGTCCCCATAAAATTTTGCTGATTAATCATTCTGAATTCCCCCAACAATCTCACACCACCCTTTCACATAGAGTGGTTTTGTTTTCTTCACTCCTAAGGAAAGTAAAGATCATACCATGTAATTTCTATAAAACTAGGAAGGAGGGAGGCAATTTTTGCAGAGAATTTCTGGGTAGGGTTTTGCCCAGCCGCCTCCCCCAATTCAGTTCAGAGCTGAATTAAAGTGATTTGGATCATGCCGTAAATTTGGACCTGATTGATTCTAGACTCAGTCCAGATCATAACTTTGAGTCAGAGTCAAGATGCGGAAATCTGAATCTCCACAACTCTCTGGTGTTTTGTTTTTGTTGTTGTTATTTTGCTTTTTCTTTCCTTTTTGCTGCACACAATATGTAGGAAATCTGGAACCCTAATAACCCCCTTCAGGGTGCATAAATCCAGCTAAACAGGTAGCTCTCTAGGGTTTTTGCACCAGCTACAGTGAGACAAATGCAAATACTTCGTCAAATAGATAAATAAGGATAAGGAACAATGGGGAAACACAGGCTTGCAGTTTCTCTTGACAACTGCAGGAAAAAGCAAGTTATAGAACTAGAAACTAAGTTGTTACCACACTCCCCAAAAGTTCTTTGAAAAGTTCTGCTGCTAAAAGACCCAACTAGCACACGATGGAGAGGGAGAGCATCCATCTATACCAGTGGAGGCAAACCTTTTTTGGCTCAAGTGCCCAAAATGAGGGGGTGGGGAAGAAACCGGTGGCTGCCGTGCCGCCCGGAAGACCAGAACTGGAACAGGAAGTGGTAGTTTGGGGGGGAATCATGGGGATGGACAGGAAGTTAAAGGGGGAATCATGGGGATGGACAGGAAGTTAAAGGACCCAGAGCAGGAAGAGAAAGGGGGAATCCCAGCTGCAGCCACTTCAAAAGGTTTGTTTCCACAGTGGTAGGTGGGTGGGTCGCTCACTTGTGTGCCAGAAGAAAGGGCTTCAAGTGTCAGATGTGGCAAGTGTGCCATAGGTTCGCCATCACTGATCTATACAGTTCATCGCTGCTCTTTTCCCTGAAGCACTCTGAACTGAAGACTGCTTATGAAATTGTTACCTTGGATTGGAAGCTGGGGCAGTCCATTGATTAAAGTCCAACTCCCTTTCTTTCCACAACACTTATATGGTGGCGCTGGGGATGCATGCTTTGGCTTTTTAAATTATTGTTAATTTAACTTAATTGCAAGTCCAATCTGAAAATCTTTGAAGGGTTTTGAAATTTTGTAATTTTAAGAAGGGAAAGAAAGTTGTCTGGGGAGACCTATATGAAGGAACATTTCAGATCCTGTCCCTCTTCTGCATTGTGTTTTTCAGTGCACGCATACACACTGGAATTTGGCAGCCATCAGAACTAGACCTTCCCTTATGAAATATATTGTGGTACTCCAAAGTGGGATGACCTGACCTGAGAGAAACTCTCGGCTGGTGGGCTTCTGAACATACTTAATAACAGACTAATTAGTTTAGTAGTAATCCTTCACTTCAGTGGATGCAATGATTCATTAGGCTGACATGATTTGATCAAATACCAGAGGTTTGCTCCATCCACTTTGGAGCTGTTGCACTTAATTAGCCATGAGAAAAGGAGATTAGGAATCAGATCAAAATCAGCAGAACAATTTGAGTTGGGGGTTGTTGTTTTTGCTTGGTTTGACCTCTCTTTCACCCCTTGACTAGTAGGGGAAACACAGGGGGGAAAAACAAAAAACAAGGAAACCAGACAGTCTTTAATTTGCATGAGATCAAAGCGTCTTCATTTGAAAGCATGTGCTAACTGGAAATCCAAAGGAACTGGCACGGCTCAAAAGAATGCAGTCTCTTTTGCTGCTCAGGGTTGTTTGCTAGCTCTGCTTCACAACAAATAGTTTTTCTTTGCACCATCCAAATACTATTTTCTATATTTGTACTGGATCAATCTATACTTTGGAGAAGCTTTCCATTGTAAGCACTTAGGCATGCAGGCATTCTAGAACAAGACAGGGGTAGTCCAAAACATTTTGCTGCCTGAGGTGGAACAACAAATTATGCCCCCCAAAAATCCCACCTGAACTAAAGTGCAAAATAAGACAAATTATTTTAGCAGACAAAGCAGACAATCCTAAGCACACTTCCCATCTCTGGCAGCAAAATTACTAATGGCAAACAAATAATATTTATTATGAGCTGCTTATGTAAAAGCTAAGCATTTCAAAAGTGTGTAAGTAACAATTTACCACCCTTCCTGAGCATTCCAAATCTGTTGCCTAACATGGCAACTTCTAATGCCATATTTGACTGCTCCAAATCTGGCAGCCTGATTTGCATAATATGAAAATCAGGTGCATTAATAGTTTCAGTTCTATTTCTACAAATATTTCATTCATGACACTATTTACACAGTAACCACAGATCTGAAAGAATCAGTATAGAGCAAAGATTAGAGCGCTGGATCTGGGACAGGACAAATTCAGATCTCTGCTTGATCACAAAATTACTTTGTTTCCTTAGGTCAGTCAACTTTTTTTAGCATAGACAGATCATCAGGAAAGGCTTATGCAACTAACATAGTCTGTCTAGAAATCAAACTTACTGACTGTCCACGTAAGTAAAGATGGTAATAACACTCATGTTTGTATTACTCACACAGAAAATTGCCAAGGCATTGTGCATGCCAAGGGACAAAGCCATCGTCTGTGATACTGGCCATAGAACATAGTTTCTTGGGGCATTCCATTAAAAAAATAAATACAAAAAAAGATTTCTAGCTTTTTTTGTTTGTTTGTTTCAGACCAAAATTCCTCTGGTAAATTTCAGAAGCCTGTTTTAAAATCTGCACTGGGTGAACTTGGGCCTGTTGCTACCTCTCAGCCTAACCAGCCTCATGAGTCAACTGTTCAAAGTGAAATGTGGGAGAGAAGCTGAACCACACCTACCACCTCTGAGCTTCCTGGAGAATGTGGAGAGGACAAAACCTCACAGGTAAAGGCAGGCCGAAAGGAGAGCCACATAAACCATGTTGAGCTCATTGGAAGAAAGACATGGTCTAAATATAACAAATAAATAAATAAAGACTGGGGAAACTGCCATACAGGATAAAATTTGAGCCTTTTGCTCTGGGGACTGTTATGTAAGTATTTTAATTTGCATATTATACACACACACATCACATAATTTAATATTTGAGGTTAGAAAATGTGACCACTTTAGTTCAGAATGTTTGTTTTATTTATTCTTTTCAGGGCACAGACCATAACCACAACAATAATTATATCCTGTTGGATGTCTTAATGCTACTTATTGCTAGTTTACTATTTCAACCTTCTGTGACCAGATCTACATCTCCCTCTAAATCAGTGGTTCCCAACCTTGGGTCCCCACATGTTCTTAGACTATGACTCCCAGAAATCCTAGCAAACACAGCTAGAGGTGAAGGCTTCTGGACATCTGGGGAATTAAGGTTGGGAACCATTGCTCTAAATCCTTCCTCAATCCACTGTCATTCCTGTTGCTTTACATGACATCGCCCCAACATACACTAGAGTAAAACAGCTGCTGTTTCACATGCATTAACCCAGAGCAAAGGGAGAGTTATGTGGTGCTTGAGGTAGGTCTGGAAGCTTCTTAGTCTGCCTTCATGTGACATTTTTCTGACATGTAGATACAGTCTCTGGTATTTTAGTACTTGCAATATGGAGAAGCACTTCTTTACATTTTATCACTGACCAGAAAGGGGCTTTCCACATACTGTACCACTTTAACCTGTTTCTTCATCTGAACTTTTGTGGACAAAATATCTGCAAGCTTGTTTTTGAACGTTTAACCTCAGCAAGTTCCTTTTTTCACATTACACTGGAAAAACAATAAAATGGAGTACACCTTATCTGCACACATGCTTGCTTCTTCTGAGTAGTGACCTGCAAAGAGAATGCCTGATAATAGATAATACGGACTGTAAATGATTGCTTCTGTCAGCCTTATGAATTTATGGAGAATCGATCCAAGGTGTGGCTGAATCTCCAGTACAGTTGGGTTACACGGAGGTGGCCTTCAAAGCAGAGGCAGGTGCTGTGGATTAAGTCTGCATCCATCAGATACGTCCAAGATGTGCTCCAGAACTACAAAGTGCACTGAATGTAAATGAGAAACACAAACCCACATTAGTGTTCCGTATGCAGCTGTGAGATTATGAAATAAGACATATTGAAGTAGATAGAGGGAGATCTCTAGAGATCTACGTTCATGAAAAACAAACAAAAAGTCTCCAGAGAAGGGTAACACAGGTCAGCAAGCAACACAAATGAAACAAGACTAATTTTATTAGGGTAAATCCACAGCAACAGGACTCTTGGGGCCATTTTTTACCAACTCAGGAAAAGCTGATATGATGCTGATGTGGTAAAACAGTGTCCCCTGTTTAGTATCTAATAAACTGGATAGCAGACAGAAAAGAGTTAGCTGTGTATGGATATTTTTAGACTAATAGCATTTTAAGCATATATATCCCTCCTTCCCTAGGAAGCTGGGCTGAGACTGAAGGCCAGGTATGCTTGCATGGACATTTTGCTGCGGAGTTGTTTTTTTATTTTGCTGGGCTTTTTAAAAAATCTCCCCCACTGCATGGCCAGGGAGTGGGGCCTAGGGGATGGGGCTTTCTACTTTAAATGAGGGTGTCCCAAGACCTTGGGCCCTTTTCCCTAGGAAGCTGGGCTGAGACTCAAGGCCAGGTATGTTTTGCTTTTTGTTTTGCTTTGCTTGCATGGACGTTTTGCTGAGTTTTTTTTTTAATTTTGCTGGGGTTTTTTTATCTCCCCCACCGCATGGCCTGGGGGTGGGGCCTAGGGGGTGGGGCTTTCTACTTTAAATCAGGGTGTCACAGGACCCTGGGCTCTTTTTCCTATGAAGCTGGGCTGAGACTGAAATCTCCCCCACCTCATGGCCTGGGGGTGGGGCTTTCTACTTTAAATGAGGGTGTCCCAGGAAATTCTCAAATTCTCTGATTCTATCTCTGACCTTAATATGGTAAATAGGAAAGCCAATTAGAATTGCATACACCTGGGAAGCAGGAAAGTTTTAAGGGTCGAATCAAACTTCTGCACTATTAGAGAGCAGGCCGGGTAGGTGGGGCTTGTCAGCCATGGAAGGCAGCCCATCTAGGAGAAAGAAAACTCTGATTTCAAACCTCCACTGCCCTGTGGCTATATCCACTCATGGAAACGGCTTCAGGAGTTAACCTAGAGCAGAATCCGGAGCTGGAGTCCCGAAGGCAGTTTGTGTCGTTCTGCCAACTCCTGCGACGTTGCTGGAACCAGTTGTATTGGCTCTTGTCTTTCCATTGGACCATTTCAGCAACATGGAGAGGGGGGAATCTGCTGCTTGGGTAACAGCCTATCCTCCATATTACTTTACCCGGGCTTCATGCTCTGGAGAGGACACTCCTCAATACAGAGCATGTTACCATGGTCTCTCGAGACTGAAGGATGCCTATGTCTATCCCTCCTTCAGACTGAACATCTCAAGGCAGTTTACATGGGTCTCATCCTCCCTACTTTATCCTCGGGAGGCAGGTCAGGCTGAGAAGAACAATGACTAGGCCAAGTAGCATCACAGCTACATAGCTTAGTAGAGATTAAGGCCTGAACCTTCTAAGTCCCATCAAACATCTTCGTCACTATACCATGCTGCCACAAATGACTATGCATGACAGACATGAAAGAACAAGAACTAGAAAGGTCATTGCTTGTGTTCAGATGATGGTTCAAAAGAATACAATGTTCCAGAAATACAGAAACTCCTTTTTTTTTTTTTTACTTCTTGTTATGTGGCATCAAGTCATGGCTGAATTACAGTGACCCTGATAGGATTTTTAAGTCACACAAGTTTTACCAGTGCTATATCCCAGTAAATTTCCATGGCAAAGTGGAAAATAGAACCCAGATCATCTGAGTCCTAGGGAGCAATCAGAAAACTGCAAAAAGGCATGCCTGATTACACTGGGAAAGGGTTGTTCTAACAGCAGCCACCTTTCTTAAAGCGACCCTTCTATCTGCTGGGGAATTACTACTGCCCAGCCCCCAAAAGTTGATGCCCTACATCTTCAACTGCCCAAAGGTCCTGCTTGGGCACAGGTCTGGATGAAGTGCATTTCTGCACATGTCATGTGGCCACCAGGAAACAGATCACACCTGACTGCTCCACAAGCTTGCCAAGTTATGATTTATATCCCTATGTGATCACACCCCTAGATTTCACTCTATTCACTACAATGTGGCTCTTCTGATTTATCTGCCTCAATTTGAGGGAACTCAGGTCCCTCCTACCCACCCCAAGATAGCAGTTATGCCCGGATACTGTGAACAGTTTTCACTCTCTCCTCCTCCTCCAAACTTTAAGTCAAGGCCGGCATAAGTCAAACATTGGTTGTTGGCTGATAAAAGAAATTTTAGATCATTAACGAGAGAGGTTTTGTAACCAATTAAATCTGAATAAATGTGCAAATAATTGAAGCAGTGGTTTCAAAGGGGGGGGGAACATAATAGGATAAGAGAGATTTAATAGGCCAGAAAAAGCTGCTTGGAGTTAATCAAACCTGCTGACCAGGTGTGGCCCAGCATATCTTTTGCTAGGTAAACTAGTGGTATGTTGCTATGGCAACTAATAGTTGCTGTAGGTTTTTCGGGTTGTTTGGCCGTGTTCTGGAGGTTTTTCTTCCTAACATTTTGCACTCTCTGTGGCCGGCCACAGAGACTGGTGAAGCATTAGGAAGAAAAACCTCCAGAATACGGCCAAACAGCCTAAAAAACCTACAACAACCATCAGATTCCGGCCGTGAAAGCCTTCAAGAACACAATTAGACTAATATTTCCGGGCGGGGGGGCGGGATAATTCTGAGAAAAAGACGAGAGATTACATTCCTTTTTCATAATAAAGGAGAAGGTAATCCAAGTCTTGGTGCATGATGCCACAGAATATGGGGGTGGGGTGGGGAGAGAGTTTATTTTTTGGTTGACAACACCCAGAAACCTCTAGCTATAATGCTGCCCACAGGAGTTTTGGGGAGACAGAGGCAAAGGTGCAGTCAGGTAGACTAGCATAATTTGCATGCATTCCATCCACCCCTATTGCACACTGTGTCCCTCTGTATGCATTAAAGTCATAATTAAATTTAGAAGTCAAGGAAGCAAGTCTCCCCCACCCTATGCTTTTTATCTAGCCAGAAGAAGCATGGCGAGGCATTTTAAAAGTTGTCATCAAAAAATAATTTTCTATGCTTTGGATTGCAGTTGGAGTGAGAGAGAAAGACAAAAATAACATGCTGTTTTCTTAACTCAGTAAGCGACCAGCACCAGGGGTACTGGCTGTGGAAACAATGTACATCCGCTAGTTGGGGAGATGCTCATGCTGTACATGCAACCTGTACAATATTGCGGTTATGTGCCACCAAGTCACCTCCAACTTATGGCAAGCCTATGAAGGAGCCATCTCCAAAATGTCCTGTCCTCAACTGCCCTGCTCAGCTCTTGTAAATTCAAACCTGTTGTTCCTTCATGGAATCAATCCATCTCATATTTGATCTTCCTTTTTTCCCCCCTGCTGCCTTCCACCTTTCCCAGCATTATTGTATTTTCCCAGAGAATCTTGCCTTTTCGTGATGTGTCCAAGGCAGGTCAGCCTCAGTTACAGCATTTTTTCCTCCAGAAATACGGTAGTTCAGGCTTGATTTGAACTCAGACCCACTTGTTCATCTTTCTGGTAGTCCAGGGTATCCACAAAGCTCTCTTCTGGCACCACATTTCAAATGAATCAATTTTTCCCTGTCAGCTTTCTTAACTGTCCAGCTTTCACACCTATACACGACGATCAGAAATACAAGAGTGTGGATGATCTTGGTTTTGGTCGTCAGTAACAATCTACACTTGGTCTACACTTGACAATCTTTTCTAGTTACTCCATTGCTGTCCTTCCTTGCCACAGTCTTCTTCTGAATTCTTGGCTGCAGTCTCTGTTTTTTGATAATTGATAATTGAACCAAGGTATGCAAAATCTCCAAATACTTCAGTTTCTTCATTGTCAGCATTACAGTTTTGTAGTTCTCCTGTCGTCACGATTTCTGTCTTCTTAACTTTTAGCTGCAATCCTAATTTGGCACTTCTTTTTTTCACTTTCACTAAAAGTTGTTTTAAGTCGTGCTGCTTTATGCCAGTAAGATGGTGTCATCTGCATATATTAAATTACTGATGTTTCCTCCACCAATTTTCACTTCTTCATCTGAATCTAATCTAGCTTCCCCTATGATATGTTCTGCATACTGATTGAAAAGATGGAGAGAGAAAATACTCCTGACATCCTTGCCTATGATACCATTCTGCCTCTCCATATTCTATCTTGACGGTAGCGTCTTATCAACAATATAGGTTATATATCAGGACAATCAAGTGCTGAGGCACACCCATTTATTTCAAAACCGTTCATTGTTTCTCATCATCCACACAAAGGCTTTGCTGCAGCTTTTAAAGCATGTAGTGATTTTAAAAAAATTCTAGGTGTACTCCAGTAGCCAGCAGATATTTGCAATATGATCTCAAGTGCTTCTTCCTATTTGGAATCCAGCTTAGATATCAAGTATTTCTCAATCCATGTAAGGTAAAAACCTTTGTTGTGACACCATGAGCATCACTTTGCTTGCATGGATATTAAAGCAATGGTTCTATAATTATTGCACTCCTTAGCATATCCTTTCATGGGAATTGGACTATATATTGAAAGTTAACAGTCTGTAGACTTTTGTTTCATTTTCCATATTGATTGGCACATTCATTTTAGAATTTTGACAGATTCAGTCTCTGTAGCTTTAAGTTGTTTTACTGGTATTCCATCTTTCACGGTGATATATTTTTTCTGAGTGCTTTCAGAGCAGCTTTCACTTCACTTTTTAGAACTGCAGGTTCCTCCTCAACCTGCTTACTTGTAAATAAATGCAAATAGATTGCATTCAAAGCAGCACTAAGCCTCCAGTCACCTTCTTCTTAAAGGAGTCAAATTCCAATTAGTACTACATCCATGGAACTCCTCATCACTCAAGAGAAGTGGGTTGGGTATAACAATACTTTATAATGTGTTTAGAAAGAATATGTGCCTCTTTCAACCCTTGCCATTTTATTTTTATTTTATTTTATTTATTTATTTACAATATTTTTCAGCCGCACCATTGCCAGTGGCTTTAGAAGTCAATTTTCATCCTACGTAAGTGTGAAAGAGGAATGTCTCTCTTTCCAGAACATCTGTCATCTGCAGCTTTTAAAAATGTATTTACTTCAGAATATATATATTTTTAAAAACTGTTTCCTAATTGTGACTTCTTTTTAGGTCACTTAACAAATTTTATTCATTTAATTTAACCAATTACTTCATTAAATTTTGCAACTCTAATATATAGTGTGTGTGCACGCGTGCATGTGTGTGTGTGTGTGTGTTCATGTGCATATGTGTGTGTGTGCATGCAGATATGATAGCATTAAGTCCAGGGAGGCACAGCAGCAAAAAAAGCATCACTCAGCTATTACTGTATGTACATTTCAGTTTGTTATCAGAGAAACTGGATGTCCCTGGGGATTGGAAATAGAACTTGCTGATTCTTTCACCTTCAGGTCACCAGTTCAAATGATTTCCAGGACGACACCATGGCTGACAGTTTTGCTGTTCCAGTAGTTTGCTATGTCCTTAAAAATTCTTATAAGGATTTATTTCCAGTTACCTCAAAATTGGCCACTGTTTAACAGTAAGTACTAGCAAGGGTAGGAAACCTCAGGTCCTGGGGCCAAATCCTGCCCTCCTCGGCATCAACTCCAACATTCTGGTCTTCCCTAGATAGCCAATTGAGTCAGACATCCTGGAGAGTGAAGTCATGTGGGCCTTGTTGGCTAACAACAAGGCCAGTGGAGGTGATGGCATTCCAGTGGAACTATTTAAAATCTTAAAAGATGACACTGTTAAGGTGCTACATCCAATATGCCAGCAAGTTTGGAAAACTCAACAGTGGACAGAGGACTGGAAAAGATCAGTCTACATCACAATCCCAAAGAAGGGCAGTGCCAAAGAATGCTCCAACCACCATACAGTTGTACTCGTTTCACACACTAGCAAGGTTATGCTCAAAATCCTCCAAGGTAGGCTTCAGCAGTATGTGGACCGAGAACTCCCAGAAATACAAGCTGGATTTTGAAGGGGCAAAGGAACTAGAGACCAAATTGCTAACATGCGCTGGATTATAGAGAAAGCCAGAGAGTTCCAGAAAAACATCTACTTCTGCTTCATTGACTATGCAAAAGCCTTTGACTGTGTGGACCACAGCAAACTATGGCAAGTCCTTAAAGAAATGGGAGTGCCTGATCACCTTATATGTCTCCTGAGAAAGCTATACTTGGGACAGGAAGCAACAGTTAGAACTGGATATGGAACAACGGATTAGTTCAAAATTGGGAAAGGAGTACGACAAGGCTGTATATTGTCTCCCTGCTTATTTAACTTATATGCAGAATACATCATGCGAAAGGCCGGACTAGAGGAATCCCAAGACGGAATTAAGATTGCTGGAAGAAATATCAGCAACCTCAGATATGCAGATGATACCACTCTGATGGCAGAAAGTGAGGAGGAATTAAAGAACCTTGTAATGAGGGTGAAAGAGGAGAGTGCAAAAATGGTCTAAAGCTCAACATCAAAAAAACTAAGATCATGGCCACTGGTCCCATCACCTCCTGGCAAATAGAAGGGGAAGATATGGAGGCAGTGTCAGATTTTACTTTCTTTGGCTCTATGATCACTGCAGATGGTGACAGCAGCCATGAAATTAAAAGATGCCTGCTTCTTGGGAGGAAAGTGATGACAAACCTCAACAGCATCTTAAAAAGCAGAGACATCACTTTGTCAACAAAAGTCCGAATAGTCTAAGCTATGGTTTTTCCTATAGTGATGTACGGAAGTGATAGCTGGACCATAAAGATAGCTGACTGCCAAAGAACTGATGCTTTTGAACTGTGGTGCTTTAGGAGGCTCTTGAGAGTCCCCTGGACTGCAAGGAGAACGACCCTATCAATTCTAAAGGAAATCAACTCTGAGTGCTCACTGGAAAGACAGATCCTGAAGCTGAGGCTCCAATACTTTGGCCATCTCATGAGAAGAGAAGACTCCCTGGAAAAGACCCTGATATTAGGAAAGTGTGAAGGAAAGAGGAGAAGGGGACAACAGTGGATGAGATGGTTGGACAGTGTCATTGAAGCTACCGACATGAATTTGACCCAACTCCGGGAGGCAGTGGAAGACAGGTGGGCCTGGCATGCTCTGGTCCATGGGGTCACGAAGAGTCGGACATGACAAAACAACTAAACAACAACAACAGATAACCAAACCACCCTTGTTATGTAGTTTGTCAGCTTGTTCAAGTCATTTCCCATTCTGAAAACTTGAAATGCTTCTTTTAAGGTTTAGATACTAGGTTAAGCTGAAATTCCTGTTGCTGGAATGCAGTCAAGAGAATTTTTCTGAACTGGAATTCAGCCCTTGGGCTAATAGAGGTTCCCCACCCTTAAGTGTAAGGCAACAACACTTAACATTGTTGTTATGTTTCAGCACTTCACTTTCAAGTGAAGGTGACCTTCTGAATCAATGACTTCCCAAAGTTCCAATCATCAAAGGCTGGGCTCAGGTCTTGCAAACTAGAGGTTGTGGCTTCCTTTATCAAGTCAATGTTACGACTTCCTCTTCTCATACTGCCTTCCACTTTTACTAGCATTATCTATTCAGGTACTTTTTGTCATTTACAGAACTGGTAGATCCTGCATTTTCCTGAAGACATGTGGCATCAAGATGATGGGAAATCAGACCATGATGCTTGTTCTAGTTTGCTGCTCTGAAATGCAGTGAGAAATGTCATCCGAACACCACTGCTGAAGTAAGAGTCAAGGTTGTGCAACTTCTGCATAAGGCACAGAAAGAGGCACCATCTTGTCCAACTCAGGCAGCAAAATGCCTTGGACTGGCCCTGGACTTGATGCTCTATAGATCCCTTCCAGCTCTACAGTTATAAGAAATATGTCCATACATCTTCTCACCATAGTCACCAAGACCTCTTTCTGGGTCAGTTATTATCAACTTTAGCTTGTAGTTCAGTTTAGACTATAAGCTTTCCACTGCAAGCCTGCTTCTGTATTGTTGCCATTCCTGTTACTTGTCCCAACAGGTAGGACAGTGATTCAGGAAACACAGAGAGTAAAACAACTCCTTACCATCAGATCATTGTGGTTTCTTGCTAAGGGGCAGTCCTGTGAGGAATGTTCAGCCACTCCTCTGCCTCTGCTCTCTATACAGAAAGGAGGAGATCACTGTCTCAAAGCTGTCAATTTCATATTTTCCCAGGCAGGTAGAGTATACAGGCAGGGACACAGAAACAAAATGGTGCAAATGAGACGTATATTGGTGCATTATCCATGAATTTACTTCCCTTCAGCCATTAACTCTCCATGAGGCATTTTTTCCAGTGACACACATTGAGCAACAGTAGAATGATGCTCTGCGAAAGCCACAGTACCAATTTATGCTTCTTCAGAGTAATGTTCCAGGCTGTGAAGCTAAAGTAAAATGTGACAGAAATAGGATCAGAACTCTGAATGCAGCTCTTCAGCAACTATCACGTAGAGACAAAGAGAACTACCACAAAAACCAGTGCTAAGAAATGAGAACAACAAAGGGGAAAACCAAGAGATCACTTCTAGAAAATCCAAGAAATCAAAGGGAAATTCACACTTAAATTAGGAATGCTGAATGACCAACAGGGAAGGACACTAGCTGACACACAAGGAGGGAGAGCTAGGACCATCAAGTCACTTCTCCATAATTAGCACTTGGACAATTCAGCAGGAACATAGGTTAGCAAATACATTTTCTTACCCACTCATGTTGTAATTCAGTTTTGGTTTATAAGGGCATATTCTAATATTGCATCAGTACCTATAAATTAACATACAATCTTTTCACAAGTTATAGCTCTGTTTAGATTTCAAAGACATTTTCTAATTTTACAGTACTTCAATACACAAACATTAGCATATGGTCTTATGTGGTGATGTATAAGTTGTCATCCGACCAAGGTTGGAAGAGTGAGTCTTGCTCTTACTTAAGGGAATGGGGTGGGCTCTAAGAGTAGAAGTGCAATCTCCATCACACTGAAACAGATATGGAGAGTCCGCTCCCAGAACACAGAGCGAGGCCTGTGGCACAGTGGTTAAACTACAGCACTGCAGGTAAGCCTCTGATCATGACCTGAGTCGGAGCCCAACAGGTTCATCTAACTGGCTCAAGGTTCACCCAAAGCAGAAGGAACTGGTATATCCACTGGTGGCAAAAATACAAATGGGAGACTGGATCTCAAGATGTATGAAAATGGCAAGCAGATAAGAATAAAATCTGCTTTGCTACCATGTTATACATCAAGGTTGACTCAGCCTTCTATCTTTCTGAGGTCAGTAAAATGAGTACCCGGCTCACTTGGGATGAGGGCAGGGAGTGGATTTTTTTTTTTTTTTGCATAATTCTGTGGCAACCTGCCCAGAGAGTGTCTTTGCCCCATTATGGGGCAAAATATAAGTTGGATAAATAAATAAATAAACAATCTATGGACAAAAGTTCACGGCTGGGCATTGTGACCACTAAAAACTTCCTGACAAATGGACAACAAGTTATGGTCAAAGGGCCAGGCCCAAAGGAGATGCTGTATTTTTTAAAAGATAAGGTGAAAATAATGCAAACAGGAGTTGAACTGTGGGGGGGTATAGCCAGAAACATTAACTTATGTCTGAAGCACGAACAAATCCAATCCCTAAATGTTGTTGCAGCCATTTACCAGAGATTCCAGCCAGATCACTTCACCTTGACTGTAAATCTTTTCTCACAGGCTGGGTGTGGCTGCCAGGCATTCTGAAACATCACCCTCACCCGATGATTTGAATAATCATTTCGGCATGTGCGTCTGTGTGTGTGCACTAGGAGTGGTTTCCAAGAATTCTGCTCCCCCCTCCCCTGTCTGTTATCCACATTGGCTTCCTTTGTCAGTGGCACACAGGCCGGGTGGCTGGAATGCAGAAGTCAACTCATGAGAAGAGGCTTGCATGCTTCCTTTCACATCCTCATCAAAGCATGTCTGGACTTGGCAGTGGAGGCTGAATCAGGACAGTACTGTAAAGGAAAGTGAAATGGATCCACCCTCATCATAAGATCGGATCAAGGCTAGATTAGCAGCCTAGAGCTCATTCAAGGGTTAGCCTGAGTCTCAAATCTTTCCAAAGTCCCCAAGGCTTTTTCACTTCTACTTCCCTCCTCTGAGTCCCACTGCTGATCACATGCGCATGCACTTGCTCACATGGATGACTCAACAACTTGGCAGAGCAAATGCAGACATTTTAGAAACTCCCTGCTGCCTTTCTAATTGCAAACACACACACACACACACACACACACACACACACACACACACACACACACAAAGAGAGAGAGAGACAAAAAAGAAGGGCTGTTCTTTCTCAGAACTGGCTCTTTAGTTGCTAAGGGCAGGCAATAGTCTTTCAACAGCTAGAGACTGCTTTCTGCTTTCCAGCTCTCAAGGCTGAAGGCTTTGAACACTGTGAAGAATACAGATACTGTGGGAATGGCTTGTCAAAGAGTCCTGGATATTATCGTTGGTGGTGGCAGCGGCGGTGGTTAAAGGACTGTCGTGATTTTTGAGGAAATGTCCAAATAAACATTTTCCAGCTGCCCCCTCCGGAATGCATTCTCCTTTTAGTTGTGTGTCAGAATTGTTTTCCCATGTGACACACAATCTGCAATGCTCTGTTCTGACAAAGTGTCCTTCATGCACATGTATGTTGTGTGTAGCTTTTGCCATTTTTCAATGGCTTGATAGTCATTGACATTCTAAAACAGGAGCACAGTCTGCTTCTTATTTTCTTTCAATGGTTTTTTGTTTGTGTTTGTGTGCCCTACTCTTTCCCCCCCCCCCCCCCTTATTCCTCACCATTGCTCCAGAGTAGTCTTCTTTGGAGTGCATCGTTCTGGAGGCAAACTCTGGCTTCAGACTTAGTTCAGCACAAGGTTCTGGGAGTGGGAGGTGAAGTTGCTCATATCTGACCTTGCCTGGTGGCACTAGCCTTCATTGACAGAATTGCTATGTTTTTGTTTGATGGCAGCAGGTGTTTCCCACAGAAAATGTAGCTGACTTCTCACACGTGGCCCACCTCCTAAACCACAAATACACCTATTGGTCAACCAGGTGACAATTGGATCAGCACAAAAAAAATTTGAGATGTGAGACCCATACGCAAATACACAACATCAGCAGGTTGTTGTTTATTACTTCTAACCAAGTCCTATAATTGGAAGTCCATAGCTTGGGGACAGACACCATTGGTAACCACCCACTTCAGGTCAGATATTGTCAACTGTTTTTCAAAATGTTCCATGTAGAGGTTTGCTATAACTGGAGCCCCCTCAACCCGGTTATAGCAAACTTCTACATGGAACATTTCGAAAAACAGGGCTTGGCTTTGGCACCCTTCGCACCCACAGTCTGGTTCCAATATGTGGATGACACCTTCATAATTTGGAACCATGGTGAAGAAAAATTGGAAGAATTTCTAAATCATATCAACAGAATCCACCCAAATATACAATTCATCATGGAAAATGAAATAGGGGGCCAACTCCCTTTCTTAGTTTTCCGATGTCACGTGGCCAGCGTGACTAGAGAACTCCGTTTTACCTTCCCACCGAGATGGTACCTATTTATCTACTCGCATTTACATGCTTTCAAACTGCTAGGTTGGCGAGGAGCTGGAACAAAGCGATGGGAGCTCACTCCGTCATGTGGATTCGATCTTACGACTGCTGGTCTTCAGACCCTGCAGCATATATTGGAACCACAAAACGCAGCATCCGCACCAGAATCAAAAAACATGAGAGACACAGCAGACTAAAACAACTGGAAAAATCGGCAGTAGCTGAACATGCCCTAAAACAAGCTGGACATGAATTCTATTTCAAAACATAGAAGTACTAGACGACATCAGTAATCATTATGTTAGACTGCACAGGGAAGCCACTGAAATTCACAAACACCAGCAGAGCTTCAACAAAAAAGAAGAAAGTTTAAAATTCAACAAAACCTGGCTCCCAGCACTGAAAATGACAGCCTGCAAAAGGTCAACGACCTCTACCTAGCCACAAGGACCAGTGATCACTGCACACAAAAGACCAGCTAACGACACTCATCAATCACAGTGACAGATCATCTCTCCCCCTTATCACAACAGTACACCCACAACAACAAAACACACTGGTCACCACAATCACCCATCTCCTGAAAAGGACAAAAGCTGATCCTAGAGCTATAAATACTCAACTATCCAAACAAACTGCACCAGAGCACAGACAGAGTTCTGACTCCTGTTTTTGAAGATGCCGGCCACAGAGACTGGTGAAACTTTAGGACAGAACACGGCCAAAGAGCCCGAAAAACCCACAACAACCACCAGATCCCAGCCATGAAAGCCTTCAAGAATACAAATTAGCAGCTATTGGCAACCGTTAACTATAGATTTTGGAACTACTTCAGTTGATGAAACCTTGAGAAAGAGAAATGATTCTGATTCCAGCCATTGCTAGCTTCTTTTACACCCAGGAAAAAATAAGATCGTGGACACACTGCCAATTTACATCGATTCCAATCCAGATTTTTTAAAAATATATCGTTGTACTGTACAACCTTGTGGTATATAAATTGGTTGGTATGTTCACTTTGATTTAAATTACTTCAATGTATTTTTGGTAATTAAAACTGGTTTGACTCTCACTTTCCATTCTGTTTGAGGAGCACTCTTGGTTAAAATTTCTTTGGTTTTCAGGCATCCTTTGGAATGCCTGTGTTTATCTTTCTTTAAAAAAAAAAGTCAATTTTAAGTGGCATATCACTACAGTGACACAGTGATAAAGTTGAAAAATAAAAACAGACGGCATTATCCCTGCCACCTGCAACTACCCACAAAGGCAGTATTCAATACAACAGGGGTGTTCATATTGCCCGAAGCGATTCATGAAGAACCAATTTAAGAACTGAGGTGTTTTTAAAAGCCCCTGCCAGCTAGTTAAAAAAAAAACGAATTTTGCAAATCAAGAAAATCAGTTTTACCCAGGAATTTATGAATTAATTTGAATATCACCAAAACCAACCCAATTGTGGTTCTTATTGCCTGAGCCATAACTCCAGAAGGTACGCTGTTCTCAGAAGAAGAAAACATTCTCTACTTTGGTGTACAGAAATTCTATGTAGGCTTTATTGCTGAAAAGTCCTGTTCCCAAAACCTCCTCTTCAGAATTTCCATGAAAGTGATCCAACAGCTTGGGAGAAAGCATCCCTTTCCAAATGCTTACTACTGTCAAAATAAACTGGACATTTCCAAGTAAGCAATTGTGATTACAGCCTCAGAAGAACTTCCTGAGGTCTTGTACCTGAGTCCTATTCCTTGGGTGAAAACATTCTGCAATCAAGCTTTTCGATGTGCAGATGTTTTGCCTCCACTGTGGAAATTGTGCCTTTCTGAAGTAAACAAACAGCCATTTCTGGGGAAATCCAACTGTCTTTCTTGGATACTGGGCAGTGGAGAAGATGGTCTTTAGCTGTAGCAGAATGTTACTTGAAACATCAAGGGGCTTAATAAGGGGTGGAGGGACGTCACAAAGTAGTACAATCAATGAATAATTTCTGGGATGAAAAAAGAATAAGCTTAAGAAGCCCTGACTTATTTTTGGTTTCACCATTCTGATCCTGGACTCTTAAATACAGAAGGATGTGGTTTAGAGTGAATTAGTGAGTTAACAACAACAACAACAACAACAACAACAGCAACAACAACAACAGCAACAACAACAACAACAACAACAACAAGAAAATTCTAAGATCCAACCCTGGGTTGATTTTACAGTCATAGGCAAAATCATGCCCAACAATCTACATTTATTCAAATACAGTCATGTTGTCTTCTGGTGGCTGCACAATGCTGCACAATGGTGGAGGCTGGGGTTTCACTTAACTGGGGCTTATTTTGGGGGGGTAGAGCTTATATTATGAGCATCCTGAAAAATCATACTAGGGCTTATTTTCAGGTTAGGTCTTATTTTGGGGGAAACATGGTATTATACTGCACACTGTGGTCCCCTTTGACCAGCCCTCTAAGATCTTCTTGAGCAAACAGAGTCGTTCCCCAGGGATCCTCTTGGCTTACAGTGGCAAAAATCATCTGCATCCACAGCATGTACTTTGTCAGTTGACCATGACAGCCTAAAAGGAACAGAAGACTTCAGAGAAGGCTGTTCCTCGTAGAATTAGAAAAGGCACTCAAGGATGAGTGCCTCATTCACACCATGCCTATAAACAAGGTTCCCCTTGGCATTTTTAGTCCAGTCGTGTCCGACTCTAGGGGGTGGTGCTCATCCCGTTTTCAAGCCGTAGAGCCAGCGCTTGTCCAAAGACAGTTTCCGTTGCCATGTGGCCAGAGTGACTAGGGAGCGCCGTTTTACCTTCCTACCGAGGTGGTACCTATTTATCTACTCGTATTTACATGCTTTCGAACTGCTAGGTTGGCGAGGAGCTGGGAGAAAGGCAGTGTGGATTCAATCTTACGACTGCTGGTCTTCTGACCCTGCAGCACAGGCTTCTGTGGTTTAGCCCAGTGGTTCTTAACGTGGGCGATACTGCCCCCCAGGGGGCGATTTCATTTTTCAGGGGGGCAGTAGAACGAAAAGGGGCGGTGTGGGGGCGCTGGAGCAGAAGGGGGGCGGTAGGGGGGCCCTGGAGCAAGCCGAACCTGTTAAGATGGCTGCAGCCTTTTTACAGTGTGCATGAATATATATTTTCCTCCAATCTTAATTTAGTTTCAGAGTTTTTGTCTTGAAATTTTTAGTTCCTGCATTGCGGTTTGTTTTTATGCCCTTTTTATATTTCTTTTTGCGTCTTAAAATTCGCTTACAACTAAATAATTAAATGTTACTTTTTGGGAGCATTTCATTTTCTTGGAATTGAATTTTGTTTTCAGAGGTCATTGGATTTAAGTGTCTTAAATAAATAAATAAATAAATAAATAAATAAATAAATAAATAAATAAATAAATAAATAAGATATCATCACCGTGGGGAGGGGGGCGATGATAACTTCTTCAATGGCTCAAGGGGGCGTTTCTTTCAAAAAGGTTAAGAACCACTGGTTTAGCCCACAGCGCCACCACATCCCTGGTGCCTATAAACATCTCATGTACATATTCACTGGGATTTTCACATCTCAAAGGGGGAAACTGTTTTTTTTTCCCTATGTAATTTGGCCAAGACACATAAATCCAGGCACACATTTGAAAAAAATGTGCAAAACTAAAAAGCAAATCTATTTGAATGATGTACGTATGCATGCTATAGTCAATGGGAAAATGTGCACAATGTGTTTAAGTGGTTTTCTAAAGATATGTAGTGTAAAATCCATACATTAGTGCCTGCTTTTTTTTTAAGTGCAGAAAAATATGTACTAAACTCTGTGTAGAAAACTGTGTAGCTTGATATGGAGCTGGGATGGAGTGAGAGTGTGGGTGTAATTCTGAAAGATGTAAACCAAAAAGAATGATAGATTTTTCACATCCCTAAGAAAAGCAATCTTCCCTATGTAATCTGGGGAAACAGACAGCAAGTCCCCCCTTTACACCCTCTACACAAACTGGGTGGCTGCTGCTGAGGAACAGAACGTGGAAATAGAAGGACTTTTGATCTGATCTGCTAGAAAGAAGACCATCCCATGCAGAAATATCTGGACTCAAGTTTTAATAAATCCAGATTAAAACATCCTACTAGTAAGAGAAATGAAAAACTGAGACTCTGCTAAGCTTCTTGGAGCCAAAGAAGACAACACTGGCATAGATGGACAAATATCCTGACCCAGTATGGAAGGAAATCCATTCCTTTAAAATAGCCATAGAAATTTCTCTTATTTCTATGATAATCTGTAGAGGATTGATTTTTTTCCCCCATGAGGCAAAGTTACCATTTTTAGATATTTCTGAGCTTAGGAAAATAGTTTAGATTGATTTGCCTGCTGAGGGCGTGGAGCATAGTTTGAGCAAACTTCAAATGGTGAAGCAATTTCTTTAAGGAAAGGATGAAACTGCTATTCCAGCCATATATCACAGATAAGTGTTTCGCTGCTTGTCTTTACCTATGAAATTCCAGTCACTCCCACTTTTGAAAGAAAGTGCAGAAAAATGTGGTCTGGGTTCGGTGGGTGGGGAGGATCAGCTGTCTGACCTCCAGAGAATAAAAATGGTCAAAGGAACATGCCACAACACCTAATTAAAAGTTCATAGGTCCTAAAATATTTATTAAACATCACCATTATAGATTCCACAGAAGAGCTTTGTATTTATCGACATTTATCAACATCAATGTCTGCCATAAAACAGATGCCTCTTGTTCATCCAGTTCTTTTTCTGACAGAGGGACGGATCTACATGTCAGGCAGAAGGCAGGCAGGGCACTGCCACATCCAGCTGTCTTCCTTTCCTTGGAAATGTTCCCTTGGCAGAAAAGACATTTGCGTGCCTTCCTTGAGGAATGCATTTCGATCGAAATTCATTGGCATGGGAAAAACATTTAGGAAGAAATGCAGCTGTTGAGTTCTCAAGAAACCCATGAAACCACAAATCATGCCAGATATCACACTGCAACACAATAGCCTGGAGGGCCTTTCCAGTGATGGCACCTCAAATATGGAATGCCACCCCCAGAGGAGTTTACCTAGTCTTTATATGGTCTTCATGGCACCAAATGGAGACTTTTGGAAAAAGAAAAAAGAAAATCTCACATTCCCTTCATCTTGTTGCTTTATATGCTACAGAGGGTTTTTTTTTAAATTTCTTTGTTATTGGTTTCATCTCGTCTTAATTATGATTTGTCACTCGTTACTGCTTCACTGTTTGCATTTTCTTTTCCTAATGTGTTGTACACTGCATGGTCTGCCCCAAATGGATATTCCATTATATATTATATAATCCTGGGGGTTTTTTTTACCATGCTATCTTACCTTTTATTCTGAAGATCCACCAGCAACTAATCAAGCCTGAATCTTTGTTGCTTTAGCTTGATTGGACGCCCCTGCCAAATCTTTTCCTTTCTTACCTGCTCTGCTGTTCTACTGAGACATTACTGAGGCCTCTAAAGATGCTTCCAGATTAAGCAGATGTTTTGAATGGTTAAGACGAGGGGCAGATGTTCTGCATACCAGACATCTATAAACTCAAATGGTCCTGAGTCTGCCAGAAATAGAACAAAACCTCTGTAAACCAGTCTCATGTCTTAAAAATAACAACCACAAAAGAACTCTGGCTGGGCTCAGGTGGCCTGGGTCCCTTTCACTCAGATGGCTCAGATGGCCTGATTTCTCTTTAGTTGCATGCTCCTATTTCACAGTGTCAGTCATTTAATTTATCTGGCAGAAAACCATCCTCACTGCCCCCAGTGGGAAACACCTCAGGAGTCCTGCTTTTTTAAACTGTTAAATGCCAAGCACATGCTGGCTTTCGGCTGCAGTACGTGAGTGCAATCCAAAGGCAAGAGTGAATTATACCTTTACTAGGCTACTAGTGGTTCTCAAACTGGGGTCCCCACATGTTCTTGGACAGCAGTTCCCAGAAGCCTTGACCACTTGCTGTGCTGGCCAAGATTTCTGGAAGCTGCAGTCCAAGAACATCTGGGAACCCAAGTTTAAGAACCACTGTACTAGACCACTAAAAAAATGACAAACAGAAGCTAGCTTCTGACCGGCACAGGTCTTCATCACCATCCACAACTCTGTGGTACTCAACCTGATGACAACCTGTACAGAATCAAAAATCTGTTCACACACACACACACACACACACACACACACACACACACGCATACATATGTATATATATGTATGTATACGCTTATATATATGTATGTGTATATATATATATATATGTATATATATGTGTATATATGTATATATATGTATATGTGTGTGTATATATCTATATATATGTGTGTGTGTGTGTAATACCTTCATATATATGTATATATATGTATATATATGTATATGTGTGTGTATATATCTATATATATGTGTGTGTGTGTAATACCTTCATATATATATATATATATATATATATATATATATATATATATATATATATATATATATATATATATATATATATATATATATATATATATATATATATATATATGTGTGTGTGTGTGTGTGTGTGTGTGTGTGTGTGTGTGTGTGTGTGTGTGTGTGTGTGTGTGTGTGTGTGTGTGTGTGTGTATATATATAAAAAGTGGTATAATGAAGGTATTACCCACCCTTGCTTTCAGGTTGTGTAAAAGGGCCACATGGCTTGCTCGCTTTCCTTCTTTCTTTCTTAGCACATGTACATGGCCCTTCAGCAGTGAAAGGCCTTTTGCAATGTGTTGCCAAGTGTTTTCCTTGCCAGGCAACCAAGCCCCTTGCCTCCCTTTCATTAATTCTGTCCACTCCTACAGGTATTCTCCTAGCCAAGGAAGAATGGGTAGGTCCCTTTTCTTGCTTTACCATAAAGCAAGCAAGAGCACTCCCCCTTTCCCCATCAAGACTGTGTGTTCTGTCTTACTTTGGCTGCAGGCTTCCCACATCTGTTGTTGTTGTTCTTGTTGTTGTTAGCAGCAGCAGCAGCAGTATTTTGATGGTCTACTCCTATGTATGTCTATTCAGAAGTAATTCTCACTGGATGAGAAACCTGTGGCCCTCTAAATGTTAAGAGTCCCAACTCCCACCGGCCCCACAGTCAGAGATGATGACAGCTGTTGGGGGAAGATGATCAACAACATTTGGAAATGCATAGGTTCTCTATTTCTGACCTAGCATGGGGCTGCAAGGTTCTCTCTTTCTTGTGTTAACTCATGCTGGAATCATGCAAGCATTCATAGATAATTTTCAATGGGGCAAGAGCAGGAAGGAAGAGCAGGAAAGTTGTCATCATGCTTGTGAGGGTTCGACTGTAGGGTCCGGTTGTTTTGCAATACTTTCAGGCGACACAGGTTGCAGTGAAAACTGTGGAACGTTTATTTGAGAATCACGTAATAAACAAGTGTCCTGAACTGGTGAGCGTACTTTGTCTCCTTCCTCCAACGTGGGCTTCCAACCGTCAAATACAAAGGGGTTTCTATAACTATTATTCCAAGGTCCCGGTATCTCAGGGGGTGTCCATCCTTTCAGAGTCAGCCCCAATGGAATACCAAGCAAGGGCACAGCTTCGTCCTCAGTGAAATCGTCCCCCTGGGCACCTCTCTCCTGTTCCAAATTCTCCCAATTCGTTCTCCCTCTGCTAACCTCCTCATCTCCATGGCTTTCCATTCGATCCTTTCTCTTCTTTCCCTTTCTACTCATTCTTTCTCCTCTCTTAACTTTCTTCTCCACTCTCTTGCTTCAGCCTCTCCCCAATAAGAGGGCTGAGGGGGAATCATTGTCCTCCACCTATAATCAGCCTCTTCTTTAGGGAGCCCCAATCTCTTCCATTTCTGCATCCACAGGTCTTGCATCCACACCAACTCCCCACCGGAAGGCAACTGACTCTCCTCCTTTCTGACTTCTCCTATCCCTGCTTCTATCTCCTCCTTCCTCTTTCTTCCCTTTCCTGCCTTGATTTTGCAGCCCCTGTGTGTGACGGGGTGTGGAAAGGTGAGCTTCTAGATGAGAGAAATGCTTATGCAATCAACGTGATTGCTTAAACAAATGGGATTCTGAGCAGTGCAGCTTACATCTGAACAAACATTCATAACATTGAGTTTCATGGTTGTAATTCTATGTACTCTTGTCTCACATGTGGAAACAAGGCCCATTAGATACCATTGGTTTACTTTAGAGTAAATGAGCACAGAACAGAGCTACACATCAGATTCCTCTGTTTTCAGCAATCCTATGGGCTCCCTGGGTAGCTCTGTGAGTTGGGTAACTGACAGCAGAGGGAAAGGTTGGGAGTTCAATTCCTCACTGTGACTCCTAAGACATGAGCCAGCCTGTGTGACCTTGTGCAAGCGACACAGTTCCAGAACACGCCCAGAAGAAGGGAATAGTAAACCACTTCTCAATTTTCTAGACCTAAGAAAACTCTTAAAAGGCTTAGCATAACTTGGAATTGACTTGAAGTATGCAATTATTTTTATGTGTATTCGCCTTGGAACAAAATTCACTGAACATAATGGATTTCCCTCCAAGTAAACCAACACAGGATTGTATTACAGATCTCAACTAATATTTGCAGATGACATGTTTTCTAGTTCATGGGCAACTTAATTTTGAATCTGAAAAATTATTTGGTAAAATAGTTCACTGAACCCATCTTCAAAGAGCTTATTCAGTTTGTTCCTTTACCCCAAATTGTTTGCTCCTTTTATATAAAGTAAGTATACATTTCACCTGTGACAATACCCAACCACTCCTCCTCCCTCACGCTTTCCCCACTTCTCCCACACATCAGCCTCCACAGTCCAGAGCCACATGCAAAGACTTGCACCATAGCTTAGTTTGCTTTGCATCCCTTGTCACCCCTGGAAAACATCTTCCTTGGCTACTGTAAACCTCGCCCAACTCCCATGCTTGCCTTGGCTTTCTTACATCAGAAAAGAACAAGAGCTGTGCTGTTAAGATCCTGTCTAAGCCAGAACTCACATGCGGTAAAGGCAGAGCACATGATGTCTGAAACAGGGCGCAACTCTGTTTCCCACACTGCACAGCTGCTATCTGCCCTAACAACACCTGCAGTAAAACCATTGGTTTATGTGAGGAAGGAGAAGCAAACAGGACAATGTAAGGGAGTGGTCAGTCTCCTCAGCAGTTGCAGCCACTGAAACCTTGAGGCAATTTGCTGCTTAAGTTAACTTGGCTTGGTAGCTGCATGAAATCTTCCTCATTTGTCTCTCTCTGGACTTGCCCTCTGCTAACGAGTGGTTGGAAAAGAGCTCAGGCGAAATAGAAATGTGTATTTATCTACTGCAGCTTAGAAGACAATGGCACTATTAGAAACCAACTCCTTCTGGGATTAAGGACACATTTGCTATTTCTCTGTGTCTCTACTTGCTTCTGCTGCATCCCTGTCTGGCTGTACAACTGTATGGTAGTTGACTCCTTGCATTCTCAATAGTAGCAGCTCCTGAAAACATCTGCTCCAGGTATGGCCAGGCCCTGCTGAGAGACAGCAGCGTCCTTGACAGAGAAAGCGAGGAGTCCAAGATCACATGCTCGGAATTTCCCTTATTCTCTGTTCCCTTTGCCAATCATTTGAGTAGGAGAAGAAAAGGGAAGGAGCACCAGGGAGCAGTTCCCAGACTGCCAAATAATTCTCTGTGGAGCTGCGATTGTGCAAAAATTGCTGTAACTCATCTTTTCCAGTGGGTGGGGGGGTGACTGATTGTCAAGCCTGACCCTACCATCAGGCAGAGTGGCACAGCTGTCACCAAAATACGATTTTAGATGACTGAAGACAGTGAGAAATTGTTAGCTATTTGTTACTGATTGTTTCCTGCCAAGTGGAAGAGGAGCTCGTGAGTTTTCTTCATTCAGATGCTGTAAGAATTTGACCAGCTTTTGTTACTGCATGATCAACATTTGCTGCTCTGCTTCAGGTTGCAAAACGTTTGGGAGCCAGCCCTGGAAGGACCCATGAGCACTGATTTATACTAGGATCCAGACTTTCTCAAAGGCTGAAAAAAGACTTCCCATACAGTAGTTTGGGTTTTTTAAACAATATTTTCTGTGTATGAATTTGTCTTTTTCCTTTACATCACTCCAAATCCTTCCCTAGGAGAGAAAAGACAAGATGAATGTTCATGTCACATAAATCCAGACTCTCTCTCTCTCTCTCTCTCTCTCTCTCTCTCTCTCTCTCTCTCTCTCTCTCTCTCTCTCTGTGTGTGTGTGTGTGTGTGTGTGTGTGTGTGTGTGTGTGTGTGTGTGAGAGAGAGAGAGAGAGAGAGAGAGAGAGAGAGAGAGAGTGAAATCTGTTCTCATGCAGTTCCCTTGCAGCTCCCCACACACTGTGAAATTTTTTAAAAAAATCCTGAGCATAACCCAGTTTTGGCTTACATAACACAGAAAAAAAAATTAACAGATTTTTTTCAGCATAATTACCACAAGGTGTGCTTTCTGACAAGCAGTGGTGAATATTTTAAAAGCAAATCAGTGTAACTCCTTCAGGTATATGAAGATTGGAGGTACAAAGGCCCTAATGGCAACCAGTTACATCATCTGTGATGAAGATCCAGCATTACACAATGGGCGTTGTTTTCTCTTGCCCACTATCAGGTTCTATGGCCTTTTGTGGTTTGAAGTTAGTGGAAAAGGGCAGTACATACTGTGCACTGAGGGTTTGTCCCCTGTTCTACAGAGCTGGAAAAGATGCAGAAAAGGGCAACTAAAAGTATCAAGGGACTCGACCAATTTTCTTTTGAGGAAACACCAGAATGTTTGAGGCTGTTCGCTTAAAAATAGGCACGTAAAGGGAGACATGCTGAGGTAGATAAAATTATGCATGGTGAGAAGAACACAGAGAGATTTTTCTCCTTCGCCCATAAAACCTGAACTGAAAACTTGTTCACTGAAGTACTGAGATTCAGGACAAACAGAAGGAAGTAGCTCTTCAACCCACCATACCAATAAATATAGCCAAGCCCCCCCTTGAGTGTTTTAAAAGGGGATTACATAAACCTATGGATAGAAGGCCCTGCCATCCATAGGTATTCAGGAGAGCTGTATATTCTTTCCGGTATCAGAGTCTGTATACTTCTGCACACCATCCACTTGACAGTGCAAGACAGAGAGTGCCATTGCACATAACCTCCTTGGGCACTTACTACAGGGAACTGGCTGGCCACTGTGCAGACATAAAACCAGATTAGATAGGCCTTTGGTGTGATCCAGCATGACTCTATCTATCTATCTATCTATCTATCTATCTATCTATCTATCTATCTATCTATCTATCTATCTATCTATCTATCTATCTATCTATCTATCTATCTATCTATCTATCTATCTATCTATCTATCTATCTATCTATCTATCTATCTATCTATCATCTGTCTGCCTGCCTGCCTGCCTGCCTGCCTGTCTATCTGTTTGCCACCTTTCTCATAAAGGATCCAAGGCAGCTTACAGTGTTAAAAGAAACAAAATTAAAAGCTAAAATAAATAATTATTATATTTAAAAATAATTAAATGTCATATTAAAATGTAGAAATAAAAGCAATATTAAAAACACAAATGAAACTGCAGAATACAATAGTACCTTTACAAAATCCCCTTAGTCAACCACTCATTTAAAGAACACCGGCCTGAAGAGCCTACTGGCGGAAGGACAGCAAGGATGAGGCCAGACCAGCTCCTAAGGAAGGGAGTCCCAGAGCCTGGGAGTACTAACAGAGAATCTTGCCACCAAATGTTCCTGTGAGGGTGGTGGGACCAAAATAAAGGCTTCTCCTGATGATCTCACAAGGAGAAATACAGACTTTTAGATAGCTTGGACCCAAACCAATCAGGGCTTTATAGATTAAAACCAGCACATTAAATTGTGCCTGGAAACAGATCAGCAGCCAGTAGAGTTCATGTAACAGGGGGGTTAAGTGACCCCTTTAACAAGCTCCAATTAACAAGCTGGTTACAGCGTTTTGGACCTGCTGGAGTTTTTGAACACTTTCCAAAGGCAGCCCCACATAGAGTGCATTACAGTAATCCAGCTGGGATATAACTAAAGCATGTGTCACTGTGACCAGATCAAGCCTCTCCAGAACTGGGCGCAGCTGGTGCACTAGCTTTAACTGTGCAAATGCACTACCTGGCCACAGGTATCCAGGCTCAGAGACAAGTCCAGAAGCACATCCAAGTTGTGCACCTGTGTTTTCAGAGAGAATGTAATCCCATCCAGCATAGGCTAGATCTCTATTCCTTGGTTTGCCTTTTGGCTGACCAGGAACACCTCCATCTTTTCTGAATTAAGTTTCAATTTATTCACCTCCATCCACTCCAGTACTCATCCCAGATGCTGATCTAGAACTGAAACAGCTTCATTGGCTTTAGAAGGTAAGGACGGATACACAGAATAGGGCATCATCTGCATACTGGTAGCACCAAACCTCAAAACTTCAGACAACCTCTCACAGGGGTTTCTTGTAGATGTTAAATAACATAAGGTAGTGATCTCCAACCTTTTCCCAATTGCAGACTGGTTTGGGTGTGTGTGGCATGCTTGTGTACGGGGTGGCACACCCTCAGGGGGTGGAGCATACTCGCGCACAGGTGCGCAGCAGGACCCGCAAAAAAATCTTGAGAGTAGCTGCTTTAGGTAATCTGTCTCATCCATGTACCTGTGAAGTTGAGAAGTCATATCCCACTCCAGCACCTTGCCCAAGAATGGGATATTAGAGACTGGTTGGGATCCAAGGAGGGCTTTTTCAAGAAGGGTTTTACAAAATTTTAGTATTGCCTCCTTTAAACAGGAGCAAGGAGGCATACAGCTACCCTGTTGCAAGGAGGCATTCAGCATTCCACCTACCCATTCTTCCAGTCCTCTGGCAAATTCTGTAAGCCAAGCAGGACAAGAGTCCAGCAGACATATGGCAGCCTTCACCTCTCCTTATTATGCAGCTGGGTGTTGTGCAAGGTGTTTGCAAATGGTGTTTGTGTGCATGGGTTACTAAAACCACATGTTGCAGAGCCCGGGGTTGCCATGGATACTGTGCTTCTCAGCATTGTGCCATTTCTTGGTGGTAACAGCTGTTCAATAAGGCAGAAGCAACTGATATTACAACACTATGGTCTAAAATTAGGAGGGCTATATTTCAGACTTGGGAATGATTCTGACGAGCACACTATGTGATAGCTTTGTCCCTCCCCTTGATACTCCAGAGGCTGTGTTTAACCCACAGTGAAACAATCATATGAGACTGTGACCACAGAGATGCAAATCTGTAGCTTGGAATGCTGCTGCAAACCTTCCAAAAATGCACTACAGCAGTGGTTCTCAGACTGGGCTCCCCAGATGTTCTCGGACTGCAGTTCCCAGAAGCCTTCGCCACTTGCTGTGCTGGCCAGGATTTCAGAGAGTTGCAATCTAAGAACATCTGGGGACCCATGTTTGAGAACCTCTGCACTAGAGAACAGTGCAAACTTCATCTAACTGAGATTCATGCCTGAAAACCTTATATGATTATATAGAAAACTAGATATGGCATGAAGTAGAATGTTATGAGGAAGTTGTTAAATTGGTCCTTTTAAATTTTAGGTTTATCTTTCGACAATGCCTGCAGTTCACAAAAAAACATTGTCCCACGTCAACATTTGAACTACTGTATGTTGACTTGGGATGATGTGAACTGTAACTCAGCATATCTGGAGTGCAGCAAGTTAAAGAAGGCCAACCAACTTGCTTGCTTCCCTACAAATACCTAAGGTAGTTTACTTATAGTAGTTGTTTGTTTATTTATTTATTTATTTGATTTATACCCCGCCCATCTGGCCTATAAGAGCACTCTAGGCAGCTAGCTGTGTGATTCCACTAGGACTTTAACAATGAAAAGAAAAGAAAGGCTCACCTCTGTTTTTGAAAAATTGACATGGGAGCATGGTAAATCTTGGGGGGCACATGTAGCCCAGAAGTGGCATGGTACCTACTCCCCTGTAATAAAAGTCTTATTCACTTCATTGCTGTGCAATAAAACAATCAAGGTGTTGGTCTTTCACATACAAAGCCCTTAACAGTTTGGGACCCCCGCGATCTGTCAGAGTATCTCCTCTGGAGAATATCAGCCCAGCCCACCCATTCCACTCAGGCCGGTCTCCTATGGGTGGCCACTCTGGGGGAGGCAAAGAAGGTCTCCAAGAATAACCAAGCCTTCACAGTACTAGCCCCCCATTTTTGGAACTGCCTCCCTGTGGAGATCTGTCAGGCCCCCTTTCTCCCAGCCTTTAAGAAGCAGTTAAAGACCTGTCTCTTCAAGGAAGCCTTCAGAGAGATTCTCCCCCAGTACTCATTGCAAGCATGTTACCTCCTAGCCATTAATGTGTGTGTTTTTTCTTGGGTTGGTTTTTGTTTTTGGTCCATTATAGGGTTTGTTGTAAAGAAAGGTGTGTTGAATTTAGCACATCATTGTCAACTGCCCAGAAGAGTGCTTTGCATTAATCCATTGATATACTAATCAATCAATCAACCAATCAATGGAAGAAGCGAAGGGAAGGTTAAGACCATCAAATGGAAAATATTCTTACATGTTGTGTTTTGGTTGCAGGTCATCTAGAGTGCTCTGTGTAGCTGAAAAACAGTTTAACATGTACATTTTGTGTAGCTTAAGACTATAAATTTAACCTTGAAAAAGGGTTTTCACAGCATCACTCCATCATGGTAATGTCACCTTGCCTGCTTTTTCATCTCAACATGCAAACTTGCAAAGTTTACTGTATCTTACAATAAGTCAGGAAGTTGTTCTCATGTGCCATCAAGTCACTTATGGTGACCCTATCAATTAATGGCCTTCAAAAGTCCTGTTATTAACAACCTCGCTCAGGTCTTGCAAATTGAAGGGTGTGGTTCCTCTACTAAATCAATCTATCTCAAGTTTGGTCTTCTTCTTTTCCTGCTCCCTTCCACTCTTTGCAGCAATATTGTCTTGTCCGACAAGTCTTTTCTTTTCATGGTACAATAGCAACTGTTTAAAACAGCCTCTCTGAAGTATAGCTGCCTCAGTTTAGGCATTTTAGCTCGATTTGATCTAGACCACAATTTTTTTGTCTTTCTGGCTGGCTGTAGTATCTGTAAGCCTCTCCTCCAACACCACATTTCAGATGAGTCAATGTTTTTCCTGTCAGCTTTCTTCCTCGTCTAACTTTCACATTATCGTTATCTAGAGAGCATAGTTATCCAAATTATAGTTAGGACAGTCCATACTAATTGGTGTTCCTGCACATCTTCCTTAACCACTTCATTCATTTAGTTAGGTAGGAGTTCTAAACTCTGTCAGGAAGACTGGAAGTAACCACACTCTAAATCAGACCTTTGGCTGTTCTAGCCCACAAATACCAACACAATACATCTAACACAATGTTGTTGACTCTGACTGGCAGCTCTTTCCAGTTCTTCTGGCAGGACACTTTTCCAAGCCTACTTAGACACCATGGATTGAAACCAGGATCTTCTGGATCCAAAATAGGTGCCTTGCAGCTGAGCCATAACCCTGTAGCCCAGCTTAGTTACATAAATTATTTTACTATAAACTGGACTCATTCCCAAGTAAATCTGGAGGGATTAAACCATGCAAAACAATTACATGTATTGACCCAGAAGTGTGTTCAGTGGAATTTATTCTTAAGTAAGTGTATCCAGAAATACAGCCTCAGAGTCAAAAGTTTCCTTTCCACAAAAGCTTAATAAAAAGTGTAAAAGTAGAGGAGAAAGACAGAAGCATATTGTTTGAAATTTAGAGGTCAAACCAGTGCTGCAGCGCTGTGGCCATTTTCCCATGAGTAAGTCCCATTAAATACAGTGAGGGTTACTTCCAAGTAAGTACATAACAATGGCTGAGATCCTGTTCATGAAGCTATGCCCCATAAGCCTGATACATTATCAGCCACAGCAATTTTTCGGAAATAAAAAATTCTGATTTCCCCACCGTAAAAGACCTATGATTCCTATCCCTTTCATCATGAAAAAGCTGTTGGATTTCCCAAAATCAGCACCAGTGGGATGAATTTACCATCGGTAGTGATTTTTAGAAATTAAAGACACATTTTAAAAAATGTTTAGTTTTATCTCTTTTATCTGTTTTGAGCCACCTTGGGTCTCCTATAGGGAGAAATGTATCCAATCAATCAGTCAGTCAGTCAGTCCTCTTCCTCATCCCGCAGTCCCCAGCAACTTCACAACAAAACAGATCCTCAGACCCTTTACTCCGTGGGAGGGGATTCAGAAATGTTTTATGTCTGAAAAATCTTCCTCCCCTTCTGGGATGTAATTGGCAGAGTGACTGGGGAAGGCGGGCCACCCCACCCCCCATGTTCATGCAGAAGCCCAAACAAACACACACTCTCTCACACACAGTGTGTGCTCGTGTGCATGTGCAAACAGCAGCATTGTACTTGTGCAGGCATGTGCACGCTCATGTGCATGCGCAAACTGCAGCATGGTGCTTGTGCAGGCACACGTGTGCTTGTGCACATACACAAACGGCAGTGTGGTGCTTGTGTGGGCACATGCGTGCTTGTGTGCATGCACAAATGGCAGCATGGTGCTTTGCAGGTGCGCACACACTCATGTTCATGCGCAAATGGCAGTGCGGCACTTGTGTGGGCATGTTTGGCTCACACACATGCACAAACAGCAGCATGGCACTCGCATGGGCATGCTGGAGTGCATGTATGAATCAGCTGTGTGGGGGCAAGTGCGTGCAGGAGGCGGGGTGGGAGGTCTGTCTCTGCGGCCCAATCCGGCGCAGGCCACAGACCAGGAGTTGGGGACCTCTGCTGTAGAGAGCATCAAGGGGATCCACAGGCAAAAGAGTTTCACTCCTTTGTACCTCCAAATGTATTGCAAGTAAATTAACTTTTCAAATCGTATTTCAATTAAGTAGAGCACTCTGGATGAGCCGCAACAAAAGCAAGACCTGTCAGGATATCTTCCATTAGTTTGTCTTTCTCTTCCTCCGCACCCTGCCACATCCTCCGTCCAGCCCGCAAAGAATAGCCACGACTTTGGTAATTGTCATTTGGTAAATATTGCATCCAGTTAACCTTTCTGTCTTGTTCTCAAAAAAGAAACAAAAACAATACATTAAAAAGACCATCTATTATATATTACATAGAAATATTGTGCAAGACTCTGCAAGAAATTACAGACTTTGTGACTAATCTTTACCAAGGAATTCTTTCTCATACTTGGGAGGAGCAAACTGCAGACATCTGCCATTTCTTGAAGAACAGTATTAGACCATATTTCTTCTCACAAGGCTTCTGGGGAGATCCTTTTGGGTTTCCTTTCTCAGAATCAAATTACCAGGAAAATGTCCCAAGATACTATTAGATGGTCTACACAGCACTGTGTGGCATGGAAGTCAATACCCATATTGTCTCTCTCTCAATTCTTAATCTGTTTCTAAATTCACTAGATCATCGAGCAATCAGATTATGTCATGATGGAGGGGACAACTGGGATAGCTTACGCCATCTGTTATCGCAACTGCTGGTAGATGCAACATAGAGAAAGGGCAATCTAACCTATGGAGACCATTTTTTCCACATGAACATCCATGTGGCACTGTTGAACTGCAAACAATAAGATAACAGTAAAGGAGTGCTAACCAGGAATTTAGCCAGAAAATGTGATGTTTCATACAAATTGCAGCCAACAGGCTCACTGTGATTCTCATGAGTCTGCAATAGTCACACTTTTTCCTCTTTGGCCTGCATGACTGCTGCTTTTTTTTTTCTCTAAACAGTAGGACCCCATAGCTTCTCTACTGGAATCAATGGACTGCTCCACTCTTATTTAATTCTCTGAGAGCGATTCTTTTCCTTCCTTCCTCTCCTTCAGACTTCAGTTTCTGCCATGCATCATTTCTTGAGCCTTGTTCCTCCTTTGACTTCCTTTCTGTCATCTCCCTGTCTTTCGCCCCAAAACTCTTATGTAAGTACAGATCTATGTCTTAACTCGTCGTTTAGTCGTTTAGTCGTGTCCAACTCTTCGTGACCCCATGGACCAGAGCATGCCAGGCCTTCCTATCTTTCACTGCTTCCCGTAGTTGACGTCTTAACTACTACAGGACAAAATCTCTAAAACTTGACAATAGAACTGTTAAAGACTTTGTATAAATGTAACCAATATATACAAAAAAGGTAAAATAGCAGACATTTGTTGTTTTTAACCAGAGTTTTACTTGTAGGTTTTAAATATCTGGGAAACAGCAATCCTTTGCAAATCATTCTGGATAGCTCAGTGGTTTAGGTATCTGGCTGTGGAGCCAGAGACTGGGAATTTGATTCCCCCACTGTGCCTCCTTGACGTGGACTGGCTTTGATGATCCATAGGGTCCCTTCTAGCTCTGCAGTTCTCATTATCATCTTCTAGAAATCTCTAAGTAGATCCCAATCTGTACTTTGCTCACTTTGTCTAATCTATCAACTTCCGATCTTCTGCTCCTTCACATGGTTATATAATAAAATGTGGGCTCTGAGTGTACATGTGCAATGGACAGATACATGCAAGGATCATGCGTATTTTAGGACATACCCCACCTAAGCACTAACTATGATTTCATTTATTGGTTTATTTACATTTCAGTTACATTTATATCCTACTTTTTTCTGGCAGAAATGGCTCTTCTCCATTCCCACTTTATCCTCACAATCTCTTTGAGAGATAGATCAGCTGAGACTGGTCCAAGGATACTGAGTTAATTTTAAGGTTTAACAGAAGCCCGAGCCTGGATCTCCCAAATCTCACACCAACACTGTCATCACAAAACCCACACATAAATCCACATGTTCCATGTACGCATAGCTAGAATTCCATCACAAGCCTGGCAGCATCACTTCTTTTCTGTGAGGAATTTTCTCCCCTGCTGTTTGTTTGTTTATTCATGCAAGTCGTGAACCCTGTTCCTGATGTTAAGTGGGAATAGGATTAAAAATATAAATTAAAAGGGTCATTGAATGCTGAGTGAATATGAGGAGTTTTTTTCTTTCCAAATGGGGCAGTCTTGGAAAACAAGAAGCCCCAGAAATATTCCGTCAAGGTGACATGTTCTGGAATGAAGGCGTATAACAACAATCATTGCGTTGACTTGCATGCGAAAGATAAAATGTGGAGGCATATCATGATCATTACACCAATGCAGGGGATAAAAACAATCTCTCTCAAGTGCAATGGCTGAATAATGGCCCTTCAAAGCACCAGCAATTCAGGGGAAAATCTCTGAAACAGTCATTCCAGTAAGTTTCCATCTGAATGGCCACAAAAGGAGATGCTTTTCCATGATAAAGCAGAAGACTGTTTTAGTTTCCAAGCAGAACCCGGAAGCAGTGGAGGGAGACTCTCCTCTCTCCCCTGCCTTTGCACTCATGAGGTTCTTGAGTCATCTGCCCAGGCTGAAGGAGATGCTGTGCTGAAGAAGCCCTGCAGGAAAACATTGTGAGCGCACATATCGATAATGTACAGCACGGACAGCATGTGAGACTTGTTTCCCTTAAAAGGAAAAATTATCCCAGCTGATGCAAGGCTTCGCTGTTGCAGCAAACCCTTGTGCAATAAAAACTTTCGCACTGAGGTTACAGGCAGGGAGGAAGGAGATAAAGGGATACACAGCATTTGTCTTTCATTCCCAGAGTATTTCCATTGCATTCCCCTTTTTCTCCCTTCAGTGTCCCAAGCTGTTATGCCATCACCTCCTGTCCCTCTTAAGGTACTGTACTTGAAAGTAGAATGGTCGTTGGAGGAGGCCCTTCCTTGTCATAGCACTATGTGTCAAACTCATTGGGCACATCATAAGACAAGACTCACTGGGAAAAGCTGAGGACAGCAGGAAAAAAAGGAAGACCAAATAATAGATGGATTGTCTCAGTGACAGAGGCTGTGGACTTGAGCTTGCAAGAGCATAACAGGGCAATTGAGGACAGGCAGTTCAGGAGGTCATTAATTCATAGGGCCACTATGAGTCAACATTGAGATTATGGCACATGACAACAGTAACTCTGCCACCAGGTTGGGGAGGAAAATTGTTGTGGTCCCTTATAGGCTAGTAGATTTTGCTTGGCATACACTTCTTATTTCTACAGATGCATGAAGGACAGCCTCGATAATGCTTGTCTACTGAAGAAATACTCCGCACACCTGAAGAAGGGAGCTACTGGCCACAGAAGCATATGCCAACCTTCTGGTAGTCTTTAAGATGCTACAAGACTTATTGTTTCTTTGGCAATAAACTAAATATACCTGTTACCTGTAATAGTTAACACTAGGAGATCTATCACTTCTTAAGTGAACAATAATAACCTTTCCAACCAAGCTACCTCTAAGGGCTAACTCCAAAGAACATTACTTATTTAATATATAACCTGCTCTTCTCCCAAAACTGGGATTCACTATAGCTGAAATGCAGATAAAAACACAAGAAGCTGTTGAACGATAGTTGTGCAAATTGCAAGATTAAAACACTACTTTGTTAGAAACAATTTAAAAGCACATCAATAAAGTAGCACATCCCATTCCTTAATTATAGACAATGTCAATTACTCACAGTCAAATATAGAAAGCCTTCCCCAATGAAACAATCTTTATCTGCTGGTGGAAAGACAACAGAGAGAAGGCTGGGCTACCTTGCCTCCCTGAGAAGGGGTTTCATAATCTGGGAGTAGTCAAATGTTCCTACTCATGGAATATAGCTACAACACCACCTCCAACTAGCAGTTTTGTTTCCTAATTACCGGTAAACACCACTAGAAGGTCCAGAATATCTGTTCTATTTGCAGTGTCATAAATACTTTCTGGAGACACCAGGCTGCCTGGCAATAACTTATGCCAGCATTGATCATTCAAATAGGCTGGGAAATATATTTCTTTCTGGCCTGGCTGCCTAGCTATTCCCAGCAAAAAAAAAATGAGGTGAAGTCAATTGCTTTTTGCTGTTGACGAAGTCTGAGAATAGTTTGTTTCACTTCCAAATATCTTTGGTTTAAGTGGTTATGTACTAGCAGTTGAGTGCAACTGTTATGTCTAAAGCATGCTTGATTTAGTGAATTCATGGGGAAAGGACACTACTAAAGAGCACTTCATAATGGGACATTATTATCCTATATAGTTTGTTCAGCTGAAATTATTGGGATTCTAAAAAAGACAGAGGAAAATATTGCAACAGCAGGACCTATCTATATATGTCGATCACTGTGAGAATCAAGCCCCTTTCATGTCTGCAGCAAAATTCTGCCCCCATTTCCACCAACCCCGTGCTGCCACCGCTATCCCCCCCACTGCCACACATGCCCACCGCCATGCCGCCATCTTTGCAAAGGGCAGCCTGGAATCCCTTAACCTGCCTTAAGGGAATCCTGGCTGCCCTTTGCAAAGATGGCAGCTGCAGCTTCCCTACCCTAAATGAAACCACAGCTGCCATCTTTGCGAAGGGCAGCCAGTCTCCATGTTTACAGACTGTGGCTGTGGAGGCCAGATGGAGACCTCATCCGCGATTATGGTAAGGGGGTGTCATGGAGGCTAAGCTAGGGAGAGAAAGGGAATGGGGGTTAGATTGTGGCTGTGGGTGGCTGTGGAGTTGGGTGGCTGCCTATCAAGCCCGCCAATCAGGTGATCGGCAGCCGGTAGGCAGAATGTTTTTTTAAAAATGGAAAAATATTTTTTGATCCATTTTTGTTGGGACTTAAAATCTGATGAATATAGATTGACAAATATTTAATGAATCAGCCATTTTCATTGAAAAAGCCGATCCGTTTTTATATTTGTCCCCCTCTCTCATCAAGAAATACAAGATACGTGGTTTCGATTGTTTTACCCAGCATACTTCTACCATTTCACCCCCCAAAACTTCTCCCTCTTATGTCAACAATAGCAAATCAATTTACTAGAACATGTTCTAGCTACTAGCACTGAGTAATAGAAAGTGACAGACTTTCCTATTATTTGACCTTTTTTCCAGATCAAAGCTTTTGAAAAGAGACCATTGGTTGACAGAAATCTGACTTTTCATAGTCTTTAAATCCAGCAATTAAATTGTTCTCTCACAAAATATCATACTTAAAAAGACTATGTTTTTTGACTGTGTGTGGCAAGTAATTTTAATTTATAGCCTGTTCCTAAGCATATTTATTCAGGGTTAAGTCTCAGTGAGTTCTTGGGAGCTTCACTTTCTTCTATACATGCTTGAGAGTCAGTGTGGTGTGGTGGATTGGCAAAGTCTCAGGAGACCTGGGTTCAAATCCCCACTCAGCCACAGAAACTCGCTAGGTGGTAGAAATGGTAAAAACTCTGCTTAAGCACCTCATATGCTTAGAAACCCCTATCAGGGTCACGATAAGTCAGAAATGACTTTTCTCAAGGACTAAATATAACACAAATATATGGTTAAGACAGAGGGAATGAGATACAAGCATTCCAGAAGTCACGAGTTTTTTAAAGTCATGACATAGTCTTATCAAAAAATAGAAGTTTCTTAATATACAGCTATCGATTTCCTATCTGATAAGACCCATGACAAATCTCTTTTCAATTTTCCTCTCTCTAATCATGAAAGCTAGATGCATATTTATCTAGATTCTCAAGGTTCAGGAATCAATGAAGTTTCTTCCAGATCAATAGTCAAGATGTCTTTTCTTGTTGTTGCTCACCTGTACTGTTAAGGAAGACATTTGTAACAATGGAAAAAGCTCTGCTTGTGCTATTGCCTTAGGTTGAGATGTCAAGAACAGAAAAAAGAAGTAAATGTCCCATTGCCTTCTCAGAAACATATTAGCATTGAAGAGATATTTGCATTGAAGAGACACTTGTCCAGCAGGCCGAGGCAAAGAGGTAGTCCCGAAACCAGCCAAATCAGGGAGCTGGACAGGGGACAGGTTGTATTTGTCTTCAGTGTGGAAGGGATTGCCACTCTCGAATTGGCCTTCTCAGCCACACTAGACGCTGTTCCAAGTCCTCCATACAGAGCACATTACCATAGTCTCTCGAGACTGAAGGATGCCTAATCATTAGCAACGTGTAGGACCTCTGACCAAAATATAAATAATGTATGCTTTAAAAAAAGAAGAAAAAGCTCACTTGGATTTTCATGAAAGCTTAAATAACATCTGCGCTTTCATCCTTTCAGAGCAGACAATATGTTGAAGGAAATGGATCCCCTCCTTTTTGCCCTTGTGGTAACTGAAGGGTTAAAAATGTGGCCATGGAAATGCAGATTGCTTATCAAAAAGATCAAGGAAGTCATATCTAAAGACTCATGTTTGCAAAAATGCAGACAATTGTTGGGTTTTCTAGGGAGCGTTTATTGTTGACACTGCAAAATGTGTAATACCTTGAATAGCAGCAACTTGCTTTGTCATGCTAAGCCATAGCCTGGCAATTAAACAACAACAACCTCAGGTAAAGCGCTGTTTATGGAGCAATAAAACAAAAGTAAATGTTAGTCATGGGAGATAAATCTGGCACTATTTTAGAAATTTCCCAGAGAAGCTATGGAATTATTCTCTGTAAAATCTGGGACCTGATTTTCCATTTGGAGGGGTGGCGGGAGGTGCCAGATAACACCATGGATATGAGATTTAAAGTCTCACAAACCTTACTGTCTCTCCACTGTCAGTGGCCTACTAGGTTAGGGGCTTCAGTGTGGTGTGCCAGTGTACCCCTCACTTGGGCTGTGTGGGGCTGTCTTTTCAAATTAATCCCGGATTAATTTTGCAAGTAGCAGGCGAGAAACACTGCAGCTATGTCCCCTTAGTTCAATGTACCAAAAAGGCACAATGCAAGAGTTTTCTTCAAACTCTCTTTCTTTCCAAAGTCAATAAACCAAACCACAGCCTTCTTTTATACAATACATAAAACAAAGGACAGTAATTCTAATGAAATAAACTTTAAAAACCTGGAATACATGCAGAAATAATACACATTCTGCCCTGCATACATACAGCCAGAATTCTGGATGATTCAGCTTCGAATTTCCACTGAGTCATGAAACCGACTTGGTGATGTTGGACCAGTGTCTCTCTCTCCAAGCCGGACCTCCCTTACAGGTAGGTTCTAAGGATGGAATGGGGAGAAGGGGAGTCACACAGGCTGTGTTGAGCTCACCGGAGGCCATGTATGCTGCTCGTTAGAGAAGGGCAAGATCGAAACATAACAAATAAGTCCCACCCATCTGCTCTTCAGGGAGAAAACATTCTGAGACAAGTGCAAATAGGAGTCCACCCTATCTTTACTGCCACAAGGAGTGTCAACTGATTGGTATATCATCTTTCCAATGTGACGTTGGAAGGAAGGAGGTTGCTAACCTATCCACAATGCAAAGTTTAGAAAACTTACTTTTTCCAGCTAGACTTCTGAGCTTTGCCAGCTGGGGGATTTGGGCATTCTACCCCAAAAAGTAGAAGCTCTGCCAGTATGCACATCTCTCAGGTTACATTTTTAATGCCACCATAGAAGACATATTTTGCCAGGCTGCCCATGCTGTAGGTATAACCCATCATCACAATTTGTTTTATTCGTTGGGAAGCATGCAAGGTCTCCCAGGAAACAACCATCAAAATTGTCTTATTTTTTTTTTTCAGCTGAGTTAGGCACCTTCCTGAACTTGCTTTAAAAAAAGAAGCTTTTGTAGCTTAAGGCCTTCTCAAACAACAACTATGTTTGCTTGAATGGAAGGGCACAAGATTCACACAATGTAATAAAGATGTTATTGGACCTTTTTTTTCTTTGTACATTGCATCATTACTTCATTTTGTACAAGTACAGTTAAGTCATTCTTCCTGAAAAATTGGGGTTCTTTTCTATACCTCAAGAAGTGCACATTTAGTCCAGGAACAGACATTAGAGATAGTGAAAAGGAAGGAAGGAAGGAAGGAAGGAAGGAAGGAAGGAAGGAAGGAAGGAAGGAAGGAAGGAAGGAAGGAAGGAAGGAAGGAAGGAAGGAAGGAAGGAAGGAAGGAAGGAAATTACACAGTTCTTGTGCAAAAGCCAGAAATAAGAATGGTTTTCTGTTTACTAAAAGATCATTAACAGGTTAGTCTTCAAGTCCCATGGTACATAAAATCCTCCAGATCCTCTTGTTGATGCCACACTTCCTTGTTCTCTTTTAATATTACTGTAGTTCCAAAACACAAAGTCTGCAGCCATTTAGAAACAAAATGAGACATGAGGCTTCATTTTAAGGGACATTGCCTTTATTGAATTTCTTTGTGGCCACAGAGAAAGACTTGTCAGTCATCCCTTTTTTCCTTTCCTTTTTTTTTAATTAGAGGCCAGGCATAGCTGTAATTGGCAACTTAATTTTCCAGAGAGGTGATGTCAACAGCTTTTCTGGGTTTGTGAAATCAGACTTCAAAGGAGTTGTGTGCAAGTCCTGAAGATCAACCACCGAATAAAGCAAGCTGATTTGCATGAACCCAGAAGTGAAAGAAGTTGATGCTGTGACACATTTCCCTCTTCCTGTCACAGGCTGCCTCTGACACCTGCTTCTGGCCTCAGCTGCTCCCCTGGTCATCACATGCCATCTTGTCCAGAGAACATCATAAATGGAGACAGATAGCACTAAAGGGCTTTCTATGTCATGTACATCTTATCTAAATTGCCAATAAATGACGCCTTTCCCATACCTGCAGGGTATGCTCTAGAAACAAAAGATACTGACCACTGTTGCTAGAGTACCAGTTCTGTGTGATCACAGGTTTATAGATTTCAGTACAATATTATGCAGTCACCATACCTACTATCTTCTAGATGATGCAGATGCTTCCCACTCAGGTGACCACAGGTAGATAGTAGCTGGGGTGCTCATTTCACACCTAAATGTGGTGTAATCCTGTGGTTGTCCCTGGCATGTTACTGCTGCTATGTAGTTCTCTAAACAAGGGAGGTGGGTGGAAATCCTTGAGAAATTCCAAGCACATCAGGGCAGTAGAGTATTGAGTCCATTTTTCCCAGCACTAAAATATTGCTTAATTATATTATTCATTTTAATGTGTCTTCTATCATTAACAGAGCATACATCACCCTGAGAGTGCTGAAGTTTTTACAAACTTGCATCCTGTCTGGGGAAGGTGTGGCCGGAAGGGACCTTTCTGGGCTGGGGTGACTGTCAATCAAGGAGAATTCAAGGAGAACCTTGCCTTTCTGCTCTCTGTTTTCTCCCCCTCTGTTGAAGTCTATTGGAACCAGTGACTCTGTTGAAGTCTGGTGCTGAAAGCAGTCATGTTTGTCAGTTTGTTGTTTGATTTGTTCAATTGTAAGTAAAGAACATGGTGTTTAGTCTTTCTACTATTAATGTCTCAGAGTGAGTTATTGAGACTGAAAGTGCCAGTCAATGAGGGGTATAAGTCTAAATAAAGTAAAGTAAAGTAAAGAGGCATGGACTAATCTGGAAAACTCTGCTCTGTGAATCCCTGCACTTCAACTGCACAGCTGGAGGAATTTAACCAGAAATTCAAAAATCTGAAACAGAGATCTCCAATTACTTTGTTGTTATATAATGTCAATTTGCATCTAGGTTATGGGGGCTCTATGAATTGATGTCCTCCAAAGGGTGTTATTGTTGACAGCCCTGCTCAACAATTGCAAACTCAAGGACATGGATTTAATTATTGAATAAATCCTTCCCATATGTGGTTTCCCTTTTTTTTCCCTTGCTGCCTTCCATTTTTCCAAGTATTGCTCTCTTTTCCAGTGAACCTATCTTTTCCTAATAAGTCCATAGCATGATAGTCTTATCTTAGTCCCTTTAATGTCTAGTGGTATTTCAGCCACAATATTTAGATATCTGCAAAACTGTACTACATTTCAAATGAACTGATTTCCCCCCTGTCAAGTGATTTAAAATGCATTAAATAAGCATGCAAACACATTGCATTTACGTCCTCTTTCCAATGTTCTCTCTCTCTCTCTCTCTCTCTCTCTCTCTCTCTCTCTCTCTCTCTCTCACACACACACACACACACACACACACACACACACACACACACAAATACATATACACACACTGTCAAAAGTCACACCATCCCTCTCCCTTTGACACATTTAGTTTTTGTGCAGTGTAACCTATCACCAGGGCCAGATAGGAATACCGTATGCAGTTCTGAAAGAAAGCAGGCTTGGTATGGCATTTGCTTTCTTTCTACCTGAGTACATTTCTCTCCCTCAGAAATGCTTAAAGGCCTCTAGGAATACTTCAGATCTATGTGGAGGAAGCTGACTTGACATGAGACTTCTACCGCTTGCTTGCTTTCTGTGCTGAGGCAGCCAAATTTGCAATTATCTGGTTCATTCTAGGGCTGCTGGCCTGGAACATGCCATGACAACGTGTTTCTCATTTCAAAGCTCCTTTTGTACTAGGACACAGTTCAAGGGATCTTGCAAAGCCCTCTCAAAACACCCGGCAATTGCTGTTGCACCCGTTAGTGACAAGAGGGCTTGGGTTCTCTGAACAGGGTTATCTTTTCTGAGAATGAGTGGATCTGAGAACTTTATATGCACATACACGTAATAGAGAAATAATAATATACTGTTCTTGAGCACTCTGAGAATATATTTTTGGACAGTGTAAACATAGAGCTGATTCCCCCAAACTTCTTCCTAAACGAAGATTGCCACTAGATTATTTGGGGTCTTGCATCTACATGCTGGATAGCTGAGTGGCTGTGGCAGTTGAGAGTTCGATTCTCCCTGCTGTGCCTCCTGGGTGGCCTTGGGCAAGCTGCACAGTCCCAGGACACCCCCAGAAGGAGGAAATGGTTAACCATGTCTGAGTGTTCCCTGCCTGTAAAACCCTAAAAAGAGGTCAACATAAGTCACAATTGACTTGACAGCATATGATCATTATTGCTGTTATTTTTATATCTACATGTGACAGAAAGCATATGCAGCTTTGAGACGATGTGACTCTCTGTTTCACCCAAGCAAACGGCGTTGGCTTGGCTATAGTGGCTTCCCAAACAGGTGGTGAAAAGCTAAAATTATGAGTGCCTGCCAATTACCTCTAAATTGCCCAGGGTGAAACTACACCTCCTTTTTGAGAGAGTTCTCAGGGTTACAGACATGGTACAAAATGTCAGGCCTCTGCCTCCTGTGTTTCACTTCCATCCCTAGAAAGAACGAGTCTGTACTTGTCTTAATCTAAATGCAGTATTTTTGATTTTTTTTGTGAACAAAGGCTAGTTTTGTCAGTTTACTTGCATTTGTATACAGGAGTTCTGGAATATGCCTCAAGCGGTTTGAAAAATATGTGATCAGAGAAAAAACCAAGCCTGAGTGTGGGAGAGCAAAGCAATATTTTTCTGTTTGAGTCCTTTTTTGTTTGCCTTGCCATGCAGTGATGTCTAAATTCAACATTATTCCTGCCTAGAGAAGAACTTCCAGTTGAAGTTGGCAAGAGCCACTAACAAGTCCTATTTATTTCATTTGGTCTTGTGTAGGTAAGGCTAGTGCTGAACTGAGCTCTAAGGCCAGCAATAAATCTCTAGCTCCCAACCGGATAGACCCAAATGAATTAAGTACACATTTACAGAAGCGTTGGCCTGTCATTCAACAATGAACTGATTGGATTTCCTTTAGTTGGAACCACCTATTAGATTTAGGTCTAAGGCCCTAGAGCACAATTTAGGCAAAATAAAGTGTTATACTGTACTGTCCTAGGGAGAAAGTTGGTTCGGTTCTGAGAGAAACATAAGTCCAGATCCTCTTCAAAACATTTTGTGGCTATGGTCAAGAATCCTTTCGTCAAATTTAAAAAAATGACACGAGGAGGCTGAAGTTCTTCATGTAACTAGCAAATGAGGAGAGGGGAGAAAGAATGGAATAGAATGATAGTGAGGAAACCCTCTGTTCAGGACAGAAAGTTGTGAGCAAAGTAGAAGCTGGCTGTGTATCTTTTTTTGGCCCTTGGCAAGTTATGTTGGAGTCTTGGCATTCAGTTAGGCCAGATTCATGTTTCCTGGTTTCCTTCACATATGGCCTGATTCACATGTAGTGGTGTGATAGCTCCTATAGCAAGAGTGGGGAATGTGAGGCCTTTCTGTTAAACAATAGCTTTCATGAGCCCAGGCTGACATTGGCAGTGATGAGGAGTGACGGGAACTGCAGTCCATCAGCATCCAAAGGGCCACATGCTCCCCATTCCTTGATATCCTAACATTGAGGAAATGGTGTGGTTTCTCATTAACTTCATGCACGCACAAATTAGACATTGGTGTCTCCGGCAGCAACAGCAATCAGGGCAAGAGAATGATTAAACATTCATGCCATGGATCGTTCCACCTGGCACCATCATCATCAGGGATCGCCTTCCCCCGTTTGCTTTCTTCATGACTTTGGTGTCGTCCAAAAGGAAGGCCCCCTCCCCCACCCGCCTTGTGCTGCTGTATTTCCAGGAGTGTGCTTTAGGGAGCCCTATTTATGGGTTGAAAATGCTGCTGAAAGAGTAATTGCCATGTTATTCAGCTTGCTGTGCCAAGCCCGCTTGGGGATTGGGTTTCTACTGAAAAGGTGCCAGGCACGTCTGTTTCCAGGAACCAGCAGCCGTATTTAGCCTCAGGCTGCACATGAAAGGCTGCAGTCGGAAACGTGACATTGTGTCAACATTTGAGGCAGGTCAGAGCTGGGTGAGACCGTGAAAACAAGCCCGGGGAGGGGAACTCAACACACCCTGTCTGAACAGTCCAACTGCGGAGGCAGTGTGCAAACCAACCCCGTCACGAGCTGATAACTCCAGCTGCACAGAGGCCCTTTGATGCCTCCTGCTCCCTTCCCTTCCCTCCCTCCCTCCCTCCCGCTGCAGCACTCCCTCTTCTAATTTGATTGTTGTTTTTCAGCCAGGGCAGAGTCTGCTCACAGGCCTCAGAGCATGCTGGGTGAGCTGGGCTTCAAAGCAAAGGAAGGAGGCCATCCAGGCACGGGGGAAGCCGCTGAGCCTGTACCCTTGCCTCTGCCTCGCCAGTTATATAAGAGGGTGCTTATGTTGGCCTTTCCATGGGAGGAAGTCAGAGCAATTGATACCCCTGCCTCAACATCATCCTTCTGATCGGCTAGGTGTGAAAGCCGTGGCTGCTCCCTTGGCACAGGTGGGGGAGTGGGGGTGGGGGAGAGGCTTATTCAAGCCCTTTTGCCTTCCGAACGAACATTTTCCCATGTCTTAGCAGCACTGATTACATAATTGCCATAGCACATGTCTGGGGATTTTCAAGTTCGTTTCATATGGGTTAGTTAGCCTTTAAAACAATTAAGCTCCCTTTTGTTCATGCAATTCTTGTCCACCGTGGATTTTTCCATGCTTTTAATCCAGGTTCAAGGGGTTCTTGTCACGTGCCTGTTCAGCTGTATCTGGCCTTCCCCTTCTCTGAGATCAGATTATCTCAAACGGTTCTTGAAGTCACTAACGGGTGACAATCACCATTTTATACTTACAGTATTTGCAGCTCCCATCCTCCCTTGTCATTGGCAATATTGCATAAAATAGATGGGCTTTGTAGTTGTTTTAAATGGACTCACCGAAACCACTGACTTCATTGCTTGTTTGCTTGCTTGCTTATACTTACTTGATAGCAAGAAAGTGGTCAGGATGCAAGGTTTGGAAAACATAGCTCCCAGTATTCCCAAGCTGGCATGGCTAAGGCATTCTGGGAATTGTAGAGAAAAGAAGAAATGTTTCTCAGTTCTGTAAAGACTTGAGAATGTAGCACTAGTGTAATTCAGCTCCATGGTAATCCTTGGTAGTCACAAGTTACAAGTAATATTATGTGTAACGAGTCACACTCTCTTTTATGGTAATGAAAGTGTAACAAAGTTATTTCAAAAATAATGTCATGAATGGGTGCAAAATTACTTTATCGGTGAGACAACTAACATTTTTAAATTACCTTGATAGATATTTAAAGGTGTTTTAAAAGGCATTTTGAGAGAAATGTCTCAACTTTTATGCCATTCTTTTAGGGATATTTATGTATTTATTTTTTAGAATAAGTAATGAAAGGTAACAAGCAAAATAGCAAGTTAATTTTTAGGCAGTATAGAATATAAAGGCAATGTATCACTTTGTAAATACTACCATGAATAATAAGAATGAACTGTTTCTGAAAAGTAACTTTCCAGGTTCTGATCAGTGGGTCATTAGTGTAGACCTGATCTAATATACTAAATGAAGATGCAAAACAGCACCACAATGCTGCAGAGGAATGCAAGAATACATGTTGACTCTACCATAACTAGGACCACAGGTATTTCTAGTTCAGTGCAGGATGCCACAATTCCTGTTATCTGTACCCAAGCTAAAGGTTGGTCATCCATGTTTCAGGTAGCAAAACTAATACAACCCTACATCTGTTTACTCAGACATCAATCTTAGATGAACTGGTACGTATACAAAAATTTATGTATTCACAAATTCCAGTCTATAAATCAAAGATTGAAAAGAGACAGAGCTTATTAGTATACTATAGCCAAAATCCTGTTGTGCAGTTATGCAAAAGATATACAGTGGTGCCCCGCTAGATGATTACCTCGCAAAACGGTTTATTCGCTAGATGATGAGTTTTTGTGATCACTATAGCGCTTCGCAAAACGATGTTTCCTATGAGCATTTTTTGTTGGACGATGTTTCGGTCTGTGCTTCGCCAGACGGGGGGTTTTTTGGACCGTTTTTCGCAACACGACTATTTTGACAGCTAGGTCCGCGATTCGCAAAACAGTTTTTTTAGGGACCAATTTTCGCAAGACAGCAAATTTGACAGCTGATCCGTGCTTCACAAAACGGTTTTCCTATGGGCGATTTTCGCAAAACAATGACTATTTTTCCCCATTGGAATGCATTAAATGGATTTCAATGCTTTCCAATGGGGAACCGCATTTTGCAAGATGATGGTTTCGCAAAACAGCGATTTTCGTGGAACGAATTAATATCGTCTTGTGGGGCACCACTGTACATTTTAGCAGTGAATTGCTGTAAGTTAAGACATCTCCATAGGTACTGTCTGCTGCATACTGAAACGTGCAACTCAATTTGCAGAAAATAATGCCTACACACATTTAGCATTAGCCAGTAACCATACTCATTGCCTATGTTTTTGCATTCAATATTTCGAAAGTTCCTTCCAGTCTGAATGAGAGCAACATGTCTTCTGTATACCATTTCACTCTGAAATTGGTCTTCTGTATTCCATTCACTGAGATCCCTGTCCAATAATCAGGTACACTGTGCATATAAGCCTGTGACCTAAATACTGTATTGTATATCATATATCCAAAGAAGTATATTGTGATTCATGAAAGTTCACACTAAAATAAATCTGTTGGCATTAAAAGTGTGAGAAACTTTTGATTCCTGTGTTTTATTTTTCTTTTATTATATATATTTGTGGAAAGAGGCTTATTCCAAAGAATATATGTAAATAAGATTGTGCTGTGTACAATGGAAATTCCAACTCAACCCTAAGCCTGAATACTCAAAGGGAAGCATCACAGAATTCAATTATGCATTGCCTTCATTGATTTGCATATTTAGTGAACAAGTAGTTACAACACTATCATACCTACAGTCCTGATTCTGAAAGCAGTTAGATAAGATAATTATAACAGCAGTAAAAAAGAGACAGAAATTGAGCTGCTAGGAAATGAGACTAAAACTGCAATCCCAGTTTCATGAATGTTATGTTGGGTTCAAGGGGGGCTTACTTCCAGACAAGTGATTTTCAAAAAGTTCAAATGGATTTGAAGAGAATAAAGGATTGGTGCAGTTTTTAAACATTTCTGGAAGCCTTATTTTTATGCAACACTGGATGGAAAATGTTGACCATAACCCGGAGATCTACACTGGCACACCCAACAACGCAGGCATGGTTAGCATGACTTTTGATATATATATTTTTTTCCTTCTTAGAAAAGCAAGCAGGCAGGCAGGCACAACCTTCTATCTAGCCATGACACAAGCTTGTTTCCCACAAAACTTTGAAAAACAGTTTATTCAGTAGCAGTGGGCATCAAAAGCAACACAAGGCATCTGGATCCAGTCATGGAGCTTTCTGGATTGTGGCCAAGTATCAGGAAGAGCACTGCTGTCCACCACTGTGGAAATCTTTGGGCTATGATGAGATTCTTACAATAGGGAACAGAACATCACAGGAACCTTGAGCCTACATGAATCTGATGCAACCAACTCAGAATCCATATATCTCAGAGAGATGTATGCCAGTTACACCCAGGCAGCATGTTGGAGCACGAAGCAAAGCCTAAGGAAACCTGGGAACTACACATGGCTGTAAGGAGCTGGGCCAGCCCCTGTGCCTGCCAACTACATCAAGCCAAGTCCAATTTAAATTAAAAACAGTGTTCTGCATTGTTTCCAAAAGCTTTCAGATTTAAATTATAAAGAAGAGAAAATGCCAAGGTTTTTCCATTCTGGAGAGTCTCCCTTGTGGCTTCAGGCATATGGGATACTGAGTTGTCCAAGGCATTCTATTTCTCCAGTTCCTCAGTTTTGATATTTAAAGACAAATCAAAAGGAATTGCCAGCTTTTGCCTTTTCTAGGAAGTGGGGAGTAAGAAGGAGTAAAAGATTTCCTAGAGCTAGTTATGTAACAGGAAGTAGGAGAGAGGCATTGGCAGTGGAAATGGCGTGGGGCTATGAAAAAGTTTTATTATGAGGTGACAAAGAGCACTTGGCACAGATGCTAGGCCTCAGCCTGCTAGCTGAAGTTTAAGGGGAGTGCTCCACTTCTCTGGAGCTTTGGATAGGAGGACAAATCTCAGTGTGAAGGAAGCTACAGGAGCAGAAATGTTGCTTTCTTCGTATGGGAGGTGTCTTTGAAGCCTGGTCATCTGTTCCCAGATGGCAGAAACGCATGCATGTTGCGCTTCTACAATCTGGGCACACTGAAAAGCTAGAGAAGGCCAAGGAAAGAGCCTGTGGTGCACACCTTTGAGCCTTCCAGCACCATTTGGAGGGGGGTGGGAAGAGGCACACCGTCTGCACATCTTGTGATTTTCTTTCTTGCACGTGTGCACACATAGACACATCAGGTGGTAATTGTCACACAAGGACCCCTTTTCTAAAATGACGTCATGAGAACCCACCCTCTGAACTTAAGTCTTAGCTCTCCCGCCTCAGGCGTTGGGGGAATGGCTATTCTGGCAAGCAGCCAAAGATGAGGGAAAGTTAGTCTGGGGGACTACAACTTCCAAAATGCACCCACACACTTCCCTCATCTCCCCCAATGATTACAGCAGGCAGGGGTTTTAACCACTAGTACCCTCAGTGGGAGGAGTAAGACATATGCCTCCACACCCAGTGCCCACTGTTATGTATGTGTGTGTTTAATTACTAGGCAATTGAGTTGTTGCTCTCCCTCCCCCACTTTCTTACTCACTGTAAGCGTTGGGGAGGAAGTAGCTTATAAATTTATCGTAAATAAATAATTGAATCGGTTTCAGTGACTTCTGTGCTTGCAATGGCCTGGCACCCAAGTATTTGGCGAGGTGGAGGAAACTCCCTTCTGTTCTGCTTGCAAGGCCTTCTCTCAACCCTCCCAGTTAGGAACAAAGACAGTTTCTAGTAAAAATACAATAATAACATAGCAAGTCTGTGGCTTTTCCTGCCCTGCATTATCCTCTTTCTTAGGGGCAGTGGTGTTACAGCTGCGAGGGTAGCTAATTCTGCATCACCAAAAAGAGAGCAAAATATTATAAAGATTTGTATAACATTTGTATTTATAATTTATTGGCAAATCTAGAAAATGTTGCAGTAATGTAAATAAAAATATATTCCACCAAAGAGGAGTGATTGCAATGCAGTGATCTGTGGGCCTCTTTCTTTGCTCTCCAGATATTGTGAACAGGCAAGCTTGAAGTCTCCTCCTCTCTCTTAAGATTGTCTTGGACTGTGCTTTGTGTAGACCTATCGTTTGTGAAGCAGGACACACACCCATCCTATATAAATAGCACCCAGCAGAAGGAATCTTCTTGTGCTAGAAATCTTGCTCTTGCACTCAGTGCATTCAATGGTAAATCAGCTTCTACTCAAGGATTCCACTTAGTCTGATGAGTTCCTGGAAAGGAACAGAGAAGGTAAATTAAAGATTGTCCACGATTGATTTGAATCTGGAAAGAATACCTCTCTGTTGTTCTTTATAGCATCACTCCCTAGATGTTAATAGATAATGTAGACGATATTTTGTTATAACTGTCAAGAGGTTTCTCAACCACAAAGAAAAGCAGTACTCGTGTTCCACAGGAAAAGAATTTTATTAAGTTTTTTTAAAACAACTACTTAACATTTACTCTGATAAAAATATTTACAATATCTCCACCTTCAAGAAGGTTCAAAAATATAAACACTCGTACCTCTTCCTAGAGGAAGAACAAAAGATTCTCCTCATTTAAAAGTAACAGGAATACATTCATATTTCCCCACTTTCTTTGTACTTAAGTAGTTTTACAAATAATAGACTTCTGAAACATTTTATTTTACATATCCATGTACTATATATTTATATATACACATTTAAACAGCTTTTAGAAATAAAGGCAACAACTGTGTACAAAAAAATGTTTTTAAATCCAGCAATAAAATACAATGGTCAAACACGATTTGCAGTTGAACACAGTGCATTCTAGGACTTGGTGCAATAGCATAATGAGAGCTCATAGGACAAGTCGCTCTATGGATTTCTCAAAACTTCTAGATGATACCACCATTCGACATGGATTATCATTTCTAAAGAGCTAGAATCAGATGGAGTACTTCATCAATGCAGAATGTGTTCAGTCTAAGGTAGATCTGGAGGCTCATCTGATACGTTCTCAAATTTCTTAGTTTGGTGCTGTAGCGCACCAGCGCTGTGTGGGAACTAGCCCAGGAAAAGGTGGTTCACAGTTGAGCAGTGAATCTAGCAATCCATTTAGGTGAAACTCCACAAATTATGCAAGTCACAATCAGATTTGTGTGGGAGAGTGTAACTTTTAAGAATATAAAGTCAGGCTCTTGGTCCATCTAACCCGATACTGTCAACTCTTGACTGGCAGCAGCTCTTCAAAATCGTACCTACCCGAAGTAGGATACTTTTCTAGTGTTATATGGAAATCCCTGGTGGCCTTCCATCCAAACATTAACCACTCTGACTCTGCTTAGCTTCCGAAATCAAACAAGAGTGCTTATGATTGTTGTCTACCTGCAGGACTGCACTGAAAAAGCACACCTGGTTTTCATGAGGGCCCACAGGAACATTTGTCATTGCCACCTGGCAGAGAAGTATTGCTTGCCAACATCCCATGATCCTTCAAGGGACCGCCTTAGCAGAACATAAGTAAGTTATTTCAGGTGCCAAACCTTTACTTTTCTGTCTCCAAATTTAATTTCTTCAAGCTGTTCAAAACTGTGGTGGGGGTGGGAAAGAAAGAACCAGTCCAAACCGGAAATAAGAGCTACTATTTTGGGAGTATTGTTTCGGCTACCACCCACCCACCCGGCTGCAACCCCCAAATCCAGTCTGCACCATAGCCAGGATCCCCATCTATTCCTTTAGTGGTACAAAATGGCACATAACCCACACTTAATCCTCATGAGGTCCAAGAAAGGAGGCGAGAAGATAAATTAGATTGTTTTTGATTCTCCAACATTCATCAGCCCTAGGCAACAATTTGGTCATGCCAGGGGCTCACAATGGCTCTGCAATGAGCTATTTAGTAAGGCTTTCATTCTGACAATTATAGCCAATCGGAAACTATTGGCTGTGACAGCAATTTATACTGATCCTCAGAAGGATGGGGATAGGAGACTCTCTCTTCTAACAGCTAGAAAACAGCTCAAGTTATCCTGTAAGAGCCAGGGGCATCCCCATATTATTCATCTGATGCTATTTCATGCTAGTCAGAGTTTGCCCATCTCTTTAAATATTCTGCATTTTTATTGATGGTCCCAAAAGTTCCTCTCTAGTAGTTATTATCAGCAATGACTAGTGCAAGGAACAGGGATATACATGGGCCATTCCCACCGAATGCCCTCCACGCAGTAAGTCCTTATCTAGCAGCTCAAGCTACACAAAACTTCTAGGCAGCTTTTAAAACATAATGTTTATTCAGCAGAAACATGATGAGAAACTCATCTCAAAGTCTCCCCAAATCATCTACTGTGTTCTATCACCCAGTGACTGCTACTTGCAGAATTAATACCAGTGCTTCAGTTGCTCTGTGAGTGTGCGCGGCATGTGTGTTTTATATTAAAAATCTTGTATCTCTATAGCATCAAGATGGGGAAGCCCACACTGTTCAGTTCTAGCTCTTGGCTCTCTAGATTATTACTTTGAAAAGTGCTCATCAGAAACATCGCATTTGCTTATACTCCCAGGCCCTCTCTCTGTCTAATGTCTCCATTTTCTTTCACAGCTTAGAAATATAATCCTAGCTGACTAAATCAGGTATCATTCTGTAGATGGCAGGAAATAAAAAGCACATCAATATTTAAAAAAAAAATTAAAAGAAACAACCACTTTCTCTTTTGTTTCACTAAGTTGGGTATACCGTCAAGGCCTTTCCTAAATTTTCCTGGGTGCTCAGAGCAGAAGACGACCTGGCTTCCCAACACACAAATGAGTTTCTTCATTCTCCCCTATTCAGCCAGTTTAGTGGGGAGAAAACCCTGAAATAATTTCAAACTCAACCAAACAGGGGAAGGGGGGGGAGAACATCTGGAGAGAAAGTCACTCTATCTTTAGTCTTTGGTTTCCAAATTCAAAGGAGACATCTGTTTCAAGGCCTGGAGCAGAGCTGTTGAGTCCATTGGAGAATGGGAAGGTGCAGGAGATGGGAGTCGCTGAGGCATTAGTAAAGGAGCAGACATTTTCTCTGGGCTCATTAACCCTGAAAGGGCTGCAGCAGAAGCCGGGAGGCTGGGATACAAGACAGGCACAGAGGCCGGATACCAACACTTCTCCAGCATAGGCAAGTAGGCTGTTGCAGAGGGTGGAATTAAATAGAAAGGCAGGCACAGAGGTGGCTGGTGGGAGTGAGGGCCCAAGAAGCTGCCTGAGGAAGAGCTAAGCATGTCACCACTAAAATGGTCTTCGTCCTCTGATAGTTCCATCCTGGTCCTTTTGGCCGGTGGGTCCTCGTTCTCTCGTTTGATGGCACTGATTCTTTCCTGTACAGCGTACTTGAGTTCAGACTCCTTTTTAAAATACTGGGTGTCAGATTTGGAGTCACTTTTTTCCAGTTCTCCCCCATATCCACTGTCTGTGTCGGTGTCACTCCCACTCTGCTCTCCACAGGAGTGAGCAAAAGTCCTCTGGATCACAGGCACACAATTTTTCCCATGGGCCTCAGCAGCTTTGGTCAGAGAACCAGATTTTTCCTTCAGGTCCATAAGTTTGGGAGCAGCATCCCCGGACTTCCGGCTAGTTCCGTTCTGCAGAACCTCAGAAGCCATTCTGTGTAGGTGGCTGATGAGCTGTGAAGATTTCAATTCCTTGGCATTCTCATGTTTGGCCACATATTGCAACACTTCTTTGGCACACATCTGGAAACCAGACCGAAACACCTCCTGGCTAGAATCAAGGCTCCTTGGTGGCAGCTCATCTGAGGAAATAAGAGCAGTGAGAAGAAGTTAAAATCTGAGTATGTCGGAAAAGGTTAAAAGGATAAAATAAAACAGAAGTTAGAACTATTTCTAGATACTATCTTGCTGCTGATGAAGTGGGCTGCAGTTTACAAAAACCTGTACCAATTAAAACTTGCTAATCTCTTTCAGCCCATATAAACATAATTCAACCGTAACAGTTCAACTGCATGCATGCTCACTCAAAAGAAAGCAAGTTTCATTTGCACTCACTGCAGCTAACTTCCAGATAAGTGTGTATACGGTTTCTACTTCAGCTTTTGGTTTGTTGTTTTAAAAATAACTATTTTGAGATCAGTACTTGAGAAAGCTTTGACTGGGCAACTGTTTGAACCTCTAAAGATGAAATTCAAATCACTAAAATCAGTGGCAAAACTTTCCATTGTACTAGAATCCCACTTCTTGCCTGACAAGAGCTTTTGAAATCACACACACAAGGGGGGGGGGGGAGAGAGAGAGAAACCTCACTAGTCTTTATTATTAAAAACTCCAGTGTAGTTGGTAGGTGTGGAATGAAAATAAACCATTTCTGGGGTTCTATTTCAGAATTTAGTTTTCTGTTCTCTTAGTGGCAGATTTAGTATCTTGAAGATCTCAAACCACTTCAGACGTCAGTGTGACTATGCCAACTTCACTACAAATAAGCTGATCTAACAGAAGCCACATCACAGTCCTCACAACAGTTCAAGGGGCAAGCAATTCTAGAGGTTGCTTTGAAAACCACAGTAACTACCTGCCACATAATCACTCTTCAGACCTCCCCCTCTTCAAAGGAATTCCATGTGCCCCTTTGCTGTTGGTCCTCACAACACAAATAAGTGGCAAGTCACATAGCGAGTAATTTGACAGGGACTATCTTAAGGGGTTCTTCTAGATGCTGCTGGATTGCAAGTCCCATCAGCCCTAGCCCGACTAGCCCATGGCGAGAGAGGATGGGAATTGCAGTCCCACTTCATCTGAAGCACCGCATGTTCTCCATCTGTGCAAATGGACCCGTAGAAATGTCCAAGTCAAAATATAACATTTTAAACAAGAAAAAATGAGGAGAAAAAAATGTAACGAGGACAAAAATCAGCACTTGTTAAAGAAATAGCAAAGATCAGATAGAGAAGACTTAAAGACTGCTGAACGAAAACTCCTACTATCCCTTACTCTCTGGTTAGATGGGAAGGATAGAACGAGAATCCCCCAACAGCTAGAGGGCTGCAGCTTCTCTGCTTCTGGCCCAAACTGGGCAGGTGGAGCCGACTGGGTGGGTGGCAGAGAGTATGAGGAGCAGGAAAGCTCTATGTCACTTCAGAGAAAGAGGGAGGGAAGGATCTGGGTAGGTAGGAGCTACATGAGCTGTTCCAGGCGTCTAGGCTAGCGCAATAACATGCTGGGAAGAAGTGCCTCTGACAAGAAGTCCTCTTGATCTGAACATGAAACGAGCTGGTAGCCCAACCAACCTTTCAAAAACATGATCAGGTTTCATATAAAGAGCTAGTTTTTAATGAAAAGGGTGGAGGATCAACATTTAGGGACTAGGTTCGACATCTCCCTTCAAAAATGGTCAGGGACGGAAATCAATGATTTTACTCCACAGCAGTTCCACTGAAATTAACTGGACTACTCCAGATAGTCAGAATAATTGAGAGATGATCATGGTTTAAAGGAAACAACGGTCATCCCTCCCTCCCTCCCTCCCTCCCTCCCTCACACACACACACACACACACACACATACTTACACTCCTCAATAGGACTTTCTGATTAGGATAATATTAGCCTGATCAGAGTACTCACCAGTATGCAAACCTTTCTGAAGTGCAATGATCTGTTGCTGCTGCTGTTCAATCAGACTCGTTAGTGCTTTAACATGCTTCAAGGTAAGCTCAAGAACCACCGCCTTTTCCAAGTGTCCTAATGTCTGAGGAAAAGGGGGAAATGTTGGATTTAGGCTTGAACACAGGGAACTGAACAAAGACTGATAGTTCCTGGGACAGGGAGAGGTGGGTGAGGAATGGGCAGAGATGCATGCAGGCAGGTGTGGACAGAAATGAGGGAAAACGTAAGGCAATATTCATCTGATCACATGTGTTTTCATTCGGACTGAAAGCTGTTGGAAGCTTTTTAACAACAACAACAAAAATTCACACATACACGGAAAGTGATATCAACAGCTACACTTAGAGTTTTATGGATACCGCCACCCACCCACATAAGAGGGCAGATGGAGCGGGAAATCCATGTTTTCTGGATTAGATTGGTTGCCCCTGCCGGCACCTTGCTTTTGAACAGGAATCAAACTGACAGATTTGCCTGACCGTAACAAAACTAAAATTGCTGATATATGCAAACCTGTTTCCCAAAACAAGAGCTGAATAATTCATGGGTGGGGGGGAATCCACCCCCTCCCCATTTAAGTATACGTGGCAGGAAGATATGGTGGTGCGAAGTTCCCTAACAGGATGCACGGAGTGGTGGTCTAAACAGACCGGCATTCTTCAACCAATCAAAACTCAGCCTCAGAATCCAAAGCAACCATCTGACAATATGGACAAGAGGGCACCGCCAAATCCACAGGAAAATGTTCTAATTGCTGACAAACAGTCCTTATCCTGCCAGCTTTCATGCACCCTCTTCTCCAATTTCATCCAGTCAAGTTCTTAAATTTATTGCCCTGGGAATAAAACTAAGGGCTAACAGGAAGCCCTTCATGGTAATCCTAGCCGACACAAACCTCCTCACTTTAATCTGCAATTCTCTAGAAAATCTCTAGATGGCACCTTTACCTGCACACAAAAAATCCAGTAAACTCTACCAGTTCCCCAAAAGGAAGAAGGGTTTGGACAATGGCCAGATTGTCACTTACTGTAAGTTTGAGATGTTCTGGTAAGAGATCTTTCAGCTGGGCAATGCATTCATTAATCCTGTCACGTCTTTTTTTCTCTATCAGTCTGTGGGGCAACTTATAGGTCTCCTGGAAGTGAAAAGGGAAAATAACAAGAATTGTATCTATCACTCTGTCTGGATAAAAAGTGATATCGCAACATCAAAAGAGATACTGTTTCCTGTCCATTCTTTCCAACTCGAATGGAAGAGAATGCAAACCTTTTGTCAGAATAAAAGGAAAATCTTTTTAACGCCAGAGTTTAGTTTTTTTTAATCACAAGGTTGTACACTTTTATTACACTCCTGCACAGAAAAGGACTTTAGGCTACAACTGCACAAGAATTGCTTCATTGATGTTACACCCCCCCCCCCCAAAAAAACCCACACACAAAAAACCCCAACCCAAATCTATTAACGGAACAGTTATTTTAAAAAACTTCCACTATCCTTCCTCCTGCAAGTATAATTCCAAAAGTAAAATATTAGACAGAAAATACTTTTTAAAAATAATTCAAACTACTTAACAGTAATTTTGCAGGACATCTTAGAATCCCAAGGGTGCGTTAAACTTTCTCTAAATGGGCCAGAATCATTCACCAAAGATGCAAAAAGAGCATGCAAAAGCTTTGTAATTTTACCTTACTATCGTCGCCTCTTTTTAACCCTCTTCTAGGTTTATAAACTTGATACATGTGAGCGAAGTCCAACCTGTTGATGAGGGGGAAAGTGCATATTTTATTCTTCATTATCTCCCAATAAGACTTCCCCTCCCCAAGCTTCTGAAATAATTACTGTCAACAAAAGGGAAAAGAAAAGAAAAACCACTACCCGAACCCAGCCGGATTAGAGTGGGTTGGAAAGCAAGATTTCCCTCCCTTTTCCAAGGTGATGTTTTAACAGCTCGCGGCAGGTAGTACTTGGCAGGTTGGCTTACCCTGGCATCTCGTTGTTCTCTAGCGGAGCCAGCGTGCCCAGGCAAGGTGGCGGCGGCGGCGGCTGAGCGCTCGGGATCCTTTCCATCGAACTGGGTCTGCTTCGTGTTTCTTTTTTTGCCAACCCGAGATCTCTCCAGAGGTGAAAGGCTGGCAATCGGAAGCCAAGGAGAGAGCCGGGATCTCCTCCGCGGCCACCCAGCTCCTGGACCCCCTGGCAAAGCAAAAGACCAGCCAAGGCGCTGGCTGGGACGGTGTGGCGCTCCTCGGGAGGCAAGCGGCGGCGGCGGCGATGAGGATTCCTGCCCCTCCACTTTGCAGCCACTCGACGGCTGTGTGAACGGGGAGAGCTGAGAGGAGTCAAGCTGCAGGCGGCAGGCTGGGTTAAATCTGAGCGAGTGGGTGGACTGGAGCGACGTGTTCTACCCTGTGACTCCAGGCACGTCTGGCTGCTACCGGAGGGAGGGAACGACCTGCCTTCCCCCCCCCCCCGCCCCGTCCACCTCCCATCACATGAGCCTCACGTGTTGGACAACGCTCCAGCCTTCCCTCGTTCCCTCCCTCTCTCCCCGCTTCTGGCCACACAGGCGGGCGAAGGAAAGCGACGGAGCGGCGGCTGGAGGGAGCCGCCGCCGCCGCCGCGGCCGCCGCCGCTGTCTAAACGTGACGGGAGTGACCCGGCCTGCCTCGCCTCCCTTCTCCCACCCACCCCTCCCGCGCCCTGGACTCTTCTCCAGCTTCCGACTTGGAGGACTCCCTGCAGGGTTGTGGGGGTTTTTTGTGGGGGGCGGCATGGTAGGGACGAGACGGGGTGGGGATGGGGGAAGAGTCTGGAACTGGGGTGCTTTGCCACTGAAAGGTGCAGGGTTTCAAATCGGACCGAGAAGGGGGGGGAAGGGGGAGTCCCCAGTTCTGTGCGTGGGTAAGGGACTGGTTGAGGTTGCTTACTAATGAGGAGAAGGCACTTTAGACATGCTCAAAGTCCTTTCCCCCTTCTATATTAGGCCTTCTATCCCCCTCACCCCAGGGTGAGCCTTGGCATTAAAAACCTATTTTAGAGCGGCACCCTGGTGAGGCCCGGCTCAGATTAAGACCTGGCCTGCTCACTCTCTGTACTCTCTGGCCATATAGGGCTGCAAGGTGAAACTTCCCAAAATAAGAAACATTTAAGGGGGGGGGCATGCCATGGCTTTGGATTTAGAAAGAAGCAGTGTTTTAGTCTAGAAGAAGAGCCAGGCTTGCCCGAGGACTGCACCCTTTCACACACACACACACACACACACACACACACACACACACACACACACACACACACACACACACTCAACTGATGTATTTGAAGGGCAGGCTGGGTTCTGTCCTACTCTGGATTGCCTCAGACATCCCAAGGCTGAGTCTTTGGCAACTAAGAAGATTTTCCAGGGTTGTGCCATGAGTCAAAACTCGAGAATAAGGTACTCTCCATTATTTTCTATGAGGGTGTGGAACTTCCAGGAACGCACAATGACTAATTCAATCAGGTACAGGTAGTTAAATCTACATATAAACTGGATACATAACAATTTTGACAGTGCTGATTTTTTTTTGTGCAAAACATGCTAGAGAAGGATGGGTTAAATCATCTTGCTCGAGCTCCATGATTCCACTCTAACTTGAGACAATACAGCCACAACTGTTTTCCTTAACATTTTCTAGAGAGGAAAGAAATCTGGTGATAGATATAACTTTGGCCTTTTATTACTGTTAAGTACCATTGAGTTGCTTCCAACTTAGAGTGACCCTCCTAGGGGATTTGTAATGTTCAAGGAGCAGTTTACCATTGATACATGCACGCACACATGGACACTCACTCTCTCACTCTCCTGCAAATTACTATGCCCAAGCAGGGGTTTGAACCCTGAGTCCGTTATCATAGAATCGTCGTAGGGTTGGAAGGGACCTTGGAGGTCTTCTAGTCCAACCCCCTGCCCAAGGCAGGAAACCTCATACCATCCTGGACAGTCCAATCTTTTCTTGAAAACCTCCAGCCACAACATCGAAAGGCAAGCTGTTCCACTGCTTAATGGTTCTCATGGTCATGAAATCCCTCCTTATTTATATCACATGGGCTCTCAGAACTTGTCTTCAGTTGGCCAAATTGAGCCCTGACCTCTTCACTATATGTAAAAGTATCAATACGGGGGGTTTTTTTAGTTGTGAAGGAAAAGTTATCCTCCATCTCATTTACAAAATAGCAGAGAGGCCATCTTTTTAACATCTTATTTTTCCCCACATTAGAGTTTGGGGGGAAAATTACATTTTAGAAGATTCTCTCTCCCTGCTCCTCCAGGTGGGGAGTCAGTGTAGCTCTTGGCTATCCTGGCTGGGGGATTCTGGGATTGCTGGACTATTCAAGAAACTTTTCCAGGTCCTGGCATAATCTAAATAAATATTTGGCCTAAACTTTAAATAATTATTTCTTCATCAGCTGTTTTCATGTGCCATCCAGTAACAGTACTTTGTGTCTGGGTGGCTCACAGATTCCAGCCTGTCTCCAGTCCTCTGATATACACATGTTACCATGATGAGTGATATTGATCATAATAAGCTCTGACAGTAGTTTCAGAAGTGAGGAATTAGTCTGGATGGGATCTCTGGGAAGGGGGGGTGTCTCCTGTCTGTTTTAAAAGAGATAGCATTTTATTAAACCTGTGATGTAACAATCTCACCAGGAAGTTGTTTATATTAATTAACTACCATGCATGAAATAGCTGATGATTGTTAGAAGAATTCAGGTTCAGGAGGGCCAGAGTGAGGACAGATAAATCAGGCTGTTCCTGGCCTGATCAGACTATTAACTGGGTTTAAAAAAAATATCCCCAATGGAATGGCTCTGGGCAGAGAGAAAAGCAGCCCTCAAATGGAGCGCTTTGGTGGGAAAGGAGGGGCTGCTCTTTTTTTTGGAAGGCTTTCTCTGGGAAACTCCGGCAAGAAGTAGTGAGCCAAGGAAATGGCTGGGGATCAGAGAAGGACGACGACTCTGGACCCACTGCAGCTGAAATCTTTTTGCCACCTACTGACAGGGCTGGGTGCCAGCTGTGATGTTGGAGGCTTTCCTGCAAAGACAGAAACAGGGCAGGCTACATCTGTTCCCAATGTGTTTGGTGGTGCTTGAACAAAATGTTTGAGTTTCCCTCTAATCTAGTCGCTGGGGAGCTATTAGACCATCCGGTCCAGAACTTAGTCAAACAACACAGTTCCTTCATGGCATAGAAAAGAGTTGTGTAAAGAATGAATTACTTTTCCTGTTCCAACTCCCAATGTCCCTCAGTTGGTATAGTTTGAAAGCATTATTTTTCTAAGCTCAGCTTTTACACCCAAAGGGTCCCATATGTTTTTTAACACTGGTGTTACATAGCAGGGAGCAGGACAGACTTCTGCCTGACATTTAGAGAGCCCAAGCTATCCAGAGCAGATGAGAGGTGGGCCGCTGTAGCCATCCAGATGTTGATAAGACTGTAGCTCTTTTGGTTTGTTACCACAGGTTATGCTGTCTAGGAATTATGGGAACTGCACCAAAGTACAGTGTGCCCTCAAGTGGAGTCTGGCAGGCCAAAATCCTCTGGAGGGTTACAGGTGCTGGTTACTCCTGGAACAAAGTGCACATCAATGCACACCATTGAGTACTGCGAGGGCAGAGAGTGCCCTTAGCTAAATCTCATGGATGTTTCAGCCCAGTGAGATCTGGAGGGCCCCGCATCCTATATGGCCACAGTGTTAGGTTCGTGGATATGTTGTGCAGCCTTATATAGGGCATGTTCTTATGTGAAACTTTGTCTTTATATGGCAGAGTGTGCCACCTCTGTCTCTCCATCTGTCCCCTTGTAGGCTCTGCCATTAGGCTGCCCAAATAGCCACATGATACTTCATGGCCTTGCTGAGTGCCCACATCTGTAGTTGGATAGCCCATTTCTCAGCCTACTCAAAGGTTACAGCATCCTGTGCATGATCTTTATTTCCATTGAGAAATGATGTCTATGAAGGAAGACTCTGGTGACAAAACCTCACGCTAGCGTTGCTTTCCAGCAGTGTAATAGGCTGCCAAAGTCCCTGGTTGAATGAGTTCATGTGGTATCTGGGTCAGAGTAAGAAATCTCCTGGAACCACATAGGTTTTTCATATTTACAGATGTGACCCTACAAGGAAATCCCCATGGAGGATGAGGGGCAAAGAGAAGGGTTTTTCTCCCTTTGCCCACTTCCCATGCTCCTGTGTCCATGCACATTTATCCTTTCCCTCTAAGTTCCTTGCATGCACACAGTGAAGCCTTCCTCCTCCCCAATGACATGGCCAGCAGCACAATGTCAAAAACATTTTGAACCCCTGGTTTTAAACAGTGGCACACCCTTCCATCCCTGATAAATTAATGTGTTTCCAGGCAAGAATAGCCTGATTGCTATTCTTTTATTTATTTACAATATTTGAATCACGATACATTATGACACATCTGTTGGTGTTTTCCAATGAAATGTCATTGGATCACCTGACCACAGGGCAGAATTAGATAAGGGCATCCTTCCTCCCTTTCCTCTTTCTTTTCTAGCTTTCTCATCTAAACAAAAGCTGTGGGGTTGCCCATGGTGTCATCCTACAAAGCTTTTGTGCATGTTCTGTGTCCTTTTACAGGTAGAGCTAACTGAGCCCTTGATTGCTTGTTGTGACTAGTTTGTGGGGCAGTTTGAGCATAAATATGCCGAAGAGTGGACTCTAGAGAAACCAGAAATAGTCATGTAGCACCTATAAGACCAACTAGTTCTCATTTTTCATAAGCGAGGTGATTGATGCAAACCATATGCCTGGACAAGAATTTATTTTGTTCTCTGGAATGAATTTCAGGTGTTCAGGACTGAAAATGTCCATCTCTCCAGACACTCTTTTGCTCTTTGTCCATCTTGGCTGATTATTACCAGAAGGTCTAGCCTGAGAATTTGGAGCCAGTATTCTCCGTATTCTCCTGAAGGACAGCTGACTAGCAGTTTCGTAGAAATAGTAGTTTATACCTCTGTATGGAATCCAGCTGGGGCTGGATCCAGAGGTTCCTAGCAATTTGAGCAATTTGAGGCAGTCTCCTATTTTTGGGTGATGTGAGTAAGTCTACAACTACTGGCCAATTGCTGGCATCTCTGGATAATGGAACTATTTTGATTTCAGAGTACAGTAGAAGGGTTTGGTCACCTTTTGGGATGGTCTTTTCCAAGAGAAAGTCAGGTAGGTGCATCTTTGATGGTTTTCCTAGCTTTCTTGATGCCACTCATCATGCTGTCTTTATGGAGAGAATGAATTGCAGGTTGAAGGCACTATTTTGCAGTGGTCTGATTCCTGTTTAGACAGCAAATTCCAGATGGCTTTTCTCTCCTCGGGGGCTGTAACTCCTTTGGAATCCTTTGGGTCTTCCATGTTTTTTTTTTAACTGATGGGAGAAAGTTGTCTGGAGGGCTGGAGTGAGCTGTCATTGGTATTTGCATGGCTCTCAGAAATGCATTTCCATCAAATGCAAGTGAGGTTATTTTGAATGGGTACTTGAACTTAGTGGCCTGGATTAAAGCCAATAAACTGAGGCTGAAATTCATCCCAGAGCAAGGGGGGTGGAAATGTGTGGTTAATAAGTGTTTCACCCGTCTGGCTTGGTGGAGTTCAACCAGCAATTCCCAGACATAGCAAGTTGGTACTCTTGGGGTGTACACAGGTTATGTTCAGTCACCTGAGGCCCAGCTGGCATCAGAGACACAGAGTTCCTTTTATCAGCTTCAGTTAATATATCAGCTATGATCTTACCTGAAGAGAGATGAGCTGAATGTTATCCATACACTGATAAAATCCACATGCTCCAGAAACTTCACTGGCTGGAAATAAAGCAATGAGATTGCTTGTGGAGACTGGCCACTGTGAAGACACCACTCCAATGCTGTGTCAACTGAATAGATCCACCCAATTTAAAGTACAGTATTAATGTTGACCTTTGTAGGTAACCTACAAGCAGACTGAACCTACATGTAAGCAAATGTTCCTGTCAAATTGTTAGAATCGGCTTTAAAGGCTTTTCTCTGAGCAGCCCCCACAAGTTGAAATGGGTGGTTACAACAGTCTTCTTCATAGTGTCTCCCCATTTGGAAAAAAAGAACTGAAATCTACCGCCCCCTGTAACCTTGAATGAGTTTCTTACACTACTGGAATTTTGGACCACTCTTTTTTGCAAACTGCTCCAGGGCCTTCAGATTTGAAGGATGCCTTCTCCCAACTGCTGTTTGGAGATCTTTCCACAGGTATTCTATGGGATTCAGATCTGGGCCCATTGCTGGCCATTTCAGAACTCTCCAGTGCTTTGTTTGTAACCATTTCTGAATGCTTTTTGAAGTGTGTTTCGGGTCATTGTTCTGCTAGAAGACCCATGACTTCTGGTGGAGTTTCAGCTTTCTGACACTGGCCACTATGTTGTGCCCCAACATTCTTTGGTACTCATCAGATTTCATGATACCATTCACAGTCAAGGCATCCAGTACCAGAAGCAGCAAAACAACTCTAAAACATCTTTGAACCTCCACCATGTTTGACTGTAGTTACTGTGTTCTTTTCTTTGAATGCCTCATTTATTTTTCTGTAAACACTTCCATGATGTCCTTGACCAAAAAGCTCTACTGTCCACAGCACATTCTCCCAGAAGGGTTGTGGTTTTGTCACATAAGTTTTGGCGTACCCAAGTCCTGCTTTTTTATGCCTTTGTGTCAGCAGTGATGTCCTCCTGGGTCTCCTGCCATAGTGTTCCTTTTCATTCAGATGGCGACGGATAGTGCAAGCTGACACTGTTGTACCCTGTGTCTGCAGATCAGCTTGAATTTGTTTGGAAGTTAATCTGGGTTCTGTATCCACCATTAGAACAACCCTTTGTTCTAAGGAGGTTAGTTACAGTGCCATAGGCTGAAAACCTCTTGATGATATCGCACACAGTGGACACAGGAACATTAAGATCTCTGGAGATGGATTTGTAGCCGTGAGATTGTTGATGTTTTTCCATAATTTTCTCTCTCAAATTCACAGACAACCCTTTACAGTTCATTCTTTTCTCCATACTCAGTGTCACACACAACACAAAGGTTGAGTCAACTTTTCTCCATCTGAACTGGTTGCAAGTGTGATTACTGTATTGCCCACACCTCTTACTTGGGACAAATGTGTCTAAATACAAATTAAAGGAGCATCACATGTTTGAAAAGCAATTATTTCTTCAATTTAGACAGGGTGCCAATAATTTTGGCCAGTGCATTTTTGGGTTTCTGTGTGGGATTGTATCAGATTTGACTTTTTTATCAGGTTTTTTTTTTTGTGGTGTTCCAACGCAAACCAAAGAAATGAACATATGAGTAGCAAAACATTTGCAGCGGCAACAGTTTTCTGAGAGAAGGGCTGCATTTTCTGACAGAATTGCAAGGGTGCAATACTTTGGCCATGACTGTAAATGTTCTAAGGTCATTTACAGGCGGGAAGTTTACAAATCAATTCATATCCAATCAAATAATCTGTTATCTTATCAGGCATCCTAATCAGGAACTGACACAACAATTCATTCAATAGCTGTTGAAAAAAAAACAACGATCATGCTATATAAGTAAAATAACATGCCATTTGACATTGAAAACTAACACATTGAATACAGTTCTGAAGTGTATCGTAGCATATGGGTAAGGGAATTAGAATCTTATATTGTTAATTTTTTGCATTTCCAGCAAAGCTTATTATCATTAATTAATTTGTATAGTAGTTGAGGCCATGCATTAGTTATATTTGGGTCCTTTTAAGGAGAAAGGCTGGATAAAAATATTTTGAATAAACTTTTAAAAAATGAAAAATTTTATTGATGGAGAGGTAGAAACAGGCCACCCTTCTGCTGGTTTTATCTGGGGAGCTGTCTTTGAAAGGAAAAGTAAATATGGCAAACCTCAAGATACTGTACAGTATGTAGAATTTCAGCTGGCAATCCATTTTCTCTTTTGAGTACCAGCACAGTTTTGGCAACCATGTTGAACAAGGTGACGCCTACTCAGTGCACGAAAGGTATATTTACCTAATAAGTTAACAGAACATCAGCACCTTTGCCAAAGGTTTTCCTAACTTCTAAACAGGGTCAGTTTATTGGCAGCTGGAGGTTTACAAATACAGTTATGGAGAGTTACTGGGTAATGTTAAGAAAAGGCAGGAGCTACGGTCAGCAGCTGGAGGGCCCAAAAGAAGTACTGCACAAGGTTGGAGACATTGAAATATGATTATTGGAGTTCACCACTACTGTTGTAACAAACCTCTATAGGAAACTCCTCAAAATAGTGTCATGATGCCAGTGGTAAGGGATGATGGAGGTTGCAATTCAATAACAGCTGCAGGACCGTATGTCCTCCATCCCTATTTTAAAATTGTCTGGCAGGTGGTTCTACAGTGTAGCTCCTAAACATTGATTAACCAAGCTACTCCAATAAATAATGGGACACCGAAGGTGTTCTTCATTGGTAATTTACGCTAGCTTACTGCTGGATGGCTCTGTTTTGCCCCAGAGATCATACTTGCCCAACAAACACTCACTATCATTCATAGATATTTATTTAGGAACATAAGAAGCTGTCTTATAATGAGTCATATAATTAGCCCTTCTAGCTTGGTGTTGTCAACTATTTCCAGTAGGATCCCATGATTTCAGATCAGATGCTTTCCAAGCCCTAGCTGGTATACTCTGGTGGTCTCCCATCCAAATACTGTCTATACAGGCCTGATGCTACTTAGCTACTGAAATCAAATGTGATCAGCGTGTTCAGAGTTGCATGGGGTTTATAAATTGATAGCTGTTTCTCATGGCAGTATTCCATGGGATATGTGAAACTGATTGATCATCATCAGCATGTGTATACTTTCTCCCTTCATAACTGGAAATTGTTTGGCCGACTGTGCCTGAGATAGAAAAGATGACAGAAGTCCACAAAAACACACAGGAAAAGCACCTGGAAAAGCACAGTTTGCTGAGATAATACTTTCTCTTGCATACTTTCTAACACTAGGTATCAGTGGGAGGGGAACTTTTAGGACATAAAAGAATTCTCATTTCTCACTAACATACTGGTAAAAATATTTTAACCATCTCTGGCTTACCCCTCCCACTCTTCCTGTTTGTTTACTTCTCTTCCTTTGTCAATATCTCTCCCTCCTGACCAGTTCCATGTGACAGGCACAGAAGGATGTCTCTCCCACATGGCAGACCACATGGTCTCTCCTTGTTTTTTCCTTTTATTCTTCTGATTGTAACTACATATCACAACTGTAAGTAAAGAAATATTTGTACTTCAAATGTTTCCAGAGTGAATTTTAACATATAAAATGCTAGTCTACTTCGAAAAGGGATGAGCTACTGAGACAAGCTATTCTCTCATGCTTTCTCTGTAGAGTTGTTGTTTGTGCCTAAAACTCTGCTAACTATTAAAGGAATTAACAACATTCTCCAATACAATCTTCCTGCCTGGCCATTTATAGCTAAAATCTAATATGAGGATGTTTAAAACTATGCATCTAAGGAAGTTCAGAGCAACACTCTTTTCACACTGAAATACAAATAGAATTGGATTGATACCGACTAGCTCTCCCTTCCTCTCATGCCAGTACACATGGTGGCCTCATTCCTGGCCACCACCTGTTTAGTGCCATTTAAAGGTCCCATACACATGGCAGTGGCTGGAACGTGTGATCCAGTTCCCCAGAACAAATATCTGAACATGTAAATATGAATCCCCGTTTCTGTCACTCACACAACTGTACCACCAATGAAGCAATCTCAAAATCACTTTCACATTCTGAATTCTATGTCTAGATACATATTTGTTTAAAAAATTACCTTTTAAAACTTGGAAATAGAGATGGACATAAACTGCTGGTTTGATGGCTTAGTGTGGTTTGCCTCCTGGCCGAACAGCTGATCTGTGGTTCCGTGTCCTGCCTTCCAGCAGGCACCCATTTGAAGGCAGCACCCAGAGGAGGCAGGACAGAGCATTGCTGCTGAATAGACGCCTGCTGGAGGAGGTGAGGCACCGAACCTCAGATCAGTTGTTTGGCTGGGAAACTAACTGCACCAGATTAATGAACCAGTGGTTTGTGCCCATCTCTGCTTGCAAACCACAGCCAAAGACTGGGGTAGACAATTTCTGCATAAAAATCCCTAGTTGTGTGGTTGCAAAATTTATATATTTACTTGGGCAAATTGGAGATACTTGCATAACATTGCCTGATGACCATGTGCTAATATCATTACAAAACCAAGCTGAGTATATTTTCTTTCTGTTGCTTTCACTTCTCTTTGCCCTTACACACTCCTTTTTGGTCAAGTGATTATGGACTATATACTGGAATCAAGGAGTGACAAGAGACTAGACAATTAGAGTATGATAGAAGAGTAAGGGAGACGGAAGGTCATGGGATCTATCAGAAAGCAGAATAGATGCTGGGAGCAGTCATAGTATAGGAGGGAACAAGCATTCTCATCTGTTTTATTGACATTGATTATACAGACATGTTAACATTTATGAAAATGTTCATAATTTATCTTTAATCAAAACATAGCAAAAACAATATTTATAAAGTCATAAAGAACATTTTTTAAAATGCACACAAATTTGTTTTAAAGTTAATTTTTAACTTCCACTCCTAGGATCTAGGAATATATACTTCGTTAAATGGAAGGTAATGTTCTCAGAAATTTCATAGTCATTGGCTCCCCATCCCTACACCCCAAGTTGATAACTGACCTTCCTGTGGAGAATAAGGCATGTACGTAAGTCCTACTTATTTATTTTTTAAATTCTACTGATTTAATTGGGACATGGTGGCGCTGCAGGTTAAACCGCAGAAGCCTCTGTACTGCAATGTCAGAAGACCAGCAATCGTAAGATCAAATCCATGCAACGGAGTGAGCTCCTGTCACTTGTCCAAGCTCCTGCCAATCTAGCAGGAAAGCATGTAAAAATGCAAGTAGATAAATAGGTACCACCTCAGTGGGAAGGTAACAGCATTCCATGTCTAGTCGCGCTGGCCACGTGACCATGGAAACTGTCTTCAGACAAACACTGGCTCTACGGTTTGGAGACGGGGATGAGCACCACATCCTAGAGTCGAACATGACCGGACTAAATGTCAAGGGGAACCTTTACTTAGTGATTTAATTGTGGTTTAAATCCCCCTGAAACATTCCATACGTCCACACGTGATGGCAACCACCATAAAAATATTAGGTCAAAGGGTGACTTGTCCTGGCAACTATGAAGTCCAGCTTAAACTCCAGAAAAGCAGATCCAGTATGCATAGTGAAATCTCACAAGACAACTGTGCTGGGGAATTTAAAGCACCATGTTCAAGATCACTTAGGTAGAGAGATTGATTGAGGGTGTCATTTGTGGGGTACTGGTGGTGGAATCTGGGTCTATTGGCAGATGCCCTGTCACGTTACCTGTAAAAGAAATAGAAGATGTGGTGGGAGTGGGAGAGGATTTAGCTGTAGTAAATTTCTTGGAAAATGTATTTTCATAAGCAGGTTTTTTTCTATTTGTATCTTACCCCTACCCCCATCTCATATCCAGCAGTTTCATTTCAGGTGATTGACACCAAAGGCTTTGGAGCAGCCATGCCAGATATCAAGAGACTTCTGGAAGTTAAGGTTATCTGGGGTAGGAGAAGTGATACATAAGTAAGCAACTCTTTAGCACATGTTTGACCTATTCTTGGGGCTTAATTAATGTGCGGAACTGAAGAGTAGATGGGGTTCTAGTATGTTCTGATGTAACATGTATTTTTGTCTGTTCAGTGCAGCTACCCAGAAAGTGATGCCAACTCTTTTGCTGGGCTCTAGCCAGTCAGAACAACCGGGGGGGGGGGGGACAAAACTATTTTAGAAGGTGAAGAGAGGCTAGGATTTTTTCTGGGGGGAGGAAGGTAAATAGTGAGGCAATAGTCTTGAACTGCAATGACCATGGAGAAGCGTAAGTCCTTCTCGAAATCTCTCTCTCTCTCTCTCTCTCTCTCTCTCTCTCTCTCTCTCTCTCTCTCACACACACACACACACACACACACCATATATATATATGTACACACACACATTGACTCCATTAATGTTTCTGGTATAGTACAGCAGTAGATTTTAAGAACTACCATTGGTTCTTAAATTGTTGTGTGGAAACAACCTCCTACAAAAATTATTTGCAAGAATTTGCAGCAGAATCCAATCCCTTGAGAATGCATTCTTGTGCTCTGTATTGCGTAAACAGATAACAGGAGATAAATCCCTGGACCTGGTTTATATCCTGTCATTTGCAATGATTTCAGCCCATACCACTCTGGTATTATCAATGTTCTGCAAGCCCAAAGTTAAATAAATCATACACAAAATAAGGGGGGAAAACCTGATTATCATTGGTGTGTGACATACCCATCCTATGAGATTTTAGGGTATAATTTTAATTTTATATAGAATGTTTATACTCTGCTGGCAGAGAAAAATCCTGAAGTAGATTCCAGCTGCAGCAGCACCAGTAGACATAATAACAGTAATCACCGGAGATACCAAAATAAAAATGTGCAAGTGTTATCTGTAAATTTAATAGTATTTTAATAAATAAATGATAACTTAAAAAGTTATTTTAATAATTTTATTTTAATTTAATAATTTCTGTCACAGGATAATTGGGCTGGCAAGGGAGCACTACAATGAGGGATCCACCACCCCATAAGATAGTCCATTCCATTGTCAAAGGGGTCTCACTTTTAGGAAGTTCATCCTAACGTTTAATCTGAAGTAATGAATTTAAATTAAAGGAGTTTCAAAATCCCCTTTCCTTTAATTTAAATCCATTACTTCAGGTCCAAACTGAAACCGGAGAAATCAAGCTCACTCTGTCTTCTATGTTACAACCCTTCAAATATTTGACAATGGCATATCACTTCTTAGTCTTCCCTTACAAGACACCCAACCTCCATAACCACTTCCATAACCACTTCTGAATGCCCTTATTTAGACACATTCACAATATCCATCTTAAACTGTGATACCCAGAAAGGTTAGCATTATCTTAGTCCCTGAAATGTCAAAACCAAACATGAGCCCAGTGGGTGAGTTCTGTGAGGTCATAGAGGTGAAGCAGCCACAGCTCGAAGAGAAGATAGTGCAACACACAAGCAAATACCTTTCTGCTGAACCAGTGATCTTTGGTATGAGCTGGGAATGGGTGGAGACAGCAAAATCTAATGATTTCTCTCTCCAACATCACTCACCCTGAGATTTAACATCTTGCTTGGAGGGGGGGGAGGAAGCGTATCACCCTGACAGCTGGCAACCCTTTAGGTCAGTGTGAGAAACCCATTTACTTGAAGGCCCAAGCTAAAAAAAAAAAAAAAGATACCATGTGCAGCATCATGATTTAAATCTCTTTTCTTAAAGTACGAAGTGAATTTGGCACACTCACATAAGAAAATAATGAACCCTAGTCTGTGGCCTCCAGTAACTGGCTTCCCACATTTTAGCTTCTCATGATGCTGTAATGAATGTCTCCCGCACTGCAAAGAACATTCTTTATATCAAGTTTCAGGTGTCCTGCAAACTGAGAGAGATGCATGTTATTTTTGTCATTACCCCATGATGCTTCAAAGGTCTGATCACAGCAAAGTGAAGTGAAGTTCTGATTCCATGGTGAAAGAAATCACTGAGCAGATGAGAGAAAGACTGTTGAAGAAAGGCATAGTGCTTGATGGCCAGAGACATGTAAAAAGAAGACAGATTTGCACAGCATAAGAAAGTCGTTTGCCGGCTGGGAGATTCTATAACTAGGTGGGGTTTTTTTAAAGGAATTTTTCCATGCTCTATGAACCAATGTATTGCATGGCAAGCATATTGCAAGAAATAGATTTCAATAAAAGTGGGATGGCGTGGTATTGGGAGTGGTGGGATGGTATGTATCTGTCATGATTTTAGAGTGTTCCATCTAGATGAAGGTTACAGTGCCCTAATTTGATCTTTGCACTATTGAGGGTCAACATGGGACTCAGCATTCCTCCTATAAGGCTTCTGGGTGTCAGGCATGCTGAAGAAGTGTTACCTGATGCTTGGAAATGCACTCCCTTCCTTGCAAGCAATAGTGGATCGGAGCTAGGCAAATCAGCCTAGTTAAGTCAGGATACATATGAATGTAATTGTATGTGTCTGACAGATTTATCCCAAACCTTTTAATGTGGAAATCAATCTAATTCTTCTAAAGGTGTTAAGGACCAGAGTGTTCATTCTATTGAGTTCAGTCTTATGACATATTCACTTCGAGATAGCTCTGGTGCTTGGTGAAGCTTTTCCCCAGATGTGTATGCAACAGGTGACAGTGTAGGATAAGGATGAATCCTTACATACCCATCTTTGGATGTAAGTGCTGCCTAATACAGTGTTGCTTTTTTTCTGTGTAAGCAGGCAAATGTTTAAGCTTCATGTTAACGGGGAGTGGGGGGGGGGCAAATATTTAGCTTCATTAGACTGTAAACATTTTTATGTGGCTCAATCTAAACACATTACAAAGCCCTCTGAAATCTATACTGGGGAATTCCTAAGCCTGGGGCAAGTTTATTTCTGTTCATTCTTCTTTGCCAGGATTCAGAGCTTCTATGAACCAATGTATTGCATAGTTCTCAGGGCTGTCCAACGAGGCCTTACAAATAGCAGAGAAGAGAAGGGAAACAAAATTCAAGGGAGATAGGGAAAGTTACAGAAAATTGAATACATACTTCCAAAGCATAGCAAAGAGAGACAAGAGGACCTTCTTAAATGAACAGTGCAAAGAAATAGAGAAAAATAATCGAAAGGGAAAAACCAGAGATCTGGAATAAGAAAACTGGAGATATTAAAGGAACATTTTGTGCAAAGATGTACATGACAAAGGACAAAAATGGTAGGGACCTCACAGAAGCAGGAGATATCAAGAAGAGGTGGCAAGAATACACAGAGGAATTATACCAGAAAGATCTGGATGTCCCGAACAACCGAGATACTGTGGTTGCTGACCTTGACCAGACATCCTGGAGAGTGAAGTCAAGTGGGCCTTAGAAAGCATGGCTAACAACAAGGCCAGTGGAGGTGATGGCATTCCAGTTGAACTATTTAAAATCTTAAAAGATGGCACAGTTAAGGTGCTACACTCAATATGCCAGCATGTTTGGAAAAATCAGCAGTGGCCAGAGGATTGGAAAAGATCAGTCTACATCCCAATCCCAAAGAAGGGCAGTGCCAAAAATGCTCCAACTACTGTACAATTGCACACATTTCACACGCTAGCAAATTTATGCTCAAAATCCTACAAGGTAGGCTTCAGCAGTATGTGGACCGAGAACTCCCAGAAATACAAGCTGGATTTCGAAGAGGCAGAGGAACTAGAGACCAAATAGCTAACATGCACTGGATTATGGAGAAAGCCAGAGAGTTCTAGAAAAACATCTACTTCTGCTTCATTGACTATGCAAAAAACTTTGACTGTGTGGATAACAGCATATTATGGCAAATTCTTAAAGAAATGGGAGTGCCTGACCACCTTATCTACCTCCTGAGAAATCTATATGTGGGACAGGAAGCAGCATTTAGAACATATGGAACAACTGATTGGTTCAAAATTGGGAAAGGAGTACGACAAGACTATATATTGTCTCCCTGCTTATTTAACTTATACATAGAATACATCATGCAAAAGGCTGGACTGGATGAATCCCAAACTGGAATTAAGATTGCCGGGGGAAAAATATCAACAACCTCCGATATGCAGATGATAGCACTTTGATGGCAGAAAATGAGGAGGAATTAGAGAACCTAGTGTGAGAAGAAGAAGGCAAAAGACGTCCTTATCACAACAATACACCCACAACAAAAACACACTGATCTCCATAATCACCCATCTCCTGACAAGGACAAAAGCTGATCCCACAGCTACAGTATAAATACTCAACTCCCAAACAAACAGCACCAGAGCACAGAGTGCTACTCCTGTCCTCTGAAGATGATGGCCACAGAGACTGGCGAAATGTTAGGAACAACAACCTTCAGAACATGGCCAAAGAGCCCGGAAAACCCACAACAACCATTAGATCTTGGCCATGAAAGCCTTCGCGAATTCAAAAAGATGTAGTGTTCATTCTAACACCATGCCCCACTCTGTACACCAAAAGGAAGAGAAAATCATATAACTAGAAACAAAATGGCATTTGTGGCAGCTAACAGTACACTCAAATGAAGATGAATTCTAATTGGAAAAAAAAAGACTAAACAAACTAAAATGTCATTTACAACAATTTAGCTTAAATGTCAAAGTCCTGTCTGAACAGAAGCCCTCACATGCTTTGAAAGGGCAACAGGGGAGGTCCAGATGCTGGAAGTGACTGCTGACAACTTATTTTCTTCTGTCCTCACCAAACATTGCCTTGAAGGTGGCAGAAACAAGAGAAGAGCCTTCCAAGAAGATCTTTAAACCAGGGCAATTCAGTGCTGGAAAATGCAGTTTTCCAAATAGCTTGATGCCAAGTCATACAGCGCTTTATAGGTGGTAACCAGTACTTTAAATAGTGCCTCAGAAACAGACTAGTGAAGTCACTAAAGCTGCCATAACATGGCAGCCACATATTCCCTGTACTGTAACCAATCCTAGTCAACAACCTGACTACTGTGCTCTAGACTGGCTGAAATGTATGGACATTTTTCCCATAAAGGATATATTTTAGTAGTCCAAGTGTGATGTAACAAAATTGTGGGTCACTACCACTAGAACTGATCCTGTTTTATGAGCACTTCCATCAGCACAACCTCCTACAAGTCAGCTTCCTATTCTCAACAAATATTTTGCTTGTTCGTGGTGTAATACATAGTACTTCAAATTTAGGAATTAATTCTGATGTTAACATCACACAACAATTTATCCAGTCCTTGAGAATAGGACGATGTTCGGTGTTGCCCTCTGATCATATCTGACTTGTGCAAGGACTTGTACTGTACAGTCACACAGTTCTGAGGCATTACTGCAATTTATAATTTCACCTGCTCCTTAAAAGGACACACCGAATAGAGAGTGAGGGAAAAGGTTATGAGGCCAAGTGATATATTTACTTTCTAGCTAGTGCTGCAATACTGTCTGAGGTCCATAGAGCAAGGCCTTTGTGCCCCATGTGTTAACAGTAAGTGCTAATCTGTTAGAGTAACTGGTAATATGTCCTTAATTTCAGTGACAGGCTAATGGCTTCTTCTACTGGTATGTCACACAAAGGCAAAAGGACAAATGCAGCTCTGCCTAGAGTATTGATAAAATGCAGGCTAAGATACATTGACCCGTTTGTTAAAACAGCAGTTCCCAAGCTTGGCCAATAGCCAGGAATCTCAGAAATGTACTCCATTTGGGGACCTCGATTTGGGAACTACGGTGTTAGCAGACCTTCCTTGGGGCAGCCTAAGGAGTTGGCTGGATGATGAGGTTGGATAATGTAAGACACTTGTATATCCTTAATGAGCAGCACCTCTTTTTTTCCCTTGTTGTAGGACTCCTTGCTTCTGCAGGGAAAGTCATTCTGCTTAGTTCCTTATACTTGCCTGAGTATATGATAGGAGACAAACAAAGATTGGCAAAAAGGTCCAACCAGCTAGGCATAGGTAGTGACACCCAGAAAGTTACTGGAAGGATAATACAGTAGTTGGTACATGCTCTCAAGTTGCTTCAGACTTCTGACCTCCAAAATGTTGCTGTTGTTAACAGCCTGCTTAGGTCTTGCAAACTCAAGACTGTGGGCTTCCTTTTTTGAGTCAATCCATCTCAGATTTGGTCTTCCCCATATCCTATTGCCCTCAACGACTACTCTTGATTGCTGTAAGCATCGCATTTGAGAGCAGGAAATATGTATGAAGGACATATGCAAATTGTGGCACGGGAGAGTCATTTCAGCATCACACAGTGGGTTGTGCTTGCCTCATAAATTTCATGTTTAAACCCAGTTGGGAGTGTGAAAGATGAGAGGAAAAACTCCTTTAAAGGGGTCAGAACCAGAAAAAGACTTCGGCTGAGGCAGACGGCAGAGCTCAGGACCCTTTCTCTCTAGTCTTCTCTCTTTTTGGAAAGGTTCAGGAACTGAACACCTGTGCTGCCTGCAGAAAGTCCCAGTTTTAATGGACAATCTGCAGTCCAAAGGATTTGGGGTAGTAAAAGTGAGAAAAGGCTCTGCCTGAAGCCTTGGAGAACTAGGTAGAGAAAACCAGTTTTCCCTATTTAAAGCCCTCCAGGCAAGTTGTGTTACAGCTCTCCTACCAGCTAGCGTGACCCTTGTCCGTTTTGGCTAGAGTAAGTGCAATTGTGTCTAAATGCATCTTGGAGCCACCAGATTGGGGGATTCTGGAGTAGATCATATTACACCCGACTGACCAATGGTCTGACTCAGTGTAAAGCAGCTTGGTATGAATCACATTCTTTATGTGTAGATTCTGGATTTTCCCTTGAGTTCAGCCATGGCAAAATGGGCCACTTTCTCTGATGTTTAGAAGATGCCAGACAAAACATTTCAGTGAAGATCTCAGAGCCAGACATAGGAGTACTCATAGAGTCAAGTTCCACGTCACTGAAAACAATATTAGAAGCCACCTATTCTGTTTACTCCTGGTGTTTCAAACTTTCTGGTAACCACACAGGGTAACAGTGGATACCACACTTCTTTCCAGGAGGAGGAAAACAGTCTCAGAGTGAGAAATACAGCCGTCCCACAGCAGTGGTAGTCTTACGTTCATGCTAACTCTGCAAAATAAGGAGCTCTCCCCTGCCACTCAGGCTACAAAAGGTGTCTGTGGCCCACAGCTCTCTTGCCAATCCACTCCCAAGGCCAGATTTCATATTTCTATCTTGTGTCCAAGTGATGTATTCCTTTTAAAATTATTGGTGAGATCTGGCATAGCTTTAGTTTGGAAAATTATCATTTGACCCCGAAAATGGACAGGGAATATATGTTGTCTGGGTTTTATTTTTTGTGTGTGTGTGTCTCTGAGTCAGCAATTTGCGGTCTCCACCCAGATGTGGTTTGGAAAACAAGCACTGTAGTGTTCCCACTCATTTGCAAAGGGTGCGTTGGGTGCATGTCTTGGGTTGATTACTTCAGATAATAACTGACCTAAATTTCCAGCTTTCCAGTTAGTTCCCAAGAATGACATTAAAACTATACTGAAACGATGTTGTCTCTGAACATTTTAACCCGTTTGCTTCTTTTTGGTCAGTGGTCCTTGCACGAAATATGGCATTGTCAGCAGGCCAGCTGGGAGAAGGGAGAATGGCAGCAGTTGCTGCTTATCCTCAAGACAATGTAAACAAAGTACATGTCAGGGCAGATTGGTGATCATGTCTGCAATGTGGAACCACATGTCCAGAAAGTAACTAGTGTGCACAGTTAACATTACAGAGTCTTTTCAGAGCAATTAAGAAATTTTTTCATGAGTTCTGGATCTAGTTATGCATGCCATAGTGCAAGGATTCTTCTTTTGTCCTAATGCTAAAGAGGAAAAGCTTAGCTGACACATATATGACACAAGAAGATTGTTTAACTAGGCAAATTCTCCACTATACCATTGTTTACAGTACCTGCCACTCCTGAATATTTTATTTATTTCTTTGATTGATTCATTGATATACCACTCCTCTAATGGACACACTACTCTGTTCATTTTACAAGTTAAAAACTCAGAACCTTACACGACCCCCCCCAATAGCAATATATTAATATGATGGTTCAAGAACCTAGAACTAAAATCATAGCAAAACAAGCAAAAGAACTAATTTAAAAATTACTATTCACAACATTTGGGGGATGAGTTACTGACGGCAGATTTTTATAGCTCTGTCTTCACTAATTTCCTAAATGTCAGCAGCGAAGAAGCCTGGCACACATCAATTGGGAGCTTATTCCACAGATCATAGACCACCGCCGAGGAGGCCCTGTCCCTTGCTGTTTCCTTTTTGGCCTCCCTTTGTTGTGGCCACTTTTAGCAACCGGGATTGAGAGGAGTAGGTGAAATGGGTAGCTGTTTTCTGAGACAGGTGTTCTGACACATTTTGAGGTCCTAAACTATTAAAGGCTTATTATAGGGAAGTGAGGGCAGGCAGAATGAGTGATGTCATGTTGCCAGAGCATAGGACTTGCATTATAGATGGTCTTGATCCTCCCAAATTCTTAAGTAGATTAATTTGGAATAGGGTACCTCTGGAGCACCCTGGAGCTTGCATTGTAAGGATGGAGCCAAGGAGGTTAGAGAAGAGGTGTTGGAATGATAGCTATAACTGTGTCAGGCAGATACATCTTTATAGGAAGTTTAGTCCGTGGGCAGCAAACTGCTGCTTTACAGGGCTAGCCCTGCTGTTAGACAGAGTGAAGAAGCTGATCTGGTAGAACTGGCCCCGAAAAGAACAAAACCTACTAATCTATAGAAGGCTACAGCATCCCCAGCCACAAAGATTTCAGCTCTGTATTTCCTGCTTTGTAGCTAATAGCAGAATCCTGTACATACCTATTCAGAAGCAATCACCACTGAAAGGCAGTAGGGCTGACTTTCAGCCTTAGTTTTTACATCAGCTTTAGAGAGCATAACCGTGTATATTTTAAAGCAATATACTTTCTACTCTACTAGCATTCCATTTTTCCTACGTTCTTTGGAACTAAACACTAAGCTGCTTCCTACATGAAGTCCTACACTTTCTGCTTTCCTGAATCCAACGCTTCATTGACAGTTTATAGCATATGTCTCTGCCAACTTGCAGTTATGTAACAGTGGCATGATTTGAATGATATAATCCTTTTTATAGGATTCAGGAGGTGGAAGTTAACAGTAGTCATACTGTGCTATCAAGCCTTAGATTTGGCACATGAGGCTGTTTATCTGCTTTGGACAGCCAATTCATACAGAATCTAAACAATTAGCTGCTATGATCAGTTGTATCTAATCATGAGGTTTTGGGATATTTTCTTTCCTTTCCTTTTTTTTAAAGGTGTGACTCAGCAGCATGTGCTATTTTATCCAAGCAGTGAACCTTTTTTTTAAAAAAAAAAACCTGGTAGAATAAAATGAAGCATCCTAGGTACAGGAGATAAAACACCAAGGCCAGTACCCTGTTGGCAATTCTCGAGCCTAAAGCTCGGTGGGCATAGTGCTCATGGCGGCATGTGTCCTAAGGCCCCCTACTGACATGCAGCAGCATTCATGGGAGGAGGGAGAGGACGTTGAGGATGACTGCAGTGGTACCCTTCTTCTAGAAGCACCACATGCCTTCACTCCATAGGATCATCCCATATCAGCCAGTTGTGTGAATAATGCCTGGCTTTGGACTGAGGCACTGTGGGAGGAATGGCCAAAGTGATTTTCCTGGCCAGTTCTCTCATAGTACTGTGCCCACAGGGCCCTCAAGGAAAGGCGTTATCCACATAGCTAGCTAAGAAATGGCCCTGCTATGCAGGTGGGCAAGCAGTGATTTGTGGAAGAAAACCCAACTCTGCAAATTAGAGTGTGTGAAATGGGCTAATAAGATACTGGCCTAAATAGCCTTAAAATTATTTTTAAAGGAATGGTGCTCTCTGGTCCTGTTAAATGCTGTTTGTATCAAAGGCAGGGCAGTGCTGCCATCTTTCTTAAGACGGAATAATGCTGGATAAATGACAGCACAATTGCTTTTCTGGTAACTTGGCTGGTGGAACACAAAGCTGAAGTACTTTTCCTATGAACCCTGCCCAAATCATCCTTAGGCAACTAATTTGGCTCTGGTTTGAAAGGATAGAATAATGAGCTTTTCTTCATCCCCATCTTGCATTACTTTCAGTGAACTCAGGCTGTGACTCTGTGGTCAAAGAACATGGGATTTGCTCTGCTTATAAAACAGGTGAATTCAAAGTACCTTTTAATGACTACATGACAAAAAACGTTATTTGAATTGATCCAGTCATTTTTGCTTCCAACGCAGCTTTCTTTCTCTGCCACGTGGGGGCTTCTACATTTTCAAGCGGGAAGGATTCGAACAGGATTTTCCCCATGTGTTTAATTGCTATACGTTGTTGTTGTAATGATGGAGGAGGGGGCATGTCTGTAGGTGGTGTTTTGGTGATAATAGATAGTTGGGGCATGATATTCAGCACTGGGGCAAAACACCCCTGCATTCTTTCCTCTTTCCTGATTACCCTCTGAATTTTAATTATTTTTACAAAATTTCCTGCATTATCTGAGATTAGTGCTAGATTATCTTATCACTTTATCACTGTTATTATTATTTTCCATTTTTACACTCTGCCATATCTCTGTCAGATTAGCAGAGACAGGACCAGATGAAGAAAGAAAAAGAGAGTTGTGGGCTGGAATGCAAATTGCATCACATCCAGTATGAACAGTGATCTCCCTATTAATCTGCAGCCTCTGTGTGAACACTTACTGAAATTTCAAATATAATACAGGTTGCGAATCAAATTGCAGCAATTTGTATTACAAATGCAGTGTAGTTGCACCCTTAGTATGGCCTCTATTCTTAGTTCTTCTTCTTCTTCTCCCACCATATTATGCATGAGATACATGGCTGATCATTTTTTTGCCTTAGATTGTACTTTTACTTTGGACTATAAAATATTCAGGTACAGAATGTATTCCGGCTGTACAGGCAGATGCCTTCAAACTGTGTTTATACTGTTTCTTACGTTTTGCAGAAAAAAGTCTGCACAGAGATACTATGAGGATAGGCTGCTTATGAGCTGCAACTGTAATGGTCAACTGTCTCTGGGCTGAAACTTTTTCAGCACCCCACCATGTATAAGAACATTTTGGTGGACTCCCTGCCCTACTGCACACATTATATGGGTGTGATCTTATTGTCCCCACTCAGTTCTCCACTCAGATAACTGTGTCAGAACCTACTAGTGAGAAAGGCAGGATAAAAACCAAACAAACCCAAACAACATGGAAAGAAAATACAGTAGTAGGAAAATGTTATACATTCATATTTCCATAATTAGATTTTGGTACTATTTCAGCTGTTATTTCTCATACAACTTAATGATCAGGTCGTAACTATCATAAAGTGCAAGGAGGGTAGACATGCATCCTGTGATGGTTGCTTGGGCAGGGTGCCTCCCTATAGGGGAGGGGACAGGGGGCCTGGGTGACTGCATTGCGCTGTCCCCATCAATAGGTGGACCCCCTCCCAGCCCCATAAAGCCGCCGGAGTCGAAGCTGGCAGCCTCTGCTGTCTGAGATCACAGCTGCCGGTAAGCGCGCTTGGAGTGGGGCTGCGGAGGACGGCTAGGGCTGCCCCCCCCATGCGGCCCAAACCAAATGTATGTGCGGCCCAAACCAAATTTTCATCTTCTAATGTGGCCCAGGGAAGGTAAAACGTTGGACACCCCTGGTCTAGATGGTAACCCAGTGCCATCAAGACAAGGGAGGGAGGCAATAGGGAAGTTTGGCAGGAAGGACAAACCAAGATATTCATTAAATTGGGGGAAAGTTCATTGGTTTGGGAAAGTTTGGGTTCTCTGGTTCACAACTGGCGCAAATCAATGAACCAACGATTTTTGCTGAATTTCCTGGCTCATTTTTGTATCTGTGTTCATCTCTAATGATAGTTAGCATATACTGTATGGGCTGACCTCTGGGAGTGGAAACTGGTGTGCAACATCTTGCTTGGTTCTCATTCTAGAAAGAGATGGTAGGAAACTAAATTACAAGGCACTGTTATACATAATAACACACAACTAAATTACCAGATTAGTAAGTAAAATAAATAAAACACATTCTTCTCTGCCCCACCCCATTGTTTTAGCTAAAGTGTATAGAGGTTGGAAGTAGTAGTAGTAGAAGAAAACAGAAAGAAAGCAACTCCATAATAGAACTGTGTCACCAAAGAGAAGACTCTCTGGAAAAGACCCTGATGTTAGGGAAGTGTGAAGGCAAGAGGACAAGGGGACAACAGAGGATGAGATGGTTGGACAGTGTCACCGAAGCGACCAGCGTGAATTTGACACAACTCCGGGAGGCAGTGGAAGACAGGAGGGCCTGGCATGCTCTGGTCCATGGGGTCACGAAGAGTCGGACACGACTTAATGACTAAACAGCAAAAAATAGAACTGATTAGGAAACACTACAGGTTCTCACTAGAGTGCAGAATCTGTAATAATTACTAGTAGATGACAGGCATTATTTCCCTCAGGATCCCACATCGCCTATAAACCTGCTCATCTGTGTGTTTGCCACAGGATTTTGTAAATTAAATGAGTTCTAAACGCTGTCCCTGTTCAAGGCTGCTGTGGGATGGGCACCAAGCTGAGAAAGGCTGTTTTAGCTGCTCTTCCTTTGCATGTGATGTGGTAGCAGACTCAGAAAAAATGAAAAGATGTCAGAAAAACAACTCAAGGTCACTGTTTCTGCTGCAAGGACGAACAAAAGAAACGTGGTACAAAGTATGTGAAAGCACTGAGTACTGATGGAGATGCAGAATATGTAACGTGTATATACATACAATAGCAAACAAATAGCAGTATAGCTAAGGATCAGGAAACATTTGATCCCATATGACTCACTTCTGTGGCAACCACATATAGACTTGACATCCATGATGTTTTGTACAACCTCTTGAAAGCGTGCAGAATATGTATTCTAACTGCTTTAAAGCCCAGGATACATAATGACCTACTTATGGGGGAGAAAGGCAGACAGGTAAAGATACCACCAGGTGCTTGCTGCAGCTAAATGGTTTCCTGCCTCCTCCCACAGGGTCAACCAAAATTAACTGTCCTGTAGAAGAGAGGGGGAGAGGCCAAGAAGACATCAAGACCTCCTCCAGCCAAACTATCTCGTCTTGCCTGAATGGAAAAGACTCTTGATGCATGCTTTAATATTTCTCTTGTGACATCACTCATATATTTTAGCTACAGAATAAGAGTTCTTTTGGATCAGAGGAAAGGTCTATATAGCCTGACATTCTATTCATACAGTTGTTGCAGGAAACCTACAAGCAGGACATACAGTATGGGATCGCGCCTTCCCACCCATGTTGCCCAACAACTCATACTGACAGGCATATTGCTTCTCATACCAAAAGTAAGAGTTAACATGAGCAGTAGCCTTCTCCTCCATTAATTTGTCCAGTCATGCTTTAGCTGTCCAAAGTGGGTGTGTGTGACATTCACAACCTTTCATTACAAGGCAATAATTGTCACAATTTAACTATGCGTTTTATCAGAAAGCGCTCCCTCTAATCTTTCCTGAATACTCTACCGGTCAGTTTCAGAGTAAGAACCTGGTCTCTCATATTATGAGGAGAAAAACTAGACAGGGGACATTTGTATTGAATGGCTTTCCACACCCATCATTCAGCACAAAACCCCTAGGCCGAATGATAGGAGTCAGAGCAGAGCCCCAAAGAAGCAGGAGGTGGAGTGGCCTCTCTGCCTCCATTTGTTTCCCATCCCATTCCTGCAAGTGGGCAGAGAGAAAAGTGCCTTCTCTGCACTGCAGGAATCACAAGGTTCCCTGAGACTATCAAAGGTTGGTGACAGAAGAGGGTATGTGACCTGTGATCCCAGTGAAAATTGTGACAGTTTGAAGTACAGTGTGGACTCTTGCCCTGAAAATGGCCTGGAATAATTAATTATTCCACGTGAATGACATCACTCAATTTAACTACTATAGAAAATATCCAATTGATCCAAATCAACCTGGGATAATAAATGACAACCTATTCCTAGCTTTCTGTTCTTTAATCAGTTCATAACAACAGAAGGACTTCGCTTCTCCTCCCTTGACTGCTAAATTTCCTCAGGTGAGGGACTCTTATGAAAAGCCTGTCAGAAGTCTGAGTAAAGAACATTTACCAGGTCACCCTTTTCACCGATGTTGCTTATAAGCTACTTTAGAATCCTTTGCTTTCTGAAAGCATGATATAAATAATTATGAATAATTCTACTGTAGCTTCTAATACATTGTAATGTTGCATTCGTCTGAGAACATCAAAATATACACAAATATTACCTTCATTAACATCTCCTAAAACCAGAGAATTGGAGAGTTGGAAGGGATCCCAAAAGCTGTCTAGGCTAGCCCCTCACATCAGAAATCCTCAGCGCAGTAGGAAATCCACAGCTCATTTCTCATTTTCTAGTTATTCTGAGAAACAGAAGCTACCGCTTTACAGTAACTCAACCCCTTGATCTATCTAGCGAAGTATTACTGATACTGACTGGCAAAAGCATTGCACAGGTTCAGGCAGCAGTCTTTCCTAGCCCCTCATGCATATGCTGAGGACTGAACCCGGGACCTTCTGTGTGGAAAGTTTATCTTTCTGTGTTTTTGTTTTATACAACAATAAAAAACTTATCAAAGTTGTGGCTGGCTAAATGGTGAGATTTGAATTTGGCTTCTTAGGTTTAATTTCCAGTGAGGTGTCTGTGTTTGTTTCTTTTGTTACATATAAAAATAAAAGACTTGTGGCACCTTAAAGATTTAACTTATTTATTTCAGTGTCAATTTTTTGCAGATTTCAATCCACTCATATGTCTGAGGAAGTGTGCTCTAATCCATGAAAGATTGCACTGAAATAAACTGAGATACCATGACTTTTTTCTGCTTTCTACACTTGTTCGGTTGAGTTTGTAAGGTCAGTTAAGATCTATTTTCCCTTGAATGCAGAACAACAAAACTTTATTTCTTAACCTCTCAAAAGTGAAGTTATGGAGAGAAGACTTCCTCCTTTTCAGAATCTTTCAGGTTGTGGCATTTCTAGAAAGCTGCTGAATCACATCCTTCTGATTCATTGTCATGGTAATCAGCCTGCATGAAAACTTATGCATGAAAATATGCAGACCCATTAGACAGAGCACTGCATCTGTCTGGATATTTGGGAGACCATTTTGATAATGCTCTATTGTTTGCGTTGTTGTCTTGGATTACACATAATACGTCTGCAGAACTGCCCATCCCATTTTATGTGGAGACAGACCTCCAGTAGCCAACTGGTTTGCGTCTGCTTTGACTGTTGTGGTTAATGACACTATATTGCAGAAAGATTTTACACCCAGGTAGCCCTTCCCAACACAGCAGCCACTAAATTGTAACCAAAACAGTTCAAGGTCAGTTGCCCCTTCTTCAGGTAGCATGAAGAACACTGGCACTTTCGGATGTTGACACAGAAACAGCAGACGGTGTTTGTATGTAAACCTAGTGAAGTGTCAAACTTTGGACTAGGCCCACAGCTTTTTTTATTCAGGGATGTTAGTGCACAACTCTCAACAGGCCTAGACAGCGTATGTAGTGATGGTAAGGGATTGTGAGACTTGCAGTCCAGCATCTAGAGGGCCACACGATCCCCATTCTATCCCTACCACTTCAACGATGTGTTTGAAAGGCATCTAAGCCTCAGCATGAAGGAGGCTAGGCAAGAATGGCCACTGCTCCATCACCAAGAAAGAGGACATGGGGAACAAGGAATGCCGAAAAGGAAGTCATGTTTGCATTACATTTGCATGGTGCTTAAACTGATACATGTAAATACCGTCACAATTAGACACTATTACATTGAAATAGACATAAACCACGGCTCACCACGTTGCACAAGTTTGTGACACAGCACTGAAATAAAGATAAATCAATCAAATAAAGATAAAGCAATCAACTAAAGAAGCAGGTAAGATACATTCACCAATGGAAGCCACTATTTTCCCTGCTTGGCCAGAGAAACTCAGTGAGGGGCAAGGTGGCCAGTTACACATTATCTGAAAGGAGGGTGTGCATCACCCGAGGAGGACAACTCTTCAGATGGAGGCCAGCCCTCCTTAAAGGAGGACGTATGGCTCCGCTGTGTCAGGCATATACGTAAGTGGTGGAATCTATATTTAGTAAGCAGGTAGTTAAATGCTTGTATCTAAAAACCTAAAATACATTTTATTTAATGGTGAAAATCTTCCCTAGAATGAAATGCATTGCCTGTCCTGAGATGGAGGACATAAAGAGGGCCTATTCCCATCTCTTTCTATCTCCCCCACTCGCCCCCAGTTTAGACTTGCAGAGCCAGTGCATTGAGAGGGAGAACAATTAGTGTTAGTGAAAACTGTAAATGTTATAAAAAGTCATGTTTGCAACTGGAAGGAATGCACAAAACAGATGAAAGCAGATGAAGAACTAAGGGTCAAATGCATCTCCCTGGAAAGTACTATTTGCCCTTTGGGGTGGTTACTCGCTCAGAGAATAATGAGTTTATAGAGCAAATGGAAAGTGTAACAGGAGATACACAGGAGGGGTGGCCTACCAGTTCCTATTGCCTTCCTCCCAGGATCATGCCCATAAAACTGGTAGCTGACCAGGATCATTTTACCTGTATGGGATTGCTATCATACTGTATATATCCATTGACAAAGTATATCAAGCGTTATTTCAGGAGAAATTACCTCACCAATTGTTTTTTCATTTATGATTTTCAAAACAGAAAACATCAGATGGGCCGGAAGGGTTGGGGTTTAAAAAAAAAAGATTGTAAGAGGATATGTCATGTTGGGAATAGATAAGTTGTTGAAATTTGTCTGCCGGAACCATGGAGGAGGTTTGTTTTTATTTAGCCTGATCTTTCACCACAGAACCTCCTCCAGATTTCCAGCACATTCTCTGCCACAGCAGATGTCCTGCTGCTGACTCAATGGGGGCCTTCATTCAGTTCTTACTCTTTCATTCTCTTGTAGAGAGACATCTCTAAAACTCAGTTAATTGCTACTCTCACATATGGCTTACAGGGCATATATTCTCTACTAGAAACGTTCATTAGTTTTATACCAATTCAATTGTCTGACGATTCTTAGGATTTTTACTTTTATGAAAAATGCTGAAAATGCTCTTTTGGTTTTCCATACAGAAAACAAAAGTTTCTGTCAAGAGCTCTCTGGATAAAAGGATCTGACTACAAAACTAGTGTAGGTCTAATAGGGTAGATAAAGGGCAAATGCCATAAGCATCTTCTCCTTCAAGAGAAGGTGCTAAAAACCATTACAGGCTCCGCTCAGCTTTTAGCTACTCTACAATTTACCCCCTTGACTTTTGCCAGAGTTTACATGGTACATTCAATGTATTTTCCATTGACTATATGACATAAAGCTAATCATGAGTAAGCCTGGTCTTTTTTCACGGGCATTCATTGCATTTGTTCAGCTAGAAGAGGCTAGTTCCCCCCCCAAGCAACTGCTTATATTGCTTTTCCCCCTAGTTTTTTGCATGTGTAATCACAATATCAGACCAAAAGGACATTAGAATGTGTGTCCTAGTGTAAAGTTGACAGTGGGACACTTTAAATATATAGCATATATTTAATACAGGCAAGTAACATAGCACTGAATTGATATAATTTACTGTGGAACTATGGTGCTTATCTTACGTAGCACTACACTAGAAAAGAATAAAAATTGTCAAGACAAGCACATTTGAGAGGAATGTTCCCCCTGCACTGGCACACCACGTCTTGACTCTCTTCTGAGCATGTTTTAAATTATACAGCATATTTCCAGTTTAGTGCTATATCAGATAAGCACTGCAGTTTCATGAGTTATTACATAAAACAGTACTATGTCACTAAGAAAAAAGAAATAAAAATTAAGGGGTAGAGAAGGCAGTGTTAATGACACACGTGTGTGTGTGTGTGTGTGTGTGTGTGTGTGTGTGTGTGTGTGTGTGTGTGTGTGTGTGTGTGTGTGTGTGTGTGTGTGTGTGTGTGTGTGTGTGTGTGTGTGTGTGTGTGTGTGTGTGTACACACTGTGATCCTGGTAAGAACTGTAGCAATTTGAGGTATGGTGTGGATTCTAGCCCTGTCAATTGCCCAGAAGAATTAAGCATTCCATGTGAACAGTGATTTAACTGCCTTTTTCAAAATGTGCCATCAAGTAAATGCTGATTTATTCAGGGTTTTCTAGGTAGAAAATGTTCAGAAGTGGTTTACCATTCCCTTCTTCTGGGGAACATCCTGGGACTGTGCAGCTTGCCCAAGGCCACAAAGGTTGGCTCTACTAAGGAAGCACAGTAGGGAATCAAACCGCCAGCCTCTGGGTTCACAGCCAGATAACTAACTTCCTTAGCTTGCCAGGAACCTCCAAATTGACTCACATCAAGCAAGGGCAGCTTCCCTGTCACATCTCATGTGCAAATCACACAGCTGTGGTCAGTCCTCAGACTTCCAAAAGGTGAACATCTGTAGACTTGTGCATCTTCACATTTATGTGGAGAAAATATTATGAAAAGTGAGGTTATTGAGCTTTTCCTGACTTACATAAGGCACAGAAGAGCTCAATAAAATTTATTCTAAATATGCTGGAATAAAAATAGCAGATTAGAATTTGGCATACCCCCCCCCAAAAAAAAACAGGTTTTAATGGGTTCCGAAAATGAAAGATCCTTCACTTGGCACTAGAATGACATGGAAATAGATTCTAGGCAAGCCTCTCTAGGGAGAATGTGAAGGATGAGGGCTGTTTTCTCGCATACTATCTTCTGATTTTCTCATATAATGCTTCTTTTCCAGCTCTTTGTGACTTTAGGGGGTGGGCCATTGGGAGTATATCTACTTTCTTAGTCCTGTAAAATAAAGTAGGAAGAAAATTAAAATGTTTTTAGAAGAGTGGATTCGACAATAATATCTCCAAATCATGAGCATTTGGATTCATTGGTTATTAATGTAATATTAATACAGTGGTTTTCCAATTCACTGAATGCAGCCCGTAATAGAAGAAGTGGAATATACTGTACATTTAAAAACCAAAGTTAACTACACCTCACTTATAAAAGAGACAACAGTCCCACAGTAATGTCCATTGTAATTCAAAGCCAAGACACTTTGAGCACCTATATGCTGATGGAATTTGGAACATGGTTCTGTACTCAGATGCACCACCATATTAAGTCATCCATTTCCTTCTCCCTTATTTCCAAGCTAGAAATCTTACCACAGGGAAGACAATTTACTGACCATTGACACTGGGTGAAAAACATGTAGGCCAATTTATGTCTTTAGTGGTCAGTGAATCATTACCCCAAGCCTAGTGCATAGCCAGACGACCATTTTATTGTAGACGTAGATCATATATCTCCCATTTGTTTTTAGCTGGGTATTACAGGTTAGAATGAAGTCATGCACAGAGTAGGTGAAGCATGTGTGGGAGCAAGGAATTGTATTATCATTGCTGAAGTCCTGCCACTAGAATCCTCCTTTGTCTGAGAAGCCATTCACTTTGACTCTTTGGATTCTCCGAGGGAGGTTTTGAGGTAAAGTTTAATGAAAGGAAGTGACTCAGCAGCCTGGGTAGAGGGAGACAAGGACAAAGCCGGAGTGAAGAGCAAAGCTTTTCGTCTCATGTAGAGAACTATGGCATAAAAAGAAAAGAAGCAAAAAGAGAGGGAAAAGGGGGGAGGAATAGGATAAGAACGCAAGGAAGATGATTAGGTACAATGGAGGAATCTAATTTACTATATGTTTCATATACAGTGCTGTCATAAAGTAACAATAATGTAGTGTTTGCCATTTAGAGGAATGTGCAAACATTTATAATCATACCATACGTATTTGTTACTAAAATTGTATTTTCCCGTTCTTCCTGTGAGGGCTGAGCAGAACGAGTTTCATAACACTTTCATAAGGTAGGTCATGCTGGAAGTCAGCGATTTACTGATATACCAGCCAGAGAACTTCATAAGCAAGAATTTAAGCTTCTATTTCTTATGTGGAAACCTACCACTGTGGAAAAATGATGGTGCATCACCATTTGTTCTCACTTTAGTCTGACGAATGAGAGCCGCATATGAAGATGTTTACTGCAAAACATATTTTTTAACTACAAGGCCATGCATAGGTCTGCCCTGTGTGTCATATGAAACCTCTTTTCTTGGTGCTGGTTTTCACAAACCTGTCACATCATCCCTCCCCTTCTGACATGTGGAGAAAGAGAGAGAAATAAAGAAAATTGGGCCTCCATTGATGCTCAGTGAAAGCTCCCAATTTTTCTGGGGACCCCATGTGAGGAAAACAAGTACTCCTACACACCTACCTGTAAACTGCATGCTATGTAGTGTGTAATTTGACCAATGAACTACCAAATTCAGCATATTCAGAAAAAGCATGAAAATGATTAGAATTTCGATTCTAAGCAACTGGTTTTGTACATGCTTTATGGTAGGTAACAAGACTGCAAGGGGAATGATGTATAAAATACATTTTTAAATACCCCAAAGGAATACCCACTATCACCAAAACATGCAGTGAAGGCTAAGCATATTCAATGGCCTTCAGACACCAAGGAAAGTTGCCAGCTGAGATGAGGGAATGCGAGTATGTGTGTGAACTGGCCTAGCTTGAACCCCTTAGATGTTATTGCATCCCAGAGGTTGATAAGTTTGGTTGGCTGACTGGCTAGCATTCTGATTGGAAACTGTCCTGTTAAAGCAGCAGTGGGAAGCTTTTTCAGCTTCATTCATCTGCGTGCAAGCTCTCAGGGGCCACTTTCCTCTGATTTGTGGGGTTGAGGCAAGGGTGGGCAGGCATTCAAACAGATGTATCAAAACACACCCTAACCACTCCATCTGAACACCAAAGGGAGGGAGATCATGGGGCGTGTGAGCCTTAAAAGAAACACTCCCTGCCCCCTTTCTGCTCAGCTGTTCCCCAGCTCTCACATGCTGCTCAGCTGAGAGCCAGAAAACAGCTAAGCTTCAAGGAAAAGACAAGGTCTTACTTTTAATTTGAATTATTTCAATGTGAACCACTTAGAAGTTGTATTGTTTTCTCACTGGGCCCTGGGTCCTTTCAGAACCAAAAGAGGAGGATGCAAGAACAAAAACAAAGAGTATTACAAACCACTTAATGAAAGCTCACACTTCTTAACATGTTTTTCCCCCTGCACCATCTACAGTTTTGTGTTGCCTTACCTGATGAAAACCTGTATAGGGTCAAAAGCTGACGGGTTTGTTAATTTTTGTGTGTGTGGTCTAATACACGTGTCATCCATCCTTGGTTAGTCTTAAAGATGCCACAATA